>NC_081393.1:12081978-12827603 GCF_030684315.1 Stegostoma tigrinum
CTTTGGAGGACAAAAATTCGGGCCTAGATCCTTCATCATTTTCATCCGAAACGTCAGCTTTTGTGCCCCTAAAATGCTGCTGGGCCTGCTGTGTTCATCCAGCTCCACACTTGGTTAGAGATAATGGGAACTGCAGATGCTGGAAAATTCCAAGATAATAAAATGTGAGGCTGGATGAACACAGCAGGCCCAGCAGCATCTCAGGAGCACAAAAGCTGACGTTTCGGGCCTAGACCCTTCATCAGAGAGGGGGATGGGGAGAGGGAACTGGAATAAATAGGGAGAGATGGGGAGGCGGACCAAAGATGGATAGAGGAGAAGATAGGTGGAGGGGAGAGTATAGGTCGGGGGGTAGGGAGGGGATAGGTCAGTCCGGGGAGGATGGACAGGTCAAGAGGGCGGGATGAGGTTAGTAGGTAGGAAATGGAGGTGCGGCTTGAGGTGGGAGGAGGGGATGGGTGAGAGGAAGAACAGGTTAGGGAGGCAGGGACAAGCTGGGTTGGTTTTGGGATCCAGTGGGGGGAGGGGATGAGCTGGGCTGGTTGTGTGATGCAGGGGGGGAGGGGACGAACTGGGCTGGTTTTGGGATGCAGTTGGGGAAGGGGAGATTTTGAAACTGGTGAAGTCCACATTGATACCATATGGCTGCAGGGTTCCCAGGCGGAATATGAGTTGCTGTTCCTGCAACCTTCGGGTGGCATCATTGTGGCACTGCAGGAGGCCCATGATGGACATGTCATCAAGAGAATGGGAGGGGGAGTGGAAATGGTTTGCGACTGGGAGGTGCAGTTGTTTGTTGCGAACTGAGCGGAGGTGTTCTGCAAAGTGGTCCCCAAGTCTCCGCTTGGTTTCTCCAATGTAGAGGAAGCCACACCGGGTACAGTGGATGCAGTATACTACATTGGCAGATGTGCAAGTGAACATCTGCTTGATATGGAAAGTCATCTTGGGGCCTGGGATGGGGGTGAGGGAGGAGGTGTGGGGGCAAGTGTAGCACTTCCTGCACTTGCAGGGGAAGGTGCCGGGTGTGGTGGGTGTGGAGGGGAGTGTGGAGCGAACAAGGGAATCACGGAGAGAGTGGTCTCTCTGGAAGGCAGACAAGGGTGGGGATGGAATAATGTCTTGGGTGGTGGGATCGGATTGTAAATGGCGGAAGTGTCGGAGGATGATGCGTTGTATCCGGAGGTTGGTAGGGTGGTGTGTGAGAACGAGGGGAATCCTCTTGGGGCGGTTGTGGTGGGGGCGGGGTGTGAGGGATGTGTTGCGGGAAATGCAGGAGACGCGGTCAAGGGCGTTCTCAACCATTGCAGGGGGAAAGTTGTGGTCCTGGAAGAACGTGGACCTCTGGGAGCAGATGCGGCGGAGGCGGAGGAATTGGGAATAGGGGATGGAATTTTTACAGGATGGTGGGTGGGAGGAAGTGTATTCTAGGTAGCTGTGGGAGTCGGTGGGCTTGAAATGGACATCAGTTACAAGCTGGTTGCCTGAGATGGAGACTGAGAGGTCCAGGAAGGTGAGGGATGTGTTGCAGATGGCCCAGGTGAACTGGAGATTGGGGTGGAAGGTGTTGGTGAAGTGGATGACCTTGTGATGTTGTTTTTGTTTTTGGTTTCTACCATCTGTACTCTTTTGGTTTTTTGAAACAAGAAATAGCCTTTTGTCCGCAGTTAGCTCATCAAACGTCAGTCTATGTCGCTGCTGTAGTCTGAGTAATATCATCTGGGTTGTTGTCACTGAATACTGGGAAACTGTAATCGTCACACTCTTTGTATGAGTACATCATTCCCGTTCAACTAGGTCCAATGGTCCACTGACAATGTTGTCAAAACCAGCAGTATTGAAGGACTGTCATTGACAGTAACTGGGACTAGAATAACACAAGATGTAGCTGTGATACCAGAATTATAAATTTCTCACCAATGCCTTCAATGAATTCAGCCTGGACACATTCCTTCCACGAGGAGCAAGAACATAATACCAGTCTGGAATCAAACAGGCTCCTGCTGCAAACTCTTGCTCTCTCTCCCTGTGCTCCAGCTCCCTCCCTTCCTCTCACTCTCCCCACACTCCCTCTCTCTTTCTCTTTCCCCCTACGCACCTACTCCCTCTCTTCCCACGTTCCAGCTCTCACTCTCCCCATGTTTCTACACTCTCTCTGTCCATGCTTCACCTCTCTGTCTCTCTCCCAAGCTCCCACACTCTCTCTGCCCAAGTTCCTATGCTCTATCTCACTAAGCACCTGCTCTCTGTCCCTCTGCTCCTCTCTCTCTCCTCCCAAGCTCTTACTCTCTCTCCTCAAGCTCCCACTCTCTGTCTCCCCAAGCACTCACTCTCGCTCTCTCTCCCCCCAAGCTTCCACTCCCTCTGACTTCATGTTCCTGCACTTCCTCCCTGCGCTCCTATTCTCTCTCACTCTCCCCAAGCTGCTGCTCTCTTCCCAATCTCCCCCCACCTCTCTCCATGCTTCCACTCACACTCTCGCACTCTCCTCCGCCGATGTTTCTGTTCTTTCTCCATGTCCCATCCATCTCTCTGTGAGCTCCACATCTCTCTCTCTCTCCATGCTCCATCTCTCAGTCTCCACACTCCATCTCTCTCTCTCTCTCCCCATGTTCCTGCTCTCTCTTTCTCTCCCCATGCTCCTGCGCTCTCTCTCCCCCCATGCTCCTGCTCTCTCTCTCTCCCCCCATGCTCCTGCTCTCTCTCTCTCCCCCCATGCTCCTGCGCTCTCTCCCCCACCCCCCATGCTCCTGCTCTCTCTCCCCCACCCCCCATGCTCCTGCTCTCTCTCTCCCACCCCCCATGCTCCTGCTCTCTCTCTCTCTCCCCCCATGCTCCTGCGCTCTCTCCCCCACCCCCCATGCTCCTGCGCTCTCTCTCTCTCCCCCCATGCTCCTGCGCTCTCTCTCTCTCCCCCCATGCTCCTGCTCTCTCTCTCCCTCCCCCCATGCTCCTGCTCTCTCTCCCCCACCCCCCATGCTCCTGCGCTCTCTCTCTCTCCCCCCATGCTCCTGCTCTCTCTCTCTCTCTCCCCCCATGCTCCTGCTCTCTCTCCCCCACCCCGCATGCTCCTGCGCTCTCTCTCCCACCCCCCATGCTCCTGCGCTCTCTCTCCCACCCCCCATGCTCCTGCTCTCTCCCACCCCCCATGCTCCTGCTCTCTCTCTCTCTCTCCCCCCATGCTCCTGCTCTCTCTCCCCCACCCCGCATGCTCCTGCGCTCTCTCTCCCACCCCCCATGCTCCTGCGCTCTCTCTCCCACCCCCCATGCTCCTGCGCTCTCTCTCCCACCCTCCATGCTCCTGCTCTCTCCCACCCCCCATGCTCCTGCTCTCTCTCTCCGTCCCCCCATGCTCCTGCTCTCTCTCCCCCACCCCCCATGCTCCTGCGCTCTCTCTCCCACCCCCCATGCTCCTGCGCTCTCTCTCCCTCCTGATGTTCATGCAAGATGTAGCACACTGATCATCGAGGGGTCACATCGTCCCTCTCGCCTGGTATCAGTGAATAATCCGTCATCTTGCAAACATTAATAAAACACAGTTCCTGTGCATTTTTCTTGTGGCTAATTCACGGTGTAATGTTCTGACGTGGAGTGTCACCACACAAAACTAACCTGAAAGGTGAGATGTATGGCGCACTGACCTCTACATCGCCGAGGCCAGACGCCAACTCTTCGACAACCCCTCTCACCCACTCCAACCTCTCCCCCGCAGAACGGGCAGCCCTCCGCTCCCTCCGCTCCAACCCCAACCTCACCATCAAACCCGCAGACAAGGGTGGCTCAGTGGTAATATGGCGCACTGACCTCTACATCGCCGAGGCCAGACGCCAACTCTCCGACACCACCTCCTACCGCCCCCTCGATCATGACCCCACACCCGAGCACCAAACCATTCATCTCCAACACCATTCATGACCTCATCACCTCAGGGGACCTCCCACCCACAGCCTCCAACCTCATTGTTCCCCAACCCCGCACGGCCCGTTTCTATCTCCTTCCCAAAATCCACAAACCTGCCTGCCCTGGTCGACCCATCGTCTCAGCCGGCTCCTGCCCCACCGAACTCATCTCCACCTATCTGGACTCCATTTTCTCCCCTTTGGTCCAGGAACTCCCCACCTATGTCCGTGACACCACCCACGCCCTCCACCTCCTCCAGGACTTCCAATTCCCTGGCCCCCAACACCTCAAATTCACTATGGACGTCCAGTCCCTGTACACCTGCATTCCGCATGGAGATGGCCTCAAGGCCCTCCGCTTCTTCCTGTCCCGCAGGCCCGACCAGTCCCCCTCCACCGACACTCTCATCCGCCTAGCGGAACTCGTCCTCACCCTCAACAACTTCTCTTTTGACTCCTCCCACTTCCTACAGACAAAGGGGGTGGCCATGGGCACCCGCATGGGCCCCAGCTATGCCTGCCTCTTTGTAGGTTACGTGGAACAGTCCCTCTTCCGCACCTACACAGGCCCCAAACCCCACCTCTTCCTCCGGTACATTGATGACTGTATCGGCGCCGCCTCTTGCTCCCGAGAGGAGTTCGAACAGTTCATCCACTTCACCAACACCTTCCACCCCAACCTTCAGTTCACCTGGGCCACCTCCAGCAAATCCCTCACCTTCCTGGACCTCTCAGTCTCCATCTCAGGTAACCAGCTTGTAACTGATGTCCATTTCAAGCCCACCGACTCCCACAGCTACCTAGAATACACCTCCTCCCACCCACCCTCCTGCAAAAATTCCATCCCCTATTCCCAATTCCTCCGCCTCCGCCGCATCTGCTCCCACGATAAGACATTCCACTGCCGCACATCCCAGATGTCCAAGTTCTTTAAGGACCGCAACTTTCCCCCCACAGTGATCAAGAACGCCCTTGACCGCGTCTCCCGTATTTCCCGCAACACATCCCTCACACCCCGCCCCCGCCACAACCGCCCTAAGAGGATCCCCCTCGTTCTCACACACCACCCTACCAACCTCCGGATACAACGCATCATCCTCCGACACTTCCGCCATCTACAGTCCGACCCCACCACCCAAGACATTTTTCCATCCCCTCCCCTGTCTGCTTTCCGGAGAGACCACTCTCTCCGTGACTCCCTTGTTCGCTCCACACTGCCCTCCAACCCCACCATACCCGGCACCTTCCCCTGCAACCGCAGGAAATGCTACACTTGTCCCCACACCTCCTCCCTCACCCCTATCCCAGGCCCCAAGATGACATTCCACATCAAGCAGAGGTTCACCTGCACATCTGCCAATGTGGTATACTGCATCCACTGTACCCGGTGCGGCTTCCTCTACATTGGGGAAACCAAGCGGAGGCTTGGGGACCGCTTTGCAGAACACCTCCGCTTGGTTCGCAATAAACAACTGCACCTCCCAGCCGCAAACCATTTCCACTCCCCCTCCCATTCTCTGGATGACATGTCCATCATGGGCCTCCTGCAGTGCCACAGTGATGCCACCCGAAGGTTGCAGGAACAGCAACTCATATTCCGCCTGGGAACCCTGCAGCCATATGGTATCAATGTGGACTTCACCAGCTTCAAAATCTCCCCTTCCCCTACTGCATCCCTAAACCAGCCCAGTTCGTCCCCTCCCCCCACTGCACCACACAACCAGCCCAGCTCTTCCCCCCCACCCACTGCATCCCAAAACCAGTCCAACCTGTCTCTGCCTCCCTAACCGGTTCTTCCTCTCACCCATCCCTTCCTCCCACCCCAAACCGCACCCCCAGCTACCTACTAACCTCATCCCACCTCCTTGACCTGTCCGTCTTCCCTGGACTGACCTATCCCCTCCCTACCTCCCCACCTATACTCTCCTCTCCACCTATCTTCTTTTCTCTCCATCTTCGGTCCGCCTCCCCCTCTCTCCCTATTTATTCCAGTTTCCTCTCCCCATTCCCCTCTCTGATGAAGAGTCTAGGCCCGAAACGTCAGCTTTTGTGCTCCTGAGATGCTGCTTGGCCTGCTGTGTTCATCCAGCCTCACATTTTATTATCTTGGATTCTCCAGCATCTGCAGTTCCCATTATCTCTGAAAGGTGAGATAAGAAGGTGTAGAGCTGGATGAACACAGCAGGCCAAGCAGCATCAGAAGAGCAGTACGACTGACGTTTCCCGTCTAGACCCTGCTTCAGAGTTGTTCATTCAGCTCTACACCTTGTTCTTTCAGATTCTCCAGCATCTGCAGCTCCTACTCTCTGTATAACCTGAAAGGTGTCCTGCAAGGTGGAACATGCAAGGTTTCAGATAAAATGGAACACGCCTGCCATCAAGTGACAGCAGTCTGTAACTGCAGGACGATCTTTTCTCATTCGCCTTACTCAACGCAGAGGTGCTGTTACGCACACTCGAACGACTTCCCACCACCAAAATCACTGTCATTTTTGTCTTGTTTTTTTTAAAGTAGTAAACACCACAAGTAAAACATCAGTGAAGCCATCAGAATATTTGCAAGCAAAGCCCTCAATGGGCAATGCAAACCATCAAAGGTGAGCTGTGGGCATGGTAGGGAGAAACTGTAGGATTCTTGAAAAATATTAAACTGTTTTTCCAAACCAAGCCGTTTAGAGATGTTATTACACACCAATGGACTGGGTGGGATTTGAACCAGGCCTCCCAGCTCAGAGGGTAGGGATTCCGCCACTGCACCACAAGATTTTTGATTCATTTGATTTATTATTGTCCCTGGTCCTGAGAGTCAGTGAAAGGAGATGTCTTCTGTGCTAACCAGGCCAGTCATACCTTACACAAGTACATCAGGGTAATAGAACAAAATGCAGAATATAGTGTTACAGCTACAGAGAAGATGCAGAGAAGGATCAGCTCTAATAAATGAGTAGTCTGTTCATAAATCTGATAACAGCAGGGGAAAAGTTGCTCTTAATTCTGTTGGTGCGTGTTTTCAAACTTTTGTATATTCTGCTGATGGTGGAGAGTAGAACCAGGGTGGGAGGGATCTTTGGTTATGAAGCAGCTGGGAGTGTAGGAGGAGTCAATGGAAGGAAAGCGGGTTTTCAGGATGGCCCAGGGCTGCCTTCACAACTCTGTAATTTTGAGCAGTGTTGGGAAGATCAGTTGCAGTACCAAGCTGTGATGAATCTGCTGGGATGCTTTCTATGGTGAATTTCTGGCCCTAACTGCAGGATTCTTGGTCGCTACTCAGTGATACAAAACAGCTGATTTCATCGCAGATGTTCTTGAGAAAAGGAGCAACTGACTGCGAGGAATTGGGTTAACAGAGAGCACAATTTGGCTGATGTGATTTTATCATCACCAGCGACTGGCTTTATTCTCTGCACATATATGTTGGTTATCCAGCTGTTCTCCTGGACACACATTTGTATCTCAATAGCAGCTACATAACCTTTGCAATGAATACTTCTCAAACTTTTTCCCCATGCAATCCCATTTTGAGGCCTGTAGATTGTCTCAGCCCTTCATTGAGTGTGTTGGGGTTTGGGGAAGGGGGAGGTGAAGGCCCTTGCGATCAGACATTGCTGCCTGAAAGATTTTCGCTGATGGCCCCACTTGGGCTCCTGGCCCTCACTTTGAGAAGCTGTGCCTTAAAACACCTACCCGAGCAGAAACTTTGCTGCCTTGGTTTTAAAATTTCTCACTGTTTCCACCCCCAAAGTCCCACTGGGCTTCTGAGTGCTGGATATCCACACTGACTGATGCAGAGTCTCCTGACATTATCTTTCAGCGCAGGGCTTCCTGTGGTCCAACGTCTCCCCATATTGATTCTGGGGTGTGGGCTTGGGTTGCCCTGTTAGCAGTGAGTAGAGGGTTGTGCTGTGAAATATCAAAGGAGATTCTGACTTGATAGGTTAAGTGCTGTGAATCCACTGGGAAGACATGTGTATCAACAGCATCATCGTCGATGAGGCCAACATCCCCAGCACTGAGGCACCGACCACCCCGATCGGCTACGGTGGGCAGGTGACCATCACGAGACTCCCCTGAGCAGGTGCACTCCTCCCAGCTTCGAAACGGCAGGAGAGCCCCAGGTCGACAGAGGAAACGCTTCAGTGATACCCTCAAGGCCTCACTCGTGAAGTGCGACATTCCCATAGAAAGCTGGGAATCACTGGCCCAAGACCATCCAAAGTGGAGGAGGAGAATCCAGGAAGGCGTTGGGAGAGGAAATGGAAGCCAGGTGAAAACAGCAGAAGGAACACACTGCCACACCAGCGCCCCACCCACCTCTCCCTGTGACCACTTTCTGCCCCAAGTGTAACAGGGACTGTGCTAGCAGCATCGGCCTGTACAGCCACCTCCAGAGTGGAACTGAGTGACCCTTGTCTGTGAGGGACCACCGATGATGGAAGAAGCAGAGAGACTACTTCCCCGGTCTGCAGTCTCCGGAACTCCAAGTCAGGATTAGGGCATGCCCATTTCTGACTCTGAGATGAAGGGAAATTTCTTGAAATCCCAGAAGGTTATGAACCTTTGCAATTGCCTCCTTGAGAAATGAGGAACTTACTGATGTTGAATGTGTCCCAGTTAGTTCTTTTACCAGTGACCATGTGCATTGTGCATCAATCATCTGCCATCTCTGTGACCTTCAGAGGCCAACACCATGCCATGTTCCTCTCACGTCGACAGCTGGTTGGGTCTGTCTGGCTCAGTCTTATTTCAATCTAGTTCACTGCAGCCACAGAAACTCCTGAAAAGCCCTGCCACTCTGTCACTTCTCCTTGCTTTTCATCTGCTGCTACCCCTCGATGGCATCGTGAGATAACACATCATGCTGAGACACTCGAGCTCTCTCTGGATCCCTCTGCGGTTTCCAACTTCTCCTAGCACCTGGCTCACAGCCATTTTGAGATTGGCACAAAGGTCCTTCAACTAAATTTTGGAGCTGCCAGTTGTTGCCTCGAGATCCCACTCCAAGCTCCATTGTCGAGCTGTTGTCTCCATTCATTTGGTGGAGCTGAGACCACGACACTACACTCTGACTTGACTCTGAGATAAGCTTTCAAACACTCATCATTAAGGATGCTGATACCCACCACTGCAATGTCGCTCAACTTTGCCTCTGTCTTGGCCTATCTGCAGCTGAGGCCATTCATTCAGGTCTTCACTAACCCTAGAGCTGGTGGTTCCAATGCAGTCGAATCTGGGCTCCTACCATGTGTACCTTATAAACTTCAGGTCAGCCAAAGTTGTACTGCTTTGTGACTTAGCTTGCATACAAGTCCAGTTCATCAATTTCTCTCTCCCAATTTACAAACGACAGCGGCTGCTTTTATTGCAACATTTTGTCACTCTCATCCTTGTTTATAAATCACAAGAACAAGAGCAGGAATAGGCCACCTGGTCCTCCCCGAGCCTGCTCCCCCAGGCTGATCCTTTCATGGACTCAGCTCCACTTACCCGCCTGCACACCATGGCCCTTAATTCCTTTACTGTTCAAAACTCTTTGTCTCAAAAACATTCAATGAGGTTTCCTCGACTGCTTCACTGGGCAGGCAGTTCCACTGATTCACAGCCCTCTGGGTGACAAAGTACCTCCTGACCTCAGTCCTAAACTTGCTCCCCGCCTTATTTTGAGGCAATGCTCCCGAGTTCTAGTTTCACCCCCAAGTTCTAATTTCACCCCCCCCCCCCCCAGTGGAAACAACCTCCCTGCTTCCATCTTATCTATGCCCTTCATAACTGTATCTACTTCTTTAAAGTACCCCCTCATTCTTCTAAATCCCTCTCCCTTCCATATCTCTGCACCCTTACAGGCTACCCCAAGCTCAGCAACTCTTCAATCTCATGAATATTGCAGAAGCCATTGGTGCCTGGAAGAGGAACCTAAGATCAGAGATAAGCTGTGCCCTGGACGATACAAAGGACTGCTTCTGGGACATACTTCTCATTGGTCTCAGAAGCAATCATTCCCCGGGGACAGAGTGACTGTGGGGCTTCGTTTATTTAACAATGATGAAACCCATTGAGAAGTTATAAAACAAGCATTACAGCAGGGCAATGTAATAAAATGTGAGGCTGGATGAACACAGCAGGCCCAGCAGCATCTCAGGAGCACAAAAGCTGACGTTTCGGGCCTAGACCCTTCATCAGAGCTCTGATGAAGGGTCTAGGCCTGAAACGTCAGCTTTTGTGCTCCTGAGATGCTGCTTGGCCTGCTGTGTTCATCCAGCCTCACATTTTATTATCTTCGATTCTCCAGCATCTGCAGTTCCCATTATCACTATTACAGCAGGGCAACTGAGTTTTATATGTGAGCCTTGCATAGTCCCAGTCAGACTGACTGATTAGTAGTGTGACAGCCTTGTATAGATTTCTGTGAGTGTGAATACATAAAATATACACAATATCTGGGATTGTTAAATGTAAACTCTTGTAAATACAGAGAGACATATACAGCACTGGCTAGTTATGCATTTGTGTCCAAGTTTGGTTGTAGTTTCATTTTGCTAAGTCTGCCAATAACTCCGAAATATATCCTGAGTTCTTAACAAAGGACAATCCAAGGAGCTCAGATTTGATACAACTCGATGGTACGTACGATGTAACAAACCTGATCTGCTTATCAAGATTGTGTCTCACTTCTCCTGAAAACTCTACAATGCCATCCATTCCCTACGAGGCGGCACTAATCTAATGTCAGATTGAAAGCAGCTTAAGACATAACCCCTTAAAGGTATGTGTTCCTCACACCATAACATTCACTGGGAGGATTCAAAATGACGAGGGCCTTTGAGGCAGCAAGTGGGGAGGATCCATTTCACTTAGCTCATGGGTCAGAGTTTTAAAATTATTAGAAGAGCTAACGGAGAAATGTCATCACAAACAGGGCGACTGTAATCTGGAACATGGAGCCTGAAAGGGCAATTGAATCAGATTCAGTCGGAGCTCTCAAAAGATAACGGGATCAACTTTTTGGACTATGGGAATGTGGGAGAAAGGTGGACACCCCTTTCAAAGAATAGACACAGTTCACAGCCGGCCGAATAACTTCCTTCTGTATTGTTGGCTTCTTTGGGTCCACATGGCTGTGAACATGCCCTGGCTGAGGGACAGCTAGAGAGGAAGCACCGTATACCCGCTGATGGGGAATTCACACCATCATTCCCCATTTCAGCAAGAGCCACACCATGTAGACCAGCATTTGATGCTCATGTTTGAGCAGGACATTGCCAATGGTGTGGAGGGGCTTGGGTTGACACTGATCGAGGCAAATAGGGATAAACACGGAGAGAAGCAGTTATAACTTGGTGCTAATGAACGACCGCCAGTTTTAGGAGAACAAGGAAAGTACTTTATAACCAAGTCGTGCCTATACAGCCGATGGACTATACCTGGGGTTCTACTCCTCTTGTATCATCTGCATATTCTTACTCAAGCTGTAAGTACATGTGGCCACAGATGTGTACGATTCCAGTACAAACCGAGCACAAAGAAATCCCAGTGAAAAAGAAAGTACAAGAGGATATCATGTCCCTGTGGCTCAGCCCAATCCTTTCGAAGCGTGTAAGTTCTCCCTTCCAAATCTGGTAGTTTGCTGATGCACAATGACTCTCAGAGTGCTGGTCCCAAAGCCAATGTCAACAGGCCTAGAATGTGCATAGTTTGGGGGCATAAACCCGGTTGCAAATCCATGTCAGTGTGCTGTGACATAGAGGGTATTTCTTTTGTGAATATATCACAGCGGGTGATAGTGATATGGATGTGCGAAAACCTGCCCAAACTGGATTGACCCATGTTCAGGAATTTATGAACCTGAATACCAGGATCTGTTTGTGTTAACTAATTTAAGCTTTACTCATTCATGACTCTGAGCCCTGCTAATATTTTTCCATGTCCCATTTGAAAGTCATGAGTGAACCAGTCTCTACCACACTCAAAGGCAGATTGTTTCAGGTCCTCACCTTTCACCACTTCCTTTTCTTTAGTTGCCAATGGTTCTTTCTCCTTAACCCAGTCTCCACTGCTCCCACTTCCTCCATGAAAGGGATTGACTTTTCCCCCTCAACTCAGTCCAGCACAATTTCAAACATACTCATTAACTTTCTGCTTTGTGAGGACAACAACATCAGCTTCTCCATTTTCATCTCTGGAAACATTCTTGTCAATCTTCTGTGCACTCTCTCTCGAGAATTCACCCATCCTTCCCAAAGAACAGTACCCACAACAAGACACAATGCTCCACTTGAGGTGAAAGCAAAGTCTCACTGAATTTGGTCACAACTTTCTTAGGCAGCGCAGTGGCTCAGTAGTTAATGCTGCTGCTCAGCGTGCCTGGGACCTCGGTTTGATCCCACTCTCAGGTGACTGTCTGTGTGGAGTTTGCACATTCTCCCTGTGCATGCGTGGGTTTCCTCTGGGTGCTCTGATTTCCTCCCTCAATCCAAAGATGTGCAGGCTAGATGGATTAGCCATGATAAATGCAGTATTACAGGGATAAGATAGAGGGATGTTCTTTGGAGGGTCGGTGTGGACTTGATGGGCTGAATGACCTGCTTCCACATTGTATACTTCTTGGCATTGGATCCTATGAGTTAATTATAGTTTTTTTTTGTTTTAGCTAACTTGCTCAGATTTTTTGTGATAACAAAGTGTGAAGTTGGAGACACACTTTCAGGGTGAGCCTTGAGCTAGAGTGAGGGACACTGCCACTGTGCTGCAGTAACCTGTAATCTGGATTATCTACTGAGGGTGGTAGCCCCATAGTCTAGGTTTAAGTGTCGAGGTTATATTTGCCTTCAGTTAGCCAGCAAACCCCCACTTCGATTTTACAGTCATGGCCCTTTAATGAGGAGGAGTCGGGGCTGCGATATGGCGCTTTTGGCCATTCGGAAGCCAGCCATTCCTGCAGCGCCAGCAGATGCAGTGGCTAGTGCTAGTACTACAGGTGCAAGGAGGTGGTGCTGAGCTGTGGGACTTGGGCTTTCGGGCTTGTCACGGATCTCGCTGGGGTCAGAGTCGTGGGCCTCACTGAGTGGAGGGTTGGGTGGACACGGGGAGGCATATCCGTACAAGGGATTGGCACTGAGGACTCAGCAACAGGCAGCTGCCTCCCCCACCACCACCCCCAACGATTCAACGAGCCTGCAGCCACAGCAGGGTTAAACCCGGTTAAACCCATTCAGTCCGATGATCTGGGGGATGGGATAAGATCCTTCCTGTGGTGAGGTGAAGGGCAGGGTGCAGGACACAAGAAGGCAAGAATAAGTATTTAGTATCTGCAGTTCTTGCTCTCTCCGAGTCACTGAAAACCCTGCTGCAAAACCTCTTCCAGGGATCCCCATCTTGAGGAAGATTTCCTCCTCACTCCGAAAAGATGTCAGTGTGACTCTCTCTCAGTGCAACCCCCTGGTGATCTCCTCCGCCCTGAAGCTCCACCTATCACCTTCCCACCTAACTTTCCCACATCCCCACTGCTAGCCCCCATTTATTTCCAAGCTCCCTTCACCCTCCACAGTCCTGATGAAGTGTGTAAACCTGAAACGTTGACTCTCCTGTTCCTATGATGCTGCCCGACCTGCTGTGTCCCTCCAGCTCCACACTGTATTGACTCTGACAATTCTTTCTATCTCTCAACCAGCCCCTCATGCCTGCTACACCATTCAAGTAGATCATGGCTGATGGGATTGTGGGAAATCACATCTCATTAATTTCATTGAGTATTTTTTTGAAGTGGTGACAAAGCAGATTGATGAAGACAATGAAGTAGACATTGTCTATGTGGACGGGAGCAAGGTGTTCGACAAGGTTCCAAATGGTAGACTGGTTGGCAAGGTTAGGTCATATGGAATTGGGGGAGCTAGCCAATTGGATACAAAACTGGCTTGATGGTAAGAGACAGAGGGTGGTGGTGCTGGACAGCTGTTATTCAGACTGGAGGCTGTGACCAGCTGTGTGCCACGAGAACTGGAGCTGGGTCCACCGCATGTCGTGAATATAGGAGGATTGGTTAGCAAGTTTGCAGATGACACCAGAATTGGAGGTGTAGTGAACAGTGAAGAAGATCACCTCAGACTACAACAGTACTTGGATCAGGTCATAGAGTAACATAGCATGGAAACAGGCCCTTCGGCCCAAACTGGTCCATGCTGACCATGGTGCCCATTCAGCTCGTTCCATTTGCCCACATTTGGTCCATATCCCTCTAAACCCTTCCCGTCCATGTTTCTATCCAAATGTTGTTTAAATGTTGCTATTGTAACACTTTCTCTGGCCATCCATTCCAAAATCACACTACTTTCTGTGTGAAGAAGTTGCCCCTCAGGTCCGTCTTAAATCTTGCCCCTCTCACCTGAAGCCTATGCCCTGTAATTTTCAATACCCCATCCCTGGGAGAAAAAGACTATATGCATTCATCGTATTTTTGCCCCTCATGGATTTTATACACCTCAGTCAGGTCACCCCTCATTCTCCTACATTCCAAGGAATAAAGCCCTATCCTGTCTTACCTCTCCCTATAACTCAGGTCTACTCACCCTGGCAACATCATTATAAATCTTCTTTGTGCACTTTCCAGTTTAACTATGTCTTTCCTAAGACAGGGTGACCAAAACTGTGCACAATATTCCGGGTGCGACCTCACCAACAACGTATACAACTGTAACATAACATCCCGACTCCTATACCCGATGCCTTGACCGATGAAGGCCAGCGTGCCAAATGTTGCCTTCACCACCCTCTCCACCTGTGATACCGCTTTCAACAAACTCTGTACTTGTACTCCTAGGTCCCTCTGTTCCACAGCACTCCTCAGGACCTTACCATTGACTGGATAAGTCCTACGTTGGATTGACTTTCCAGAGTGCAACACCTCACACTTATCTGTATTGAGCTGCATTTGCTAACCCTCAGCCCACTTCCCCATCTGATCAAGATCCCTCTGTAATTTTTCATTGCCTTCTTCACCATCAACAATACCTGCTAATTTTGTATCACCCGCTAACTTATGAATCATGCCTTGTACATTCACATCCAGATCATTATGTCAATAACAAAGGCCCCAGCACTGACACACCTGCGGCACACCACTAGTCACAGGCCTTCAGCCCGAGAAACAGCCGTCAACCATCTCCCTCTGCTTCCGACCATCGAGCCAGTTTTGCATCCAATTAGCTGGCTCTCCCTGGATCCCATGCGATCTAACTTTCATGACTAGCCTGTTGTGCAGGACCTTGTCAAAGGCCTTACTAAAATCCATACAGACAGCATTCACTGCCCTCCCCTCATCCATCCTCTTGGTTCCCTCTTTGAAAAACTCTAGAAAATTTGTCAGACATGACTTCCGGCACACAAATCCATGCTGACAATCCCTCAGCAGACCTTGACTACCCAAATGTTGGTTGACCCTGTCCCTCAGTATCTTCTCCAATAGCTTGTCTAACCCTGATGTCAGGCTCGTGGCCTATAGTTCACAGGCTTTTCTTTGCTACTTTTCTTAAACAATGGAACAACATTAGCCACCCTCCAGTCTTCTGGAACTTCACCAGTGGCTAAAGATGAAGTAAAAATCCCTGCAAGTGCCTCTGCAATTCTTCCCGAGCCTCCCACAGTGTCCGAGGATGGACTTGATCAGGCCCAAGGGGTTTATCCACCTTAATGTGCTTTAAGGCTACAAACGCCTCCTCTCTGGTAATGTGGATGCAGTCCAAAAACACCCCGACTTGTTTCCCTTGTTTCATTAACATCCATGATTCTCTCCTTGGTAAACACTGAGGAGAAATATTCATTGAAAATCTCCCCATCTCCTGTGGCTCCATACATAGACAACCATGGTGATCTTTAAGGAAACCTATTCTCGACCAAGCTACCCTTTTGGTCTTAATATGGCTATAGTACCTTTTCGGCTTATCTTTAACCTTATCTGCCAGATCCACCTCATATCCTCTTTTTGCTGTTCTGATTTCCCTCTTAAGGTACTTGTACACGTTTTAGTGTCATTTTGGGATTTACTTGAGCCTGATAGCTTAAACCCAATGCATGGTGCCTTCTTTTTCCTGATCAGAGCCTCAATATCCCTTGTCAGCCAGGGGTCCCTAAACCTGCAGCTTTTCCCTTCACCGTAACATGGCCATACTGTCCCTGGACTCTTGATATCACAGTTTTAAGAGCCTCCCCTTTGCCAGTTGTTCCTTTTCCTTTCCTTCAAACGGACTCACTCCATCGACCTCTGCTAGATCCTGCCTAACGGTCCCAAAATTGGCCCTGCTCCATTCCAGCACCTTAAGCTGGGGACTTGTCCTATCCTTCCCATAACTACATTAAAACTAAGCAAGTTATGGTCACTGGACCCAAAGTGCTCTCCGACTGACACTTCAGGCACTTGCTCGAACTCGTTCCCTCGGAAAGGTGGGCCAATGGGCCGAGGAGTGGCAGCTAAAGTTTAATTTAGATAAATGTGAGCTGCTGCGTTTTGGTAAAGCAAACCAGGGCTGGAATTACCCAGTAAATGGTAGGGCCCTGGGCAGTATTGCTGAATAAAATGATTTTGGGTGCAGGTGCATATTTCCTTGAAGGTGGAGTTGCGGGTAGACATGGTAGTAAGTAGGCATTTGGTATGCTTGCCTTTATCAGTCAGTGCATTGAGTTTCGGAGGTGGGATGTCATATTTCAGCTGTACAGGACATTGGTTAGGCCACTTTTGGAATCCTGTGTACACTTCTGGTTGCCTTTCTATAGGAAGGTGAAATAACACCACAGAGGCTGGTAACCCATTATCAAGTGACCCTTTACCCACCTCCCTCAGAGCAAACTCTCAAAGTGAAAAAGATGTTTGATGCTTCAGTTCTTATCTATCATCTAGGGCTCCCTGATTGGACCAGCTTAATCGACCCAATCAGGGAACTATTTTATGAGATCCATTTGGCTGGCCTCTCTGCGATCCCATGACAGAAGAATGTTGTGAAACTTGAAAGGGTTCAGAAAAAATTTACAAGGGTGTTACCTGGGTTGGAAGGTTTGAGCAACAGGGAGGGGCTGAATAGGCTGGGGATATTTTCCCTGGAGCGCAGAGGCTGAGGACGTGACCTCACAGAGGCTTACAAAATCATGAGGGGTATGGATAGGGTGAATAGCCAAGGTCTTTTCCGAGATTAGGGGTGTCCAAAACTGGAGCGTTTAGGGCAAGAGGGGAGAGATTTAAACAGGTAGCTTTTTCACACAGAGGGGGTGAATGTACAGAATGAGCTGCCAGAGGAAGCGCTGGAGGCTGGTACAATTACAACATTTAAAAGGCATCCAAGTGGGAACATTTCTAGGAAGAGTTTAGAGAGATGCACCCAAAAGCAAAGGGAGGCAATGTCCCAATATTATTATCAATAGATTATTAATCCAGCTCCCCAGGTAATGTTGTGGGGGACCTGAGTTCAAATCCCACCAGATGGTGGAATTGAATTCAACAGAAATATGGAATTATGAATCTAGTGATCATCATAAAACTGTTGTTGGCAAATCCATATTTTTCACACCAGGGAGGAACACTTGTAATCCTTATGTGTTCTGGTTTATTTGTGACTCCAGACCCATAGAAATGTGATTGACTGTTATATGGGAAATTAGCAATGGGCAATAAATGCTGCCTGGCCAAAGACGCCCACGTTTTACAAATGAATAAAAAGCTGGAAAGTGGGACGAGGTCAGATTGGGATGTCTGCTCGGCACGGATGAGTTGAACCTAAGGACCCGTTTCGGAGCTGTATGGGTCTCACCCCACTTCCTTGTTCTCCACACTCCCCGTCTCACTTCCCTCACCGATAACCCTTGCCTTTCAACAGTCTATTAATCTCAGCCCTGAACCTGTTCAGTGACACAGCTGCCATTGTTTACTAGCGGAGACAATTCCACAAACGATCGACCCTTTGAGAGAGGAAATTCCGCTCCCCCCCGCCCCCATGCCAAGTGAAAGCTTGGTTAACGAAGTTGGTTTTCAGGGAGTCTTCCTGTGGAGGAGTGAAGCGGAAGGAGAGAATTTGAGGAGCTGAGGGCACAAGCTGCCACTGGCACATGGAGAATGGGACAGCCGGGGGAATCGGGGATGGTACAGGTTGATAATGCAGTGCAATGTTGGAGGAGTGCTGAACTGTCTGTCGTCCTGCTGCCTTTCAAAAGTGAGGTGACACCTTGTTGCCGTGCTCCCGGGGCTGAGAGACCCCTGGCCATCGTTCTTCTCTCAACCAGTGCCACTGAAGCAAATCACCCTGGGAGCTCGCTGAACACTGACTGGTAACAGTGCATGTCAAGGAGACAAGCCTTGGGAGGGAATCCCTTACTGCTTTTCAATGAAACAAATGAAGTTTTTGGTGTGTTGCACAAGGACATTTTTCTGTCCAGGCTTTGCGGCTGAGCAGCACATTGGAACCAACAGATGCAGTGACAAAATACGAGACAAATATTTTCTTTTTGGTTCTCATTAGAGCTTTCTCGCTGGCAAAGCTAGCATCTGGAGAACAGGGAGGACCCCACCCAGCTGTAAATCCGAGAGGGAGTTTTCTGCAGCCCTTCCTGCAATGGTTGTTGAATCACTGCATAGTTAAGCCTGAAACTGAAGACGAAAGAAAATAAATCTCAGCCCAGGGACCCCCGAGGGGATTTTTTCCTTCCTCCTTGCCTCATGAGCTGTTGCAGAGAAAGCCAAATGTGACAAAACATCCTTTTTCCGTAAGTAGGAGTCCAAGAGTCAGGAGCGAGGGAGGGAGGTGGGGGGAAACTCCTCCTTCTCTTCCTTTCCCTAGGAGTTCATGAATTCAAGCCTCGGCCTGCTCCGTCTTCCACGTTGAGGGAGAGTCGTGTTGTAGCCCCCCCGCCCAGCCTTCAGAGGAGAATCCCATACCAATGAGAAAAGGTAAGCAGAGTGGCATTGCCCTTCCTGGTTCAGTCTTTGGCCGCAGTGGCCTAGCCTTGCACTAAATGGGACTGGTCTCTGGTGAACAGGTCTGGCAGCATTTAAAAAGAGCAAGGCCAGGTCTCCGTCCATCCAGGAAAGCTGTCAGTGCTCAGCTGTAGAGTCTGGCTGAAAAAGGGAGTCTCCCTCCTTCCACTGTGATTTCTCTGCTGGTTGTGAAAATGGAGCAGTCCTCACACAGGGAATGTGAAAACTGTTTCCCTCAGGAACTGCTTCACTGCTGATTGTTGAAATGATCTTGCACCAGCCTGCTCACATTGAGGCTCTCACCAACCCTGTGGAGGTCACAATCGATCTTGCTGATTTATATTTCTTATTAAACACACATTCTGCGTCTCGCAGCTGCAGATTTGTATTGGCAGGCGCCAAAATTGTGTTAATTGTTTGAGTGGTTTTTGCATATTCCTGAACTCTGCTGTACTGTACAGCAGTGACTGCACTTTGAAAGTATTTAGTTAGCTGTGGAAAGCAGACCGGGATATCCTGGGGCTATGAAAAGCACGACACAAACGCAAGTGCTTCTCTTTGACCTCCTTCCTCCTCCGTAGTGTGACCTGTGCAGAATGAAGGGCACTGAGTGAGAACGGGGACCCTTGCGAAGATGTAGTCTCGGCTCTGTGATGCTGAACTTCAGCTGTGGAGAGCATATCCCACATATAGGCGGCTTGTTGCTGTGACTGAATCTGGCATTCTGTGTGCGTTGTAGCGTCAGCACCTTGAGGGACAGCCCTGCCCGTTGCCACAACACTTGTAAAGTAAAGAAAAATGTTGCAAAGAGAGTGAGCCGGAACAGTTAACTACAATTGCAGAACTTCTGGTAGAAAAGTCCTTTCAGTGCCAGGCCTTTGTCTGTGCAGTGAGAAAGGTTCACGTAAATCTGTAAGGAGGGTTGTTCACAGCACCATCGGGAAGTTCAGCAAGACCACGTGACTACGAGGAACGAGTTCTTGGCGCACACGTGGTGGTGGGAACTTCTTGCCTGATAGAGACATGGTTAGCCTGCTCTGTGTGAGAATGCAGAGGGAATGTTTGACCCTACATCAATAGACTCCTGTAGTATTCAGCACATGAGCTCGCAGACTCAAGCGTAGGATAAATGATGAATATGTATTTCTTGCTGGACTGCTGGGCATGTACGTGCCTTTGGAACAGAAGAGCCTAAAACGTAGGAGACGAAATGAATGGTTCAGCTCCTTGACCCTGCTTCGTCATTCAGTCAGCTCATCAACTGCATTTCCCGCCCCTTTTCCCCATAACCCTCAATTCCATTGTTATAGAGTCATAGAGATGTACAGCGTGGAAGCAGCTTGGTTCAACCCATCCATTCCGACCAGCTATCCAAAATTAATCTATTCCCATTTGCCAGCATTTGGTCCATATCCCTCTAAACCCTTCCTATTCATGTCCCCATCCAGATGCCTTTTAAATGCTGTAATTGTACCAGCCCCCACCACTTCCTCTGGCAGCTCATTCCACACATGCACCACCCTCTGTGTGAAAAAGTTGCTCCTTAGGTCCCTTTTAAATCTTTCCCCTCTCACCTTAAACCTATCCCCTCTGGTTTTGGACTCCCCTCCCCTGGGGAAGGGATCTTGACTATTCACCCTAACCATGCCCCTCATGATTTTATGAAGGTCACCCCTCAGCCTCTGACACTGCAGCGAAAATAGCCCCATTCTATTCAGCCTCTCCCTGGGGCCAAACCCTCTAATCCGTCACTCTTCAGTGTTGCATCAACTCAACAGCTCAGCTTACGACATTGTGACCCATTTCTGAGGCATGAGGGCAGCAGGAGAGGATCAGTGAGCCCTCTCACCAGCCTTGACTGCCTATTCCTATACACAAGAATAACTGAGACTGAGCTTGGTAGCATGGGTGGGAGGGCAGGCTAACCCAGCAATTTTAATGCTGTGCCACGACACAGGAGCAGTCACTGAGAGGTCTCACCTAAAAGTGAAAACCTACGCATCTGTCACTCTCATCCTTCTCAACGTATCCTCTGCCAGGGAGTCCACAACCAGAAGCCAGCAGGATGACATGGCCACAAACAATAGACAATAGGTGCCGGAGTAGGCCATTCGGCCCTTCGAGCCAGCACCATTCCTTATGATCATGGCTGATCACCCACAATCAGTATCCTGTTCCTGCCTTATCCCCATAACCCTTGATTCCACTATCTGTAAAAGCTCTATCCATCTCTTTCTTGAAAGTATCCAGAGAGTTGGCCTCCACTGCCTTCTGGGGCAGAGCATTCCATATATTCACCACTCTCTGGGTGAAGAAGTTTTTCCTCAACTCTGTTCTAAATGGCCTACCCCTTATTTTTAAACAGATGGAGTGAGGAATGAAGGAGGGATTTCCTGACACAGTGAGTGGTGAGAAGATGGAACTTGCTGTCATGAATGAGAACAGTGATTCCTTTAAGGTGCACTGTCAGAATACATGAGGGAGATGGGGACAGACAGTTACAGGAAAGGGGGAGTGTGGTCATTTGAGAAGACCTTTTGATAAAACAGTTATCTCACCTTCTTGTTAGAGTATTGTGGATCTGATTGTCACCTGACTACACTCTGTGTTTATTTCATCAAAGACCTTGTATTTGCAGGCATTTCATTGGCCCAGTTAAGAACTTTACATGGGTTTAGAAGATCTCCTACAGGAGAACTCCTTCCAGACTCTCACTCTGACCTCGCATCATCATTGCTTTGTCATCTCTTAGTCTCTCCCTTAAATCTAACACAGTACAAAGTAAAAGAAGCAACAAAGACCCAAAAAGGGGAAAGGAAACTGAGCACAAAAATCACTGTCTTGTTATCAGTCCTCACAATACACACACTGTGCCCCCTCCTCCAGTTGACTGGACTATAAACATAGAAACATTGAAAAAAGGAGTAAGAGGAGGCCATTCGGCCCTTTGAGCCTGGACCACAGCTGACCATCCAGCTCCATTCCCACTTTCACCCCACACTTGTTGATCCCTTTAGCCCGAAGGACTATATTGAACACCTGCTTTAAACCATTCAATGTGTAGGCCTGTCAACTGTTTTCTGTGGCAGAGAATTCCACACACTCATCACTGTCTGGGTGAAGAAATAAGGACAGTCCATTTGGGCCAGATGGCCTCTTTTTCTGGGCTGTGGATTCTGTATTTTAGCTTGATGCTACCTGATTGCAGATGATTCCAACCATTTATTAATGTCCAGACATTGTCAACAAGCCATTAGAACCCTATTTTTGAAAGAGTGACTTGAGCAACACAATACACATGCATGATAACCAATTTTGCCAGCGATTGCTCTTTTCACACTTGTGAATCAATTCTTCATGGAAGACAATGCTTGAGATAGACTTATTCAGCCGAGCAACTTTACAGCCATTCAATCCATTGCAGTGACGTTGCCTTTCCTGAAATAATCATTGGTTCTCACTGACTGGTGACAATCAGAAAATGAAAGTGAAGATAACAATGAATTGAAAAAGGAAAGTAACTTAGAAATGGACAGGATTTTTCCTTTTTGATTTGACAAAAACAAGTGTTTTCAAACTGCTGTCAACAGTGAATGATGTATTTGTCTTTGGTCAGAATGCATTACCACTTGGGAAGGGCATTAGTAAAATAGAAACAGACAAATGAGAAGCAGGAGAGGACCACGCTATCCCTTGAGCCTGCTGTGGCGTTTAACAAAAACTGTGTCCAGACTCAACTGACTGGGCTGGGGGTGGGGGTGTGGGGGGTGGGAGGGGGGTGGGAGGGGGCGTGGTTCAGCACGAGCACGGGTAGGTGAGACCCTGATCATTCTGGTGTTGCAAATATTTTTTCATTTTTCTTCAGAAAATGACAACACTGAGAAGCTGTGATCTGATTGGCTGGTAAGGCACCCATGTTTGGGACCAGTCTTGAATCACGGTAGATTCAGAATGGAAGAAAATAATTTCAGCGCGATTTGAGAAGATTATTTTTTGGCAATAAATAAAACCTGATGAGCTCTGTTAGAAATGGCAATGCGGAGGATGCGTTGATCTTGCATGATGGAGAGCCACAGTGACCGCATTAGCAGCTCAAGGAAATTGAGGTCAGAGTTGATGAACCAAACTTCCAACATTGCACCACATCCAGGAGTGGGAGAATGAGCTTGATGCTGTGTTCCAGGCGGTCACACCCTGTCACTTAAATATTTTAAATTTGGCCAGTGGTCAGGGATAGCAAGTTGTTGACTCCAAGCGAGGCTGGTGGGCAGATCCTGAATGTAGCATTGGAAGACCCTCAGCTGTTGACCTTGTTGTGGTCCATACTTGGACCAATAACTGAGGCACGAGATGGCAAAAAAAAAGAGTAGGCAGAAAGTCCAGTGTGAGGAATATCAGGAATTAGGGGCATTTTTTTTTAACAAAAATGACCTCAAAGGTTATAATCACTGGTTGATTACCTGACCCATGTGCAAATTGGTAAAGAGATAAGAACTTGAGAGAAGTCAAGATGTGGCTAAAGGAGTGATGTGGGGAACAGGAGTTCCATTATTTAGGGCACTGGCATCAGGACTGGGACAGGAGGGAACCTAACATCGAGACAGAAAGGCTCAGGAATCTCACAGTAGGCACAGTAGGTGCCTATGGACACCTATGAGAAGAGGGCAGTCAACGGTGCGATAGAGGCTGTTGTACTTAAATACATGCAGTACATGAAACGAGGTAAATGAGCTTGTAGCACAGATTGAGATTGGTAGGTGTGATGTTTTGGGTACCACAGATAAGCAGCTGCAAGGAAATGAGGGCTGGGAAATAAATATCCATGGATCTATGTCCTTACTGAAAGGACAGGCAGTTGGGCAAAGGGACAGGGTTGTTTTGTTAGTCAGAAATGAAAATAAATTAATAGCAAGATGAGATACTGGGTCAGAATGTACAGAATCTGTGGGTAGAGTTGAGGAACTGCAAAGGAAAAAGACTCTGATGAGTGTTAGTTTCAGGCTTCCTTGCATTAGTCAGGATGTGGGGAAGAAAATAAAGGAGGAGATGGAATGAGCATGTTAGAAAAGCACTGTTACAATAATCATGGGGAATTTCAATATGCTGGTGGACTGGGAAAATCAAGTTGGTAGCAGATCCCAAGAAAACAAATTTATGGAATGTCTACAAGATAGTGTTTTGGAGCAGCTTGTGTTAGAGTCCACTCGGAATCAGGCAATTCTGGATTTGATGACGTATAATAAGGCAGACTTGATTAGGGAGGTTAAAGTGAAGGAGCCCCAAGAAGACAGAGGCCACAATGTGATAGAATTCACCCCACAGTTTGAGAGGGAGAAGCTGGAAGCAGATGGAACCCATATTACAATTGAGGCAAGTTAATAGACAATAGGTGCTGGAGTAGGCCATTCGGCCCTTTGAGCCAACACCACCATTCATTATGATCATGGCTGATCATCCACAATCAGTATCCTGTTCCTGCCTTATCCCCATAACCCTTGATTCCACTATCTTTAAGAGCTCTATCCATCTCTTTCTTGAAAGTATCCAGAGAGTTGGCCTCCACTGCCTTCTGGGGCAGAGCATTCCATATATCCACCACTCTCTGGGTGAAGGAGTTTTTCCTCAATTCTGTTTTAAATGGCCTACCCCTTATTTTTAAACTGTGTCCTCTGGTCCTGGACTCACCCATCAGCGGAAACATGCTTCCTGCCTCCACAGTGTCCAATCCCTTAATAATCTTACACGCCTCAATCAGATCCCCTCTCATCCTTCTAAACTCAAATGTATACAAGCCATGAGGCAGGAGCTAGCCAGAGTTAATTGGAAGGGATATTTTAGAGGGAAGACAGTGGAGCAACAGTAGCAGGAATTTCTGGGGGTAATTTGAGAGACACAGGAGAAATTCATCCCAAGGACTAAGAAACATACGATGGTTGGCTCGGGGAGGGGGTTGGGGAGATGAAGCAACAATGGCTGAAAAGGGAAGTCGAGAGCAGCAGAAAAGCAAGAGAAAAAGCATACAATATGATGAAGATTTGGGAAGCTTAGAGGTATAGACTATTTTCTAAATGGAGAAAAGCTTTGGAAATCCGAAACACAAAGGGATTTCAGGAGGCTCTCAAGGTTAAAGTGTAGGTTTATATGGCAGTTAGGAAGGCAAATGTAATGTTAGTTTGCATTCGAAGTGGGCTAGAATACAACAGTAGGGATGTACCACTAAGGCTGTGGTCAGACAGCATTTGGAATATTGTGAGCAGGTTTTGGCCTCAAATCTAAGGAAGGATGTGCTGGCATTCAAGGGGCTCCAGAGGAGGTTTAAAAAATGATCCTGTGGATGAAGGACTTGTTATATGAGGAGTGGTTGAGGACTCTTGTGTCTGTGCTTGATAGAGATTAGAAAGATGAGGGGGGATCTGATGAAAACTTACGGAATACTGAGGAACCTGAAGACAGTAGTTGTGGAGAAAATATTTCTACTAATCGGAGAGACTTGGACTTATGACACAACGTCAGTGGGAAGGGACAATCCTGGAGAACTGAGTCGAGGAGCAATTTTTTCAGTTAGAGGGTGGTGACTCTGTGGAACTCACTGCTGCAGAGGGCTGTGGAGGCCAAATCATTGAGTGTGTTTAAGGCAGAGATAGGTTCATGATTAGTGAGGGGGTCAAGGGGTATGGGGAGAAAGCAGGAGAACGGGAATGGTGGATCAGCTTTGATGGAATGAGTGGCCACCTTATGATCTTATCGTGGCTTGTTGGATTATGGCCTCAACTCCACATTCCTGCCAACCCCCATAGTTTTTGACTCCCTTGAAAGTATTCAAGGACTGTACCTCCACTGTTTTCTTAGGAGGAGATTTCCAATCTCTTGTGATCTTCTGAGCGAAAGATTTCTTCCCCAACCCTGACTTAAATGAGAAACCCCTTATTTCAAACTGTGTCCCTGAGTTTTAGTTTTTATCAGAAGGAAAAACATCCTTTCAGTATCTGTCTTTATCACGTTCTCGCTGAATTTGAGATGTTTCAACCAAGTTATTTTTTATTCTTCTAACCTGTAATAATACAGTTCTGTGCAGTATGTGCAGCTAAACCGAGGCTACATCCCTCCATGTGGTACCTTTGATGTCACGATCCTCTTAAAGTCAGGTGATTTTCAGGGCCTCCCTCAGTCGGCTGTGGACGAGGAAATGTGCTTCCTGGTCTAACTGGAAGAGGCTATTATGTTGAACAAGAGTTAGTTCATTGTGTGGAGACGACTAGTTGCTGGTCATTTTGATATGAAAGAGATTGCTGCAGGTGCGTTAGGTAGCACCTGGATGTTCGGTTTTACTCCATTGTGATCCTCAGCTGTTTACTGTCCACATGTTCAGACATTATTGCTGTGTTTAGTGCTGAGCTCCTCAGCCTTAACCCTATCAAACCCTTGTACCTTTGAAAAACAGCCCATCCTCTCGTCATAAGATACCTTTCATGCCCAGTCATTCAGGAGAATTGTTGGTGCCAGCAGGATAAATGTGTTTTGGGACATCTTGATAAACAGATGTATGAGAGCGAGAGAATCAGCAGCTGATACGGTTGGCATCAGATAAAGAAGAATGAGTGGGAGGGTGCTTATGTTGAGTCTAAGTACCAACATTGGATGATTGGGCTGAATGGTCTGTTTCCATGTCATAAATTCCACATGCCTGTGAATGTTCAAATAGTTGAGTCTAAGATGAACGGAAAATTTTGGTGGGCTGAAGTTTCTGCTTTATCTGCCAAATTTCCTCAGCACACAAGCCAGCACATTAATGCTCTTTGCATGTGGGGACCTGCCCAGATATGTCTATCTGCAACAGGATACAGGAAGCAGTGGAGCTGTTTCAAATTGCAGGGGGATCTAGTACACAGCAGAAAGTTGTGTCACTGCCACCTGGGTGTCCAAGGTCTCAGCAAGCCTGTAATTGCACGTGCAGTTCAATGTTCAGTCCTTGTTCCTGTACAGTTCCAGGCACAAGTTCCAAAAGACCTTGTGTTTTCCTCATTAATCAGGAGTCTCTGGGCCTTGGACTGGTACTGGGAGCCAGCTGGAGAACTATAGGTGGCTGCAGAAGCTACTTGGTAATTTTCCATCTGAACGAAAAAGGACTTGCTGACTTCTCTTGGAACAAGAGAAAATAAACCCCACAAAACCATACCACACCCTTTTGATTCATTGCTCAGTAAACTGAAATATTCCGAAGCACCTCGATGAACTTAATGTGTGGCACTGTGACTCATTTTCTCTTGCTCTGCACAGGCTATTGAACAAAATTTAATCTTCCTCTTCAAACCAAATGTGATCATCCTTATTGCCCTCATTAGTGCCTTGATTATAATTGGAACAGTGCACCGAACCTGGCACTAACTAAACCGTAGTGATTGTTTTACAGTGCAACAAACAGGAAAATATTTTCTGTGATAATGTGAACTGCAGATGCTGGAGAATCCAAGATAATAAAGTGTGAAGCCCTTCCTACCTTCTTCGCGTTTTGGATTCCAGATCTTGCTTTGGCTTTAGAATCTCCATCATATGGGTAACTCGCCTGTTGTCTCACAGAGGAATAGATTACATCTTAGCCTCCTCCAGTTGAATGGGTTTGGAAGGGTCAGGATCATAATTTTAAACTCTTTGACGTGAGGCCCAGTTCAGAGATAGAACACAAGCTTTTCCAATTTGCCGAATAAAATTGGATTTTAGGACAGACATCTGTTCATGCATCAATTGAAGATTCACTAAATTCTGAAAGTGCTGCTTATTATACCAGAGGAAAAGACACTACACATTCTCTAGGATAAGCTTTGACTCATGAATGGATGATGGAGAAATTTTGTCAATTTACTTTTCTCCAATTGATCTGAGTTTTTATCTTCTTTATTGCCTCTTCCAGATCACTTGATTTTAGGGACAGTAGAAATATGTAGATGTTTATAAGAGCACAAGACATAAGAGCAGAAAGGGTCCGTACAGCCCATCAAATCTGCTCAGTCATTCAATAAGATGATCACTGATCTGATGAAACCTCAAATCCACTTTCCTGCCTTTTACTCTTTGCCATCATGATTCAAAATCTGTTTATCTCAGCCTTGAATGCATTTGAAGATCCAGTCTGAAAAGCCCTCTGTGGTGGGGAATCCCATGGATTGTTTGGGAGAAAAAATTCATCCTCGTCTTTCTTAAAATGGGTGACCTGTTCCTCTAAGATGGTGTCATCTGGTCCAAGACACTCTCATGAGGTCAAACAACTGTTCTGCATCTGACCTGTCAAGTCCCTTGAGGAACATTGATGTTTCAATAAGATTGCCACTCATTCTTCTATCTTCCAATGAGTACAGGCCCAGCCTACTCATAAGATAGGCTCTCTCTCTGCAGGATCTACCAAGTCGACTTGCACCGGCTTGCATCCCATGACAGTACGTCTTTCCTCAGAAAAGGTGGTCAGAAGGGTTCACAGTATTCCATCTGGGTTCTGATGAGTCCCTTGTATAGTTTTTGCAAAACCTCCACACTCCTACACCCCATTCTCTTTCAAATCATGATTCGAATTCCATTTGCCTTCCCTACAACATGCTGAACGTGAACTGAACTTAGTTTTATTGTCACGTACGCAGTGAAAGGTTTTCAAGTTGCCTGTTACAGTGCCACCTTAGATACAGAGTCCTCAAATACAGACTGGGTTACAGCGTAAGAATGTCACTAACACAGGGCACCATATGAGGCAGAGAGGACCCCGGCACAATCCTTAGTTTCAGAATAAAGAAATGAACAAAAACCTTCCATTGCAGCGATATGCAGTATCATAATAGGTCAAAAAAATCAAGAAGCAAAGTTAAAAAGAACAAACATCACAGTCTGTCTCCACAGTACAGCAGAACATCACAGGGGCCTTCCACATGGTCTGACTGCTGGTCATCACACACTGTGTCCCTGCCCCATTCTGTCGGTCACTGTGTCCCTGCCCCCCGCTGTCGGTCACTGTGTCCCTGCCCCATTCTGTCGGTCAGTGTGTCCCTGCCCCGGGCTGTCGGTCAGTGTGTCCCTGCCCCAGGCTGTTGGTCAGTGTGTCCCTGCCCCATTCTGTCGGTCAGTGTGTCCCTGCCCCGGGCTGTCGGTCACTGTGTCCCTGCCCCGGGCTGTCGGTCAGTGTGTCCCTGCCCCAGGCTGTTGGTCAGTGTGTCCCTGCCCCATTCTGTCGGTCAGTGTGTCCCTGCCCCGGGCTGTCGGTCACTGTGTCCCTGCCCCATTCTGTCGGTCACTGTGTCCCTGCCCACCGCTGTCGGTCACTGTGTCCCTGCCCCATTCTGTCGGTCACTGTGTCCCTGCCCCCCGCTGTTGGTCACTGTGTCCCTGCCCCATTCTGTCGGTCAGTGTGTCCCTGCCCCATTCTGTCGGTCAGTGTGTCCCTGCCCCGGGCTGTCGGTCAGTGTGTCCCTGCCCCATTCTGTCGGTCAGTGTGTCCCTGCCCCATTCTGTCGGTCACTGTGTCCCTGCCCCGGGCTGTCGGTCACTGTGTCCCTGCCCCGGGCTGTCGGTCACTGTGTCCCTGCCCCGGGCTGTTGGTCAGTGTGTCCCTGCCCCATTCTGTCGGTCACTGTGTCCCTGCCCCATTCTGTCGGTCACTGTGTCCCTGCCCCGGGCTGTCGGTCAGTGTGTCCCTGCCCCATTCTGTCGGTCACTGTGTCCCTGCCCCAGGCTGTCGGTCACTGTGTCCCTGCCCCATTCTGTCGGTCAGTGTGTCCCTGCCCCATTCTGTCGGTCAGTGTGTCCCTGCCCCGGGCTGTCGGTCAGTGTGTCCCTGCCCCATTCTGTCGGGCAGTGTGTCCCTGCCCCATTCTGTTGGTCACTGTGTCCCTGCCCCGGGCTGTCGGTCACTGTGTCCCTGCCCCAGGCTGTCGGTCACTGTGTCCCTGCCCCAGGCTGTTGGTCAGTGTGTCCCTGCCCCATTCTGTCGGTCACTGTGTCCCTGCCCCATTCTGTCGGTCAGTGTGTCCCTGCCCCATTCTGTCGGTCAGTGTGTCCCTGCCCCGGGCTGTCGGTCACTGTGTCCCTGCCCCATTCTGTCGGTCACTGTGTCCCTGCCCCAGGCTGTCGGTCACTGTGTCCCTGCCCCATTCTGTCGGTCAGTGTGTCCCTGCCCCATTCTGTCGGTCACTGTGTCCCTGCCCCGGGCTGTTGGTCAGTGTGTCCCTGCCCCATTCTGTTGGTCAGTGTGTCCCTGCCCCATTCTGTCGGTCAGTGTGTCCCTGCCCCATTCTGTCGGTCACTGTGTCCCTGCCCCATTCTGTCGGTCACTGTGTCCCTGCCCCAGGCTGTTGGTCAGTGTGTCCCTGCCCCGGGCTGTCGGTCACTGTGTCCCTGCCCCATTCTGTCGGTCAGTGTGTCCCTGCCCCATTCTGTCGGTCAGTGTGTCCCTGCCCCATTCTGTCGGTCACTGTGTCCCTGCCCCGGGCTGTCAGTCACTGTGTCCCTGCCCCATTCTGTCGGTCACTGTGTCCCTGCCCCGGGCTGTCGGTCACTGTGTCCCTGCCCCATTCTGTCGGTCAGTGTGTCCCTGCCCCATTCTGTCGGTCACTGTGTCCCTGCCCCGGGCTGTTGGTCAGTGTGTCCCTGCCCCATTCTGTCGGTCAGTGTGTCCCTGCCCCATTCTGTCGGTCACTGTGTCCCTGCCCCATTCTGTCGGTCAGTGTGTCCCTGCCCCATTCTGTTGGTCACTGTGTCCCTGCCCCATTCTGTCGGTCAGTGTGTCCCTGCCCCATTCTGTCGGTCAGTGTGTCCCTGCCCCGGGCTGTCGGTCACTGTGTCCCTGCCCCGGGCTGTCGGTCAGTGTGTCCCTGCCCCATTCTGTCGGTCACTGTGTCCCTGCCCCGGGCTGTCGGTCAGTGTGTCCCTGCCCCGGGCTGTCGGTCAGTGTGTCCCTGCCCCATTCTGTTGGTCAGGGTGTCCCTGCCCCATTCTGTTGGTCAGTGTGTCCCTGCCCCGGGCTGTCGGTCATTGTGTCCCTGCCCCATTCTGTCGGTCACTGTGTCCCTGCCCCGGGCTGTCGGTCACTGTGTCCCTGCTCCAGGCTGTCGGTCACTGTGTCCCTGCCCCATTCTGTCGGTCAGTGTGTCCCTGCCCCGGGCTGTTGGTCAGTGTGTCCCTGCCCCAGGCTGTCGGTCAGTGTGTCCCTGCTCCAGGCTGTTGGTCAGTGTGTCCCTGCCCCATTCTGTCGGTCACTGTGTCCCTGCCCCGGGCTGTCGGTCACTGTGTCCCTGCCCCATTCTGTCGGTCACTGTGTCCCTGCCCCGGGCTGTTGGTCAGTGTGTCCCTGCCCCAGGCTGTCGGTCAGTGTGTCCCTGCTCCAGGCTGTCGGTCAGTGTGTCCCTGCCCCATTCTGTCGGTCAGTGTGTCCCTGCCCCGGGCTGTCGGTCAGTGTGTCCCTGCTCCAGGCTGTTGGTCAGTGTGTCCCTGCCCCAGGCTGTCGGTCATTGTGTCCCTGCTCCGGGCTGTTGGTCAGTGTGTCCCTGCTCCATTCTGTCGGTCAGTGTGTCCCTGCCCCGGGCTGTCGTTCACTGTGTCCCTGCCCCATTCTGTCGGTCACTGTGTCCCTGCCCCATTCTGTCGGTCAGTGTGTCCCTGCCCCATTCTGTCGGTCACTGTGTCCCTGCCCCATTCTGTCGGTCACTGTGTCCCTGCCCCGGGCTGTCGGTCACTGTGTCCCTGCCCCGGGCTGTCGGTCACTGTGTCCCTGCCCCATTCTGTCGGTCAGTGTGTCCCTGCCCCATTCTGTCGGTCAGTGTGTCCCTGCCCCATTCTGTCGGTCACTGTGTCCCTGCCCCATTCTGTCGGTCACTGTGTCCCTGCCCCGGGCTGTCGGTCACTGTGTCCCTGCCCCGGGCTGTCGGTCACTGTGTCCCTGCCCCGGGCTGTCGGTCAGTGTGTCCCTGCCCCAGGCTGTTGGTCAGTGTGTCCCTGCCCCATTCTGTCGGTCAGTGTGTCCCTGCCCCGGGCTGTCGGTCACTGTGTCCCTGCCCCATTCTGTCGGTCACTGTGTCCCTGCCCCCCGCTGTCGGTCACTGTGTCCCTGCCCCATTCTGTCGGTCACTGTGTCCCTGCCCCATTCTGTCGGTCACTGTGTCCCTGCCCCCCGCTGTTGGTCACTGTGTCCCTGCCCCATTCTGTCGGTCAGTGTGTCCCTGCCCCATTCTGTCGGTCAGTGTGTCCCTGCCCCATTCTGTCGGTCACTGTGTCCCTGCCCCGGGCTGTCGGTCACTGTGTCCCTGCCCCGGGCTGTCGGTCACTGTGTCCCTGCCCCGGGCTGTTGGTCAGTGTGTCCCTGCCCCATTCTGTCGGTCACTGTGTCCCTGCCCCATTCTGTCGGTCACTGTGTCCCTGCCCCGGGCTGTCGGTCAGTGTGTCCCTGCCCCATTCTGTCGGTCACTGTGTCCCTGCCCCAGGCTGTCGGTCACTGTGTCCCTGCCCCATTCTGTCGGTCAGTGTGTCCCTGCCCCATTCTGTCGGTCAGTGTGTCCCTGCCCCGGGCTGTCGGTCAGTGTGTCCCTGCCCCATTCTGTCGGGCAGTGTGTCCCTGCCCCATTCTGTTGGTCACTGTGTCCCTGCCCCGGGCTGTCGGTCACTGTGTCCCTGCCCCAGGCTGTCGGTCACTGTGTCCCTGCCCCAGGCTGTTGGTCAGTGTGTCCCTGCCCCATTCTGTCGGTCACTGTGTCCCTGCCCCATTCTGTCGGTCAGTGTGTCCCTGCCCCATTCTGTCGGTCAGTGTGTCCCTGCCCCGGGCTGTCGGTCACTGTGTCCCTGCCCCATTCTGTCGGTCACTGTGTCCCTGCCCCAGGCTGTCGGTCACTGTGTCCCTGCCCCATTCTGTCGGTCAGTGTGTCCCTGCCCCATTCTGTCGGTCACTGTGTCCCTGCCCCGGGCTGTTGGTCAGTGTGTCCCTGCCCCATTCTGTTGGTCAGTGTGTCCCTGCCCCATTCTGTCGGTCAGTGTGTCCCTGCCCCATTCTGTCGGTCACTGTGTCCCTGCCCCATTCTGTCGGTCACTGTGTCCCTGCCCCAGGCTGTTGGTCAGTGTGTCCCTGCCCCGGGCTGTCGGTCACTGTGTCCCTGCCCCATTCTGTCGGTCAGTGTGTCCCTGCCCCATTCTGTCGGTCAGTGTGTCCCTGCCCCATTCTGTCGGTCACTGTGTCCCTGCCCCGGGCTGTCAGTCACTGTGTCCCTGCCCCATTCTGTCGGTCACTGTGTCCCTGCCCCGGGCTGTCGGTCACTGTGTCCCTGCCCCATTCTGTCGGTCAGTGTGTCCCTGCCCCATTCTGTCGGTCACTGTGTCCCTGCCCCGGGCTGTTGGTCAGTGTGTCCCTGCCCCATTCTGTCGGTCAGTGTGTCCCTGCCCCATTCTGTCGGTCACTGTGTCCCTGCCCCATTCTGTCGGTCAGTGTGTCCCTGCCCCATTCTGTCGGTCACTGTGTCCCTGCCCCATTCTGTCGGTCAGTGTGTCCCTGCCCCGGGCTGTCGGTCACTGTGTCCCTGCCCCGGGCTGTCGGTCAGTGTGTCCCTGCCCCATTCTGTCGGTCACTGTGTCCCTGCCCCGGGCTATCGGTCAGTGTGTCCCTGCCCCGGGCTGTCGGTCAGTGTGTCCCTGCCCCATTCTGTTGGTCAGTGTGTCCCTGCCCCATTCTGTTGGTCAGTGTGTCCCTGCCCCGGGCTGTCGGTCATTGTGTCCCTGCCCCATTCTGTCGGTCACTGTGTCCCTGCCCCGGGCTGTCGGTCACTGTGTCCCTGCTCCAGGCTGTCGGTCACTGTGTCCCTGCCCCATTCTGTCGGTCAGTGTGTCCCTGCACCATTCTGTCGGGCAGTGTGTCCCTGCCCCATTCTGTTGGTCAGTGTGTCCCTGCCCCGGGCTGTCGGTCACTGTGTCCCTGCCCCATTCTGTCGGTCACTGTGTCCCTGCCCCGGGCTGTTGGTCAGTGTGTCCCTGCCCCAGGCTGTCGGTCAGTGTGTCCCTGCTCCAGGCTGTCGGTCAGTGTGTCCCTGCCCCATTCTGTCGGTCAGTGTGTCCCTGCCCCGGGCTGTCGGTCAGTGTGTCCCTGCTCCAGGCTGTTGGTCAGTGTGTCCCTGCCCCAGGCTGTCGGTCATTGTGTCCCTGCTCCGGGCTGTTGGTCAGTGTGTCCCTGCTCCATTCTGTCGGTCAGTGTGTCCCTGCCCCGGGCTGTCGTTCACTGTGTCCCTGCCCCATTCTGTCGGTCACTGTGTCCCTGCCCCATTCTGTCGGTCAGTGTGTCCCTGCCCCATTCTGTCGGTCACTGTGTCCCTGCCCCATTCTGTCGGTCACTGTGTCCCTGCCCCGGGCTGTCGGTCACTGTGTCCCTGCCCCGGGCTGTCGGTCACTGTGTCCCTGCCCCATTCTGTCGGTCAGTGTGTCCCTGCCCCATTCTGTCGGTCAGTGTGTCCCTGCCCCATTCTGTCGGTCACTGTGTCCCTGCCCCATTCTGTCGGTCACTGTGTCCCTGCCCCGGGCTGTCGGTCACTGTGTCCCTGCCCCGGGCTGTCGGTCAGTGTGTCCCTGCCCCAGGCTGTCCGTCACTGTGTCCCTGCCCCATTCTGTCGGTCACTGTGTCCCTGCCCCGGGCTGTCGGTCACTGTGTCCCTGCCCCGGGCTGTCGGTCAGTGTGTCCCTGCCCCGGGCTGTCGGTCAGTGTGTCCCTGCTCCAGGCTGTTGGTCAGTGTGTCCCTGCCCCAGGCTGTCGGTCACTGTGTCCCTGCCCCATTCTGTCGGTCAGTGTGTCCCTGCCCCGGGCTGTCGGTCACTGTGTCCCTGCCCCGGGCTGTCGGTCAGTGTGTCCCTGCTCCAGGCTGTCGGTCAGTGTGTCCCTGCCCCATTCTGTCGGTCAGTGTGTCCCTGCCCCGGGCTGTCGGTCAGTGTGTCCCTGCCCCATTCTGTCGGTCACTGTGTCCCTGCCCCGGGCTGTCGGTCAGTGTGTCCCTGCCCCATTCTGTCGGTCACTGTGTCCCTGCCTCATTCTGTCGGTCACTGTGTCCCTGCCCCATTCTGTCGGTCAGTGTGTCCCTGCCCCGGGCTGTCGGTCAGTGTGTCCCTGCCCCGGGCTGTCGGTCACTGTGTCCCTGCCCCATTCTGTCGGTCAGTGTGTCCCTGCCCCAGGCTGTTGGTCAGTGTGTCCCTGCCCCGGGCTGTTGGTCAGTGTGTCCCTGCCCCATTCTGTCGGTCACTGTGTCCCTGCCCCATTCTGTCGGTCACTGTGTCCCTGCCCCAGGCTGTTGGTCAGTGTGTCCCTGCCCCGGGCTGTCGGTCAGTGTGTCCCTGCTTTGAGGCGCTGACCTTCAATCTTACATTGGAGACTGGGAGACAGAGGCCGGGCCTGTAAGTCTGAGGCTGAGCATGGGGAGAGAAACGAGGAAGAGATAAAGACATGCAAAGCGTCCTCCCATCCCACCATCTTATCAGAAGTTCCTTTGTGAAATCAAGCCATGTTGTTGTCACATGATTATCACCTTGTCAAATATTTCCTGGAAATTAGTCAGGAATGATCTGAATGTCATGTTCAAATCCTGACTCTGCTTGTTACCTGTTTCTAAGTGCTGCTCTGTTTTTTCTGTTATGTTAATCTAACATTTCCCCAGTGATAGATATTGAGCTAACAGGTCTATAGTTAACTTTTCTTTTTGTCTTCCTCCATGTTTTGAACAAGTGTATTATGTTGGCAATCTTCCAACCTCTGGAACTTTACCAGAACATGAGGATTCTTGGAAGATTACTAAAACTGAATCCATTATCTCTGTTGCTATTTTGTTTCAGTTCATAGGATGCAAACCATCATTTCGAGATGATGTATTGATCTTCAGACCCTTTTATTTTCCAAGTACCTTTTCTCTGATAAGCTGTTGCTTTTATTCGCTCCCCCACTTCTCCCTCTCAGTTTTTCCCTATTTTAGGAATGCTGTCATGCTGTTGATGGAGCCGTGTTGAATTTCTGCAGTGCATCTGTGGTGACAGGACTGAATGTTGAAAATGGTGGTTTAAAGCTAACAAAAGCTCAATATAAATGCAAATCCCTCCTTTAGTTCTCATGACACTTCATACAACAATTAGCATAGCATATAACAAGGCTGTTTGAAAGGAAGGACTGGTAACAGTGCCAAAGTCAGCACTTGTCACAAAACAGTGAACCCCCCTCTGCCTTTATGGTACAAAGACTTCCTCTTCCTGCTCTCTGATCACCTGAACTCATTCTCGTAAGTGTGTCTTGTTTCACTTCCTTCCTCTTTCCATTATTTTGAACAATTGTTAACGCTGAAGTAAATAATGAAAAGGGAATGTTTATCTTTCATGGATTATCAGTACATCTTGTTCTGTCAGCCAGTCATAAGAATGGACAGTCTTGGTGCAGAGTTGAGTGATGACGACATTTCCCACTGTCAATGCTGGACTTGCAACAACAGCGACAGATCCACTTATATGTTTGGGCTTCCCTCAGGGAGTGAAACCCTGTTACCATTTTAGGACTGAGACACGGGGCGGCACGGTGGCTCAGTGGTTAGCATTGCAGCCTCACAGCGCCAGGGACCCAGGTTCGATTCCAGCCTCGGGCGACTGTCTGTGTGGAGTTTGCACATTCTCCCTGTGTCTGCGTGGGTTTCCTCTGGATGCTCCGGTTTTCTCCCACAGTCCAAAAGATGTGCAGGCTAGGTAGATCGACTATGATAAATTGCCCATAGTGTTCAGGGGTGTGTGGGTTATAGGAGGATGAGTCTGAGTGGGATGCTTCAAGGGGCAGTGTGGACTTGTGGGGCAGAAGGGCCTGTTTCCACACTGTAGGGAATCTAGTCTAGAAAGTTTCAATGCCTACAATAATGCAATAAGCTTAACGATCAAGTATCCTCGGAGCACCGGCAACAAAGAAAAATATTTTGTGCTTTCATCCTGGGTTTTCACATCCCTCCATCTCTCTGGATCGCTTTAACCTCCACCAACCCACAGCTCCTCAAGATATCTGCTGGCTTCTAACTCTGGCCTCTTAAGTATTGCAAGATTCAATGACACACGCAATGGTGAGCATTCCTTCAGCTCCTGCTTGTAAAATGTTGAAACTTGTACCCTCATTTCTCTCTCCACCTGCCTCTCATCTTTTAATACCTTCCTTAAAACCGACGTCTTCCATCTGAATCATTTTGTGACTGGTGTCAAATTTCGTTTGCTGATGCAGCTGTGAAACAATTTGGGACACCTTACTGTTTTAAAGGCATGACATATATGCAAGATGATGTTGTTGTTATAAGCCTTTTTAAGTTATATTCATGAGTCAACCATCTGAATTTTGTTTTAGAAAGAGTTGACCTTTGCTGAAAATAGAGGGATGTTGTTTAAGTTTCTCTTGTTTGGCACTCATCTGGACAGAATTGCAAGAATTTCAAATTTGAAAGGGAACAACAATTTGTACTATGTGTGAAAAAGGTTTTGATTAGTTGTCAGTTCACTTCTGATTGATCTGGGCACTGCCATGGAAGAATGTTTTTATACACACATAACCTGTGTGTGTTGTACGGATGTGTATATATAATTGGTGAATCCAATTCTAAGTGCAACATATTGCCCATCATCTGAGAGACAGGAGAAAAACAGTGGCAGAGACTGATAGTGAATACACAAGCACACATTGGGTGTGATGGTACAGTAACACATGAATCAATTGGCCTTTTGTGTGCACGAAACAGGATCAGTCTGCCTGATGTAGGAATGTCACAAGCAGGTTCTGGGAGATATGCATGGCTGGGCTGGTCTCCAAGCTTGTCCAAATTAAACAAGTGTTAAATATTGTCCACACAGACAGAAGCACGGTAGAGCTGAACTGAACTGCAATCTTCTCCTTGCCAGGTACCAGGGGCCCATGAGATCTGATGACGCAGTTACCAGGTGGCTGTTAACCTCATATGCTGCACCTGAAGTTACCGTGGGTTGGTTTTTGGCTTTTTCATTCTGAACAGATGGCATCACATCTGTCACCTTTTCCTGGATGCTCACACACTGAAAACACAGACTTTCTGCTGATTATTGATTTAATCCTCCCAACCTGCATGTATGACGTGCAAAGCAACTGTCCTTTAGCACACAGTTCCCAGTGCCAGCCATGTGAAGGTGCCAGCTAATGGGTGGCAGCTCGGAAGTAAAGTGTCTGCCAAAAAAAAGTACCTGAACAACTTGTCATATGACTGAGCTGAGTCTGCAGACCGAGCTTTCCTGTTATGGACCACACCAAAACCCCTCAGAAGATGGACTAGACCCAAACCTTTTCTGATTTTGAAGCTAAATGTAAGGTGTTGTGTTCGAGATGCAATTTGTTTGTTCAGACTACTTCTGATTTATCTTCTCATTTAAAGCAAAATACACTTTATTCATCTCCTATCATTAAAACACAACAAAAGAATAAAGGAATTGGAATAACTTACAAAATAAAAACTGAAAGAACTACAGAAGTTAAAAGTCAGAGACAAACATAGAAATTGCTGTAAAAGCTCAGCAGGTCTGACAGCATCTATTAAGAGAAAACACAGTTCACGTTTCGGGTTGAGTGAGCCTTCCCTTCAGTTCTGAGGCAGGATCACTCGACCCAAAATGTTAACTCTGAAATCTCTCCACAAATGTTGCCAGACTGGCTGAGCTTTTCCAGCAATTTCTATTTTTGTCATTGGAATAACTTAACTCTATTGGAAAACTTAACACAATAATAGATACAGTAACAATTACCTTGTCCAATATTGCAACATCCCACAAACACACCCTTGGCAAAATCCAAATTCAGAACGTAGATTGTCTCATACACAACTCTATTAACAGACAGAGAACCTCTAGAATTTGGCTGTAACCGAGAGAAGGTAAAAATGCCTTTAATTTCTTCCAGATTCCAACAACAACTGCTGAAAGCTAAAACTAAAATCCCTGGTTCTGTGGATGGGAACCTGACCCCACCCTTTCAGGCCACTTCTATTGTTCCAACTGATTAAAAAAAATCCATGGCTTCACAAGTTTATCTTCTCATAGACTACCTGGTGCCTGCCGCCCAATCTCAGTCTAAAAGGAATCAAGACAAAACACACCTCTTCAAGCCACAACATTGCCAAACTGCCACAATCCAAGGAAGCATTCTCATGTGGAGGTGCTGGTTTCTGGTGACCAGGTTAATGACTTAATGCGACTGCTTGAATGCAAATACCAGACCATCTCTGAGCCAAAATGTTTCCCTTGCACTTTGTTGTCAGGGGAATAAACTTCCAACCTCAACTCAAATGGAGGAAAGTGCTCTCAACTCTACAAAGCATTTAGCCAATTTCTACCCACTTATGGGTGCTCATCCGCTTCTGACAATGGAGACTTACAACAGAGATAATGGGAACTGCAGATGCTGGAGAATCCAAGATAACAAAGTGTGAAGCTGGATGAACACAGCAGGCCAAGCAGCATCTCAGGAGCACAAAAGCTTACGTTTCGGGCCTAGACCCTTCATCAGAGAGGGGGATGGGGAGAAGGAACTGGAATAAATAAAGAGGGGGAGGCGGACTGAAGATGGAGAGAAAAGAAGATAGGTGGAGAGGAGAGTATAGGTGGGGAGGTAGGGAGGGGATAGGTCAGTCCAGGGAAGACGGACAGGTCAAGGAGGTGGGATGAGGTTAGTAGGTAGGAGATGGAGGCGCGGCTTGAGGTGGGACAAAGGGATGGGTGAGAGGAAGAACAGGTTAGGGAGGCAGAGACAGGCTGGACTGGTTTTGGGATGCAGTAGGGGGAGGGGAAGAGCTGGGCTGGTTGTGTGATGCAGTGGGGGGAGGGGACGAACTGGGCTGGTTTTGGAGATAATGGGAACTGCAGATGCTGGAGATTCCGAGATAATAAAATGTGAGGCTGGATGAACACAGCAGGCCAAGCAGGACTGACCTATCCCCTCCCTACCTCCCCACCTACACCCTCTCCACCTATCTTCTTTACTCTCCATCTTCGGTCCGCCTCCCCCTCTCTCCCTATTTATTCCAGTTCCCTCCCCCCATCCCCCTCTCTGATGAAGGGTCTAGGCCCGAAACGTCAGCTTTTGTGCTCCTGAGATGCTGCTTGGCCTGCTGTGTTCATCCAGCCTCACATTTTATTATCTGGGCTGGTTTTGGGATGCGGTAGACTTACAACAGGTTGTTTCATTCATCCAGCAGAAAGATGTCAGTGTTTAATCCTAAATTAGATGTCCAGCAAGCCCTTTTCAGACTGGACGCAGATAAATCTGTCAGCAGATAATCGCTTTAGTACCAGCAAAATGGACATTGCAACGCTTAGGCCAATACCTATCTCGTAATACAACTCACTCTTTGCCTTAGCAAAAAATGCTAACATCATTTGTTTTTAACCTGCTGTTCTGCAGCATGAGAGTAGCCAGGGTTGGGCTGGAAATCTGCAAAGAATGTGTAACTTCCTTCCTTGAACAGAAAGCAGCAGCTCGAACTCAGTGACGGAATTGCACGGGGGCATTTGGTGAATCTATATACTAATTCTGCCCTTGCTCACTGAGCTTGCTGCACACGCACTCGTCCTGCAGGGCAAAGTGCTGTCTGTTTGCGGGCTTGGAATGTGCTGGCTGGGACAGCCCATTTTGTTCCTGAGGTAGAGAAACATCAACGCGAGAGAGATAAAGAAACGCACCCTTGTGGTCAGGCATTCTTTGGGAGAAGCCTCGTGTGCCCCGGAATGTAATCACGGAGAGAAAGCCTTTACTACTTTCAGACAGCAACTTCGAACACACATCCCGCTGTAATCTGGATGAGTTTTTACCCCGCAGCCAAGTCCCAGGGACTCTCGAATTCCTCTCCAGTGACTTTATTTGAGTCTATTGTGTTTTTTTGCACTGTCCAGTTATGTGCAGCCTTGGCTCAAGGCGACGTTGCTGGCATGCGATTGGTTCAGGATCTGGCAAGAGTTCAGCAGCCCGAAGAACTCAAGCCGTCAATGCAGGAGCTGCAGTCCCACTGCAGCATTGAAGGCTCTCTGTGTCTGTGTGTGTGTGACTCTGTGAGAGCCTCTTTCAGCATCACGGGCATCTCTGCGACCACTGACAAAAAATTCAGAATGGGAGGGTCTCAGTCCCAGCACCAGCTCAAGGGAGGGGTGAGACCTTTAAAAGAGAAGGCCAGCATGTAAGTCACCCATCATCTAACCATCTTTCAGTTTCAATGCGGGAGTAACTAGTTACCAATTCGATTTTAGTCTATCTCTTTCTTTTTAAGTGTCATTTGCTCAGCCACTGCATACAGGCTTGAGTGGCTAATTCCGTTTTAAATGCAAGTGTATCATATGTGGTGTTCATCTAATGTATGTTCTGGTCAATGTGTTTTTTTCTTGTACCATCCCTTATTTTGAGAATTTATCCATGTTGCAAAGATCTGAGAACAGGGTGAGCTGTGAGTGGTATCAGTGGGAACCAGCAAATCAAGGTCAGCTTGTCTGTTCAAAAAGATTCTATCATTGTCTCGCTTCTGTTTTCATTTCTTTTCTAAAAATTATTCATGAGCCACTAGGCCTAGTCTGTTTGACATTCATTTCATTACAGGGAGGAAGTGCCCCAGTTTCCCCATCCATTCACTGAAGGAATTCTATTTTGGAAAGATGAGAATTCTGATCCAGACCCATGTTGGCTGGTCTTGATTGACTGATCCAGCTTGTGGTGCACTGCAATGTCATGAGTTTCAGTCACACTCTTGTTTACAAGAAGAAACTGCTCATGTGCCTTTACAGACACCTCTTCCAAGTTCAACTGCACCCAGCTGGGTTATATCAGTGTTCATAATTGATAATAAACTTCAAGCACTAGCATAGAAAATGTAAATCCACAACAGACTTGCTGCAGTGTTACTGCTGTTCCTTTAACCCTTTTATCTCCTCTTGTTAACTCTTGCTTTGAGAAGTACATTTTGACTGAGCTTTTACCCTGCGGAGTGGAGAATATTGAGGGATCTTTGTGGTCATGTGGCCTGCCAGGGATATTAACCTCAGGGGGAAAGAACCGGGTGACCAGATCCAATCAACAGCCGGAGCTTTTCACAAGGCCTCAAAATCACCTGACCCAGTCTGCTCCCAAGTCCATGGCAATCCCACAGTTTTGATGGAAAATGAACACTCTGGATGGAGGTAAACCTATCCCAGCATCCATAACAAGAGTGGCAGCTCTCTATTAATGTTATGCACCTCCTCTCTCAGCGTTCTTATTTGCTTTGTCAGTTTCCAAGTGAAGTGCCTGCTATTCGACAAAGGGAGTGAATTTGCAAAGAGATGTATGTCATGACTGTCGTAGATGCTCTGTTCATAAAATTACTTTGAAAATGGTCGGTTGAACAGTCAGTGTGCACTTTGCCCTTTGTCAGGCATGGTGGCTGTGTGGGGAACTGAAGAACAAGGTAATATCTCAGGGGAAAATGAATCCAACTGTTTGCTTTCAGGACAATGTGCAAGATGCAATCCAAACATGTTTTCACCTGCACCGCAACTTGTGCAACAGCAGCTCTGCTCATTGTACAGTTCCAGGCTCCATCAAGTGAGCTTAGCCCTAAAACGAGCAAGTGTTGATCTATCTTGTCTGTATTGATGGGCTGGATGACTCATTGATTATTTACATAGTGGGAAAGGGACGGGATGAAGGTGTTTCAATCAGGGAGGATGGAGACTGTTGTGTATGTCTCTTGGTCAGTATTTTGATCAGAGACAAGCTCAGGATATCATGACTATGTCACAGCATGTGGCCTGAGGGTATAAAGGTCTTGACTCCGTTTTAACTTGGGCCACTTGAAGCTTGACACGCTGATTAACTCTTTGTAACTGAATGGCTGAAGGTTAGCCCAGACATGGAAGTCACCTGTTAATGTAATATTTGTTTCGTTTTGTGAGTTGGATTAATATATGTTGGAGTTTTCATATTATGTTCCTGCATCTCAATTTTAATGTAATGAGAAGTGATGCTATCTAACATTGCTGCATCGAGATACCCTGGAAAACATGAGTCAGCAAAAAACTTGGCAGGTGGAATACAATGCGGGAAAATGTGAGGATACGTCCCTTGGTAGGAAGAACAGAAGAGCTGAATGTTATTTAAATGGATAAAGACTGCAGAAGGATTTTGGATTCCTTATGGATACAACTTCAGCAGGTAACAGTGAAGGACAATATTCGTTGTCATTTCAAAGGGAATGATGTATAAATATGGGGAAGTCTTTGCTAAAACTAGACAAGGGTCTCAGGACACCACATTTCAGAATACTGTGAACAGCTTTGATCCCTTTATTTAAGAAAAAATATACTGGCATTCAGGTAGTCCAGAGAAGGTTCACCAGGCTGATCCCAGGTATGGACGGACTGATGTATGAGGCCAGGTTGAATAGGTTGGGCTTGTACTCATTGGAGTTTAGAAGAATGAGAGACAGCTAATGAAACCTTCAAAAAGATTCTTGGGGGCTTGACAGAATTGATGTGTAACAGTTGTTTCTCTGCACGGGGAAGTGGAGGACCAGAGGACACCATCTCGGATTAAGGGGGTCATCTATTTTAGAGAATGAGGAGGAATTTTTTTCTCTCGGAGGCTAGTGAATCTGTGGAATTTGGTACCGCAGAGGTCTTGTTGAGGCTGGGTCATTAAGTCTATTCAAGGCTGAGATAGGTTTTTAATCAGTAAGGGAATCGAGAGTTTTGGGGAAATGGTAAGAAAGTGGATTTGAAATTTGTTATAACAAGGTGTAGAGCTGGATGAACACAGCAGGCCAAGCAGCATCAGAGGAGCAGGAAGGCTGACGTTTCGGGTCGAGACCCTTCTTCAGTGTATTGGCAGACAAGGGGGTGAGACACAAGCAGTCATTTGGAACTCAATCCACCGTTCCTCAGCTGTGCTGTTTGGGACCCCCAAGACTCTGGTCTATGTCACAAAGCAAATACAACATCGACCCTTCCTACAGTTGGATCTTGTCATCCAGCCGCTCTACATTTGGGCATGTTGTTTCTCAGCTTCCCAAACTGTGCTGAAACACAATGTACTCACAAAGGCATTCCAATGTCTTCATGGTCTGTTGCATGTGACCTCAGTTGTATTCTGCGCTGGGTGTGATGTTTTTGCTGTGGAAGAGATGCCAGGAAATCATTGAGGCACAAAAGGGTATGGGAGGGAGGAAAGGAAGGGCTGTAGGTGGGGGAAAGGCACAAACAGGGGTGGGGCTATCAAATGTTAGACGGTGGTGCACATAGAGAAGTTTGCAATGTGGGGGAGTGTAGTGAAAGGCTACTAGAGGGTAGGTAAGGGAGCTAAAATAACTCCACAGAGGCTGGTGTCCTGTCACCAAACATCCCTTTATTTACGTGCGCATCGTACATGGACTCTGACCAGCCTGCCCAGAGCCAGTCCCTAGAGTGAGGAGAATCCCTGACACTCTTGTTTATATCTATTAGCCAGGGGTCCCTGATTAGCCCAGGTTAGCAATCCCAATCAGGGAACTCACAGTCAGTGAGATCCACGTACAGGAGCAGAGTGGCGTTTACTACAGGGAGCGGCTACCTGAGTAATTAGTTTATCTGCTTGGCTGAATGAAGTAGTTCTACTTGAATATGTGATGATGTGATCAACCCTAGGAAGGACAGGTGGGACTGAGGAGGATTTACAGTGTCAGAGGCCAGCACTTTCAGCTGGTCCACTGAGCAATATTGTTGGAGTTTCTCTCATCTTGAATATCCAAAGTTTTTGGGCAGACAAAGTGGGAAATGGTTGTAGGTTGAGGTTACTCGGATCCTAAGAGGGAAGAGGTTGCAACGATTCCTGAGCCAAAACAGTATTTACTTTCACCCTCACATCTCCTTCGGTGTCCTACACAACTGCTTCCCAGGATCTCTACACCACCCCCAGCAGCAGTCTGATCGCTACCACAGAGAATGGGTGCTGGATCTCTCTCTCTCTTTCTCTTTCACTGACCAGTGAGAAATGGAGGAGCAATTCACAAGTAACAGTTAAAAAGAGTGAGAGACAGAAAATTATTCATTCTATTATTGGAAAAGTTAGTGTTGGTTGTTGGTGGTGGGAGTAGGGGTGGAGCAGGGGGGTTTGGTTATAAGAAGTACAGTGACACTGATGGGTTTTCCATTTACAATGTGTCCTTTTGTACCAAGAGACAGAGGAAGAGTGAAATAACATCCACTTCCCACAGCCTGCAGCCAGCACTGAAGATGATTGGAAATATGACAGTCTGATCTCAGTGGGACAAAATTCCTCAGTTACTTTCCCAACAGTGGGAGCCTCATTGACAGCATTTAGATGAACTGTCCCGAACAAGACGCTTCCCAGGCGAGGTCATGGTTCACAAACATTGAATCACAGACAATAAACTGGCTGGAGCTGCTGTCACTGAGATAAGCATGCTTGCAATAAATTGTCATCGGCTGGAACAAAAAATTGGGGGAATGCAGGGATCTCAGAGCTGGGGTGTGAGGGGTGAGTCCATGGCAGGGGGATTTGAAATTAAGAACAAGAAATTTACAACTGGTCTGGGTAAGATGCTTTTTTGGAGGGTGGAATGACCTCTACCTGTGCTGCAGGGATTGTGTGATCATATGATCAGACCAGAAATTGCCAACTTTGACTCCTGGTCTGCATAGACCCTAACTGACAATCTTCCAGCTTCAGCATCCTCAGGTTTGAGAGGGCTAAGCCACCGTCCCTTGGTCCTTGCTGCTGTAAACATGCCTGTGGATGCTGACTGACAGTGGAATCAGGCTGCCCTGTGGACTCTGCTTGCAATAAGCTCTCCTGTCGAACTCACTCTACAGCCTGAAGTGTAAAGTTTGGAGTGGGGAGGGCTTGCAAAACTTTGGGGAGGTTCTTGTTGGACGATAGCCCTCCAATGGGAGATGAAACCTTCAGTGAAGAACAGGGCAGGGGAACAGAAGGGGTAAAGGGGGATGGAAAGACTTCCATGAGGGGTAGCTGTAAGGTATTGGTAACGTTACAGGGCTCACAGTCTGCTAGCCATACCAATGCCCCAAATCTTACCATGCTGAAACTTCAATTCAAATTTATTAAAAGTCTGGAACTGAAAACTTGCCTCAGCCATGACAACTATGGAAATATCATTGATTGTTGCACGCGGTTCATTAATGCCCTTCTGCTGTCCTTTCTCGGTCTGACCTTCATGTGACTTCAGACCCACAGCCACGCAGCTGACTCTGTCTGCCCTCTGAAATGGCTGAGTGCACCACTCAGTTGAAAGACAGCAAGGGACCGACAACCAATACCAACCCACCCAGCAGCAGTCAGATACCCAGGAAAGAACAGAGAGAGAGAGAGAGAGAGAGAGAGAAAAGATTATTCGCCAGCAATGAATGAATTCTGCAACAGGAATGCCGCTGTCTGGAAATCTCAGGGGTATATCTGCTCTTTCTGGCTGACAAGCTTTGGAGATTGTGTGCTGGCTAAATCTGGTTGTAAAGGAACCATTCCAATTTGTGCAGGCCTGACCCTGATTGGTCCCTGTCCCATAATCTGTGAAGTATTAGGAAATATCTGGTAGCATTTATACAGATCAATTGACTGACAGTCCCAGTGAGGAGTTCATGCTGCGTTGCCCTGATAACAGTGAGTGTTGAAGTTTCTGTTGCATGAATAGCCTGCATTGACTGCAGCACTGTGCTGTCACTCTTTTTTTTCTCCACTAGTTTAATTATAGAACAATGAGTGGTGTCATTGTGTGAGTGAGTTTCAGGAGAGTCTATCTTTTCCTTGATAATAAAGTGTGGAGCTGGATGAACACAGCAGGCCAAGCAGCATCTAGGAGCACAAAAGCTGACGTTTCGGGCCGAGACCCTTCTTCAGAGGATTCATCTTGGATTCTCCAGCGTCTGCAGTTCCCATTATCTCTGATACTATCTTTTCCTTGTTCTTCCATTGAATATTAGCGTTGCAGTCAGGACAACCATTTGCTGCCTATCAGTAACTGCCTTTGTACTGAATGGCTTGCCAGGCCAGTTCAAACAGCAGTTAAGAATTCAACAAAAGGACTCTTGTGGAACAGCGGTAGTGTCCCTGTCTTTGAGTCAGGAGAACTCAAATCCCACATGCTTCGGAGGTGTGTTATAACATCTCTGAATAGGTTGATTAGGCATTATATACAAAGAGAGTCAACCATATTTCTGTGAATAAAGCCAACATAACACAGGTGTTAGAGATCTGAAAAAAACACGCAACAAGTGTGGGAGAAACTCAGCCATTCGAACAGTATCTGTGGGGAAAGGGAAACAGAGCAAATGTTTCAAGCCCAGTTCCAATCTTCCCTGAAACATTCAAGTGCCTGTGGATCTGGACTGATGTGGGGACAGTAGATAGCCTTCCCTGAATGACATCGGAGAACGAGATGTGTTTTGTTGACAACTGTGTCTACTTTTAATGGGCATCGTTACTGAGATGAGCTTTCAATCCCAGAAATGGAAATGAATTAAATTTAAATTCCACCAGCTGTGATCACATCTCCAGGACTGCATGCAGGTTACATTCACTCGAAGGCATATTTAAGGATGGCTCATGAGAGGTACAGAGGTTATGTAACTAATGGTCCTGATTGGCAGCAATTGATTCGCCCAGGCTAACATTTCCCCAAATCTTTATCTGTCCAAATGTTGTTCTCTCTCTATGGGCTCCATCTCCTCCTATCTTTTACTGCTGCCCCATCCCGCCAAGTCTATCTTCGGCAGATACAGCAACCTTTTCTGAGCTACGCTCAATTCTGAAGAAGGGCCATGGGAGCCAAAATGTAAAATCTGCTTTCTGTCTACAGATGCAGCCAGACCTGCTGAGTTTTCCCAGCAGTTTCTGTTTGTGTTTCTGATTTCCAGCATCCCCAGTTGTTTTCTTTAAGCGAGAAGACATGTGTTGTCTGCAGGATGAGACTGTACCAGAGTCTGTTTTCTACCCTGCGAGGGCCCATTGATCCACCTCCCCCAGCCCCATCCTCAAGTGGCTGCACTCTATATCAGAATGGGCAGAATTTCATCTTAGCTCACAGATTAACCCTTTCATGTTCACTACAATGTGCATAAGGAGTCTCTAGTTATGATGAACAGCAATCAAATGGTGCCAGAATTGATATTGTAACAAGTGGTTGGAGGGAATGACATTGGCTTGAAGGACTCTAAGTGTCAGGCAAGGGATGTGAGGAGGAGAAAGGTACCAGTTTGTCTTGGTCAAGAGGACAGTGCTCCAACTCTCTTCGAGCAAGTGATAGAATCGTGGAATGGGGGAGAGTGTCCCATTGTCAGGAGAAGATCCTGCTCAGGTGGACATTAAAGATCATAGAGGGTCCTGGTTTTTCTGTAAGCTTAAATGCTGTGCCAGCCAGCTCGATCAGATCAGCTGTGTGGAGATTTATTACCTACCAGTCTCTCTGAATGGGTCATTGACCTTACTGCCATCTGCAAAATGCCAACAACAGCAGCATCTCTCACACTCACCAGCAGGAACCAATTTTCATCCTGCTCCGGGTGTTTTGGGATGTGTTTGAGAGACGTGACAAGCACTATATAAATGCACCATCATTAGTTTGCTGGTCCATATTAGAAATGAGAATCATTCACTGGAGGATGGGGAGGCGCATGCTGACAGGTGGAATCCTCCCTTCTGGGGTAGCAGTTCAGTGAATTGTGCAGCCGCGGCAGTTGGGGGGTGGCAGTGTGGTCAGCAGGTCAGCACAGCCCCATCATTACCCCTCATGGTTGAAGTCCAGCTCCTGTTGCAGATTTGGGATGTGGACTGTAGACTGCAGCACAACACGCACAAAGCCACAAGAAAGATTTGCTGCATGCCATTCCCACAAGTAGACGTTGCTCAATCACACAGGACCTGATTGCAAAGGGAAACTTAATTCTGCCAAGTTGGTCTCTTGATGATCAGGTATGATAGGGCATTGCATGTGAAGGGCTTTCTGTGCTGGCCATCTGGATTCTTCCAGCTTCTTGCTTTGCTTCCTCCTTCTGGGAACAGTCGGACAAGCTGCCTAAAGTCTGCAGCGCATTAACAAGCCATTTGGTCCACAAAATTTGACTGAGCCTTCATGTTACAGGAATCAGGAACAAAAGGATGATGACTTCAGCTTGTACGAGGGGGCATAGCTACAAATTGAGGGGTGATAGATTTCAGACAGATGTCAGAGGCAGGTTCTTTACTCAGAGAGTGGTAAGGGCGTGGAACGCCCTGCCTGCCAATGTAGTTAACTCAGCCACATTAGGGGCATTTAAACAGTCCTTGGCTAAGCATATGGATAATGATGGGATAGTGTAGGGGGATGGGCTTAGACTAGTTCACAGGTCGGCGCAACATCGAGGGCCAAAGGGCCTGCTCTGTGCTGTATTGTTCTATGTTCTACATAAGAGTGGGCCACTTGGTCCTCCAAGCCTGCTCTGCCATTCAATAAGACCGTGACTAGTGTGATTTTAACCTCAACTCTCCATTCCTGCTCACCTCCATTAATCCTTGACCCTCTTGGTCATCAAGAATCTGTCCAACACTGCCTTAAAAACGTTTAAAGATTGGACAATGTTCCTGCTTCTCTGATGCTGCCTGGCCTGCTATGTTCCTTCAGCTCCCCACCTTGTTATCTCAGACTCCAGCATCGGCCATTCCTACTCTCGCTCGGTGTGATTGTCTATCCTTTCTCTCTCATGTGCTTACCTGGCTTTCACCATGTGCGATGAAGTAACCTGCCCTTGTCTTTGTGCAGTCACTAATAACTCAATGACCATCCACTGGCATCAGGTTGGTGGAGATTACTTCATAAATTGTGCCAGACCCGGAGCTCTGAAATTCGCAACAGATGAGAATTTATTCACTTGGTGTAGCTTGTAAGGTCTGTTTGTTTCAATACCTATGGGTATGGTTTGCCTTGAACTTTGCAAGAGAATATGTTGGAATAACTGAGTGAGCCACACATTATCTGAGGAGCACAGAAAATAGAGTAAACATTGAACTAGTGTGCATTCAAGTTGTTAACAGGTTGTGACTGAGTGCGGGGATTAACCTGATTCTGACAGAAGGTCGTTGGTGCTGACAGTAAACTGCACGTTTCTCTTCTCTGTCTCTTTTTCTTTCTCCCCTGAGTGTTTTCAGCATATCCTGCTTTTGTTTCAGATTTGAAGCATCCACAGCATTTTATCTCGATGATTAGTTTCCTGTGCTCAGGAAGTATTTCTGTCAGTGCTTTTGCAACAGTTTTCGCTGATTCACTCAGTTCCACCATTAACCGCAGCTATCGAGGTCATCTCATAAGCGAGGACCTCTTCTGAGGGAAAGGGAAAGAATGCTGTGATCCCAGCATCATTTATATGCGGTTCACCACCACCTTCTCCAGGGTAGTTAGGGATGTGCAATAAATGCTGGCCTTACCAATGATGACTATGTCCTGGTAACATAGGAACAGTAGTAGGCCGTTTAGCAGCTCGAACCTGTTCCACTATTCGGTGAGATTGTGTCTGATCTGTGACTTGTCTTCCTGCCTTTGGCCCATGTCCCCTAATAGCTTTGCTTAACGACTACCTTGGATTTAAAATGAACAACTGAGCTGGCATCCACCAATGTTTGTGGAGGAGAGTTCCGAACCTCTCCCACCATTTTTTGTTCTTTCTGACATCTGTGAACCAACTGAAATGAAGTCTGCCTTTCTTGTCGCTGAAGCGAGGGCATGTGACTGTGTTTTAACATGCCGCTTCCCTCCCTCAGCTGTCTCGGCTAGTGCCTGGAGAGGGGCCTGTGATGCTGAGACATTTCCTCTTCTTGTTGCAGGGAAACAGCGGCTCTCCACACACCGGCCCCCAGCGGACAGCGCAGCGCCGATCAGCAAGCCGCGTCTTTCGGTCACTGTAGAGGAGAGAAAGGCTCTCGGCCCACCTCGCTGTCCTGCACTAGCCTGGAACGTCATTGCACTGCCCTGTCGAGCTGCCTCTTTTCCTGTCCTTCGACTGCTGAAGAGATTTCCTCTTTAAGGTACACCGGCCACCAGGAAGCGTACAGGGGACCTATGCTTACGCTGTCTCTTTCACCCTCTCTGGCCCTTGCTGGTCAGTTCTCTTGTTTTTGGAAAGGTAACCACTGTTGCAATGTAGAAGAAGCTCACTGCAAGATCCCTCAAACAAGATCACATTTTCTGTGGAGGATGTGGCCAAGGGCTAAATGCTGCCCTTGGCCACTCGGGGGAGCTCCCACACACGGGACCATCTCACAGCTCAGGGATAGTGAGAACTGCACATGCTGGAGTCTCGGATAACACAGCGTGGAGCTGGAGAAACATTGCAGGCCAGGCAGCATCGGGGAACAGGAAAGCTGACGTTTCGGTTTGGGACCCTTCTTCAGGAACTTAAACTTTCCCGTTCCTCTGCTGCCTGGCCTGCTGTGTTCCTCCAGCCCCACACCTTGTTATCTCCATTTCACAGCTACCTGAGAGGGTGGGTGAGGTCTGCTGGTTTAACATCTGGCACCTTGTAACTGTATAGTGCTCTAGTGATAGCCTCAACTTAGCACCTCTGCAATCAGAATCGAAACCACAACCTTCAAACTCAGAGATTCAGACAAGACCCGAGGACATGTGAGCAGATTTGAGCTGGCTCATAACAGCAGATGACTGAGTCAACCTCACCCCTTCCTTCCCCTCAACCCCAACCCCACCTCCCCTTTCCCAAGCCCATCGTGAGTTGTTCAATCTCGGGTCCATTCAGACAAAGTAAGAAAAGAGGCTTGTCTGAATGACAAGTTGAGCCTTGCTGGGGTTGGGGTCAGATTCTACCATGCTGTCAGCTTTGTCATCAAGTTATTCATTATCACTGGGAGGCCAGTAAGCTTGTCGTTTGTGTTCAATGACAATGCACTTGTAGAACTGAGACCCCAATCAGGTGGGCCAGTGGGCCGAGGAGTGGCAGATGGTGAGGTCCTGGGGAGTGTTTCTGAACAAAGAGACCTTGGGGTGTAGGTTCACTGTTTCTTGAAGATGTAGTCACACTTAGACAGGGTGGTGAAGAAGGCATTTGGTAAATTTGCCTTTATTGGTCAGTGCATTGTGTATAGGATTATAGGGATATCAGGTTGCATCTGTACAGGACATTTCAGATTCTAAGGAAGGGTCGCCGGACCCGAAGCATTACCTCTGTTTTTTCTTTCACAGATGCTGCCAGACCTGCTGAGCCTCTCCAGCAATTTTGTTTTTGTACAGGACATTGGTTCGGCCACTTTTAGGATACTGTGTACCGTTTTAGCCTTCCTGCTATAGGAAGGATGTTGTGAAACTTGAACACGCTCAGAAAAGATTTACAAGGATGTTGCCAGGGTTTGGGTTTGAGGTACAGGGAGAGACCGAATAGGCTGGGATTATTTCCCCTGAAGCTTCAGAGGCTGAGGTTTATAGGTTTATAAAGGTTTAGAGGTCTATAAAATCATGAGGGACATGGATAAGATGAATAACCAAGGTCTTATTCCCAGGGTTGGAGACCCCAAAACCAGGAGGCATAGGTTTAAGGTGAGATTTAAAAGGGAACTAAGGGGCAGCTTATTCACACAGAGGGTGGTGCGTATATGGAATGAGCTGCCAGAGGAAGTGGTGGAGGCTGGTACTGTTACAACATTTAAAAGGCACGTGGATGGGTATATGAATAGGTGTTTAGAGGGATGCGGGTCAAATGCTAGCAAATGGGACTAGTTTAATTTAGGATAACTGGTCAGCATGGACAAGTTTTTGACTGAAGGGTCTGTTTCCTTGCTGTACAGCTCGATGACTCAATGACTCCAATGCAGCCATGTAACTTCCCATACAATTGAAACTGCTTAGACCTTCAGTGACTGCATCCCTTAGTCACCTGCCTGTTATCATAACTTATCCTGCTTCCCATCATCTCACCCCAACAGGCCTGTATTGGCTCAATTTTCAAGTTCTTATGCTTGTTTTCAAATTGCTCCGTGGCCTTGCCCCTCCCTCACTTTGTACCTTCCTCTGATCCCACAACTTTCAGAGATCTGTGTGCTCCTGTGGCATCGTCCCATGTCAGCCAGATTGGGTGATGACGGTAGATTTCCCTCTCTAAAGACCATAAGACCATAAGACATAGGAGTGGAAGTAAGGCCATTCGGTCCATCAAGTCCACTCCACCATTTAAATCATGGCTGATGGGCATTTCAGCTCCACTTCCCTGCACTCTCCCCGTAGCCCTTGATTCCTTCTGAGATCAAGAATTTGTCGATCGCTGCCTTGAACGTCCCGGCCTCCGCTGCACTCCGTGGCAATGAATTCCACAGGCCCACCACGCTCTGGCTGAAGGAATGTCGTCTCATTTCCGTTTTAAATTTACCGCATCTAATTTTAAGGCTGTGCCCACGGGTCCTAGTCTCCCCCCACCAACAGAAACAACTTCCCAGCGTCCACCCCTTCTAAGCCATACATTAAGTTGTAAGTTTCTATTCGATCTCCCCTCAACCTTCTAAACTCTAATGAGTACAATCCCAGGGCGTGAGAGAACCTGATGCATTTTCAACAACAATCAAGTTGAACTTCATGTCTACCATGGCTGAGAATAGCATTCAATTCCGCATGTTCCTGATTGAATTGAAATTCCGCCAGCCGCCACTGTAGTGGGATCCTAATTCAGAGACATTACCACAGCACCAGCATCACCCTGATGCGGGGTGTGATGACGTTGAGTGAAAATTATAGTTGTAATTGAAATGTTTGACTGTTTCCAGGCTGCAGCCGGAAGTGGATCCAAAACCATGAGCTACTTTTGTTGAAGGAGCGAACATGTCATTCAAAAATCAAAAATAGCTTTCTTGAGGAAAAGTACACCAAGTTATTTTACTGTCCTGACTTTCACAAGGCACAAAGAAGCCTGAAGGACTTGCAGCCAGTGAAGTACTTTAAATGTACCTGCTGTTGTAGTGTAGGACATGTAACGGCCAGATTGTGCAGTGCAAGGTCCAAAATAAACAATGTGACGATGCAAGATTATAGTTTGTATGATTTTGACTGAAAATGAGGTACTGCCCAGCACATGAGGTTGGTTTCTTCTGCTTTCTTTTAGACAACACAGGGAGTCTTCTTACATGCAGTTGGGAGAGAAAGAAGGGCCCCAGCAGTTTCATATCTGTTTTGAAAGACAGCCCTTCTGACAGTGCTGCAGTGGAATGTGAGCTTGTGCATGAATCTGTGGTGCTGGTGGGAGAAGGGTGTAGGGGTGTTGAGGAGGAGAAAGGGGTGTCTATGCCTTGCTACCTCCTCTGTAAGGAAAGTTGGCTCTGACTGTTAGAAAGCTCTTCCTCAGCAATAAAGCACTGAGTATTGGATGTTCCCCCCCCGCCAAGAGTTGCAAGCCAATTTGCCGACTGATCACTCAAAAGGTCTGAGAGGCATTAAGGCTCAGCAATGGGCACTGCATGGAGACCCACCAAGATGGGGGGGTGTAGCCCTGGACCAACAGCAGGGCAGGAAAGCCTGGGGAGCAGGAGGATAGAGATTTGGATGGGGATGGTTGGAGGAACAAAGTGAATGGAGAATGGATGTCCCTTGATGTGCCATGCTCACCTTTTAAAAACACTTTGAATTAATGATGAGCAACAGACCTTCCACTCTCACTGCCCAGTGGATCAAGGTAGTAGACTTGTACTGAAGGTTTCAACTGTGCAATGATTAGCCTCAGCTGACCCTTTCACTTCCAACAGGGTATTTTAATAGTGGTGTTATCCCACATATTGTAAGAATCGAGATGTTGGTCACAAGGTATTCAAAGATCCAAGAGATCCTTAAGCACATCCTTTGATATGTTTACTGATATTACTCTATCAGGCATTTGCCTGTTATGTCTAATGCTCTGCTTTCTAATTACAGAAATTCACATGTCTCCAATGGTATGTCACCTTTCAAGTGGCCCAAGTTAAACTGGAGTCTGAGATCTTTATACTCCCTGGTCACATGCTCAGATAGACTCATGATATCATGAGCTTGTCCCTTTAAAGATACTGTGTCGCTTGAAGGTACACCGACATACCACCTGAGACATGACACAATACCTGACCATCCTCCTGTGGGGTGTTGGGGTTAGATGACCATCAGTAAGATGTTGGACTAATCTCCCAGACACAGTTTACAAACCTCCCCTGCCAAAAGTATGTCTGGTGGGGGGGTTTGGGGGTGGGGCTATGAAATTCAGGACTCGAATCCTTCCGTGACTCTCTGTCTGTTGAGTTTCAGTCAATGGAAAAAATGGCCCTTGTGAAATCTGGTCACAAAAACAATACAAGGTGGAGAATAAAAATAGACAAAAACAGCACGAGTGCTGTTCTGAGGTTTCATTCAAGGATTAGATCACAGGAAGGACAGCTGCTATCAGGAAGGTGGAACTTAGTTCATCTGACCTTGGAAGCGCGCGCGCGCACACACACTGATTGTCCAGACGTTAGACTGTTGAAAGTGTTTTGAAAGTCTCCTAGTTAGGTGTTTGTTAGTCTGTGTTTAACCATCACTTTTGCTGACCATCTACTGAGCCCATTATATTCAAACACCATGCTCACTCAAGAACAGCTTCTCCCTCACTGACATTAGATTGCTGAATGGACCTCAAATTTTAAATTTAATGTTGGCTTTGCTCACAGTGCTCCTTCTCTGCAGCTGTAACATTGCATCCTTTGCTCTGTTCTTTTACCCTCATCCGCTTTGTGTGCTATGATCTGCCTGTACTGTTGGAAAAACAAAACTTTTCACTATACCTCAGTACACGTGACAGCACACTGGCTTTGGCCTGAGGGTGACACAAATATGCTCCCAGAGCTGAAGGTTTTAATTATGAGGGTAGTTTGTTGTGATCAGGCACGTATTCTCTCAAGTGGAAAAGATGAAATAACAGAAGAAGTAGGAGCAGAAGTAGGCCATTCAGCTCCTTCAGTCCCCTCCTCCATTCAGTAAAATCATGGCAGGTCTGATGATAGCCTCAGCTGTACTTTCCCATCTGTCCCCTGGGATCCATGATTCCCTTGTCGAGCAAGAATGTGTCCAGATCAGCCTCTATTGCTGTCTGTGAAGTTGAATTCCTGGGGACGAATGATCCTCTGAGAAGGATCTTCTCCCCATCTCTGACTGATGATTTAGTTCTGTCAAGATTCCACTTGCAAATACAACGCAGACATTTATCCCTCCTTCATGCACTAAACTTCCTAGGATGTGAATAACAAATTGCAGACCATCTTTGTCTCAAAATGGCATTTTTCCAAAGCAAATGCAGCACCAGTTCTTGTAAGGAGTTCTTCTGTGATATATTCTTGAACAAGATAGGTTCTTAGGACAATGTAGTCACCATTAGACAAGCTTTTTTTAAAAAAAAATTCCAGATCTTGTTTATTACTGAATTCAAATATCAATGCCAAAGTGAAATTCAGACTGATATCCACCAAGCATCAGCTTGGAGCATTAGTCCAGTGTTGATACAGCAAGCCCCTACAAACAGTGAGATGAAAATAAACAGATCATGTGTTTTTGTGATGTTGGCGACTGGGTACATGTTGTCCTCAACAGTGGCAGCCTCCTTTAATATTCTTTCAGTTCATGCCTTGGGATTTTTTTTTGGGTCCTCCTGACAGGGGTGTGGCTTTGGTTTAATTCCTTGTCTAAGTGAGAGCTTCTCTGACACCACTGCACTCCCTCAGTGCTGCCAGGGGTCTATGGGTGTCATCAAATCCCTGGAGTGGGACTTGATCACTCGGTCTTCAAACTCGACAGTTCAACCCAGTAACCCTGACACACAAGTTTAAGGGTGCTGGACGTACCCTGAGGAACATTTTGTGTTTGTGCCCGTTCTACTAAAGGGATTCTAATTGAATGAGATTTTTGAGTGCATCTCTTAACAAAGATCTTTCCTGGTTTCAGTAGGGGTTTGGCAGGGGTAGGGGGTGTAAGGCTTTGGTTAGGTCCGTTTGTGAGCTGACCAAAGCATGGTTCAGAATAAAGCCAACAGCATGGGTTCAATCCCCATAACGGCTGTAGCTTTCCTGGGAGGTCCAGCTCCTTACCACAGTGGCTCACAGCTGAGCATTGCTGCCTCACAGCGCCAGTTTGATTCCTTCCTCTGGTGGCTGTCGGTGGGGAATTTGCACGTTTTGCCCGTGTCTGCGTAGGTTTCCTCTGGGTGCTCCGGTTTCTTCCCACGGTTCAAAGATGTACAGGCTAGGCGGATTAGCCATGAGAAATGCAGGGTTACAGGGATAGCTTAGGGGAGTGCACCTGGGTGTGATGCTGTTCAGAGGGTTGGTATGAACTTGATGGGCCAAATGGTGTGCTTCTACAATGTATGGATTCTATGACCCTGCATCTGTACACTGCTCACCCTCAAGCTATTCATAACCAGTGGCCTCGCTTCAGCAGACAGGTGCCTGTGGTCCTACACTGGGAAAAGGGTGCTGTCCAATTTCCTGGGAGCTGGCATACATTTCATTCTTAGACCAAGGAAGGTGGTGTGGGTCAAAGCCTGGCCTGTAAGTGCACCTCTCACTGACAAAGTTAGTCATGTCAGGACTCAAGTAGTGACCAGCTGCAAAGAGAGCAGGATACACTGTAACAAACACACCTCGACAAAATCCGTAGATGACAATTTTAATTACGAGAAAGCCAGGGCGATGAGGAAGTAGCTGCAGAATTTCTGGAAGATTATGCATTGGCAAAGACAAGTGATAAGCGATATTTAATCCTGATAAATACAAACTAGAGGATTCACTGCCAGCACCTGCCTGTTCCTCTGAGAACCATTCGTCATCCTGACTTGCAAGTGTGCCTCTGTTCCTTCAATATTGCTGGGTCAAAGTCCTGGAACTCCCAAACAGCACTGTCTGGACAACATATGGACCATTGTGGTTCAACAGGGCAGCTCAACACCACCTTCTCCAGGGCACAGAATACAGAATACTAAATGGCCAAATGGCCTAATTTCTGCTCCTATGTCTTAAGGTCTTGTGGCAGTTAGGGATGGGCAGTAAATGCTGAACAGAGTCGAAGTTGGAAAGATGCTTCTATTGGTAGGACCTGAGGGCACAGCCTAGGAGTAAAGGAAAGACCTTTTAGAATGGAGATAAGGTGAAACTTCTTCAGAGAGTGGTGAATCTATGGAATTCACTGCCACAGAAGGCTGTGGGGTCAGGTCATTGAGTATATTTAAGACTGAGATAGATAGGTTCCTGATTATCAAGGGTTATGGGGAGAAAGCAGGAGAATAGAGTTGGGGAGCTTATCAGCCATGATTGAATGGTGGAGCAAACTCGATGGGCCGAATGGCCTTATTTCTGCTCCTATGTGTAATGGTGTTATGGTGGTTAGGGGTGGGCAGTAAGGGCTGGTCCAGCCAGTGCCTCTTACTTCTCCTGAACAAACAAAAAGACATGCGGCCATGGATAAACAATAAACAGAGTTGGATTGCTGCTGGAAGAGCTAACCAGCGGTTAAAACCTGTAGGACTGCACGATGAAGAAAATTATTACAATGCAGTGAGATCTTCATGATCGAGAATCCATTTATCTGCTGTTGGCATAATAGGGGCAAGGTCTGTGAACATTTGGTTTCTTTATTGTTAAGTCTGAATTGAGGGAACATCTCCCAAATCCCCAGGAGTAGGCAGTGCAGCCCTGTGCAGTTCTCTCGAAGCTCCTCACAAACTAATTTGCTGAGACCATGGGACCAAGGCTCTTGTCCCAGTCTGTAGTTTGGCAGAAGACACTCTCGCTGCAATTGCTGGTAGTCTCTGAAACAGTTTCCTTGGGGCTTCACCACAGCACTGTACTCCATGATCCTTTGGGTATCTGATGTGTGAGGAGGGCAGGAAACCTGGAGGTACTTCTTTTGGGACTGCTCCAGGCACTGACTGAGACTGCTGTCTGCCAGGGATGCCAATCTGATTGTTCACCCCTCTCCATGGCTGGCTCCACACCCCCTACCAACCACAACCTTGGCGAGCATCAAGCTGGGCCTGTCAGTGTGCCTAAAGCCTTCACACAAGGTAGGCAGTGCTCATCATGACCTGTTTCACCAACTGCCCTTCTGGCCACTGTTCAGCACGCAAGGGACAGGGCACACTGGTTCCGAGATGGTCACCGATTGGCACTGCCATCCACTTGGTGCTCCTCCCACCTGCCCTATCTGTGGCAGGGTTTGGGTTTGTGCCAGACTCTTCAGTCACCTCGGGACTGAACCAGACCAGAAATGGAACAAATCACCCTCTACATGAAAGGACTGCCTGTGGAGAAGCACTGTCCACCACAGCATAGACTCATGAAGAGAATATCCAGTTCTTGCCATCATTACTGTTTAATGATGCTTTTCAAAGCCCTGACCACTGTCTCTGCTGAGAACTAAAAGCTGTGCTGAAGAGGTGGTCAAGGTATTTCATCTCAGCCAGCATCAAGTTGAAAATGGGAGCAGGGAACCTGTGGGGAAAAATGATCGAACTATTAGAATAGCCAATGAGTGTGTATGTATGTGTGAGGAGCAATGTGAGGTCACATCAAACTGGGACTCCAGTCAGAGATGTCCTCTCATTCCTAGCCCTTGTATACTGTTCTATTTAATGAAAGATTGATGCTCATGGACATGGGTGTTCACTGCCTGTCAGAAACAACACAGATCTTATTAGACTTCAGCACCAGACAAAACTGCTGAATTTAAACAATGCCTCTTCAGAGGTATTCCAGCAGGCTCCAAGTTAATATCGAAATCCATGCAGTGACACATATTTACAATGACTAACTCCTGGAGCTCTGTTCCTGCACTCCATGAAAGAGGTTTGTGAGGCTGTTATTTCTCTGAAACACATTTGCACAGGTTTGCATTTCTAAAGTGCAACCTTATCAAACATGGGCGACTCTTCGTGGTTCGGACAACATCACCTACAAACAATGCTCAACCACTGAGCATGAGACATGCTCTTTACATTTCTTACCAATCACCAGAATGTGTTCATGTACTTTCCAGGCTACGGTGGGATAGCTGATCGCGGTCTGACAGTGCAGAAGCCTTGCTGGCTGCTGATTGGCAGCTCTCAAACACAGGATGAAAGTTGGCTTTTCTTACTGTGTTTTAGGTGCAGTGTGTTCCTCAATCTCGTACCAACTCTGATCCAACATGGACATCTCTCTCACCTTGCACGAGGTGACAGCATGAAGCTGCACCCAATTGCTTGGGTGAGTCTGCTGCCCTGACTACTTATCAGATGATATCATACTTGTTTTCACAACCTTTCCCCTTGCCTGGGGCGTGGTGACCCTCAGGTTAAACCATCACCAGTCATCTCTCCAATGAGAAAACAGTCCTCTGGGCCTGGTGGACCAAGGCAACTTCACCTTTAGTTCCTGTGCTGTCTTTTGTTTTGTTTGTGGGATGTAGGCATTGCTGGCAAGGCCAATATTTGTTGCCTATCCTGAATTGCCCTGGAGCTAGTGGTGGTGAGTTGCCTTCTTGAACCACTGCAGTCCATCTGGCTATAGGGACACCCACAGTGCTGTTAGGGAGGGATTTCTCTGATTTTGACCCAATGACAATGAAGGAACAGTGATGTAGTTCCCAAGCCAGGCAGGTATGCGTCTTATGGTGTTGTTCTCATATTGTTCTCATTCCTTCTAATCAATGGAGGTTCAGAAGGTGTTGGAAAATCGGGATGCAACCAAGATATCAGATTTGGAAGAACACAGATTTCAGAGGGTTCTAGGGTTGAAATGAGATGAGCGAAATAGAAATGGAAGAGTCCATGGAAGGATTCAGGGTAGCACAGACTTGCCTGTTGAAGAACTCGTGTGAGGAGAAGCCTGACAATACACTGCTCCAGTTTTTAAGTGAAATAATTCAACAATTTGTCCAAAATTTCCTTAAGTTTAAAACAAAAACTAAGTTTCAACTGCCTTAATATTTTGCTGACTCAAACAACTGGACACTTCTTGAGTTCATGGTGCGGACAGCCATTGGTTAACCAAAAACTGAAACACATCAAAATCTGATTCATCAAGACAAGTCCTAAGGCAATACTCTTGCTAAAAAGAAGCTGGACTGTTACTTGTTGCACAAGTACACACCCGAGGTCTCTATTCTTGCACCTTGCTGATTAAATTTTATTGAAATGGCTATTTGTCTTCAGTGCTGATCACCACTCTGCATCTTAAGCTGGAGCTCAAAGAAGGATCTGCATAGCACTTGACTTCAGAATATCCCCAAGTACTTTACCGGCAATAAAATGCATGTTGAAGTGTATTCACTTCCGTGATGTAAGAATGTTTGACACAGCTTGCTTCTGCAAACAATGTGATCATGACCAGGTTGTCTTTTGTTGTGATGCTAAACAGAGAACCCTCTGTTTTACTTCGAAATTTTGCCAGGGGATGCTTTTCATGACTGACCTGAAGTTCTCATCAGAAAGATGATCTTGCAGCACTTTTACATCAGCAAGGACTAGATGCTCGCATCTCCACAGCGTGACAGAAAGGCACAGAATTTTGGAAGGATGAGGGTGTTATGCACTTTTGTGATTTAGCTCAGCCCTTGTTTCTGCAGCAGGACAGAATAGTGTACTTACTCGGAAATTTATAACTCAAATGACTGCTGTGTTCACTTTTTCTTTATTCCTTCTCTCAGAGGGTTGTGAGTTTGTAGAAATTCTTGCTGCAGAGAGATACAGGGCCAGTGTCCTTCTGCATATTTAAAACTAATACGGATGGATTTTTGATCAGTCGAGGAGTCGAGAGTTACCGGAAATAAAAGCACAAAAGTGGAAACAGACCAAACACAAGCAAATGGGACCAGATTAATTGTGAAAACTGGGTGGTATGGATGAGCTGAAAACTCTATGAGGAATGTTGATTGGAAAAATGCAGGAAAGTAGACATGAGGAATGTTGGGTCAGCCATGACCATATTGAATGTTAGAGCAGGCTTGACGGGCCAAATGGCCTACTCCTGTTCCTATTTCTTATGGTCCTGCAGTCCTTACAGAATGTTGGTGTTGCTGGCTAACCTCGAAGATAGGACCTTAAGACACTAATTGTTGCCTACACTTAGTTGCCCTGGAGAAGGTAGTGGTGAGCTGCCTCCTTGAACTGCTGCAGTCCATGTGCTGTAGGTAGGCCCACAATGATGTGATGGAGAGAGTTTCAGTTCCAGGGTTTTGACCCAGTAACGTTGATTTAATTGGCGACATTTTCCCAGGTCAGGATGGCGTGTGGTTTGCAGGGGAACTTGCAGATGCTGGTGTTGCCATGTATCTGCTGCCCTTGTCCTTTGAGTTGGTAGTGGCCAATGTTCAGAAGGTGCTGCCAGAGGAGTGGTTGCAGTGAATCCTGTAGATGGTACACAGGACTGTCACTGTGTGTTGGTGGTGGAGAGGGAGTGAACACTGAAAGTTGTGGATAGAGTACCGGTCAAGCAAGCTGATCCAACCTAGTGCTATGGCTAAAGACCTGGAGAAGGTGCTGGGAATAAAAATCTGATGCATTGATGTTGACTTTTAGAAACATGGCAGCCAGCAGGGTTGACTAAATGTCTGATGCAGGCTCAAGTTGGGTGGGAGGGCTGGTAATGAAGGAGGGTCCTTGAACTGAATTGAATGATCAATTGTCACTTGCAATTGACGGTGAATAATACAATAAAACACAGTGAAAAGTTTTAACTGTTGCCACAATCCAGTGGCATTTTGAATAGTTTAAGAACGAAAAGATATGACTGAAAGAGAGTCTATCTTAGTTCTGTCATCTACGCCATGAGCCTCGAGCCGACTAACCTACACTGTCACCTCACCACTGCCTGGGCCAGACACACCAATGTAGGAGTTGCCACTCTTTAAGTGCCACCACTTTGCTGCTGGGCCCACCTCACTGATGCCACGTAGAAGTGACTGTCCAGGGTGGCTGTAAGTCCTGGATCATGACAGCTTCTAAAACAGAGTGTTGGACCAAGAGAATCTGGAACCAAAAGAACCTGAGCAAGGATTTGTAGGCAGCACGGTGGCTCAGTGGTTAGCACTGTTGCCTCACAGTGCAAGTGATTCCAGCCTCGGGCGACTGTCTGTGTGGAGTTTGCACATTGTCCATGTGTCTGCGTGGGTTCCCTCCCACAGTCCAAATATGAGCAGGTTGGGTGGATGGGCCATAGGATACACAGGGTTACAGGGGTGGGTGTGAGTGGGATGGTCTTTGGAGGGTTGGTGTGGACCTGATGGGCTGAATGGCCTACTTCTACACTATAGGGATGTAATGATTATAATAATTGCACGAGGTGCATTGGGACGCAATATATTTCCCGGACACCTGCCTGGATAGATAGCCATGGTTGTTTCTTACACTCTGTACAATCTGGCATTTCAAAATCAGTGTATAACGTGATTCACGAAGATAACTTATTGTGTCTGTTTGCACAATGCGTGCAGTCTATATCTGTTTGTAAGGGGTACGTCTGGGGATAGCTGGTGCTGCATTCATTTCATCCTGATGTTAGCTGCTGCTGTTCAGGTCTTTCTGTCAGATCACACTGCCCTCTAGTGTTTAATTCACCTCAGTAAATCAAGACACCTTGTTAAAATACTTTCCATTCCTTCTCTCTCTTCTGGTTAGCTTTCTCTTTCACCCTGGATACTTAAATAAAAAAGAACCAATTTTATAGGCCATACAGGTTTGTCTGCTGTTGTTTTAGTTCTTGTTTGAAATTTGTGCACCATGTCCTGAGTTGGCCTTTTTACAGATTGAAATGATCCAGCAAGCCAGAGAGCAGTTAAAAGTCACTCACACAGCTGTGGATCTGGATTCACGTACCAAGACATGAGTGAACCAGATGGATTTTTGATAATCATGGCACGCTCACCACTAGGCTAACTTTTAATTACTTTTCACATTTGTAAATTCTGCCTGCTGCCACTGCAAATTTGCATCCACATCCCGGCAGCACTGGCTTGAGACTCAGGACTGCAGATTCAGCAACACGACAAAATACCACCATTTCCCCTTTTCACACTTTGTAACATTAAGTCTCTCTTATCATCTTTCCTTCTCTCTGTCTCCTTTACACTGAGTCCCAGAGATACTCCACAATTACAGACAGAGACACTGTACATTTTTGATCTGGACATCCAAGTTTCCTGGTCCTGAACGATCCTTCCCTCAATCAGAGCCTGAGCTTCCTGTTCCTCCGCAATGGGTGCTGAACTGGGGGAACACTGGGCTCCTGTGCTGCTGCTGCCTTTTGGTTTGTATCTGACTGACTGGCCTGCCTCGCTGACTGTGAGGGGCTTTCACAGACTAGCATTCCTCCTGCCCTCTGAGTTTACTCTTTTGACATGTTCAGTGCTGACTCAGTTCAGATGCAGAAAGGTTTAGGGACCTAATGAAAGCAGCTCCTGCGTTGGACATGAGAATTTGAGGCCAGCAAAGGGTGAGCGCCACAGTGGGCCAAACGTAAACCTTGGGTTGTTCATCATTCAGGGTCATCAGTGAATGCAAACTGTCACTGATCCGTGGGAACAAAAACACAGTTGCTGGAAAAGCTCAGCAGGCCTGGCAGCATCTGGGGAGGAAAAAAAAACAATGAGTTAACGTTCGGGTCTGGTGATCCTTCCTCTGTTTTTTGCCTTCACAGGTACTGCCAGACCTGCTGAGCTTTTCCAGCAACTGTGTTTTTGTTCCTGATTCACAGCATCCACAGTTCTTTCAGTTTTTATTTACTGATCTGTGGGTAACTCACTGATACTCGAGATCTGAGAATTCAGTTTGAGGCTGCAACATTCCATGTGTAAATCCTGAATAAGATGTTCACAATTAATGAGATCTGTTGGGACTCTCACTCTGCATGGTCCCTTTAATAAAAAATGTTCTCTTCATGCATGTCACTGGAAAGACCAGCATTTATTGTCCAAACTGAATCTGCCCTGAACTGCATGCCAATGGCTCACTGTTTAGCACCACTGCCTCTCAGTGCCAACCCAGGCTGGATTCCATCTTTAGGCGACCGTCGGTGTGGAGTTTGCACATTCTCCCCCTGTCTGTGTGGGTTTCCTGTGGGTGCTGCCAGTTAGGTGGATCAGCTGTGCTGAAACTTGTCCCGCAGTGTCCAGGGATGTGCAGGTTAGGTGGGTTAGCCATTGTTAAAAGTCCCATGTGGGGTTACAGGAATGGGCTGAGGGAGGTGTGTGTCTGGTTGAGATATTCTTCAGAGGGTCGGTGCAGACTCAATGTGCTGAATGGCTTCTTTGTGCAGTGTAGGATCCCATGATACCATGAAATTAAGAGTAAGCCACATTGCTGCGGGCCTGCAGTCACATCGAGGCCAGATCAGGAAAGGTCATTCCTGAGCCAGATCGGCTTTTAACAATTAATGATATTTTTAGTTCACCAGCTGCTGGAGAGGGATTTGAAACCATGTTTGCAGACAAAATAAGCAAAGTCTTCTCAACGATGTGTCAATAAATGTGAGTGCAGCACGACCTATAGTTATTAACCGTGCAGACACCCATATCCAGCCCTCCAGTCACCTCTTCCTTACACACGAACAGGCCTGGATTATTAGTGATAGCACCGTGTGGAGCTGGATGAACACAACAGGCCAGGTAGCATCAGAGGAGCAGGAAAGTTGACGTTTCGGGTCAGGACCCTTCCTCAGAAACATCAACTTTCCTGCTCCTCACATGCTGCCTGGCCTGCTGTGTTCCTCCAGCTCCACCCTGTGTTGTCTCCAACTCCAGCATCTGCAGTTCTTACTATCTCCGTGATTATTAGTGTTGCCTCATACACAATCAGGAACCAGTAACGTCAGTACCTTTGACACTTCCCCTTTTTATCTGTCAGCCAGGGCTCCCCGATTGGACCAGATTAACAGCCCCCATCAGGGAGCTGAGGTTTTTGGAGCTCCAGCTGGCTGACCTCATTACAATACCTGCAGCTCCCTGTGAGAATAGCCCATGATACAAACCATGGCTTTTTTATTCAAATCCCAGTGGAATCATTGATTGTAATTTCATACCATTCAGCCCAGGACTTATTGGCAGAGCTGTGGATAAGGCTGGGGCTGCAGAGAAACTGATATTGGATGGATCATCCTTTGCAAGAACTTGTTACAAGCACAATAGGTCAAACAGTGTTCTTCGGTGACTAGATAAATTGGCTGCCGTTTGGCATCTCCACTATTTACTTCTCCCCTTGTCCTGTGTTTTGCTGTGATCCTGAGTTGGCAGTGAGAGAAAAAGACACACCAGAGACAGAGAGAGAGAGAAAGGGAGAGAAGTGGGTGACAGAAGCAATTAGGCAATGATTCAGCCTGGGGTCTGACGCAATGAGGCACGAGCAGATGTGCTCTGCTTTGCTAATTGTAAAATCTTCATCAAAGCACCAAGATGTTGAGTGCGCCCAGCTATTCAACTTGAGCGTGCATCACGGGTTCGCCTCACTGATCGAAAGATGAAAACACTTGCTGTCTGCCGGACCCTGTGAGCTGTGCTTCTCCTTCCATGACTGGAGATTGCTGAAGCCTGACCTGGAGCAACCCCAGTTCTCTCCAAGATTCATGAACTCACCCGGGAGGCTCCAGGCATAAAATTCTCAAGGCGCCAGGCCTGTTTGATTTGGTGGGTGTCCGCAGTGATGAAGATGCCTCGTAGTCCAGTTACAGTCACAGGTCAAATGGTGTTTTCCCCTGGTCTGGGGAAGACAGTGTTCAGATGCTTCACTCCTCCCTGAGCTCGGGGACTGAGTAATAAAAGGAAACAAGATGACAGGGCAGAGATTTAAAATGCTCAGCAAAAAAGCAAGCATGATGAAACAAGAGCATTCAGATCGGCTCAGAAATGTGCTGGAGGCAGGTTCGGTTGAGGCATCCAAGAGGGCATTGATGATTATAATGATCAAAATCGGGCACAGGGATAGGGGAAAGGCAGGAGACTGGCACGGGGCCATAGTTTTGGGAGTACACAAACTCTTGTACATTCCCGATTTCAATTGCTCAACCAGCGCTGGCTGTGCTTTCAGCTGCTAAGGCTCAAAGCTCTGGAATTCTCTCCCTCAACCTCACTTGTCCTAATATCTCCTAATATGGCTTGGTGTTAAATATTGTTTGTTAACACTCGAGTGAAGTGGCTTGGGATGGTTTATTAGGTTGAAGATTTTAAAAAAGGAAAGAGAAAGACTTTTTTGTTTCTGCAGTCATAGAATCCCTACAGTGTGGAAACAAGCCATTTGGCCCAACAAGTCCACACCACTCCCTGAAGAGCATCACACCCAGACCCATTCCCCTACCCCTGTATTTCCCATGTCTAACCCATGTAACCTAAACATCTCTGAACTCTACGGGCAACTTAGCATAGCCAATTCACCTAGCCTGCACATCTTCGGACTGTGGGAAGAAACTGGAGCACACGGAGGAATTCCAAGCGGACATGGGGAGAATGTGCAAACTCCACACAGACAGTCACCCAAAGGTGGAATTGAACTTGGGTCCCTGGTGCTGTGAGGCTGCAGTGCTAACCACTGAGCCACCGTGCTGCCCTTCATTCATTCCCACACAATGCCTCAGAGTGTTTTTCAGTTAAGGAGACACTTTTTTCCAAAATAGTTCATGTTGCAATGTACGAGATGACAACCAACATTGAGCATAGGAAGATTCCACCAAAAGCAATGGAGAGAAAAGAAAAGACCCAATGATCTGTGTTTTGAGTAAACAATGCCCAGGGAGATTTCCCCTGCTCCTTATGGTAGTACAATGGGATCTCTTGCATTCACCCAAGCTGGCAGACTGCAAGGCATCACCATCGACAGTATAGCGCACATTGTCCTGTGTGGGAGTGCTGGCCTGGATTTCTTTAGTGCTCCAGTCCAGGAGTGGGACTTGAACTGAGAGGGTAGCGTGCTAGCCTGGCCTGACGCTGCAACACTGCTGCCAGTAGTTGTTGGCACAGCTTGGATGATGTTACCAGATACAGCCAAACTGAATTACTGCATCACACGGGGCTGGTGGGTCAGCAAGAGGTGGGCACCAAGTGTAATGTGTCAAAGTTCTCGGATGATACTAAAATGAGAAGCAAACCAAAGTGTGCAGAAGACACAAAGTCTGCAGAGGGAGAAAGATAGGCTAAGTGAGTAGGCAAGGCTCTGGCAGATGGAGTACAATGTTGATAGGAATAAAAGCAAAATGGACTATTATTTAAACAGTGAAAAATTGCAGCATGCTGCTGGGCAGAGGGACTTGGGTGTCCTTCTGCTTCAACCACAAATAGTTGGTTTGCAGATGCAGCAGGTAATTCAGAACGCAAATGAAATATTGTCCTTCATTGCTAAATGGATGGAGTTTAAAAGCAGGGAGGCTATGTTGCAGCTGTATAGAGTTCTGGTGAGGCCACACCTGGAGTACTGTGTGCAGTTTTGGTCTCCATACTTGAGAAAGGATGTACTGGCACTGGAGGGGGTGCAGAGGAGGATTGCTCGGTTGATTTCAGAACTGTGTGTGTATCGGCTAATGGGGAGAGATTGAATCGACTGGGACTGCACTCATTGGAATTTAGGAGAATGAGGGGGGTTTTGTAGAAACAGATAAATTGATGAAGGGCATAGATAAGATGGAAGCAGGGAAGTTTCCACTGGGGGGTGAAACCAGAACTCTTTGGCATTGCCTCAAAGTAAAGGGGGGAGCAGGTTTAGGACTGAGATCAGGAGGTACTTTGTCACCCAGAGGGCTATGAATCTGTGGAATTGCCTGCCCAGTGAAGCATTTGAGGAAACCTCATTGAATGTTTTTAAGGAAAAGATAGATGTTTGAATAGGAAAGGAATTAAGGGCCATAGTGAGCAGGCTGGGGGAGAGGAGTGCAGCTGAGTTCACAAAAAGATTAGCCAGGGTCTTCGTGAATGGTGGGGCTAGCTCGATGGGCCAGTTGGTCTAATCCTGCTCCTATTTCTTGTGTTCTTATGACCTGAGTTTCCTAATGAAGTGCTGATTGCACAGCACCAGGGCGGAGAGCTAGCTTACCTTAGAAAGCTCACTTACTGGCTTGGTCAACCTTTATTAACCTGTGGCCATCTCAAACTAGCTGTGCTCACCGTTCATCCTTTCCACCCAAAATGATTCCCGAGTTGCATCATCAAGCAACAATTCATATTCTCAAAACAACGGGTCTCCCAGAGAAAAGTACACGCAATGTTTTCAATTTATTTTCAAGCTTTAGTGTCTTGGCAGCATTTTGAAGTGAACCAAACAGCTTGTCAAATCCCAGCTCTGTGTACAAAGGTAAGGAAGTTCTCTCTCTCCTGGGCAATGATATACATTTCGGGGAATACAGACAGATCTCCCACAGCACGAGATCAGGGCTCCAACTCTGCCTGAATAAGGACAGGTGCCCCAGTGAGGGAGAGTGTTTATAAACCTGCCAGATTGCATACAATCCTGACAAATGTGAGGCAAAATTTCCAAAATAAGGCAGAAAACTCATCAGCAAATTGGATACCAAGGGCACTGAAAGGTAATTATATCAGCGAGACATTGCTGCCCGTTGGGGGGGCAGGGGGGAAATGCAGTTAGCTCTGACTGGCAACTCAAAGAAAGGGTATGTTTTCTGCAGAGTGGGGTATTGTGAAACATAAGCACAGGTCAGGCAATTCAGGGATATACAATCCCCAATACCAGGGATTACAGGCCTGATTCTGTGACCCACTGTCCCCTGTACCAGGGATTACAGGCCTGATTCTGACCCACTGTCCCCTGTACCAGGGATTACAGGCCTGATTCTGACCCACTGTCCCCTGTACCAGGGATTACAGGCCTGATTCTGACCCACTGTCCCCTGTACCTGTGATTACAGGCCTGATTCTGACCCACTGTCCCCTGTACCAGGGATTGCGGGCCCCATTCTGTGACCCTAGACGTTGGTTGTTTAGCATCAATGCTCCCTGGTGTTTTCAAAGCCATGTTTTCCAGAATTTCGCTCCTTGAAAACTTTGGTTGTTTTCTCCAAAGTCATTTGATTTATTTTCTCTTAACAGCAGTTACCTTACACAGACAGCAACATATTGATCCCCGCATTGTCTTATATAGGGAGGTAGTGGCCTCGTGGTATTATCACTGGACTGCTAATCCAGTGACCCAGATAATACTCTGGCCAAACCATTCCACATCGACCATATTTTCCCCTTAAATATAACTATCCATTCCCAACACATTGGCTTAATGATTGGGAACCCAGCTGGCTGTGTGTGTGATGTTGATGAAAATATAATTGTTCTCCTGTCAAGGCATGTACATTCTACACTGTGAGGTCATTATGGGCTCTCTGAGTTTTGGCTCAGGATCTTGTAATGGTCAGGATTCACACTATTTTGAGCAAATTTCTAAGTCTCTTGTTGCACTCTGGCCATCAGGATGGGGTGGAGCAGGACTGAATGATTAATGATTCAGAGACAGGTGTTTCCCCCAGTTTACCCTGGCGAAGCTCCCAGGGTCCTGATCGAATTGGTGCAGTATTTACCAAGCCCAGGAGCAGCACCAGGTGGCTGCTGGAAGTGTGTTGAAACATCAGCCTTCCTTTCTGAGATGGGATGGGGTGAAAATAAATCCAGGGTCAAACCTACAGAATCTGGTTTTGGTTCCAGGAACAAAACTGCCTTGTTTGCTGAGGTCCCAGCAGCTGGGTGTGTTTTATTACCGAAGAAAATGATCTCAGAGCAAAGCAGGCGCCACATGTGAATGGGTTGAATAAATAAAAACGTACCCACATCCTCATTCACCTTTGAACAAACAGAGCTGACTGGACGGATCTTCCACTATTAGGTTTGTCAGAGCTGTCCAACAAGTTTTTCTTGGTATTTGGAAGCAATGCAGTAAAAGTACAGGAGGACCTATCAGTTCATCATCTGTAATTTATCAGAAATTGAAATTCCTTTAAATGGGCCATGATGAGACATCGATTTAGCATTGTTCTGGAAACATTTGTGCTCAGAAAGAGTGTCTGAGGCAACCAGCTTCATGCTTTCAAGGGGCATCTTGATAAAGTAGAAGATTGAGAAAGGAAGATGATTCATGTTGATGGGGTGAGTGTGGAGCTTCAATACCAGCACTGACCCGTTTGCCCAATGGCCTGTCACTGCACTGACATTCCATTGGCTGTGGTTATTATGAATACCAGAATTGGGTGCAGCACACACGCAGGAACACAGTGTGTCGGCGTATCAGAGACAGGCAGCAACAGATGCTGTGCTAAAGTTAGCACTTCCAACCTCATCTCACTGGGACTATATTGAGGCCTCTCTTCTTTCAGAGCAGATGCCCTCCCCCAGCTCACCCCCTATCCTGGATTGAATCAATGGGAGGAGTCGGGAGGGAATGTGGGAAATGGCGGAGCTAGCACGAGGAATTGATTGTTGCTTTTGTAAACTAACTGCCATGAACACAAGGGTGGGGCAGGCACAGACATTGACCATCACAGTGTATGAATGCAGAGTAACAGCAGCAGCGCAGAAGCAGACCCAATTCTCGAGCCAATCACGGTCAGTTGAGGCAACCAGCCGGAGGCCACTTTGGTGTCTTCTGTATAAAGGAGAACATTTCAAGGGCACAGTTGGTATGGAGCTGAAATTTGTGAATAATCGTTAAAATTGCAAATCAAGTTGCCAAAGGTGACAGAGCCTGTGTTGCTGCATCCATTGCAATATATTGGTAATGGTAATGCTTCAACAGAGATGTTCAAGGTGGGTAGCTCTTGGCTGGCACTTGACTTGTTCCAGCAGAATTGTGACATTACCATTTAAACAGCACACACATATGCATTCTTGATTTGTCAAAAGGTTGGAATGACATTCCAGCTCCACACATTTTTTCATCAATGTGTGTCATGCAGGAAGAGTGATTCTGGGAACAAAGTGGTTTTGAAACAACGGAAACAGAAACCTTTACACAGGAATTGTACTGTCCTGCTGGAATCCTGCTTGGATTCCAAACCTGTTGTGAGGTTTGTAACAACAGCAATCTGCATTCGTAAAGCATTTTTACATAGAAATACATACCAAGATCCATCATGAGGTGTAAGGGCAGCCTAAAAAAGAAGAAAAGACATTGGGAGTGGGTCAACTAAAATCATGGTCAAACAGACAGCTTTTAAGAAGGCCCATGTTGGAAAGATTTAGCCCAGATCTTCCTGAGACGGGAACCCAGGCAGCTGAAAACGTGACCGCTCTTGGTTGTGAGGATGGGTAATCCTCCCCGCCCCACTGTCCTTCAAGACACAACTAATAAGCTGGAGTCAATAGTACAAGAATTGGGAAGAGTTATGGGGATATAGAGGAGACTACAAGGTTGGTGCAAGTCTTTGGAGGATTTAAGTTTGAAATACGGAAGGAACCTTGGTGAAGTGGTGACTTCAGAAAAGGAAGAGTTCGTGAATAAATGTTCAAAGTATTTGTTTTGTTTTCAGTCCTGTCCTATCCCTGCACTGGCTATTAAGGGGAAAAAAAACAGTATTTGTGTCGAGCTTCCGGGTTTGATCAGACGAATATGTCTTGCAGATCCAGTCAGGGTGTATTGTATCCATTGTAAAATGAGAGCTACACAATGTTAGCCAGGCCATCAGACAACTGTTGTCCAAATTGGTTTGAAATTGGTCACTTCTTCTCAAGAGTGAACACGAGATTCCAAAGTGGGAAGTGTGAAATGTTTTGCCTTGATGGAGTTCACAGAGACACCTGTCTGCTAACAGTCCCAGCGTGTACTCCACATTTAGCACTCAGCTGCCAGGTTTCCAAGTTAGGCTAATCCATCAGGAATTCTGCTCCTTGGGTCTCCATCATTTAAAGAGGCTGTTCCCTACCAGCCACCTCCACCGTTCCCCCCGGCCCCAGTCCCAGGCTCTCTTACAATCCTTGCCAACCCTCTGCAGAGGGAAGGACAAAGGACCTCGTCACCATTCAAAGGCTGAGATCAAATGCAGCTTGAGAAGGGATGGCTGGGGGAGGCGGGGTGGTGAGGAGGGACTTGCAGTATTCATCTGCCTTTTGTGGGGTTTTGTGACCCCCTGTTGACCCTTGGAGAGTACATATATAATGTAGATGGGTGTGCCCAATACCTTCCTGGTAAGCACTATACGGATTTGGTACATAGAATCTGAGTCGTCAAATCAGAGTGTCATAGAGTTTTCACAGCTACTGTGTCTGCAGTGATCATCAAACATCCAATCATCGAATCCCATTTTCCAGCACCTGACCCATAGGCTTTCAATGTTGCGGCATTTTGATGGTTCCTCTTAAATACTTCTGAAATACCTTGAGGACTCCCTTTTCAAATGGTGAGTTCCAAATGCCTACCAGCCTCCAGTTAAAAAACATTTGCCTCAAATTCCCTCTAAAGCACCTGATTCCTACCTGAAAACTGAGCCCCCAGTTACTGATCCCTCTGCCAAGCGGAACAGTTTCCCTCCATGAAGCCTGCTGAGGCCCCTCAGAACTTTGCACACTTCATTTAGGTCCTCCCCTGAGCCCTCCAAGGAAACCAATCCCAGCCTGCCTAGATTTGGGAGGACACTGAACACATGCAGGAAAGTTGTTATTCCAGTTTGTTGGTTCCCTTTTATCTGATGTATGGTTTGGGTTTTAGCAGCTCCTGCACTCTCTTTCCCTCAATGCTTTTAATCCTGGCCACCTTCCTTTCGACATGGACAGTTCTAATATGTATTTCCACTAATTCGTGCCTTTATTTTGGTGGAGAAAAATTGCTGAGGCATTTTCCCAGATCTAAGGGCACGCGTGAGGCTGACAGCAGCGGGACCAGGCTTATAAATATGACTCCTTTCTTTCTTTAATAAAAAGTGACTTCACTGTATCACTGCCAATTTAGAAGCACAATGATTCTGTCAAAATCTCTCAGCTTGTCTGTTCTTGAGCCTGATTATATTTTGCTGTGGTGGGATGCTGCATTTCATCATTGCTGTGACTCGGAGCTTCATCACGTGACACTCCAGAAACCTTTGTTTACCTGCACTGTCAAAACTTCAAACAAAATTACAAATGAACAACAATACTGTCTAGTTATGTTGCAGCACCAAGGTTGCATCACAGAAGCCTCATTGAACAAAATTTGATTTTGAACCATGTGAGGAGAAACAGACCATAAGAAGTAGGAACAGAATTAGACTGTTTAACCCCTCAAGCCTTCTGCACCATTTGATAGGCTGATCCAACGTTCCCCATGTCCACTTTCCTGCCCTTTCCTGGGAATCCTTGATCCCCCAACTGATCGGTAATCTATGTTTCTAGGCCTTAAATATACACAAGGACTCTGACCCAGAACTCTCTATCACAAGACTTCCAAAGACACTGAAACCACTGAGGGGGATAAAATCCCTTCTCATCTCAGTCTTAAATTGGCACCCCTTTATTTTAAGACTATGCTGTCTGGTCCCAGACTCTCCCATGAGGTGAAACGTTCAGCATTTACACTGTTGAGCCCCTAAAGATTCCTCTATGTTACCCTGAGATCACCTCTCATTCTTCAAATCTTCAGTGAGTAGAGTCCCAACCTGTTTAATCTTTGCTCATAAGACAATCCCTCCATATCAGGGATCATCCTAATGACTATCTCTGAACTGCCTCCAACAAAATTCTATCCTTTTTGAGAAAAAGTGACTAAAACTGCTCATAGTACTCCAGATGTGATCTCACTGGCACCTTCTACAGTTATAATAAGACTTTTCTACTCTTATATTCTAATTCCCTTGGTTTCAGGGCCAACGTTCTCATAGCCTTCCTGATTGCCTGCTGTACCTGTGTGCTTGCTTTCCGTGCATTGTGCACAAGTCCCCCAAGTCCCTTCCGAAACGAACAAGTTCGCACCACTTGCCAACATTTTTGCCCACTTCCTTAAGATATTAATTTCTCTCCAGAACTGTTTGTATCTCTCACACAACCTGCCTTTCCACCTAGTTTTGTACTTTCTGAAAATTTGATGACAGCACATTGACTTTGTCCCTCGAAGTCATGTTTGGACAAATAACCAAGAAATTATTAGCTATAAAATTAGGTTTTAAATTATGGATCAAAGGAGGAGAGAGGGAGATGGGGTAGAGACCGAGGGAAGGACTTCCAGAGCTGAGGGACCAGTGATTGTTGGAAGCATGGCTGCCAGTGGTAGAGCAATTTCACCAAGTTGGATGTGCAAGAGGCCAAAATTGGAAAAGAGCAGAGAATTTGGAGGGTTGTACAGAACAGTGGAGGTTACAGAGAGGGAGGGGTGAGACCTTGGAGGGATCTGAAATCAAGGAGGAACATCATCACATTGAGATGTTGCCTAGCCAGTGATTAATGGACATCAGGGACCAGAGGGGTGATGGGTGAATGGGACTTTGTGCAATTGGGATTCAAATCGCAACTCCAGTAAAATCTACAAGATAATTCTTCAATGAAGAAACCTTAAAACTGTTCTCAAGTAGGTCAATCAAAAAATGAATAACACAACATCAGAGTTTGCTCTTAAAATACATAATAATTTCATGACATGGTGTGCCACATCTAAAATAAGCAGTTGTATTAATTGTGCACAGTCAGAAAAGTTAAATAGTGAATATCTGAAATAACAGAAAATGTTCAAAATACATGAAAAATAGGTCAACATTTTGAAAGGGAACAGAAAATTCAGGAAGTATGAGTAGATGTGGAGTTAATGATTTATTATTTGTAAACAGGGTGGCATTGCCTCATAATTTGACTAACTAAATTTTCTGCATATACACAGTAAAAAGCACACATACACATGGACAAACATTTACACACAGGCATAAACACAGACACAGGCACAAACATACACACAAGCACAAAACCACACACATGTTCACACATGCAGAAAAATCAATTGGTGAAACATTTAGTGCAGAGGTTTCAGAAATTTGTTCCACAGAGCTCCCTAGTTGTTAGAGTTTACAAGTATAACGTGAGACGGGACATAGAAAACAGTATGGTCAATTAACAATTGGAAAAGCTGACTGGAAAACCAGGCCAACAGGAGGTATGGTTTGAGGAGAGGAAGAGAACGTTCTGTGTGAACGCTTTGAAAGTAAAGAAAGAAGCAATTCCATGAAAGGTGAAATTGTACAAGCTTTTTCCCTGTTATTAATGCTTTCCAATGTTGTCTTCAGGAGTTTCATGTTATTGGATTCATGTTGGTTGACTGTAGGCTGCATGCCAGTATTGGATAGTGATGAATAAATGATAGCCATTTGAGCAATAAGGCTGGATCATGTTTCCCTTTCATCAAAGTATGGCTTGAGATCTGAAGAGCTGATAAAAATTGCTGGCTATACTTGAATTTTTTTATATTTAACTTACTTTTCTAATCAACCTGTTCAGAGATGTTATTACATATCACTGGAGCAGGTGGGACTTGAACCTTGGTCTCTTGGTTCAGGCCAGGGGTAGGGACATTACCAATGGGCTCTTAATTTTGTAACCTGATGAGTATTCCAGTTAATCCTAACAAAGTGCACAAATTCCAACCTGATCGAAATCAGATGAGGAAGCCAAGGAGGAGGAATCAGTTTAGTGCAAAGAAACCAAAGAGAGAGAGAACGTAGATTTGATGGCACATAGAATTTACCCCATGGTGAGCTTCAAAACACTGGAGAGATTGCAGCTGTTATTGCAGGAGCAACAATGCATTAAGATTGTCACGTGTAAAAGGACTTGCATTTCAGATGCTATCTTTCATGACCTCATCATGTCCCTGAATTCTTCACAGTCTTTGCAGTCATTTTACTATTATGTGGGAATCAAGACAACCAATTTTGCATAGCACGCTCCCCAAAACAGCAGTGAGGTAATGTAACTGAGGGATAAACATTAACCAGGCCACCAGAGGAGAACACATCTTGCTCTTTGTTAAGCAATTATCGAGGATTTCTATTTCCATGCATTCTGGGCCGTATCCCAATGTCTCATCTGAATTTCCTCAGGCTTGCACTGGAGTGTTAGCCTCAAATTCTAAGCCCATTCTCCGAACTGTGACATGAACCCTCACTTAACCATCCCACTCAGAGACATGAGTGCTGCAGTGAGTCACAGCTGGTGCTATGCTGACATACAAATAAAAGCAGAAGGAAGAGGAGCAATAGAAGGATAGTAAATGTGTCAGCACCTTTGTGTGAAATTCCTCTTGTCTGCCACTGAATGAACACACATAATGGGTGAAGGAGTGCCCAAGCTTTCTGTCTCTCCGAATAATTAGGAGGGTGCACCATCTACCCCACCCCCCAACTCCCCCTCCTCCTGGGTAATAGATAACATTACAAATTTCATTCATTTCTCACAGTCTCAGGTTGCTGGTGCTGACAGATCCTGGTGTTCTGATCTGAATTTAATGTTCATCAAGGCTAAAAGAGCTAAAAGAATTGATTTTGAGCCTCCTGGACCCACATTATTCAAACAGGATAATTCATTGAGTAAGAGATATGTGCCCAAGTAGATATGAAATGCTTGAGTTTCTTGGGATAGACTGGCAACTTCTGAAGAATACCAAACCCCAACAGTTGCAGTCAGAACCGCTCTAGGTGAGGGCTTTTGATATATGAGCAAAGGAAATGCTTGCAAATGCTCCACTGAGCTTTTTAGCAACTGTGCATGAGGCATGTTCAATATGCAGGTTTTGTTTTATTTTGTTTGCTAATAGGATGTGGGCAGCATAGACTCTGGCAGCATTTAGTGCCCATTCCCAAGTGCCCTTTAGAAGGTGATGGCGAGCTGCCTTCCTGATCCATTGTGGTCCATGTTGTACCTGGTGCTGAATTTGAGATGCACTGGCCTCCTGAACCCCACATTCTTGTTATCACTTCAGTGCCCAGTGATATAGGTAGTGGTCAGTGAGCAGCTCTCCAGTGAACATGGGGTGGATGGAGAAAAACGGAAAACAAAACATTTTAAATAAAAGATAATAAAATGTGAGGCTGGATGAACACAGCAGGCCAAGCAGCATCTCAGGAGCACAAAAGCTGACGTTTCGGGCCTAGACCCTTCATCAGAGAGGGGGATGGGGGGAGGGAACTGGAATAAATAGGGAGAGAAGGGGAGGCGGACCGAAGATGGAGAGTAAAGAAGATAGGTGGAGAGGGTGTAGGTGGGGAGGTAGGGAGGGGATAGGTCAGTCCAGGGAAGACGGACAGGTCAAGGAGGTGGGATGAGGTTAGTAGGTAGCTGGGGGTGCGGCTTGGGGTGGGAGGAAGGGATGGGTGAGAGGAAGAACCGGTTAGGGAGGCAGAGACAGGTTGGACTGGTTTTGGGATGCAGTGGGTGGGGGGGAAGAGCTGGGCTGGTTGTGTGGTGCAGTGGGGGGAGGGGATGAACTGGGCTGGTTTAGGGATGCAGTGGGGGAAGGGGAGATTTTGAAACTGGTGAAGTCCACATTGATACCATATGGCTGCAGGGTTCCCAGGCGGAATATGAGTTGCTGTTCCTGCAACCTTCGGGTGGCATCATTGTGGCAGTGCAGGAGGCCCATGATGGACATGTCATCAAGAGAATGGGAGGGGGAGTGGAAATGGTTTGCGACTGGGAGGTGCAGTTGTTTGTTGCGAACTGAGCGGAGGTGTTCTGCAAAGCGGTCCCCAAGCCTCCGCTTGGTTTCCCCAATGTAGAGAAAGCCGCACCGGGTACAGTGGATGCAGTATACCACATTGGCAGATGTGCAGGTGAACCTCTGCTTAATGTGGAATGTCATCTTGGGGCCTGGGATGGGGGTGAGGGAGGAGGTGTGGGGACAAGTGTAGCATTTCCTGCGGTTGCAGGGGAAGGTGCCGGGTGTGGTGGGGTTGGAGGGCAGTGTGGAGCGAACAAGGGAGTCACGGAGAGAGTGGTCTCTCCGGAAAGCAGACAGGGGTGGGGATGGAAAAATGTCTTGGGTGGTGGGGTCGGATTGTAAATGGCGGAAGTGTCGGAGGATAATGCGTTGTATCCGGAGGTTGGTAGGGTGGTGTGTGAGAACGAGGGGGATCCTCTTGGGGCGGTTGTGGCGGGGGCGGGGTGTGAGGGATGTGTCGCGGGAAATGCGGGAGACGCGGTCAAGGGCGTTCTCAATCACCGTGGGGGGGAAGTTGCGGTCCTTAAAGAACTTGGACATCTGGGATGTGCGGGAGTGGAATGTCTTATCGTGGGAGCAGATGCGGCGGAGGCGGAGGAATTGGGAATAGGGGATGGAGTTTTTGCAGGAGGGTGGGTGGGAGGAGGTGTATTCTAGGTAGCTGTGGGAGTCGGTGGGCTTGAAATGGACATCAGTTACAAGCTGGTTGCCTGAGATGGAGACTGAGAGGTCCAGGAAGGTGAGGGATGTGCTGGAGATGGCCCAGGTGAACTGAAGGTTGGGGTGGAAGGTGTTGGTGAAGTGGATGAACTGTTCGAGCTCCTCTGGGGAGCAAGAGGCGGCGCCGATACAGTCATCAATGTACCGGAGGAAGAGGTGGGGTTTGGGGCCTGTGTAGGTGCGGAAGATGGACTGTTCCACGTAACCTACAAAGAGGCAGGCATAGCTGGGGCCCATGCGGGTGCCCATGGCCACCCCCTTAGTCTGTAGGAAGTGGGAGGAGTCAAAAGAGAAGTTGTTGAGTGTGAGGACGAGTTCCGCTAGGCGGATGAGAGTGTCGGTGGAGGGGGCCTGGTCGGGCCTGCGGGACAGGAAGAAGCGGAGGGCCTTGAGGCCATCTCCATGCGGAATGCAGGTGTACAGGGACTGGACGTCCATGGTGAATATGAGGTGTTGGGGGCCAGGGAATTGGAAGTCCTGGAGGAGGTGGAGGGCGTGGGTGGTGTCACGGACATAGGTGGGGAGTTCCTGGACCAAAGGGGAGAAAATGGAGTCCAGATAGGTGGAGATGAGTTCGGTGGGGCAGGAGCAGGCTGAGACGATGGGTCGACCAGGGCAGGCAGGTTTGTGGATTTTGGGAAGGAGATAGAAACGGGCTGTGCGGGGTTGGGGAACAATGAGGTTGGAGGCTGTGGGTGGGAGGTCCCCTGAGGTGATGAGGTCATGAATGGTGTTGGAGATGATGGTTTGGTGCTCGGGTGTGGGGTCATGATCGAGGAGGCGGTAGGAGGTGGTGTCGGAGAGTTGGCGTCTGGCCTCGGCGATGTAGAGGTCAGTACGCCATACTACCACTGCGCCACCCTTGTCTGCGGGTTTGATGGTGAGGTTGAGGTTGGAGCGGAGGGAGCGGAGGGCTGCCCGTTCTGTGGGGGAGAGGTTGGAGTGGGTGAGAGGGGTGGAGAGGTTGAGGCGGTTAATGTCTCGACGGCAGTTGGAGATGAAGAGGTCGAGGGAGGGTAGGAGGCCTGGGGGTGGTGTCCAGGAGGAGGACTTGTGTTGGAAGCGGGTGAAGGGGTCAGTGGAAGGAGGGTTGGGTTCCCGGTTGAAGAAGTAGGCATGCAGGCGAAGACGGCGGAAAAACTGCTCTATGTCCGACCGTGACTGGTATTCGTTGATGTGTGGTTGTAGGGGGACAAAGGTGAGCCCCTTGCTCAGGACTAATGTGGACTTCACCAGTTTCAAAATCTCCCCTTCCCCCACTGCATCCCTAAACCAGCCCAGTTCATCCCCTCCCCCCACTGCACCACACAACCAGCCCAGCTCTTCCCCCCCACCCACTGCATCCCAAAACCAGTCCAACCTGTCTCTGCCTCCCTAACCGGTTCTTCCTCTCACCCATCCCTTCCTCCCACCCCAAGCCGCACCCCCAGCTACCTACTAACCTCATCCCACCTCCTTGACCTGTCCGTCTTCCCTGGACTGACCTATCCCCTCCCTACCTCCCCACCTACACCCTCTCCACCTATCTTCTTTACTCTCCATCTTCGGTCCGCCTCCCCTTCTCTCCCTATTTATTCCAGTTCCCTCCCCCCATCCCCCTCTCTGATGAAGGGTCTAGGCCCGAAACGTCAGCTTTTGTGCTCCTGAGATGCTGCTTGGCCTGCTGTGTTCATCCAGCTTCACATTTTATTATCTTGGAATCTCCAGCATCTGCAGTTCCCATTATCTCTGATACTATTTTAAATAAAAGATTGGTAGTAATCCCATAGCAGTAGGTCCGATGAATTTGACTGCTGATCTTGCTGGGAAGCAGGTCTGATCGTTGGAAAGAAAAAACCTGCATTTATGTGATACCTGTTACGATCAACAGTCATCTCACCATGGCTTATAGGCATTTAGTCATAAACGTGACATGTTCTGACTGAGCTGCTTTGTATTTTAATGCCTTGGCAAGTTCTGAAATAATGTCATGACTTTTGAGAGGAAAATAATCTGGGACCTGTTGAAGACGACTGAATGTACATCTGTCTTGACGTTTTGTGAGAGTAGAACCAGAGGTTGTAAAGTGATAACAATCCGCAGTCTCCACTGGACATGTATAGCAGTGCCTCCAACAGCAGGTGGCAATGGTGCAGGAGAGAATGTGCATGTCCCTGCAGGGAGCAGTGACTTTGCAAGTTGGGGAGCTGAGTGGGGGACTGGCCATGGGCAAGACAGGATTGAGGGGAAAAAAAGGAAAGATGTTGTTAAACCTGAAGCATTCAGAAAAGATTTTCAAGGATGTTGCTGCAATTGGTGCATTTGGGCTAAAGGAAGAGGCTGAATAGACTGGGACTGTTTTCCATGCAGCATCAGAGGTTGAGGGTTGACCTTATGGAGCTGATTACCCTATCCATGCCCCTCATGATGTTAACAGGCAAGATCTTTTACCAAGGGTAGGGGAGTCCAAAACTGGAGGGCATAGGCTTAGGGTGAGAGGAGAAAGATTTGAAAGGGGCCAAAGGGGCAACTTCTTCACACAGAGGGTGGTGCATGTATGGAACAAGCTGCCAGAGGAAGTGGTGGAGGCTGATGCAATTACAACATTTAAAAGACATCTGGATGGGTATCTGACCAGGAAGTGTATAGAGGGTTTGGGGACAAATGCTGGCAAATGGGAATAGATTAATTTAGGATATCTCATCAGCATGGATGAATTGGACTGAAGGATCTGCTCCCGTGCTGTATAACTCTATGACTCTGTGACAAGGACTTGTGAGGAGGAACGCTCTGATGCAAGTTATGAACAAGGAAGCAGATTTGGAGCAGGCACGTAGCTTCTGGAATAACAAGGCAGTACCCTTGAAATGGTGAAGCCTCGTGAAGTGAGAGAGAGAAAGGGCAACAGCTAATTGGGACAGATTGCCAGTGATGTGTCAGCATTGAAGAACTAAGACCACAATTAGACACAAGAACAGCCACTGAAAAGTGGCAAGACAGTTGATAAGTAGTATTGGAATGAGCCTACAGCTTCAGGAGACTATCACGAATCAGTGGGGCAAAGCCAATGAGTCTGAGAGGCCAAGAGGGGACAAAGATCCTTTTTGTGCCTGTGAGGTAAGGTTTTACACGATCATGGGAATCAGGAGCTGGAATTCCTGTAACTAAGCTCATTATCCAGCTGATTGGAGATCAGGCGTTAAACTCTCCATCAATACTCAGATGGATCTGTAATGGAAGATGAACATCCATTGTAAATAGTTCATCCCTCTTAAGTTACATCTTCCTCGCCATGGGCTCTGTGAAGATTCATTGCCAATGGAATAAAGCATCCCTCTTGTATAACTGTGTGCAGTGTGTGTTTAAATCAAAGCATATTACACCCGTTCATTGATGGATTTGGCTGCATTGTCCGGCAGCACTGCCAATAGAATTGCCATTGCATCTTTGTGAAACTCAAGGGAAACAAACAGAGAATCACTGAAGACCAGTTCTGAAGGCAGCTGCATTCAGATCTATGGAAATGAGGGAAGGGGCTTATCTGGTCCATACCCTTCTAACCTGAGATGCAAATGAAATCTGATTGTGTTTCATGGCAAATTGATCATCTGTGAGTGTAAGTTTGCCTTTTCCATCTCCCTACTCATTTAAGAACCTACTTTTTGTTTGACTAAATCTAAGTGACTAGGTGTGAAACATAGAGAACAAAGTGTAGACCTGGAGGAACACCTATGATGCTGCTTGGCCTCCACACTTTGTTATCTCAGATTCTCCAGCATCCAGCATCTGCAGTTCCCATTATCACTGTTGAACTCGTGAAACAGGTGTATAAAGAAGTCATGTGGGACATTTGATTCTGCCTTTGGCAAGTCTCTGGTTGCCTGGGCCCTAAGCTCAGGAACTTCCTCCTTCAAGTTCCCTGTCCCTCCACTACTGCTCATAAACAAAACTTTTCCTTGTAATTAGGTACACGTGACTATAATAAATCAAATCAAATCAAACCCCTCTCTGCCTCTGAGACATCAATTAAATCCACTCTATTTGACTCAGCTTTCGGTCATGTGTCACTGATATCTCCTTGTGTCAGTTGGTATTTGATCACAATTCTGCCAAAAGTCTGTAAAATTATTGATAGAGGTCTCAATGAACTGGAAAAACCTTCATCCTTGAGTTACACTGCCTGGTGTGCTTTCAGAGTTAGGATATCTCAAAACTGTAGCTGATGGCTTTGAAATCTACCGTGTATTATACACTTCATTTGCAGAATTGGCTTTCAGTTTCAGACAACTTGATGGCAACACAAGATCAAAGAGAATAGTAATTAGCAGCCAAATATAAATGACCTCGTGTGATTGACAATAAAAACTGTTTGATTACACTACCTGCACTGAAACACCAATAAATTTATGACCGAATGCCAATGTCAGGTTTGGAACTGTAAATTATGTTCTATATCAGTTGGAACTTATCTTCTGGATATGTTTTGCCAGCACCAGCCATCTTTGAAGCTCTTCCTCATTGCTGCCACAGAGATGAAGCGATATTGTTGTTTGTCTTCTCACTTCGGAGCTGCTGTTTCTCCCGAAGCTGGGCAGCGGGGGTGGTTGGTGGGATTCAACCATCACCGTACAGAGACACGACCAGGGAGCGAAGACCCTGAAAGATTCCACACCCCCTCCATCCTCCGTCCGCGATAGTACAATCTGAAGGGGGCGGATCTTCAGCGAAATGCTTCTGCTCCTGGCTACCCAGCTGACTTGAGTTTGGCATTTCGATGCTGGAAACGGGGTTTATTTTTTTTGCTCCGGTCGAAGTAAATCCCGTTCCTTTTTGTTTAAAATTCCTCCCCGTGTGTATCTGAGAGAGAGAGAAAATTGTTGGAAGTCAGAGAACAGGACGGGAGAGAGTAAGGAGCGACAAGGAACTGGAACTGCTGTGCATTTGCAAGAAAACGCAGAGGAAGCTGATTTGATGTTTCATATGTAACCACATCCGTGATTTTAGCAGAAGATATTCGGTTTCTCTCTCTCTGACACACACACGTCTTTTTTTTAAGTTTCCCTCCATTTTGTGATAAGCCACGGGGTAGACAATACATTAGCAAAACGTGAGTTTCTGATGGCTTTCAGTCCATGGCAGATTCTGTCTCCCATTCAGTGGGCCAAGTGGACATGGTCTGTGGTGAGACCAGCGCCAGGAGCTGAGGACAATGAAGGGGAAGACTCCAGCCCTGAAGACAAAAGGTTAAGTTTCGGACAAGTTGTTTATTAAGCATTCAGAGGGCGAGTGTGCGTGTGAGGGGAACGTTTGCGGGCTGTGTTTTTTTTCCCCAGATTTTTTTGTAAGACTGAGAAAGCGCGTCAACGTAATCTCAGAGAGAATCGATAACAGTCGGCTTTCCTCACCCCTCCGATGGAAACCTTGCTCATTTTCCTCTCTTTCTCCCCCCCCCCGCCCGTCTCTTCACAGTTCGGACTCCGAAGCGAATTTCGAGACGCCAGAAGGTGAGACACCTGCGCAGGGCCAGCCGGAGATAGGTTCCGCTCGGCAGGGTGCTGGCAGACTGCGAGAAGGTAGGTAAGGAGCTGGGCAACCGACCCTTTTCCCCCGTGCTATTTCTAGAGCTCGGAGGCAAGTGGCAGGAGGGGGGAAAAAGGGCAGCAATCCATGTTATTGTCGTGGAAGTTGACAGAGTGCCAGCGGCTATTGGCTGTACCGTGCTTGTGGGTTTAACCATTTCGAGAGCAGTGCTGAGCAATGTGCTGAATCTAACGTGGAGACTTGAATGGGGGACTGTGTGCTCTTTTATATTTCACTCTCCTTGTTGCACAATAGAAATGATCACATACCCTATTGATTCCTAACTCTCTCGCAGTCACGTCAGCCCCGAAGCAATTATTTTTCAGCGGAGATGCAAATGCCTTTGATCACTTTCTTTTTAAAAAAAAATGTTCTCGTCCACCTGCGTTTATTTGCTGCAAATGGATTACTCGTGAGTGCGTTTGCAGCAAAGCTATACACTGAAAATTTATCTCAATATTCAGGATTGATGTAAGGTATCCTGGGAAAAGTGCAGTATTTTAAAAATGGTGCCCAAAATTCTGTTTGCCAATTTCGGGGGGAAAAGGGAGTGGGCAACATTGAGCTTTCATGCTTTATTGTAACAAATTAAACACCCAAATCAGGATTTTGCATACTTGTCCTTATCCCATGGAACATCATCAGAAACAAATGCCTCTGCTGCAGGAATGGCAACTTGTCTCCAATATTAAGACCTTAATGAACATTTAGACAAACGTTTGGAAATATTTTGAATTTCACCAAGTATTTGGTGAGGTGTCACAGGAAGGTGATCCCACCAATTCTTGGCTGAGGTTGAGCTTCATGTGTTGTCACGGACTGATAGTCGAGAGAAAGCAGTGATTCGTTGTAAAGAGTAATTTTCATGTTAGCGGGGGTGTCGCGATCGGATTAGCACAAGGTTCACACGGATAACCTGGATGAGGGCACCAGAGTTGGTAAAGTTTCTTGATTGTATCAAAGTGAGGTGGGAAGGTAAACTGGAAGGATGATGCAAAGAGGATGTTGACATGATAACAAAGTGAGCAAGAACAGGGGAGATGCAATACACAGTGAAACCAAGTGTAAACTTGTCCAGTTTTCGAAAAGTGAAATATTTATAAATGGTGAGTCATTGGGAAATGTCGGTATTCATAGGAACCTGGCTGTTAGCTTCCCGCTGGAGCAAACACTTGGGAAGGCATTAACATATTGGCCTTAATTACAAAAAATAGCAAAGAGGTCTTGCTGCAATTGCATAGCACCTTTGGTGAGTGTCCAGCCTTGCCTCAGAGTGGACACAGTTGCCTTAGATTAGATGCAGTGTGCTCAATGTTCACTGGACTGACTGTTCGTCGAAATGACGGAATTGTTCAGTAAGCCTCAGAGATGACTAGCAAAGGCATGTATCCACTGCATTTAAGAAGAATGATGTGACTTAATTGAAATGTGAAGATCGTTACGGGTTTAGATTGACATGCAAAACGCTAGCATGAACTGTATCTCTGACCAGGACATCTCGGTCACTGCTCGTGGACTGAGATAAGACACTTCTTCACTCTGGTTCCTAGTAAATCTTTGGGAATTGTGTCCCTCAGAGATTTTGGGACAGGAAGTGAATTGTGGATAAGGGGATAGTGCAGCGAAGCTCAGTTGCAGGCTGAAGTGAATTGTGGAGCGTGCTTGAAAGGCTAAAGGTACGCAGTTACTTTGAAATGATTAATTTGTGATCTGTTCCCAGGGCATTAGCCATTGGTAATTCTGATATTTGGAATGGATTAAAGCCTTTGGTTTAATAGGATTGAAGAGTCTTGATGATTTAAGGGATGCCTGGTGGATTGAGGCTTGATGACCTGCATTCAGATGAAAATCCCTGTGTTTTAACGACTGTTGTACTGAATCAAAATCCTAATCCCAGCCGTATTATCGATACTGCACACAGGCTTTGTACCTGCTTGGTCAAAATCCAGAACTGCATTCAAGGCTCTGGGAATTTGGCTGAATGACATTATGGAGTTGAGGGATAAATAATGGCTCAGACGTGAGTTCTGTCAAAGAGCCATACAGCTCGAAAACAGACTCTTTCGTCTAACCAGCCCATGCCGACCATAACCCTTCCTCAGAACAGAGGTTTGGGATTACCGGACCTGAAACATTAACTCTGTTTTCTCCTTCACAGATGCTGCCAGACCTGCTGAGCTTTACCAGCAACTTTGTTTTTGTTCATAATCCTAAACAGAACTAGTCCCACCTGTCTACTCCTGGCCCGTATCCCTCCAAACCTTTCCTATTCATGCACTTATCTAAATGCCTTTGTAATTGTGCCCACATCCCCCACTTCCTCAGGAAGTTCATTGAACACGCGAACTGCCCTTTGTGGGGGGATAAGAAAAACATGGCCCTTCGTGTCTTTTTTAAAATCTCTTTCCTCTAACCTTAAAAATGTGCCCCCTAGTTTTGAAATCCTCCATCCTAGAGAAAAAACACCTCCGTTAAACTCTAGCTATACTTGCGTGCTTTGAATATTTGTGTGGGGTCATTTATGTGGTCTTCTGAGGGGACAGAAGGGACCCTGGTGAAATAGCTCAACTGAAAGGTGGCAGTTTGGATGTGCAGCACTTCCATAGAAGTGCATTGAAGGGTCAGATTAACCAGGTCTGTGGTGTTGGGCTTGAACCCTGAATATTGTGATCTAGGCATTTATGTGACTTTAAACTGATGGCTGGCTCATAGGTCAGAGTTATACTCGCAGCTGCAATGCTGTTCATTCACATATCTTTATATTCAGCGCAGAGTAGCGTGTGCTCTTCAGTAAATTTGCGTTTGATGGAAGTAGGCAGAGCACTTGCTTTATTTTTACAATCTTGTTTAGGCTGAAGTAGATAGTGAATCAGACAAAACCTGAGCGAAATTCAGGTATAAAATCCCTGGAGGAGTTGAGGGCAAGTTTTGTGGGTTCAGAGAGGTGGCCAATATGGCTATCGATTGGATTTGTAGCTTGGAATTATATCTCCTGTTCGATCATCTGAAAAAGTGGAAAGCATCAATTTAGGATGTGAATCTGAGTTAGATGATGTCATTTGTGGGGTTGGGGTGGCGTTCATAGTTATCTGCTAAGAGACCGCAACCACCATCCAGTCCCTCCTGTCATAGCTTGTGGTTGAGTAGTGAGTTAGCACATAGTTAGGTGCATGTCCCCCAACATCCATGGCTGATACTTAGTGCCAACACTCTCTACACAATTACTCCTGTGGACTCCCGTTCGACTTCATTGTTCAGCTTGAAGAACATGTTCTGACAGCCGGAATGAGCCAGCAAGTCAGCTGGTTGAGTTGGTGCTGTGGAAAATACAGAGGGAGACCAGAATTGGAGAATTCCTTAATGAAGAAAGAGGCCATTCAGCCCCTCTAATCTTTGCCAGCCCTCTGAAGGGCATCACACCCAGACCCATCCTATCCCAGTAACCCCTCAGGGGGCCTTTACAATGACTCGCACACAAACCTGCACATTCCCAATCCAATCCACCTAACCTACATATGTTTGGATTATGGGAGGAAGCCCACACAGACACTGACAGAATGCGCAAATTCCGCAAAGACAGTTCCCCAAGGCTGCAGTCGAATTTTTGCCCCTGATGCTGTGAGGCAGCAGTGCTAACCACTGCATTACCATGCTGCCCTATTGTTTCAGTATTATTTTTTGGGATGTGGGCATCACTGGTAATGTCAGCATTTGTTATGATTTTTAATTGCCCTTGAGATGTGTGGATTGCTTTCGGAGGACAATTACTCTGGGGCTGGTGTCACATGAGGACAGACTAGGTAAGGAAAGCCAATTTCCTTCTCTGAAGTCCAAGCAAGACTACTTGCCGGACCGCACCAGCAACAAGTGATAGACAGAGCAAAGAGATCCCACAACCAATCAATCAGATCTCAGGTCTCTGCTCTACAGTCCTGCCACATCCAGTAATATACAGTGAAACAACTCACTGGAGGAGGAGGCTCCACAAATAATCCCATCCTCAGTGATGGAAGAACCCAGCACATTAGTGCAAAAGATAAGGCTGAAGCATTCGCAGCAATCTTCAGCTAGAAGTACCAAGTGAAAGATCCATCTCAGCCTCCTCCAATGTTTGCTGACGTTACAGATGCCAGTCTTCAGCCAATTTAGTTCACTCCATGTGATAGGAAGAAATGGTTGGGCACCTCTGGATACTACAAAGGCTTCAGGCCCTGACAACTTTCTGGCAAATGTGCTGAAGTTCCCTCCAAGCCACTCACCATCCTGACTTGGAAATATATCACCATTCCTTCACTGTTGCTGCATCAAAATCTTGGAATTCCCTCCCTGATGGAATTGTGGGTTCAAGAAGGCAGCTCACCACCATCTTCTCAACGGTAATCAGTGTTGACCCAGCCAGCCACTGCACCCACATCCCACCAATGAATAAAAAGTATTGTTAACTAGAGGGGCTTATATGACACTTGATGGTAGTTTAATTGTTGATCCCCACTCATTAACACACTAGCTTGTAATTCTAGATTGTTTTTAGAAAAAAACATTTGATTCAAATTCCATCCTGCCCCGAGACGAACTTCTGGATGACTAGTGCAGTGACATGACTATCTCATCTGGGTGTTTTGTTCCCATCGTAAAGCCCGACCAGTCATCTGCCTTCATGAGGGCAAGTGGAAAAGCATCACTGGTGTGCCTATTTTTCCTGAAATACTGGAATTCCTTTGATATCAATTGTTGATGAATGAAAGCAAACATGTGCTTTGCTCTCTGCATGAGTTTTTCCCCAGTTCTAGACAAGGGCAGAAAAATGGAAGCTGGGAACCTGAAATTGTTGGCCTCCATTATTTTAAAAAAAAAATTCCAAGTGAGAACGTTCCAGGTACACCCTCTGTTCCTGAGAGTTGTGTATTGGAGTGCACTTGTTCCTGTTTTGATTAACACAGCCAGCTGTGTTTGGAATATCATTTCTCCTCCCAGCTGTAACACCTATCACAGATTGTTGACAGATGATCAGTGTAATTAAAGGGGTAATGTCACCACTTGAGAAAATGCTTGATTTGTAAAAGGAAGACAAGGGACTATCTCAACTGCCCCACTTCATCGTAATCTAAATTTAACTTTTTCCATGAATTAATTGTCACTTGTATTTAAGAGAATATAGTACCATGTGTGTAAGTCTCCCCAGTTCGGTGCCATTTCAGTTACAGAAATTATAAAAAGAAATTGGAGGCCATAAAGATAAATAGGAGGAGAGAAAAGTCTTAAGCTTGTAATAGCCATGGTGGAGGAAGAGAGTTCTGAAGAAGAGCCACTGGCCAGGAAACATTAATTCTGCTTTCTCTCTGCACAGATGCTGCTGGACCTGCTGGGTAATTTTTTCCAGAAATTTCTGTTTTTGTTTAGGAAGAGAGCTCTGCTTCTGGCTGTAATAGACACTGTGACTCAGTCATGCTCACATTTTGTGGTGATGCCACAGAAGATGATGCTGGAATTTCTAACAACAGCCCAGTAAATGGAAGAGTCTAAATTATTCAAGCGGCAGCTCGCTATTTCACAAGTTAACCTCTGGGTGGCTGGGGTCAGTGGGATACAGATTCAACCTGCCCCATGTTTTCTGTTGCAGAGACCAAACGTGTGGAGGAGGCAAGAGGAAAGGTGGACCTTTCTGTTTGACTAGTTCTGTGCCGTTCCCTGAGACCTTGTTATCATGCTGCCCTGACAATGCTGCTGATTGAGGGAGTGTACATGCAAATGAGGGCAGAATGGGGCCACTTGAAATCCCAAACATCATCCTCTTATGTCACAAATGGCAAAAACAGATTCCAAAAAAGAATGACTACCAGCAATTAATCCCCTTTTTAACAGATACTATGAAAAGTGAATATCCTTAAGCTACCGAGATAGCAGGAACTGCCGATGCTGGAGAATCTGAGATAACACGGTGTGAAGCTGGATTAAAATTTTCTGAAGAAGGGTCTCATCACGAAATGTCAAACTTTCCTGCTCCTCTGACACTGCTTGGCCTGCTGTGTTAATCTAGCTCTACACCATGTTATCCTTAAGCCACCGATTACTGGCTTTTGGGAGAGTATTTATAATCTGTGTGCCTTTTTGATGTGAAATTTTTGCTTCTAATTTGACATACATTTGGGTTTTGCATATGGTTCTAGTTAGTTAAAGCTGACTCACAAATGATTGCTGAGTTCAGTTGCTGACCTGTCGTGAGAAGGCTGACTCGGACTGGCAAAATGGGAAGTTGTTTTTTCGTGAACCTGATGACTCAAAGGTTAGTTGGAGAGCTGTAGGATGGCTAGAATAATTGGCGAGGGTCGGGGGGGCAGGGAGGGAAATTAACTTGGGGTTTCTAAAGTTTTTGGCCATGTCAGGAACAGGATGGGCGTCACAATGAATGTAGAAATTAACCAACACAGCCTCTGTAGCTTCCTGACACTCATTACTTAAATTGTGAAGTGGGCGGTGGCAGACCGTACCAGACTGCAGCCTCCAAGGAGCTGGCTCCTGGTTGGGAAAAGCAGGACTAATTGCAAAAAATGAAGCAGTGCAACCTTTTTGAGGTGGAATGTGATTCTCTTTGGAAAACCGTTGTGATGGTAGTGAAGGAGTTAATTGACTGTGTGCCAAACAAAGTTATTATTACAGGATGCAGCAATTTACTGGGATTGTGACAAAGGTCAGCCGGGTGGAAGACTAGTCCACAAGACAATGCTGTAATTTTCTTGCCCTAACCCATGTATGAGGTGTGGATAAAAATAGTAGATCCACAGGAACACAAGATGAACTCTTGGGAGGAACAAAATGTTTGTTATGGATTGGCACAAACAGCTTGAAGGGACATATTCTTCATAAAACATTTTGTACGGTTTTTATGGGGGTGGGAGAAAGTCATGTGTCCTCCTTATGTTGGAATGATCTGTTTGCTACAGAGTGGGTGCATTTCATTGTGATTCATATTGTGGTTTTTATAAGCAAGTACTTTTCCACTTGTGGAAATGGGTCAACCTTCAGAACTATAGGTCAATGAAGAGAGAGACCCTAATAATCATACAAATGCTGGAAAGTGACAGCAAATTGATAAGATGGCCCAACAATGAATTTGGCTTTCTTGGGTTTATGCATTGTGGAACTGAATATAATAGACAAGACATGATTGTAGAAATGTATAAATCACTTGTTAGGCCTCAGCTGGGGATTTGTGTGCTCTTGAGGATACCACGTCTTTGGTAAGATGTCAAGATCTTGGAAAAGGTGCAGCAGGGGAAGTTAGCCGGTGTGTGACTACGGATGCGGATCTTCCGTGATCGAAGTGTTTGGATTGTTTGGCAAATGGGAAAGAGTAAAAGGTGACACTTTTTGTGGTTTCAAGATGATGGAATGTTGCTTCTAGGAACGAGTCAGTAACCGGAGATCCTTGGTTTTCCCCCACAGTCTTTGGAGTCTCTCACAGTCTTCCTGAAAAACTGATTTCATGAACAATTTCAAAGGAGTTGGGTAGGTACTTGAAGATGAGCCATGTGCAAGACGATGGAACAAAAGCAGGGACCCAGAACTGAGCATGCCTTTTTTCAAAGAGAAATTACACATACAATGGGGTGCATGGCCAAGGTCTGTGCTGCAGCTTCCGAGAAGCTGATTATGTTTTCAGGGAAAAAAAGTGTCCTTTCCTATCATTTTAGTTTTACACCATGATCGCTATTCTACACTGGATTGATGCCTTAAACAACTAGGCCGATGCAAATTACCTATTTTGGATGCATTTGAGTTTTTTTTCTTTTGCACATGGCTTCCTGATGAGTTTGTTGATGGGCTTTGATACAGCTAGACTTGACAATTTCTGATGTGGGGATGTATAGTTGCTGAGCATCACTAGTTGTGGAGTTTCTCCTTTTGAGATGTTGTGGGCTACCTGGCACTGTTCTGATGCTAGAAGATGTGACGGCATTTCAGCCAATGATCACTGGGCTGTGTGATTCCATGTGACCAAACGAGACAGAACGTCCATTGATTTTTTTCAAGCAAGTGAGTATATTCATCCCACGCTTTTCACTGGAGAGCACAATTTCGTTTTTAGAATGTATTCACAGCAATATTTGATAATAAGGGTAATGGCAGCTGTGTTTTCCCTGGGGTGGGGGATTTCAGGACTAGGGGCCATATTTTTAAGGTGAAAGGAGAAAGTCTTCTGAAAAAAGAGACAAGGGGCTGCTCTTTTACATGAGAGAGTGGTTCACGAGTGGAATGAAATTCCAGAGGAAGTCGTGGTTGCAGGTACAGTTACAATATTTAACAGACACTTAGATAAGTACGTGAATAAGAAAGATTGGGAGGGATATGGGCCAAGTTCAGGCCGATGTGACTAGTTCAGTATGGTCTGTTTCCATGTTATACGACTATGACTGTGATTCTCTGACCTGAGATAGATAGATGTTTGTTAAGCAAAGCTATTAAAGATATGACCTAAGGACAGGTACATGGAGTCAGGCCACAGATCAGCCATGATCTTATTAAATAGTGCACTAGGTTCAAGGGGATGAATAACCTGCTCCTGTTCCAGGCCCAGTGTTTTTCACATGTATTGTCTGAACTTACACAGTGCCCATTAGTCACATGGTTAAGATTTTGAGTTGTATTTGACTGAAAAAACACTAGGCAAGTTGGTTATGAACAGGTTCAGGCAGTGGAAGGGGTTACAGCTGCCAGCTGTCTGCCTGTTTCCACAGCTACATTATGCCCAGGTTTCATTGGAGAGGGTGTATGCAGTGTCCACCAATGCTCTTGATGTGTTTATAGAGAATTGGGCATCGCAGGGAATAGAGTATTTTATTGCCCCTTCTAACTGTTTGTTTTGAATTTGCCCGTTCCCTCTCTCCCTCACCTTTTGGTAGTTTTCATTGCTCTTACTGAGCTTTACATGTACATTTAATGACCCAAAGAACACCAGTGATGGTGATGTGGAGAAAAACCTCAGCTGTGTGTCAGGGCACTTGTGGATATAAAGCAAGGGGCTGAAAAAGGACACTGGGGTAATTGCTTGTTGTGTGGGAAGCAATATAACAGGGCTTCATTCCTTGAAGGACACATGATGGGCATCTAAAGTCTGAGGTTGTCTTGTTTTCTCAAATTCTCATGCAATTGTTTGTTTTAAGGCCCATATTGAACTTTGGGTTTCGGAATTCTGCAAACTTGCTCACCTAAATCTGGTGCAGCATTCACAATCTGGGCTCGTGCGAAGAATTGCACTCTTTCCATGCACCAGTGTCAGCATGAGATTTATTCAGAATAAGCTGCCATGTTGCAAATCCAAACTCTCTCTGACACCTTGACAATCCAGTGTGGTGCCCCATTACATGGTACCACACAGATTCAGCCTCCTACCAACCTGCCCGGTATCCTGTTGTCCTGTATTGGGCCCTTGTGGCCCTGTGTCCCATCGCACATTGACACAGTGACTAGTGCCACAGACATTCAGATTCCATTTTGCAACAATAGGCAGCCATATGTCGAATGATATGAAGAAATATGGGGACCAGGAACCAGTAGCTAAAGGAACAATTTCAACAGCCAGGAATGAATGACATTCAATAAACAGTGCCTGCTATCATGTTGCTTGCCATGGTGCATTGAACTACACGTCATTCAGTTATAATTTCTGGAATTGAACTCATTAATTCTGAAAATAATCCTGGATTCATATTTTATAAATCTCTAGGAAAAGATCAAGCCCTCCCTGATCAGATGGTTATTTCATGAGTTGCTGACTGGAAACTAATGATGTGACAATTTTAATATTTATGGTGAATACTTCAGCGAGAGCTTTTTTAAAATCATGATTTCTGTTTACAGTATTTAATTTCCAATTGGTGCAGAGCTGTAAGTTGAAACTTCTGTCATCTGACAGGGCCTGAATCACCTTGCATTAGTGAATGTGTTCATGAAAAGAAAAATTCACGTAGTTCCTCACTGGAATTAATTAATCCTTTTGACTTTGAGTGTCAATTCTGATTTGTCTGAAACCCCACAGCCATTGGTCATCCTGGGCACTCGCTCAGTTCAGCTGCAGGTAGCAGACAGGAGAGCAGGTTAGGTGAAACACAGCAGATATTTCTGGTTTTCCTGGTTCTTGGAATTCCTGGTTGAGTGAACTCAAGCTGTTTGAAGGCAAATTGGATCCTGCAGTTAGTTGCGACCTGTGGCAAATATAGAAGAAGCACTGACTCAGAGCAGGACAAAGGGAGGTCCGACCACATATTCCTGTTCTGAAGGAATCTTTTGCATACACTCTGGAGGGGAGGGTGTAGGTTTTTGGTGTTCGAGACGTGGGGGTTGGGGTGTTGGACTGGGTGCTGGGAGAGACAAGTTACGGAGGGAGGGGGTGATGGATAAGGTCTTGTGGGGGGGTGTAGAAGGGGGCCTATTGTGTGTGTGTGTGTGTGTGTATATATATGAGGGAGGAAAGTGTCAATAATGGGGCTGGAGGGAGGGACAAGGTGCTTGAGAGGGAGTATGGGGTGTGCAGATGATGGGGGAGTTGTTGACAAGGGTATAGGTGATGGGGCAGAGAGGGAGCCACATGGTGTGTGGGTGAAGGGTGAGTTGAATGTTAAATGAAGTGACAGCTGCAATTCAACAGAAAATGATCATTTTCCCCTAAATTCTAGTTGTAGCTTGCTGTGATAACATTAGCAACCTATCTTCTGTCACTCTGTGATTTAATGGTTTTAGCAAGAAGTAAGGAGTCTCGTCAGTGTTATTACTGAAGATTTTATTGACCATTATTTGACTGAGCTATATTTGTCAATAATGAGCAGTATAGTGATAGACTGAGTGGCAAGGCCGATGTTATGTCTGCTGTGTTGTGACTCTGTTTTAGACACCATTCAGATGGTGGTAGAGTAGGGCTTCTGAGTCCAGAGCTTGTCCATTCCATCCACTTTTTGTTTCTTTTCTTCCCCTGCCCCCCCCCCCCCATCCCTTTTCTCATTTTTATTTTTGTTACTTGCCTTGTTTTGAAGAGCTGGGTTATGGTGATGGCTGCTGTGACAGAAACGAGCTTGGGCCCAGCAGGACACCCAGTGGCATCAGCAGCGACTGCATTGGTGTGTTGCAGCAAGGACTCAGGCTGATGGTGCTAAAGAATGGTGACTTTAGTCCCAGCAGTGGTGGCATGGCCAAGGGGAACTTGCGCCTGGACACCAGGCTCCTGGCACATGGCGCAGCACTTAACAAGGACGACTGTAAAGTGGAACACATTTTCTTTATTTTTTCCTTTTTTGTGCCTTTTATATTCTGTTTTGGTTCATTTTATTTTTGTTTTAAGGTGGTGCTTTTCACCTGATTTTCTCTCAAAATACACGTGACAATAAACAAATCAAATCAAATGGAAACTTCTGCAATAGAAACCTTTGCTCCAAAATGATGCAGGGAGCCTTTCACTGGGATTCAGTGCCTGCAGCTGTGAATTATTATTGCTCCCTTTACTGCAAAGAACGAGTGGCGAGAACCAATGAGGTTGCTCAAAAAGTGAGATTAAACCAAGAGACCCTGAACTGGTTTTCACCTCCTGAAAACCCATTTGTCATAGTAAAATGGATGGATGCACTGAGAACATCCAAGAGGAGCTCAAACCATTCATCCACTTCACCAACACCTTCCACTCTAACCTTAAGCTCACCTGGACCATCTCTAATACCTCTCCTTCCTGGACCTCTCTATCTCCATCTCTGGCAACCACCTAGAAACCGAGATCCATTTCAAGCCCACCGACTCCCATAACTACCTAGAATACACCTCCTCCCACCCACCTTCCTGCAAAAATTCCATCCCCATTCCCAATTCCTTTGCCTCCACCACATCTGCTCCCAGGATGAGGCATTCCACTCTGGTACATCTCGGATGCCCTCGTTTATCAAGGAGCGCAACCCCCCCCCCCCCCCTCAGTGGTCGAGAACACCCTTGACTGTGTCTCCCTCATTTCCTGCAACTCATCCCTCACACCCCCTCCCCGCAACAAAAACCAAAACAGAATCCCCCTCGTCCTCACCGACCTCTGGATCCAACGCATCATCCCTTGAAACTTCTGCCATCTGCAATCTGACCCCACCAGCAAAGACATTTTTCCATCCCCACCCTTGTCTGCTTTCCGGAGAGACCACTCTCTCTGTGACTCCCTTGTCCGCTCCACACTCCCCTCCAGCCTCACCACACCCGGCACCTTCCCCTGCAACCGCAGGAAGTGTTACACTTGCCCCCACACCTCCTCCCTCACCCCCATCCCAGGCCCCAGGATGACCTTCCATATTAAGCAGAGGTTCACCTGCACATCTGCCAATGTGGTATACTGCATCCACTGTACCCGGTGTGGCTTCCTCTACATTGGGGAAACCAAGCGGAGGCTTGGGGACCACTTTGCAGAACACCTCTGTTCGGTTCGCAATAAACAACTGCACCTCCCAGTTGCAAACCATTTCCACTCCCCCTCCCATTCATCAGACGACATGTCCATCCTGGGCCTCCTGCAGCGCCACAATGATGCCATCCGAAGGTTGCAGGAACAGCAACTCATATTCCGCTTGGGAACCCTGCAGCCCAATGGTATCAATGTGGATTTCACAAACTTCAAAATCTCTCCTCCTCCACTGCATCCTAAAACCAGCCCAGTTCTTCCCGACCTCCCTAACCTGTCCTTTCTCCCACGACAAGCCCCGCTCCTATCTCCTATCTCCTACCTCCTCACCTCATCCCGCCCCCTTGACCTTTCGGTCCTTCCCCCGGACTGACCTATCTCCTCCCTACCTCCCCACCTACACTCACCTTTACTGGCTCCATCCCCGCCTCTTTGACCTGTCTGTCTCCTCTCCACCTATCTTCTCCCCTATCCATCTTCTATCCGTTTCTCCCTATTTATTTCAGAACCCCGTTCTCCTCCCCCATTTCTGAAGAAGGGTCTCGGCCCGAAATGTCAGCTTTCCTGCTCCTCTGATGCTGCTTGGCCTGCTGTGTTCATCCAGCTCTACACGTTGTTATCTCATACTGCACAGGATTGCTGGCAGTGAGGAATAATCAGTGTATCACTGTTAGGGGGCGGGAGAATAGCAACCGGAAGCAGGGGAAGAAATTATCTTTTTCCATACTAATAGGCTTGCTGGTAACACGGTCTCATTTAGGAGTTCGCTAGATAACTATGAAACGGAGATGCTTTCATATGGATTCAAATGTAACATTCTGATATATCTGACACTTCCCAATGAATTTACCCGCACGCTTGCCTCCTGGAGCAAGCTGGTAGTGTTTTGCCTTTGGCGGGATAAGGTGAAAGCTTGTAGTATTTTGTGGGTTCGGTTTGTTTTTGAGTGAGGCAGTATGTGTTTATTTCTCCTGTGTCGGACCTTCCCACTGAGTGCCCAACTCCGTCAGTTCAGTGGGCGCAGTACAGACCAGAGTCCCGCAAAGGTCTGACTGGGAAATGGCTCAGCAATCCCTTGGCGGGGGGGGGGGGGTAGAGTTGTATCGACGACTTTTTTTTTGCACCCTGATGGTTTAGTGGTCAGGTTTTTTTTTCCTGGTGCCAGCGTCCGTCTCATCTCCTGTTGATGTGCTGTTCTTTTTAAGTGTGGAGTGGAGTGTTGCCCATGTAGGAAGGAGGGACGATTATCTGCACTAAACCCTTCACTACCTCCATGATATCTCCTATTGCTTTACTACAATTGCGGTACTTTTGAAGTGCCGTTTCTGTTCTAAGTAAGAAAACATCGCAGCCAAATCATGTCCAGCAAGACCCCAGAAGCTGCACTTTGGTAATGCCGGGTTAAATCTGTTTTTGAAATATTGGTTGGGACCGGGGGTACACGCTGCAATGCCACATGATCTTTCACGTTTTGTTTTTGTGTGCAATCGGCACCTTTTGGTTTTAACATCTCATCTGTACCACTGACGGTGCAGTATTCCTGCAGTGCAGCCAGTAAAATGTGTGAGCTATTTTTGGGAAGAGAACCCACTTGGGAGAACAAGGAAGCTGTCTAGAAATGAAGCTGTGTTCTGTGGTGAGCTGAACATTCGAAGCCTTTCACTGAATCTCCGGAGGTTTCAAACGTCATTTCTGCACGTTGTCAAGAATGTCTGATTTGTTCTCGGATTTTATGTCGTGTCACCGAGTGATTCCATCCCAAAGGCTGATGAGTTGTCGTCAGGAACGCAGCTTGTGCAAGCTGAACAGGAGCACAGCCAAGCTTGGGTGAGAGAGAGTGCAAATTGACGTGTGCTGCCCAGCGCAACAGGCCTGAAATGTTAGACCCACAGGTCCTGCAGACTTGGGCCATCACAGAGATTCAGTAAAGGGCCTCTGGGACAACGTGACACGGCAGCATGACGATTGACTAATTCATCTTGGGGCCGAGGGGTCACACGCAATTTGGAGGGACAAGTTAAGTGTGCTGTAGGCGTGAGTCAGTATCACAGAGTCCTAACTGAAATTATTTCCGGTCTGTGCCTCTTCACTCCAATTATATGTTAATTGCATTTGAGTGTCAGATTTGAAAATAATGATGATGTTTCTAACAAAGATGCCTGTTCCCCAGTGGGCTATTTGTAAAACCACTGAGTGAACTCCAGCTGAGTGAACATCAAAATAACAAAGACCTCTGGTCAGAAGCTTTCTGGTTTCACTCAGTATTGTGCAGTTTCAGATTTTGCCTCCTTTTTGTGTGTTCCGTATTCCCCAAACCAATGGCGGCTCCAGGACCCAGTTCCCGGGCCTTGATATGCACACAGTGTAGTGGAGGAAGTGGTCAAAGCACAGCCATGGAATCTTTCTGTGGCAGAGGAAGCTAGATGCTTGTCCTAGGGAAGCAGAATTGAGACCACAATCCGATTAGCCATAGTTTTATTGAACTGAGGAGCAGGTTTGAATGGTTTACTCCTCGTTGATATGTTTGTGTCTGGTGAATATTAAGTAACTAATGAGCTGCACTATTTAACCTCCTGAGTATGAGGACATGCAAAGTTCAAAGTAGATAAATAGTGAGAGCTCAATTTACCACTCCCAAGCTTTGGTCAAGATTGTGACATGCACTGCTTGTAAAGATGATTGCTGCTGTATTCTTCTGTCCTGTTTGTACTGTAGGAGTGTTGCCATGGCCAAGACCTCAATTTATTACCTGGATGATATTTTTGGGAGTTTCATTTAGTGACTAGCTCTGTCACATCAGCCACACCTCTGACGTTTTTGTTTTCTTAATGTGCTATTGCACAGAACCCAACTGCATCTGTCACTATGTAAGTAGATAAAGGTACTTTTTATGAATAAATTAAGTTTTGAAACCTGAAACAAATCAGCTAAATCTTCCATGTTGAGGGCTATCTTGTAACTTCATCACTAAGCATCCAACTTTTCAAAATGCATCTGAAATGGGATCAGTCTGTCTTGTGCTCTGATACTGACCATGGTTGGTGAAAGGGTAGCTCCACCTCTTGGTGTTGGCGATCTCATGGTCACCAAGCTGGATTTTTGACTAACTCCACTTGACATGAGCAGCCTCTGAATGGGATTGTAACCTTTGAACACGATGAGAGCTGGCAGTTGCTGCTGGTGTAGTTTTAAGAGGAACCTGCCTCAGGATATCACACGTGTTTGCGACCTGATTTCTATGTTAAAAGGGAGCCAGTGGTGCCTATAAGATCTCAGATGCCCAATTAAGTAGGAGTCTGTATGGCTTTTGGACCTGCTCCATCAGCAATAGAAGATGAAACAATCAAACAGAAATAAATATGGAGTTATTTTTGTTGCCTTTGTCAACAAATTGAACTCAGGGCATGTTTCAGAACATGGGATTGGTACATGATAGCTATTACAGAAACTTGACTGAGAGATGGACAAGACTGGCAGCTTAATATTCCCATGTTTAGCTGCTGTAGGAAGGGTAGATCAGGAGGTTGGGGCGGAAGTGGGTTTGATTTAAGGAATGTGAGAAATTGGTTAGCACTGCAGCCTCACAGCGCCAGGGACCTGGGTTCGTTTTGAGCCTGGGGCTACTGTCTGTGCGGAGTTTGCATATTCTCCCCGTGTCTGCGTGGGTTTCCTCCGGGTGCTCGGGTTTCCTCCCACAGTCCAAAGGTGTGCAGGCTAGGTGGATCGGTTATGCTAAGTTGCCTGTAGTGTTCAGGGGTGTGTGGGTTATAGGGGGATGGGTCTGGGTGGGATGCTTCAAGGGGCGGTGTGGACTTGTTGGGCCGAAGGGCCTGCTTCCATACTGTGGGGAATCTAATCTAGTAAATATGGAGGGAGATCTCAGATATATGTGAGCATAATAAGTTTGGAATAATGGGGAGTTTTAATTTTCCAAACATTGACAGGAGCTACCATCGTATTAAAGGTTTGGATGGTGAAGAATTTGTCAAATGTGCTCAAGAAAATTTTCTTTAGCAATATTTGGATGCTCCTACCAGAAAAGGAGCAAAACTAGACCTTTGTTTGGGCAATAAGGCAGGGCAGGTGACTGAAGTAAAAGTTGGGGAACACTTTGGGTTGAGTGATCATAATTCTATTTGTTTCAAAATGGTTATGGACAAGGATAAACCTTCCATAAAAATTCAAATTTTTCTTCAGAGTAACACACATTTTTGCAGGTAAAGGGGCGTTTGACAAGTGGGAGGTGTTTAAGTGTGATGACGCGAGTTCAGAGGCATTTTTGTTCCTCTAAGAGTAAAGTGTATGTAGGGCTGTTGAGATTAAGGAACAATGGATAAATAAAGATAGTAAATTTCTAGTCAAGAATAAAGGAGAATTTTTTTTTTTAGATACAGACAACTTGGTTTATTATAAAGAGTGCAGGGGCAGAAAAATCAGGAAGGCAAAGAGGGGATATGAGATAGCTTTGGGAGGGAAGGTTAAGGATAATTCGAAGAGATTCCACAAACACATTAAGAACAAGATGGTAACTAGAGAGAGGGTTGGGCTTCCTGAAGATCCAAGAGACCATCATTTTGTTGAACACCAGGAGATGGAAGAGATATTAAATCACTTTCATTGTCCATTTTTACTGTGGAGAAAGAAATGGAGAATGCCGAGAAATAAAATTTGATGTTCTAAAACAATTCACACGACGTAAGAGCATGTTTGAAAGGTTGGAGTGAAGGGTCTGTTTCGGGGCTGTATGACTTTGGCATCACTTTGAGTCAGAGAGTCACAGAGCCTTCTCCAGAACAGCATGGGTTACCCGTGGCCCATGGAAATATGCAGCCAATCAGTGTGTGCTACTGGTTGGGTCCCAAAAGCCAGAAGTGGACCCAGGGTGCAAACTTGAAAAGTTGAACTTCCAGATTGAGCAGAGAGACCTCATAGATATTGAGGAAGCTCAATCATTCCTTTCTGCAACAGCAGCAGAAGGTTCTCTGGGTGGGGAACTGCACATGAATACAGGCAGGAAAATATTGAGGATCAAGGAAATGTGAAATCAACAAAAAATGCTGGAAACACTCAGCCGGTCCACCATAGCACATTGGAATCACTTCAGCCTTGTTGAAACACTCTCAGTACATTTGTAGTCAGGGCTTCAGGACCCTGGAGCAATCCTGTGAGGATATCCTACGACTTCTCCCATCAGGCAGAAGATAGACAAGCCTGAATGTATGCATGAACATGTTCAGAACCAGCTTCTTCCTGGCCTTTATCAGACTGATGAATGGACTCTGTAGCCTCAAATAACACTGAACTTGCTTATGTTGATCTCGCCTAGTGTATGCCCTATCTAAGTCTTTTTGACTGTACACCCTTGCTTACTGTGATATGCCTGTACTGCTCGTAAACAAAGCTTTTCACTGTGTTTCTACACAGTTGACAATAAATAATCAATTGATCAATCATGTGGCAGCATAACCCTTAGGAAATACCACAGACTGTGGAATCTGAACATTGCAAGATCATACACTAGGTCACAGTGGAACTTGTAAAGAGCCTTGAGAACACATGGACACGAATGCAATGGAAGGACAGATTAGTCCTTGCTGTGTATCCTATAAGTTCAGGGCCTGCTCTACTTAGGATTATCTTGTGTTTCAGTATTTAATATTGATGGACAATAAATCATATTATTTTGAAGTCTAAACCTGAAGATAGTTTGTGGCTTTGCCTTCTTCTCGATCAGTCATTACAGCATTGACCACGTCTCTTGCACCTCACGCCCCATTACCTTTGGATTAAAATGACAGTGCTTGTCTTCACTGCTTTGGGAAGAACAGCCATGGCTTGTGTTGTGCGGTAATATTGCCTGTGCCTCTGAGCCAGGAGGTCTGATTTCAAATCCCACCTGCTCCAGACATATGTCATGTCATCTCTGAACTGTTTGATTTAGAAAATATGGGAAGAATGGCCAGGAATGGAGGAACCAAGTGGATGGTACTTTCAGAAAAGGGTTGGAAGAGCATGGAGAAGCAGTCGAAAAGCTTGTGTTGTCAGTCTCTGTGAACAGAAACTGACCCATGAAAGATGCCACTCTTTACGCCAGTCTGGCTTCAGGTTAGCGATGACTTCTGCTTCGAGGAAATAAGAAGTGACGAGATTAAAACTAACCTTGGGTTAGGATTTGTGCATCAACTAAAACAGAATACAGGATTCTATACTTGGTAGGCGCCATAACAGTCAGGAGCGTCTTGGGTTTCCAGACAATTGACACCATGTTTTGTCTCTTTGCATGCTCATAACACTTGCAGATTTTGTTGTTTGGAGAACAGACAGTGCTGGAAATAGTCAATAGGCCAAACAACATAAGTCAAGAGAGCGAGAGTGCTTACGTTTCAGGTTGATGACCTTGTGGATCACTGAGGTTTCACCAACAAAACTCTTCAGTCACACCAAATATTTCACTTTGTCCCATTTGCAGGGGTGGCCTTCAAACTTTGACCCATAGGCGCCTAAAGCTAAATTAATTGACTGGTTGGTTATCTGTGGTTACATTTCTCTATTTGCTGGTAAATTCTTGCTGTCTGTCATGGACAAAGACTGTGCTATTTCGGTCTAAATTACTGTAAAATAGAAGCCTTTTCTTCTCTATTCATCTCCATTGATCTCATCTTGTGATGCCTTAAAATGAAACCCATGATAATGTTACAGAACTTTAAGATGTAGAAGACAAAGAACTGAAGCTCAGACACCAGGATATTCAGTCGGTGTTATTATCAGAAAGCTTCCTGTTCCATTTACATTTAGAGCAAAGTTGTCTTTATATTCGCACCTTTTTGTGAGCATAGGATGTGCCAAAAGAATTCATTGTCAAGCCAGCACTCGTGATTTTGTCAGTATGTTTGGTGCAGTCGTTTAATACACTGGAACTTCCCACACAAAGCACTAGATAATCTGGATCATGTGTCTTCCCTCACATGTACTTCAGGGCAGTTGGAACTTGGTTGCTTGTTGTAGCTAAACGATGGCGTCTCCAACCGTGTGCCACGTCTTAGGGTATTTGCAAAAGTGTCAGCTGAGATTTGGTGCTTGTTACCAAGTTTGGTAGAGTATTTGATGTTTGTGACATGATTTGGGCTGGTGGGAGGTTGGGGGAAAAGGGATGAGTGTATGGTTCCTTCTAAAAGATGTGGGGTTTTTTAGACTTACTACAAAAATGTTTGTAGTCAGCAGCTAATGAGGCAGAGTTCTTGAAATTGAAACATTGCATCAAAAGGGCTATACTCTTGGTAAAGATGCTGCTTTGTCTGCTAAGACAATAGGTGTTTTAATTTAGCAAATTAATTTAAACCAGGCCCTAGACACCAAAACCAAATTAAATTTAAATCTGATGGTTTTGACAAGGGAGAGCCAATCCTATTGTCAGAAATTAATAGATCATCAAGAGTATAAAAGGAGAGGGCATTTGAACAGTGGTGTGAGCGTGAACTACCATCTGCCAAAACAACAGCTCTTGGCTATAAAACAGAGAATCATTGGCTCTCACAGAATTCTACATTCCTAGAAAACCATAATCTAAACTGAAGGTACAGCGGCACTCTTAGCTAATATTCCTAACATGAGAATTTGACAGACAAAGACATTCCTGATTGACGATCAGCAAAGAGAGTGCAGAGCCTTCTGAAGACTTAGCCTAGCTGTAATTTTGAGAGGCTCTGAATCAATTTATTTTTCTTATGACTTTGGTTTATATACATGGGACTTGTATTCATTGGATTTTTGTTTGTTCAGGAATAGTTTGTAGTTAAGGGGGTATTGTTCTGTTTAGTTTAGTTTGTTTACTCGTAGATAAATAGTTTGTTTACTTGTAGACAAATAAATTGTTACTTGTTGATTATAAAGTAAGCATTAGGGATTTCTTTCATTTAACAACTGCTTTATAACAGGTTGGTGATAGGGGGAGAATGGTGAGAGGCAGGTTATGCCACTTTTCACATTTCCTTCAACAGATTACCATGTGAGGCAAGCTTCTCTGGGTGTTTCGGTTTTAGTTATCTGAGTGGGTGGGGAGGGTCACAGTCAACCTCTCCTTTTTTAACAGGCTGGGGGCTTGTACAGGATCTGGTCAGTTCCTGTTTGGAATCTGAAAGGATGTGAACGGATTCTGGTGGATTTGAACAGATTTGGGATACAAAAGGTCCTAGCAGGTTTAATCAGACTTGGGAATTAGGGTCCTAGATCTTTGAAATAAAACTTAAATGAGAAGTGGAAAATGTGCTTAATTTTTGGTTATTTGTGGCTGGTTAAACCAGAAGTGGAGGGAATGGCTCTTAACATTGCTAAAGAGGTTCTGGGGTTTGAGGATCCTTCCCAAATTTGCCAAGAAAATTTGGAAAGATAGAGGAAAGATACGCTTTTTTTAAACTGGGTAAAGAAAATTGTAAAGGAGTTTGTCAAGCATCTAGGCATACCAGAGAAACAAGCAAGTGCAGTGGTGTTAGGAAAAAAAAAATTGAAAATTAGCCAGTTGGAGTCAAAAAGGGAGAAAGAGAGAGAGAGTTTGAAACTTAGAAGTTGCAAAAAGTCTATTTGAGAGGATGGAAATGAAGGTAAGAGATAAGCTTAGTGATGATGAGCAAACCCATCATCGCCAAAGACCTGGTCGAGATATACACAAATATGTCAAAACATTACCAAAATTCAATCAAAAAGATGCAGAAGCCTTTTCATTTCCTTTGAGAAATTGGCTAACCAGATGATGTGTGAGTAATGTTAATTTAGACCAAGTTGGTTGGTAGGGCTAGTGAGGTGTTTGCAGTGTTGTCAGATGAGATATCAAGAACAAACTAAGATGTAAAACGGGCTATTTTGGGTACCTACAAGTTGGCACGAGAAGCATCTTGACAGCGGTTCAGAACATAAGGAAGGGACCAGGTCAGACTTGCGTCAAGTTTGAAAGAACTAAACATAGCAACTTTGGTTTTGAGATGGTGGTGTTGGTGAGAGCAGAGAGGTGCAGTTGTGTCAAGAGGTGGGTAATGATGAGAGTGGGCTGTCAGAATTCGATTTGTGTGAGATTTCCAATGGTTGTATTTGAATTTTGCCGAGAAAAGATACGTTTTGTTGAATGGTTTTACGTAGCTTATTTCTTTACTTTGCTTATCACGGCCATCAGCAGGCAATAGCAGTGTAAAAGGAAAATGACATTTTAAACTGTGTAATAAAGTAACATTTTCTTGGTTGGATCCTGATGGATAGAAATTATCTGGACAAACAGCCAAGTCCCATTCCAGTTAAGTTGTTATATCTTGTGCCTGTTTAAATTTCTTGGTCAAACCTGCAGTGCAACAGCAGGCTGGGTGTGAATCCGCGAGAACATTAGGTGTCCGCTTTAAAAACAGCCTTAAACTCAATCCACGGTTTGAGAAATACATTTTCGAACAATTTTCTAAAGGTTTGTGACATTGTGACTGCCCATCATGATGCTAATGAATGAATTCCCAGGTAGCTCGCAAGATTGTATGTTTGTGTTGTGAGGGACATACCACTCTGCCTGGTTATGGTTCTTGGATGGTGAACAGGGAGGAGGTGAAGGAGCACCTTCTACAGTTAGATGGGAGGGTACCGTGTGAAGTCAGGTGGTGTTTGTGGTGATTGAATAGACTAGGGTGCTGGAGCAGATGGGACCATTAGTCCAGTGATAGGGTCACTGAATATCACTGCATCATTAGACCTACCCAAAAGATATCCTATCTATGCTTCTCCCCCAGGTATTCAGGACTTCCAAATTCATATTGCCTGCACAGGTCAAATTTACAATCTTCTACAAATGTGCTGGCACTGAGTCATGATACATAATCTGTTAAAAATCCAAGTTCACATTGTCTGAGAATTCAATCTTGTTGGCATTAATTCTCATGGTTTTGCCATTACATCACTAAGAAATTTGGACAGTACAGAAGACGGTGAACACAGAACAAACAGTTCCGGGGGCTCTCCAATGTCAAATGGCTTCGGCCTGCCTTGCTAGCCCCAATTTTTTTTTTTGCTTTTTCTCTGCTATGTTTTCCTGTGATTATACTGTAGACTGTAGAAGAGAAGAGCCTGGGAGACAACCTGCTGCTGAGTCTTGTCAAAGATGTTTGGTCATTGGTCGTACCCAAGTAGTTAGGGAGGCTGTTATGGGAGAGCAAAACAGAATTTGCTGCATTTCTGCAAAGTGATGGATGCACACAGGCCCTTCCATTATTTTGTATTCTTCTCTTGGCAGGAGAGATTAATGGGGCTTTCGCAAAGTTCAGTTGCAAACTGGTTCCTGAATGAAAGAAACGACTTGTGTATTTCTCTGCCTAGACGTTAGCCTTGCAGTGAAAAGCAGACAAGCAATTACCAACCCCCATCCCTGAACAACAGAGTAAGCTTCCAGATAAGAGGATACCCAATTTTGCACTTGTCTGTGTGAGTGAGCATGAATAATGACACTGTCTTTTCCTTCTATCAGAGTGGGTTCTGTTGAACACATGGCCTTTAATCGTCATTTGGTCAGACAAGCAGGCTCACTGGCTGGATGCTCTGCTTAAGCAGTCCCTCTGAACTGGTGACCGATGCACTGAGTTGTATCATGTTGCTAGTTTTGTCTCCTAAACTGTTTTGTCTGCAACACTCACTCTTGGCAGGAGATGAATCAACAGCAACTGAGCTTTCAAATTGAAGGGTGGATTCCAAATAAGTGAGGCTTGGTCACTAAACTCTTAATGTTCCACTCGATATGATTCTTCCAGTGTAATTATCAAATTGTCATTATCTTCCTTTGACAAATGATGCAATGGCCCAGTTCTGCAATCACCCATGAAATCCACTTTGCTATGTATAGCTTTTGGCTTTGGAACATGTTTGAGGCTCAGCCAATACAATCTGGTTCAAACCAAGACCATACTCCTGCACCCATGCGCTTGGAATATCAGCAGGCTGTGTCGGGAAACAGATCATCAAAAACTGTATATTTAAAATTCAGGAACAGCAGAGTAGAATTTGACAGAATAAACACTTTTTTTCCGCAGTTGGCCGGTAAGTGCTCTTCTTGTAAAAGGTGCGATGAAATAAGACGAGTGCTGTCAGTAACGTGGACAAGATTTTCAGTTTTTTGCACGTTTCACACCCTCAGAACATCGTGAAGTGCTTCATGGCCAATGACATAGTTTGGAAGTGCAGTCCATGTTGTATGGTAGGGAATGCAGCAGTCCATGTGCAGATAAGAAGCTCTTACAAACACTGCTGCACCACTGAGCCGCTTCAGTCATCTTGATTGATTGGCCAATTCACTGGGGTGATCCCTGTTCTTCCTGTTCAAAATTGTCCCATAGGATCCCCTGAAAGGGCAGGTGTGGCCTCTGTTTAAGGTCAACACCTCCAGAGTGTGGCACTTCCTTGGTACTGAATTGGAGTAAATACACATTTTTTGTGCTCTTGTTGTCTGGATTGAAGTTCATGTTTGCCTTCCCAAGGTGTTGCCATCAGACCCACAGCTGACACTTTTTATGCTTGTGTCTGAGAGATGTTGGGATTTTGATCGGACAGTTTTTTTTTGAGGTTACTAGATTGTGCAAACTTGTTACTTGACAGAGGACTTGACATCAGTTGGGGTATTTCATTGAGAGACAACCCTGGGCCATTGAAGTATTATTGTGGAACATTTATCTCCAGCCACCTCAGCAATTAAATGTGGCCTAGAACATAAGATTCTGAGTTCTATCTGTTTGTCCATTTGCGTAGCAGTCAAAACCTGGCCTAGTTTTGTGCTGTTTAGTAGATGTCATTGAGACTTCTGCTAGGTTGCATGTTCAGACTTGCTTATCTTATTGTGGATGCACATAAACCGTTTGATTCATTATTCTTAACCCAATATCATTTTCACTTTGCTATAAATGAAGAAAATCAAAACGAATGCTTTCTGATTGCTCTATCATTGAGATAGTTCCTAAAAGGAATTTTCTGCCCTCTTGACAGTCGGAAAATTAATCTTTAGTGCTGATCTTCTTGCTCATGTATCAGTCGTACAAGCAAAGTGAAAATTTGAGTGATGAAAATAATGGGGTCATGTTTCTGTGGTGCAGTGGTAGTGTCCTTACTGCTGGACGAGGAAGTCGAGGATTATCTGATCCAGAGGTGTGTCATATCATCGCTTAGCAAGCTGATGAGAGCGTATTCAATTATGGAGAGACTGCTGTAAAAATGGTAGATGTTTGCTTACTTCAAGTCATGCATGTACCAGAAAAGGTTAGATTTTAAAATATGATGGAACGGCGTGGCAGAGTTAGGTGTGTTGCAGCTGCTGGTACAAATGGTAACACGTGGTTTTCTGAGCCTGATTTTTATGACTTTACAGTGACTATTCTTGTGTCATTCCTAAGTACTGTACAACCTCACAATTTCCATTTGAGTCTTTTAATTTGTTTACCTTGTCGGTCACTGCTCAAGTTGAAGGCTGTAAACTTGCGATGATCTGCCTGTTCTGTGGAGGAGTGGGTCCCTCCATTTGCATAAAGGGCATTGGGTCATTTGTCAGGGATTTGGGTTGGATGAATTGGTCAGCAGAAATACACTCAAATTCTCGCCAAGTGGGGAGATTTATTGAGCATCAAGTATGCCTTAACAAGCTAAGGAGTAGTTTACATTGCAGTACAGGTTATGCATCCAGCTTTGTCTCTGGACAACACTGTGCACAAGACCCTGGACTTGATGAGGGGAGGTCATGGCTTAGTGGTATTATCATAAGACTATTAATCCAGAGACCCTGGTAATGTTTTGTGGACATTGTTTTGAATTCCACTGTGGCAGATGGTTAACTTTGCATTCATTACAAATCTGGGTTAAAGTCTAATTATGACCCAGAATCCATTGTTGATTTTTCAGGAAAAATTCATCTGATTCAGTTGTGTCCTTTTGGGGAAATCAAATCTGCCATTTTTACCCTATCTAGACCCACAGCAATGTGGTTGAGTCTCAACTGCCTTCTGGGCAATTAGGGATGTGCAATAAATGCTGGTACAGCCATTGACACCCTCTTCCCATGAATGATTTTTTAAAAAAAATCCCATGTAAGTGTCTCAGGTTTCTCTAGTTTGTCCGTAACCTGCTCGTACTCGTGAACTTAGCTGATTTCAGGTGAGCACATTCCCTTCCGTTTGGATCAGTTTTCTTCACTGCAAGTACCATGGAATTTATACCTCCATTATATCCACAAGGCTCATTAATCCTCCCCATTCACCAGTCATACGAGTCAATTGTGCAGTTTTGCGGGCAAGCCATTGCTTTTGAATTTGGTTCCTGTCATCTGGTGTTAAGTACCCATCCATTAGATTGCAGATTCAGATGGTTCTCGCACAGCCAGGATCAGTGAGGTGGATGTCATGAGGAGATGGATCACCTCCCTGAATCATATGTCTCCCACCATGCCGCCAGAAATCCTGCTGTTACACTAATATCTCAGGATGGGAACAATCTTGACTTCATTCCACTTGAGATTTTCCAGCCCCTTACTAGCTCAATTCTGGGAGCAAGTCCTGGCCCAGACCAATCTGATGGGCTAGTCTTGCATCACTTTCAGTATCTGTTACGAGAACGAGGTGTGGATGCTGGATCTTGTATAAATTCATGGATTTAGGACCAGTGTTTCTGCTGGGGAAGGATTTCGGGAGAACCGTGTTTTAGAGGCAGTGGTGGGGGATTTGGGGCTAGGCTATGTTCCCCAGATAGGCAGACGAACCCTCCCCTCACCAGGAAGATAGCTGGATGATCTGTTCCACTTGTTCGTCCTCCTTCCCTTTTTCTAGATATTTTTCATTAACCTGTGCAGACATGTTATAACCCACATCTGGAGCAGGTGGGACTTGAATCCTTTCTCTGGAGTATAGAACCCATCACATTTCCAGCCCTCCTCAATTCTAAAGAAGATTGGACTTGAAACATGAGCTCTGTTTCTTTTTGCACAAGTGCTGCCAGACCTGCAGAGTTTGCCTCATGCTGTCTATTTATTTCACATGTTTAGCATGTCCATGTACTTTTGCTTTTATTCTGTTGTATCAAGGGGTCTGGTCCCTCATAAGGTGTTTGGAATCATCATAACAGGAAATGGTGCAACTGAACATAATCTTGCTCTCCCTTACAACCTTGCGGCAGGATGAAGTCACAGTAATACATTTCTTAAATGAAACTTTTTTTTTGTTCAATGCTTCTAGACCGTATGAAGAACATGAGTATTAAAAAACACACTGATGTTAAATCATAATTCTGCAGCATGATCTTCTCACACCATGGACTCTGAACTTCATCTTAGCAGGGCTTTAGTGTTTCGTACAAGATAGTAAAAACTGCTGATGCTGGAGTCAGAGGTTAACAGTGTGGAGCTGGAGGAACGGAGCAGGACAGCTGATGCAGCGGGTCAGCACCCTTCTTCAGTATTTCTTTTTTGAGCTTTGTTAGCCAGTGTTCCATTTGGGTTTTGGAGAAGGGTCGGGTGGTGTGTGGTTTTCCCACTGTGCCTGTTTCATACGGATGGGGAGCTCATTATATGCAGAGTCTACTGGGTAAGACACATGAGGCAGAATTTAAGTGGAAGCCTACACTGCCCTGAATTTCTACCAAGGATCCTTCCCTGAAATACAGCAAGATCAGCCTTTCACTAAATCCACTCAGTCATTCAAATAAAATCGGTTGCAAAGCATTTGAAAGAATTCATAAATTCAAAACCAAAATCATGGATGTTCTGATAAACTTGGCTCCTGTGACTCATTCCTCCACTCTTACACCAGCTCCTGTAACACACCCTGACAGCTGTGAGAACATCCTGGGACCTAATCCCAACCTCGTCCAGTCAGCTATAGCCCTTGCCCCTGCCAAACCACTGGTCACAATTTGAACTGAAAAAGATGACTCACACAGTTCCAGGAGACAGCAATAACCGCAGATGCTAGAGTCCAAGTCAACACAGGCTGGAGCTGGAGGAATGCAGCAGGTCAGGCAGCATCAGAGGATCAGGAAAGTCAACGTTCCGGGTTGGGCTGAAGAAGGGTCCTGACCCAAAATGTTGACTTTGCTGCCTGACATGCTGTGTTCCTGCAGCTTGAAATGAAGTTCACATTTCCAGGGGCCCTTGTAGCCCTCGATTCAAGCATCTGTTGGACACTCTGGAGGCAGGAAGCATGTTTCCAGAACCAGAGGACACAGTTTAAAAGTAAGGGGTAGGCCATTTAGAACAGTTGAGGAAAAACTTCACCCAAAGAGTGGTGGATATATGGAATGCTCTGTCCCAGAAGGCAGTGGAGGCCAAGTCTCTGGATAGTTTCAAGAAAGAGATGGATAGAGCTCTTACAGATAGTGGAATCAAGGGTTATGGGGATAAGGCAGGAACAGGATACTGATTGTGGGCAATCAGCCATGATCATAATGAATGGTGGTGCTGGCTCGAAGGTCCGAATGGCCTACTGCTGCACCGATTGTCTGTCTAGGTAGCAGCTAGTCAGCAGGATTTTGTTCGACTAAGTCTAGGTCTGTCTCTGAGCATTGAAGTTTCTCAAAGTTTCCTTGTCAGCACGATTAAATGTCCGGTGCTTGCTGCTATTCCTGTCCCTTTGTGTTTGCTCACCCCCACATCCCTCTGTCCTATCCTAATGTGTCTGACTGTGGAAGAAAAGGACATATGAAATACACAGAAGCCCGCCATACCAGTGAATGTGTAATTGGTAGTTCCTGGGTGTAGTCAGCTTTTGACTGTTGAAGAGAAATGATTTGGTTTTTATTTTGATGGCAGTTATTCTGGAACGGTGAAAGGCATTCACTGTGAGACTCATGTCTGCCAAAGAATAAAAAGTGGAGCTCGTGGTGGGAACTGAATTTCGGAGGAGTGTTTGGACCAAATACAAGTTTCCTCGAGCTTGGAACCTTAGTTGAAAGCAGCAAAAAGGATGTTATTTGATTTGCTTAAATGCAATTTACTACTTGTCCAAGATTTGCATGGATTAATTGTGAGGTTCTTGGTTATACGATGGCAGCCCTTTTGTTGTAAGGCAAAAGAATTTTGCTCCTGAAGATTGAGACAGCAACAGCCACTGCCATGTATTATACGGCATAGAGTTGTGTTTCATTGCTTTGAGATTCTTGGTCTGGCTTTTCTCGAGCTTTCCAGGAAGAATTCATAGCTGGAAATTGAACTTCTTTGCTATCTGTGCAGCAATATGTCATGAAGAGGCGCACAGAAACTCTCTGACTGCTCATAGCGTCCGAACTGAAGAGTTACCCCAAAGCCAACTTAGCCCAAAAGTGCGCATGTACTGTTGAATGGACAGTCCTGCCCTTTTCCAGCATTTCTCAACTCACTGGGCTTTCTCCATGAAGGTAAACCTGACACTGACTAGATGAAAAATCTCGAGTCAAGCTCCTTTTTTTAGTTCTTCGGGGACAGAGTACATCGATTAAACCAGAGCAAAGGAATTTTAGCAGGCACCATTTGCAATTTAACAGGACACACCAGGCAGTGTCACAGTTGGAAAAATAAGTGTTTCCTGTTTAACATGTAGATGAGAATTTTTTTCTTGCAGAGAGTCTTGTACCTGTGGAACTCTTTCTTCCCCTGAGAATGCTGGATGTGGGGACATTGAATATTTCTAAGGCAGTAGTGGGTTGATTATTGACAACTGAGTCCAAGGTTATAAGGAGGTGGAAATGGAAAGTTAAGGCTCTGATCGATCAGCTACTATCTTAAGAAATGACAGAGCAGACTAGAGGGGCCGAGTAAGCCACTGTTTCTCCTGGTCCATACATTGTCATAATTGCACGTTATAATATCATGAAACGCTGCTACAAAAACAATTTTTGTCAAACAGTCTGATAAAGGTACAGTGTAATCCCCTAATGAATTGACAGCTATCTTTTGGGAGTTGCCCGTCTGTGTCTACGATGTGCTGATTTGGCATATTATGGAACAGAAGGTAGACTGAAACTAAGCTCTCTTGCTATGAAAGTTGACCCTCGAAGGCAATTGAAATTTCGCACTCTATAAATCATTGCACATGAAAGTGAAGCAAATGTAGATTTAATATTTGCAGCTGCATTAGGATGTAATCTAGAAAAAAGGCAAGATGTGAATGAGAAGATTCACAATAGGATCAGAACTGAGCAATTTACATTTCAGCGAAGCTCCATTCATAGCATTCGGTACACAATGGGAAGTGAATTCCCAGTATCAGCTATGCAAAGCAATAGCCAAGCCAAGGGTTACGAATTTGGTGACAAAAGAAGGTGGATAGAAACCTGGGGTCACCTGTGTCTCAACTCTGAGCAGCAGAAACGTTGGATAAAGTTGTATGGCCAACCATTGAAAGGGAAATACAAACTAACTCGAAGGACAGTGTTACAGTCTGTGTAGTCTTTGATGCTGACATGTGAGAATATTTCGGTGATGAGCAATGGAAATTGCTCACAATGTAGCTCACACGTGCGTTACGTTGTTTTACTAGACTAGTCAAACTCTGATGCTGAGAATGTTGGGCTTATTACAAACCTGACAGTACACCCACGGCAGAAATCAGACACCCAGTCTGAATTAATTTAAGGAATACACTTAAGTGCTTTCTGGCCAGTTGTAGTATTCAAAAGCATCAATCAGGTATGAGAATTCTGGGCACCACAGTTTAGAAAGGATATATTGGCTTTGGAGAGCATGGATTTACCAGAATAAGACAAGACTCCAAGGGTAAAATTGAGATTGGACAAACTTGGGTTGTGTTCCCCGATATCTAGAAGAATGTAGGGGGTGATTGAACAAACGGTTCCAAGGTATTAAGGGCAACACAAGTAAAAGTTACATTTCAGGAGTGAAATTCAGAAACCAGTTCCAATACAGAGAGTGAGAGAAGTTTGAACTTGTTCAGCAAATAGTAATTGATGCCAAGTTCCTGATACATTTTAAAGCTGTGATTGACAGACCTTTGTTTTGCAAGGCTGTGAAGGGATAGAGGGCATGTGGCATTTAGTCACAGAACTGCTGTAACCTCAATAAACAGTAGAACTCTCTGAAGTCACTGGCTTCCTCCTGTCCCTGCATTGTGTTGCTTGTGTACCTGACTGTGGGATGGTCTTGGTCATTCTTGTTCTTCACGTTTTCTCTTAAAGACTGAGTATAATACAGCATTCCCCTGAGAATGTTTATCACCAGCTCAGTTGTTGTTGAGAGGGGAGAAACCCTTGATTTCCACTCATATGCTAGTATATAACATTGAAATATAGACCCACAAACATTAATGATTTGTTCAGATTATCTTCGCCTTTGACTGTAGAGGTAACAGTTGGTATTTAATCTTTTGTGCTTTCAAACCAGCCACTCAAATGAAGAAGCTTTCATTCTTTTTGCATCCAAGTCATAATTAGCAACTTGTTAAAAAATATAAATTTTGATGAATGCAAGATGTATGTTGTGAGATTTAAACAGTTGTTCCCTCCAGTGTTTCTTCTCTATTGCTGTGGAACCGTGTTACAGGAGCACAACAAACCCGGGAGCCATCGGGAACAGGGTTTACATGCCCCTTAAAGGAATATTATGGCTCATTTGGCAATCCAGTTGTCATTCAGTTTTTATTTACACTTGAGGGATACTGGGCTAGCTAATCAGAAAAGGCTTTAATTTCTTGAAGAAAATAATGGTGCAAAGACATACGGCCGTTATTTTCCTCCTTTAAATGAAACACAGTTGAGCTGCAATTCACACCCTGGGCTATGAACACTCTGTGGCTTTTACTTAATAAACTTCAACCTGCCTGGCTAATAATACTGAAGGCTTGAATAATTTCTAAAGAGGCCACTGTAATTATCCAACGCTGCGTTATCAAATAGACTCTTGTCCAGCACTTGTGCATCATCAATGAAAATTTAAGTGGCACATTGGTTTTGCAGGATCCTTCACAGTGGTACTCTGCACCAGTCCCTGTGAGATGATTTCCCTGATGGTCTGTGACAAATGCAATGTGACCGAATTATTAATTTGGAGCCAGTGTAGTGGATTCTGTGACTCGTGCCATTAAAAGTAGGCATTTCCATCCACTTTTATGCTCAGTGACAAACCCCTTGTTTATGTTGTAGTTTTCACCACACTCTTCTAACTTCCAATCAGCGTCAAAATGTAAAATTTGCCATAACAGAAATAGTGGCTACTAAGAGTTTGTTTGCCTTTGGCTGTGGCGTATGTTGTCAGCTGTTGTTGATGGGAACCCTTTGAAGCAATTTTTGGATAGGATATGGTGTGAATTTTTTTTGAAGCAGGCCACAGAGAGATTAATTTATTTTCAAATTGCTTGCTGTGAAATCCTACATGGGGCCTGAGGAAGGGAGCTGTTCTATTTGGGCTGGGGGCCTGAGCCAAGAGTAGCACTATGAACTGTGATTTCTGCTTCTGCCCCTTAGTTCCTACAGCTTTTCCTTGAGAAAATCATGAAGCCTGTCCATCGTTTAGTTTTCTAGTAAGTTTACAAACACATTACTGCCCTGAGGTTCCTGTATACTCTTCACTTACTGTGCAGAAAGCTCCTTCCATCTTTTGAGATCTGCATGGTTCTTTATTACTGTGCAATGACTCTTACTCCATGTTATTTCCAACTGTATGAGCTCACTAACCAAGCAGAGATGCTGGCAACACGGCAGTAGACCTTTTTTGCTTTTGCTCCATCCCTGTCTGCTGTGGAACAGAGGCTCTGTGGAGGGAGTCATGTGCTTGTGCTTTCACCTATGGTCGGAGGCTTGTCTCCCACTGGAGAAGTGCTCGGGCTCATGTTACAGATCCCTCAATGAAATGAATGAGCTGGGTTGGGTTCAGCAGGGACATGGCTGACCAACTGGCTGCATGCAGTGTATCTGCCTCTTGAGACTGGTTGAAATAGAGTTTGAATGAGATTATAAACAGTGCCTCCTTGCCTTTGTTTATTTCATAATGTGTCTTATTCTCTTCATTAATCAGTGACCAATTGATTCTTAGCCTGAAATTATTAGGTAAATCAGTGTACATTGAATGGTGTATCTGCTCAACCTGTTGTTTGGCTGCGCAGTTTGTTGAAACTGCCAAGCTTGGGCAAATTGGATGAGTGCTTTGTGCTGATATGTCGATTGCTGTATTCCAGTCAATGATGATTTTGTTCTCTTTTCCATTGACCGCACCACCTTTTTGACCAATAGACTTGCAACCTGAAGTCGAGCAGTTGTTAGCAGGATCGCCACTGCCTTTAAAGAGCCAATCTGAGAGTCACTCATTGCCAGAGTCAACCCACTGTGATGCTTCACGTATCCTCAAGCTGCAAGATCAAGTAGGAACTGGTACCTCTGGCAGCACAGCTTCAGCTAACACCATTGATGCTAATAGGTCCTCTGCAGTGCCAAACACTCTGGAAGTTAAGGAAATTGCAGATGAAGTAAGAACGGGAAGAGATTCTCCACCAATTACCCCAGCAGGTCCCTTGCTGCTGCCACATAGCACATCAGAAAACCCGGGGACCGGTACCCATGGAAGAGAGATGACCGTGTCAGAGGAAGAAGTGTCAGCTGTGGACCAAAAGGCAGAGACCTTGGATGTACAGACGCAGCCTGGTATTGCCAAGCCAAAAAAGGCAAAGCCTCCCATCTCCGAGACGATGGGATTTGAGACTATGGAAGGTGGGGCATCAGCGAAAGACAATGCTGTGATGAAGCGGGCATCAGTCTGTAATTCGGACCCCAGTGATTTTTCTGAGACTGACCCAGGATTTCAACCATTGCCCCCAGCCAACAGGCAGCCCCAGCTGTCCGCAAATGCAGCGGAAGCAGAAGTAGATGAGCTGAGGCCACAAGCACAAAACAAAGGCTCGGCACTCAAGCTGGAGATTGACTTTGACTTTTCAGAAGATAAGGAAAATGCAGAGGGTAGAGTGCCAGTGCCAAGGAGAGTAGGTAAAAAGCCTGGCAGTAAGGCCAGTGGGAAGAAACAAAGAACAACAGTCCTGAAGGCCGGTGCTTCTGAAGACAAGGATGACAGCAGCCCCATCACCAACTTTGACATTCCCATTCCTAAAAAGTCTTACAATTTTGATTCTTCTCAGTGGGATGATCCCAATTTCAACCCATTTGGCAGCTCCTCTGGTCTGCAGAACTCTCCCACACAGCCAAAGGCCTCGTACACGTTTGACCCTGACTGCTTGGATTCAATTGACCCTTTCAAACCCACCAAAACGTTAGCCAACACGTCGGAGCCCCCCACTCCCTCCGAGCCAGAGACTGCCAGGACGGAAGAGCCGACTCTGGAGGGAGCACCTGACGCGGAAAAAACAGCAAAAGAGTCGCCTAAGAAGACCAAACCTCGAGTGATAACGTGAGTTTTGCCAAATTAATATCTTTAACTCACTCACTGTCTCTTGTTCTATCGAAATGCCACACCACTCAGTGAGAAGTCATTATTGTAAACTTTAAATTCTGTTTAAATTGAAACCATTGACCTTTTTTTTTCAGAAATCAGTAAGGTAGTTAATTTAAAATGTGGAAGTCTTGTCGTTTCTTCCTAATGCTTTGCCCTTTCCTTACACTGTTTGCTTACGTGACAGAGATCAAACAATTTCAGCCTCAACCCTAAGTCTTTGAAACTATTTTCTGCATTTGTGAGCCAGGGACCCAAAACCCTCGAATAGCAGGGCTCTGAGAGACACTATTGAATCCACAGTCTCTGTCTCCCCAAGAGACACTCTCTACCCCATATGATAGACTCAACCCTTAATGTAAAGTCTATCAGTCCAAGGGATTTATTTTCAGAGTTTCATTTCCAATTACTTAAATGTCACCTGCATTTGAACATAAATGCTAAAACCAGCCTTGATGCATGTCAGGGGAAGGAGAGGCAAGTGAACAATGGTAGTATTTTATCATTTGTCTGGACACTGTTTTAGGATGATTGGCTTCAGACAATGCGAGTTTTGGGAAAATGAACAGTCAAAGCTGTGTTTAGTACGATATCCTTTGTGCTTTGTTTGTATCCCAGAATCTTTTTCATGTATCAATGAGGATACGACTCAGTGAATTAGGTGCTCGTTTCCCCATCCATCAGTCATAGGGAACAAAGTGTGCGAACTAGTTGTTTGAGTGATGTTGTTCTGACCTTTGAACTGGGAATTCCTACCGAGAGCTTTTGTCACAGTGACGTTCTTCACTCTCCCTGACTGACTGGTCATGATACTTAAAGACTGCAAGTCCCTGCACAGCTACAAAATAACTTGCACGTTGACCAAGTGCAGCAGTCAGCCTGATGATTATGTCCTATGATTTTCAGGGACTCCATGTAATACTTGCCCAACACCTTAGCTATTATCCTCAGAGGTTTTGCTTTTTTTCAAAAAAAAGTAGCAGTGTTCCAAGTGTTACTCGACTTCTCTCTTTCCCAATTGCCACAAGTCAGAGAAGGGAGAGCAAAAGAGACAGAGTTGGGCCTGTGGTAACATGTTGATTTTCACAGTTAGCGAAATCGGATGACTGACCATTTGTGAGCAATTTCAGGGCTTCTTGAGTTTAAGAAGCAAAAGTTGAGAAATGAAGCATGAGTTAGTTAGAACATAGAACAATACAGCGCAGAACAGGCCCTTCGGCCCTCGATATTGCTGTGACCTGTTAACTAATCTAAGCCCATTCCCCCTACACTATCCCATCATTATCCATATGCTTATCCAAGGACTGTTTAAATCCCCCTAATGTGGTTGAGTTAACTACATTGGCAGGCAGGGTGTTCCACGCCCTTACCACTCTGAGTAAAGAACCTGCCTCTGACATCTGTCTTAAATCCATCACCCCTCAATTTGTAGCTATGTCCCCTTGTGCAAGCTGAAGTCATTATCCTCGGAAAAAGACTGTCACTGTCCACCCTATCTAATCCTCTGGTCATCTTGTATGTCTCTATTAAATCCCCTCTTGGCCTCCTTCTCTCCAATGAGAACAGACCCAAGTCCCTCAGCCTTTCTTCAATGGGCCTGCACTCCAGGCCAGGCAATTAGTTAACATATACAATTGTGACAATTGGGCATGGTTGGTTCACTGAAAGCAGAGGACAGATGCGTTGTTGGGTGCACAAATGTGCCTGTCTCATTAGAGTTGTGAAGGTAGCATCCTGCTCTCTGACCTGAGTTGTGAGAGAATTCTTGCCTGGGTTTTCTTCTGGTCCGTATCTGATCTGCAGAAGACAGCTCTCTGACGAGGACTGCCACCTATAATGGCTGCCCTCTGTCTAAGCATTTGTTGAAGTACCTTACATCATGTCAATCAATTGTCTGAATCCTTTTGGCCAATGACTGGTGGCAGGTACATATGACATTGAATGACCCTTGATCCCTTGCCCAGCTCCTTTTGAAGGTTAGTTTTTATTCTAAGAACAAAAAGTTCTTTTCTTGCCAAAACACTGCATTCATAATCAGATAGTGTGGCACCTGATGAATCTTGTGATGCTTTCTAAAGGCTTCCCACTACTGTCAATGAAGTTAAATGAGGTCTCATGCTCTGGAGGAAATGCTAAATGTGGAATTTAGGAAAGGAGAACTTTAAAGGAGACCCCAGTTTACAACAATCTCTGGCTGTCATTATGTAAATAACAGCTCTTGGAATCTGCATACTTCACCAGTCGCTCTCATTGTTGCTTCCTATGTCTGGATCAGATGACATGATGTTCTTAAGTCCTGGTGCTAGCCAGGAACAAAACTAAAGTATCAAAGCTGTGAATGCCAGTCGTGGATGAACTGGGCCCTCAGCATTCTGCACTATTAGCAAGCCCAGTTGTGATCCACATACACAGATACATAGCAGGCATACAGAAAGATTAAGCATGAAGTCTCCAGGGTTGAGACCAGTATAAGGTTGTGAATACTCCTGTTTTGCTGAGGCAAAGAACGAGGAAACGACCTTGCATTATTCCATTCACCATGGAGCCGTTCAACTGTCTGCACAGTCATAAGAGTATCACTGGGTTCAGTAACCAGCTTTTACTGATGTTTTCCAGTTGAAGATTGAGCAGTAGATACTGAGTAAACATTCAGTCTTCCTCCCAATTAAACTTTTATCCCAGCCTGTTGTCCTTGGGCATGCCGATCAACTCTTTGAAACTGCCTTGCACCTATTCATCCTCTCAGCAAAGCTAAGTTTCATGTGCGTTGTGACTTGGAGCTGGCAGAGTAGAAGTAGAGGAAGGGAAAACCTGTGAACCTTGAAGCACCAATACAGTCATGCCTTAAGAATGAAGAAAGGAATGCTTTCTGACAGGGAAATCTTTTGTGAACTGTTTAACTCGGATCCTTTCAATAAATATAGTCAGAAAATCTTGCGGACCACTAACCTAGACAAATTGTTATTCCCGGTAGGTGGGCCTTAAACACAGGACCTGTGTTCAGTGCTGCCTGGTGGTATAGCAAGTATATATTTCTTGGTATGTTGAATGAGGCATGTGGACCCAGATGTCCAACATAAACCATGTGGCTGCAGAATGGTGCTGAAATGACTGTTCAATCCAATTGGCTCTTTCTATAAAAGGTGTGCAGATTTAAACTGAGGGATTCCAGAAAGCTTTCTGATGTTGACTCAGTATCACTTAATTGCACTCTTATCTGTGTGACCTCGTCAAACAATTAACATGTTCTGGCCTCAAGCTATATTCTAAGGTGATGCAGAAAAGTAGAAAGAGGTAGCTAAATTTTTGCAGAGATTCGCAGGTGTTTTCTTGTCAATCTATACCTTAGCGTGAACTCCACTTTTTGCCTTTCCTGTTGTCCAGTTCTCCCAATTTGGAAGAACTCACTCGCTGCTTTTTAAATAACTATCCTGCTTTTGAGATGCTCCCAGAGCAGGTGAGAATTGGACCCAAACCTTCCGTCCCAGAGGTTGGAATGTTCGCAGTGGACAATACCACCCCGAAGAACTTCATTTTCTTTTTGTTGAACTAACCTGTTTGGCAATGTTATTTCATGCCTCTGGACCAGGTGACACTTGAACCTGGATCTCCCGGCTCGGAGGTAGGGAGCTACCACTGTGCAACAAGACCTGAAGCAATTTTTGGACGTTCCGAACCTGATGACATGACAGACTATATTCAAGTCAGCCACCTTAACATTCAGACAGCTGAGTTCCCCAAGAGCTCACCTCCTAGTACAGTTTTTAATCAACCCAATTCAGCAATGTTACTACCTCTTTGGAGCAGATGGAACTTGAACCTTGGTCTCCTGACTCAGAGGACCACTTCACCACAAGAGCACACTCCATCACATTTATCTAATTTCTTCTTCACTGGTCAGTTGCTTCTCTTCATTGACTCATTAAGAGCCCAACTGAGAACTCCTATCTTAAACATTAAAGTCCAGTGTGCGTCATCTGGTCTGCATCAACTTCCGAGTTGTTCTGATTGACACTTGGAGACTAGCACTAACAAGGTGGGCACAGTTGTTCATTGTTTCTTAAGAAAGAAAAGCCCTTTGCAAGTAATTTTCCCCAACAAATCCTTGGCAGCTCTTGAAGAACAGGTGTCGATTTGTTTTTGCTGGAATTTATTCACCAGGGCACCTTTTACAAAGTCTGCAATTCTTTCCGATAAGATGTAGCCATTTGTGAATTTGAAGTAGAGCTGTGCACCCCCGTTACGTAAAGGCAGAGCAGCAGATCTTGGGCATGAGCTGGGCAATAAGATGGTTTCAGCAAAACCTGTGAGCTGCACAAATATAGTTTCACACGGTGCTACAAGGCAGTTGTTGCCAACTTGTTGCATTAAAATAATCCAGTAAGGTATCAGAACCAGGTCAGAGAGACAGTGGCAGCTGCCAAGTATGCACTGTAATTAATGAGCTTCCACTTTTGGAGAGTGCATGGCGGTAGATGTCACATAGTTTTGGTTTGGGTTAAGGGAAGCCCTGCTAAGGCAGTCTTTGTTGGTCATTTCTTATTTTCTTGAGGGCCTTAAGAAAGGATACTGGTGGGGTTTAGTGTTACCTACAGATCAGGCTGGGTAAGGGGCAGCAAGTCACCCCATTAAACAAGATAGGCAAACTGTACTAATGCACAGCCATTTGCTTCGGGCTCCGCTCTTTAAAATGAGCAGAATCATTGTCTTCATTTCCATCTCTTGCCACAATGGAGCTCTCCCCAGTACTATAAGTTCAAGGCTGATGTATTTTAAAGAGATGAATGTAGCCAATGAACAGAAGATGTCCAGATTCTCAGAGGAAAAGCCACTTTATATGAGATATCAAACAACTCCTGCCATCAGTGAGATCATAATTAAGGGGGAGGAAGACTGTTGAGAAAGGAGGCACCAAGATGCTGAGGCCAGGGGCCTGATCCTTTGATATTCTTAAGAAATACCATCTTTGCTGTAGCCAAGTCAAGTGTACAGCCAGAAAACTTGAGCTTTGCCTCTCACTGCTTTTTGTTTTGGCACAGAGAATTATTCTGAATTTTTAATCCTTACGTTTTTGGCTTTTTTTTGTATCGGGGAAGGTGGGCAAGACTTGGTCTGTGATGGATCTGTGGTCCATAAAAAGAGGTTGTTCGGCGACTGCCAGGAGCCATCAGCTGCACCCGGCATGTCTTCCCTGTGACACTTTGCTCAGTGTTGCACAATCATAATGCTTTCAGGAAAGTTGATGGAAACAATGAACATACACAGAGTCTGTAAAAGCCCAGCCATCAGTGGAAGTTGAGGAGTTGAAAATGATCTTGAGGGTCTCAGCATCATCTTGTTTTATTACGGGCTGACAACCTTGTCCATATTCAAACACTGACTTTTCAGCAGTGTATGTCCAATTTTCAGCTGTATGAGGTAACGCAGGAGAATTGTCACCTACTCAGGTAAGTGAGAGTGTTTTCAGGAATTTCAGAGTCACAGTTAAGAAAGATTCTTGTTGAAGCACCAATTCCCAATGCCCTCCATTGCAGGTCAACACTGCTTATTTTGGGCAAGTTAATAGTACCAAAGCTTATTTTTAATGAATCAAAATAATGTACAGGAACATCCATTTTGAAAAAATTTGGGTTTGTTGACTGGTTCCAGAAGTTTGCAGATGAAAACCTCTCAAAACATCAGGGAAATGGGGACTGTCAAATTAGGCTGAACCATGACTCCCATCTATGTTCACCTCAAACAAAGCAATAGTAAATCATCACAGTGCACTGCTGAGGCTTCCTTTGACTAATAACTGTGTTGCACTTACCAGTTTTTTGTCTGTGACCTTTATTTTCTCCCTTTTGTCTTTGTCAACCCTTTGATTCTCCATCTGTATGTGTGTCTCCTGTCTCTCTTGTGTTCTCTGTTTGCCTGTGCACCAGGACTATTGAACAAGTGAAGTTTCTCTGTTTTCTGATGTAAGTACTTGGAACTGTTTTGCACGATCACAGTCTGCTCCTTATCTGTGCTAATTCATTGTATGCATTGTACAGTTCCTTCGTTACCATTTGTTCAATAGCGATGACCAGAAAGCTGCAGTGCCTCACGATGTGAAACCATATTACTGTGATTGTTGAATCTTGGGCAGTGCCAGCATGTACATGTTAGCTGTTACCTTCAGCTTTCCAACTGAAACCAGGTCTGGCTTTTTAGTGTTGACATGAATGATCAGCGAGTCAGTAATCAAGTTCAAGAGAGGGGTTCATAGCTGACGTTCTTGAATAAGAGACCCTGTGAACAAACTGATCCCACTGTTGTAGGGTCCACTGCGACTTAGTGTGATAGCAGGTCTTAATTTGTATCTTGACCAGCAGCTTCAACAAATGATGGTCAGGTGCAGGAAACATGAGCCTGGTCAGGATGGGATGATGAGGACACCTAACCTAGTCCAGCCAGCTTGTCCTTCCCTGGTTGCTCATCTCTGCAGACCATCTACACCGCTGTGATGCACACAAAGGCTGGGAGAGTTGTGCAAATTTACTGGTTTTCTAGACCAGAGTTAGTCTCGATGGATGTAGCTTCTTCATATAAATGGGATTTCAGTGACTTTGCAAAGTGTTGAGCAGAGGCCGAGTGTTACTGAGGAATCTGCTGGCAACTGGTAACCTTTTGGGACTCGGCAACTGGAGAGAGAGAGAGAGAGAGAGAGAGAGAGAGAGCGGACAGTTGTCCCCTGAGTAACCCAAGGGAATGATCTGGTTTATGTGGTGGAGGCTTCAAACTGAGAGGTTGCCCTTGAAAAGAAGCAATCCTTGAACTCATTTTTTTGTCACTGTACCAAAAGTTAGAGGAGTACTTTAACAGGATAATCACGTTTTAAAGTTTTTCAAGTTTTCCTGGGGCACTGCAGCTTTACTTTCTCTTGTACTTCATCGCTGATAGTGAAGTCGTCTTCACACAAGGTATAAAATAGAACCCAAAGCGCTAATTTGAGAAAAAGTGTATAAAATTGCCAAAATTTCTGAGTGGAAGGAATGAAGCATTCCCTTCCAGGAGGAGCTTTGTTAGTTATTTTATGCCTTAAAAACATATTTCTGCTATTTAATTTATTTTCTACATGTGTAAGTACTAATTTCTTAGTGCGACACAAGTGCTGCTGTGATCTGAGCTGAAAAGGAAAATGCTGGCCCAGAGACAATTGCTCTTTTTGCTGACTGATTTTAAATTCGATTGAAGTACGAAAACAAATCCCATTCACCAAACTTGTTTTTTAAATACTTATTCCTAAGTGTTAATTACAAGGCATTATGGTTAAATTCACTTTAATAAATGTAGGGTGAAGTCCTGGCCTTATCTAGTCGAGCAGACTGAATGTGAGACAACTAAATGCAGGTCCTGGATGTAATAAGCCCCATATCACTTGTGCAATGATTATCTTCCTCACTGTGGGGTATCAGCCAAGAAGTTAATTTTTTCTTTTCTTTTTGAAATAAGGTTTTGTTCTCGTCCAGTGCATTAGAAAGTTTTGAGTTAATGATGCTTGTGTCTCTGTATCTTTTTAGCAATGCGTGTTCCTCCTTCTGCCTACATCCTATTCCAAGTGTCCCATGTGATGAGTACAGGGTGGGAGAGGGTTTACTGTTGGACCTGGGTACGTGGGTCATGTCAAGTCAAGGCATTTGTCAAGATGATTGGCATATTTGAGGTGCAAGGTTCGTATCCTTCCCCTCAACTGTTGAGAGAAAATAGTCAAGCAGTAAAGGCTATTTAGAAGCTGAGGTGCTCCTTTTGACCTGCTTGCTGGCCTCTGGTCTTGTACAGCTCGACAGCTGATGAGTCAGATGCATGTCTGGAGCCAGTGTGCTGCCTGAGCTATGGATAGCAATATTTATAGTCATTCATTACTCCTAATGACTCACTATGTGTACAGAAAATGGGAGACATAGTATTTACAGCAGGGTGACTGTGGCAACTTAATGACAGGTTAGTGTGGTTTTGCGGTCTCAATTATCTGAGAGCATAATGTTAAAAAAGTTTAATTTCATTGAAATGCAAGGAAAACAGAAGTAAATAAATTGGGCAAAGTTTCTCAATAACTCTTGAGGTCAAGGTACATGTGACACCTTTTGCAGATGTTATTCTGAGTACACAAGCTGAAGGTATTCCCAAAACAGGGCACGCAGAAGTGAAGCAATCATGGCCAAGAATAGTTTATTAAAACAAAAGAAGTTCAAGAGGAAATTGAAAGTAAAAATCTTGCAGAAGGGAAGGAAAATAAGAACCACAGGAAGAGGTGATCAAAGGAGTGATGAGAGAGACCCTGGAGAAAGGTATTGCAGCTGGAGCTCAATGTTCTTCGATTAATTTAGAAGCAAGGAACTAGGCAGATGCCATTAGGCCTGAAATGAAGAATGAGCACAAAACAGGAAATGTTATTTAATACTACTTCCTTTAATGTGTTCGTAGAGAAGATGCAAGCAATACTCCACCTTTGGATGAAGGTATCGTAAATTAAATAATTGACTTTGACATCAGTGAGATGGAAGCCCAGGACAGGCTAATTGTGCATGAAGCAAACAGATCCCAAAGGGCATACTTGTTTTAGCTATTATGTTGAAAGGGATTTGTCAGATATTTACAGTCATTATGAGGGATTTGTTGAATGTGAGGGAGGTATCTGCAAATTATAAAAAGCTGCATGTACATAAGTAGGGTGGTAAAATACACATGGGGAAACCACAGTCCATGAGTCTTTGTTCTTCTGCACGTAAAATATTGCTGAAAAAGCACGTGTCAGAGGTTTTTGCCTGTACTAGAAATGACAGCATGTTTTGGTAAAGGAATTGGTCAGTTATCAGAAGTGAAGTTCAAAATTACCTCTCAGAATAACTTGGTTCACAAACATGAGATTTGATTCCAAAAATGGGAGATCTAACTGAATAAGCCTCTCCAATTCCAGGAACTGAATCATTTCCTCCCTCCGCACCTTCCCAGCAACACTGCTACCCACTGCCTTCATTTGATCATTGCTTCTGTGAAGCACTGTGGGACATTTCATGACGCTAAAGGCATTCTGTAAAGGAAAGTTGTTGTTGTGACAGGTTGATTTTTTTTTTCCTGCTGTTCTTTCATGGGATGTGGGCTTTGGTGGCAGTCTCTAATTGAACTGAACAATAGGCTAGTACATGTTACTGAGCAGTTGAGAGTCAACTGTATTGCTGCAAGTCTAGATTTAGATATAGGCCACATTGAGTGAGTAAAATTCTTGCAACCATTGATGAGGGTTTCGTGGCTCCCTTCCTGAGAATAGGTCTCACTTTCAGACTTGTTGAAAGAAATTGCACTCCATAAAATGTGGTCCGGCCCCCTTCTGGAATACCATTTTCAGCCCTGGTCACCCAGTTAAAGGAAGGATATTATCAAGCTGGAGAGGGTTCAGAAGAGATTGGCCAGGAAGTTTTTGGCTATGTAAGGTTTAATTGAAAAGGCTGGATAGCCTGGGACCCCTTCGACTGGAGCATGGGGGGTTGAGAGGTGACTTGGTAGAAGTTTATAAATGAGAGGTTCAGATAGTGTTAATAGTATTTGTCTTTCCCTCAAGTGGGGGATTTCAAAATTAGAGGGCACATTTTTAAGATGAGTTGAGAGAGATTTTAAATAAGACATTTTTTTTATACAGAGGGTGGTTCATGTGTGGAATGAATTTCCTGAGGAAATCGTGGATGCAGGTACAGTCAGAACATTGGAAAGTCATTTGGCTAAGCCCATGAATAGGAAAGGTTTAGAAGATTGTGGGCCAGGAGCAGGCAGTTGGGTCTTGGTTAGTTTGGGCTTATGTTCAGCATGGACCAGTTGGTCCGAAGAGTCTGTTGGTGTGCTTTATGACTGTATGATTCTGTGTAGGAATGGATAAGAAGCTGGTTGAAGATGAGGTATTAACGAGGACCTGAAGCAGAATTGTTTTACAGTCGGGGATAAATTCCAATAGGAAGTTGTATGGTGCCGGGATGACTGCAGTTTCCATTTAAATGATGAAACTCTGTTTGGAAACCTAATGGTACATGATCAAATGTGCTTTTAAAAAGGACAGTTGTTTGGGGCAGTGCATGCTACATAAAAAGCATGAAATTAACTGGGTAAAGTGTGGAAAAATTGCATTTAGTGGTGAGACTAATGCTAAATCTATCCAGCCAATGCTCAGCAGCAATCGAAGAAATCACCAGGATGTTCAACTACATTGTGAACTCAGCAGAATATCAATGAGGAGATGTCATGGCCACATTATACAGTGCTCTTGTCAAAGCGATAACTTGAATATTGCATCCAGTTCTGGTTGCCGTGATACCAGATGGATGTTCGAGCACTGGGAGCAGGACAGTGAGAGCTGTGAGCATGACCTCCTGGGGTCAGAACAGACCAGCGAACAATGGGCTGTTCAGAGAGGCAAATATTGGATGATGATAATGTGACTTGATGTAGTTTGTAGCATAGAAACAGTTCCCTTGATAGTCTACTGTCGAGTAGGTTGCTCCAACACAGGCGCGCACGCAGACACACACACGCACGCACACACAGACAGACACGTACACACGTGTTTTGGGACAGCTATTAGGAATTCCTTTGCATCAAGATTGTGTGACAGGTTGACTGAGGTTCCAAAGAGAGTAGCAGAGTCGAAAGCTGTGCACCTTGTGAGGAAACATGTCTGACTGTTGTAAGTGGCAGTGTTTGCATCCTGTAAGCTGGCCTGAACCCTGGTTCGCGCTCCTACCGTGTGGTTTAACTGTTGATTTTGGAATCACTTTGACGACAAGATTGTTCCTTGAGGCCTCGCAGAAGCAGGCCCCTGTTGGGTCAACTGGGGCATTTGAATCCATCATAATTCCCAATTGTGAATGGATCAACAATGGACATTGTTCCACCTCCAAGACAGTCCTGCTGCTTTCAATCCATATTTGATGCCCCCTGTGTGTGTATTAGCTTTTTATTTTTCCTCGCTTGTCATGAATACTGACTTTTTGGCAAATTTGTTAGAGCACAGTTGTGTCTGCTCATTTTGGTAGATGATTAATTGACCCAGTTTTATTTCTGTTTTACTTACCTTCTGTGAATGTAGATTATCCTGTATTTACTCAAAAGGTCAGCAACAGTACAAAAAGTCTGTCTTTGCTCAGTTGAAACTCAGCTGTCTTCTATTTTTCAAAAAAATAAAATGATTGTCTTCTGGGGGATTAAGCATTTTGAAGCAGATAGAGCTCAGGGTCACGCGCAAATTGTTTCATCAGGCAATGTGCTATCACTTCATTTTCTTTGGTCAGTTGTTCTCCCAGGCCTTTCTGAACAATGAGATGAGCCACCTGACTGGAAGTGTTTCAGGAACACTGGGTTTAGGAGCAGGAGTCAGCTGTTCAGTCCTTTGAGCTCAGTTGCAATTCAACATTTGATTCATAATCAAGTAGGTCATAGTTGTTCCGCATTTACTTCCTTTTCTAAAATTTATTTGTGAGCAGTGTCTCGCAGCATGTCTTTGATAACACACTTAAGCGTTCTGAGAGGTATATCATGAGGTAGTGATGTCTCAGTGCCAGTTTCAACACCTGCCCTGATTTTTTTTAATTGGCATTCAAAACTCTGGAAGAGATAAGTGCATTGCTCAAATTTAGCACAAAAACAGTGGGACACATTTGTCTGCAAGGGCTTGAGTAAAGCCGTTTGACAAGGTTCCACATGGTTGACTAATTAGTAAAGGTAGATCACAGGATTCAGGGAGAGCTTGCCAATTGGATACAAAATTAGTTTGATGGTAGGAGACAGGGTGGTGCTGTAGGGTTATTTTTTGGACTGGAGGATGTAACCAGCAGTATTCCCCAGGGATAGGTGCTGGGTCCACTTTTGTCATGTAAAAATTGATTTTGATGAGAATCTAGTAGGCATGGTCATTAAGTTGGTGGATGACAGCAAAATTAGTCAACAGTGAAGATTATCTCAGAGGGGCCTTGATCAATTGGACCAATGGGCAGATGGAGTTTAATTTGGATCAATGCGAAGTACTGAATTTTGGTTTTTAAAATAAAAAGCACAGGACTTACACAGTTAATGACAGGGCCCTGGGTAATGCTGTCAAATGGGGAGACCTCGGGGTTCAGGTACATAGTTCTCTGAAGTTTGCATGTTGTATAGACAGAGTAGTTAAGAAGGTTTTTAGCAGGTTTTCTTTCATTGCTCAGACAGTTGAGTCTCTCAGTTGGAATGACCTGTTGAGGTTGTACAAGACGCTGGTGAGGCCACTTTTGGAGCACAATGCACAACTCTGGTCGCCCTGCTACAGGAAGGATATTATTAAATTGTGAGGGTTCAGAAATTTATCAGGATGTTACTCGGACTGGAGGGATTCAGTTAGCATGATAGGGATTGGCTAGGACTTTATTCACTGAAGTGTAGGAGGCTGAGGGGTAATCTTAGAGGTTCGTAAAATCACGATTGGCACAGAGGGGTGAACAGCAAAGTCTTTTCCCGAGGGTGGGAGAGTTCATAAGTAGAGGGCTTAGAGATTAGAAAGATTTTAATGATACCTGTTGGGCAAATTTTACACAAGTAGTTTGTTTGTGGAATTAACTGCCAGAGGAAGTGTTGTCTTAGAGAGCTATATAGATATTTTTGATCTTGTGTCGATCCAGAAGCACGAGTGAGCCATTGAGCTCCTCAAGCATGTTTAACCATTCAATGAGATCATTGTTGATCTGGATTATCTGTTTCTGATCTTTAATGACCATTTATGCCCATAATTACTGTTTGGAAACTCTGTCATGTATTGGAGATCAACTGTAGCAGTGACTCTCAATTTTGTGTGTCACTTGTATTCCTTTTATTCAGTAATGATTTGAAGCATCTTCTATCTGGCTCATTAATTGCCAAACAAACAACCTCTCTTTGTGCAAACTGCAACTGCTGTTTGATTGACAAGGTCAGGCATCAGGGATTCCAAACTCCAGCAATTTGGTGATTGAAGCTGTGTGTCATCACTGCCAGACTGGTCCTGTCAGACAGTAGCATTTCAGACAAATTTTCAGTTAGGAATGATTTCTAATCTTCAGTTTGGGTTTATGAGTATCTCCCATCATAAACCAGATGTCATTTGCAGGTTAATAAAGTGTGAAGCTGGATGAACACAGCAGGCCAAGCAGCATCTCAGGAGCACAAAAGCTGATGTTTCAGGCCTAGACCCTTCTTCAGAGAGGGGGATGGGGAGAGGGAACTGGAATAAATAGGGAGAGAGGGGGAGGCGGACCGAAGATGGAGAGAAAAGAAGATAGGTAGGGAGGGGATAGGTCAGTACAGGGAAGACGGACAGATCAAGAAGGTGGGATGAGGTTAGTAGGTAGGAAATGGAGGTGCGGCTTGGGGTGGGAGGAAGGGATGGGTGAGAGGAAGAACAGGTTAGGGAGGCGGAGACAGGCTGGGCTGGTTTTGGGATGCAGTGGGGGAAGGGGAGATTTTGAAGCTGATGAAGTCCATATTGATAGCATTGGGCCGCAGGGTTCCCAAGTGGAATATGAGTTGCTGTTCCTGCAACCTTTGGGTGGCATCATTGTGGCACTGCAGGAGGCCCATGATGGGCATGTCATCTAAAGAATGGGAGGGGGAGTTGAAATGGTTCGCGACTGGGAGGTGCAGTTGTTTATTGCGAACCGAGCGGAGGTGTTCTGCAAAGCGGTCCCCAAGCCTCCACTTGGTTTCCCCAATGTAGAGGGAGCCACACCGGGTACAATGGATACAGTATACTACATTGGCAGATGTGCAGGTGAACCTCTGCTTAATATGGAAAGTCATCTTGGAGCCTGGGATAGGGGTGAGGGAGGAGGTGTGGGGGCAAGTGTAGCACTTCCTGCAGTTGCAGGGGAAGGTGCCGGGTGTGGTGGGGTTGGAGGGCAGTGTGGAGTGAACAAGGGAGTCACGAGAGAGTGATCTCTCCGAAAAGCCGACAAGGGTGGGAATGGAAAAATGTCTTGGGTGGTGGAGTCGGATTGTAGATGGCGGAAGTGTCGGAGGATGATGCATTGTATCCGGAGTTTGGTGGGGTGGTGTGTGAGAACGAGGCGGATCCTCTTTGGGCGGTTGTGGTGGGGGCGGGGTGTGAGGGATGTGTTGTGGGAAATGCGGGAGATGCGGTCAAGGGTGTTCTTGACCACTGTAGAGGGAAAGTTGCGGTCCTTGAAGAACATGGACATCTGGGATGTGTGGGAGTGGAATGCCTCATCCTGGGAGCAGATGCGGCGGAGGCGGAGGAATTGGGAATAGGGGTTGGAATTTTTGCAGGATGGTGGGTGGGAGGAAGTGTATTCTAGGTAGCTGTGGGAGTCGGTGGGCTTGAAATGGACATCAGTTACAAGCTGGTTGCCTGAGATGGAGACTGAGAGGTCCAGGAAGGTGAGGGATGTGTTGCAGATGGCCCAGGTGAACTGGAGATTGGGGTAGATGGTGTTGAAGTGGATGAACTGTTCGAGCTCCTCTGGGGAGCAAGAGGCGGCGCCGACACAGTCATCAATGTAACGGAGGAAGAGGGTGGGGTTTGGGGGGCCTGTGTCATTGCGGAAGAGGGACTGTTCCACGTAACCTACAAAGAGGCAGGCATAGCTGGGACCCATGCGAGTGCCCATGGCCACTCCCTTTGTCTGTAGGAAGTGGGAGGAATCGAAAGAGAAGTTGTTGAGGGTGAGGACGAGTTCGGCTCGGCGGATGAGAGTGTCGGTGGAGGGGGACTGGTCGGGCCTGCGGGACAGGAAGAAGCGGAGGGCCTTGAGGCCATCTGCATACGGAATGCAGGTGTATAGGGACTGGACGTCCATGGTGAAGATGATGTTTTGGGGGCCTGGGAATTGGAAGTCCTGGAGGAGGTAGAGGGTGTGGGTGGTGTCACGGACGTAGGTAGGGAGTTCCTGGACCAAAGGGGAGAAAATGGAGTCCAGATAGGTGGAGATGAGTTCGGTGGGGCAGGAACAGGCTGAGACGATGGGTCGACCAGGGCAGGCAGGTTTGTGGATTTTGGGAAGGAGATAGAAACGGGCCGTGCGGGGTTGGGGAACAACGAGGTTGGAGGCTGTGGGTGGGAGGTCCCCTGAGGTGATGAGATCATGGATGGTGTTGGAGATGATGGTTTGGTGCTTGGGGGTGGGGTCATGATCAAGGGGGCGGTAGGAGGAGGTGTCGGAGAGTTGGCGTTTGGCCTCGGCGATGTAGAGGTCAGTGCGCCATACTACCACTGCGCCAGCCTTGTCTGCCGGTTTGATGTTATGTTAAATTCTACAATGAATAATGCTGGGAGGAAACGAGTAACTGCAGCCCAATTTACTGACTCTATGGCTAGGACAAGATAATTCTGATAAGTTCTCCTACACATTTCCATACGGTGAAGATCTATGTTGTGTCTTTGGCTTAATTTGGAGGAGGAAAGGAAACTCAAAACTCTTCTTCATTTACATGTGCTTGATCACTATCGGAGAGCAAGTTTTCATTTCCGACAGGAATTTTAGTGAGTTATCAGATTACTCCCTGCTCTTTCGGTCCAGCTGGAGAGTCACATGAATGAGGAGAATTAATAAGGGTGGGTCATCGACCACGTGGCATTGGTTAGAGGCAGGGATAGGTCAACAATGCAAGCCTTCAGCCAGGAAATAGCCATGCACAGTATTTCCGTGACACAAACAGGCCATTCAGCCCAACAGATCTCTGCTTGTGCTTGCAAGAATGTCAGACGAAGGGGCTTTTTGTGATTCATGCGCAAAGACCCCCCCCCCCCCCCCCATGCATCTGTGCTGCAGCTTTCTCCAGTCTTTCCCTGTTTAAATAATATTCGGGTCTTCTCTTCTTCCTACCTGAGTGCTTAAACGCTACTTTTCCGAAACTAAGTTCTATTCCATGATATGCTCTGCAAGAGACTCATCTCAAGTCCTCTGCTTTCACTTCTTCATCAAAGGCTATTCAGCCCAATGTGCCCCTTTGAAAGAAGGATCCACTTCAGTCCAATACTTCAGGTCCTTGCTTATAATCCTCCAATTTAATGCACTTCCAACTTACCTTTGAAAGTTCCCGTGGAATCTGTTTTAGATTCAGATCTCAATCCTTGTGTGAAGAGATTTGGTGTAATTTTCCCTTCAGTTGTTCAACTGACTATTGTAAATCTATTTATTAATCTATTCATCTTCACACAGATGAGGAGTTGCTTATTTTTTTCCAGCACAACAATGTTTTGTGTTACACCGACCTTTAAAAATGCACGTTTGCTGTCACGATAGATTGAAGGGAGTGCTATTTTCCCTGTTAAATTTCATTTGAGTTGAAGAGTTTAGTGGGTGAAAAGCAGAATTTCCTCACCTGGTGCAAAGGATTCGGCTCACCTCACAGAGGAAACGTCTGAAGGTTTAAATTTTAAGGCTCAGGAAATTGATTCCCATCCTGAGTAACAAAATGTAGAATTGGTAAGGCAGACAATAAAAGCACAATTTGCACATTTTGGAGGATTGTTAGCAGCTTCTAGGAAATGTAGATAGTCAAAATCCGAATATTAGGCCGATTGCAACAGTGTTTTACTTCATGTATGAACATGTACATGGCAGAGCAAGGCCTCACTAGGAGCCAGTTCCAATTGAACTTGATAACATCATAGGTAGCACTGTAAGCATGTGCTGGGTTGTAACTGAGAGTATTGATACAGTTACCCTTTCCCTCCACAACATGTGCAAGTGGTCCTGCCTTCAACTCAGTCAGCACGAAGGGATGGTTTCTCTTGGAATTGCAGTTACAGAATCAGTCAATCTGTGTATGTGTGTGACATTAATCTGCACCGATCGGGAGGCTGGAACTGTGCTTGCATAAAATGAAATTCAAGCGTCCCTTTATTTAATTTTTTTTCATTTCATGCAAACTCTATTTCTTCTTTCCATTTCTCCTTTAAAAGCTCACTGCTAGCATGCGCATTTGCTCCTTTGAGTTTATTGAAGCAAAGTCAGGTAAAATCTTATGTTTTTGCAGAATTGTTTGATTTGACTGTTCTCCTGTATTTTTCTCCCCCTCTTCTTTTCTTTCTTCTCTCTCTCCCTCTCTCCCCCCCTCTCTCTCTCTTTTTATTTCTCTCTCTGAAGGAATGCTTGCCGAGTGAAGAAGTATGAAAACCAATCTCTGGTGTTGGATGTTTGCCACCAGGTAAATTTTCTTTGTTTTTCAGTTGAATTGGGGAATCGCTAGTCTGGCCTCCCCTACAGTGATGAGTGAAAACACCACCATATGGCCTTTGTTATGAGTGACCCCATCAGAGAATTCCCTACCTCCATAAAGTTAGCCTCAATAGCAGAGATAATGAGCTTGCTCAGATGGTACTTGTGGCCTTTTGGGGTCTGTCTTTCAGAGTGTGGTTTAATAACTGTACAAGCGGATCCTTATAGCCAGCAATTTAAGCTGGGAACCTGTCCAAAGTATGGTGGCATTAGGGGAGTGATGCCCAAACTGAGTAGCCATCCCATTGAATAAAGCATCGAGAGGGCTGAGGGGGTGATTTTTTATAGAGATTTGGAATATCATGAAGTGCATGAATAGGGTGAATTGCAAAGGTCTTTTCGCTGGGCTGTGTGTGTCCAAAACCTGAGGGCATGGGTTTAATGTGAGAGGGGAAACGTTTAAAAGGCACCCGAGGGGTAGACTTTTCACCTGTGCGTATTTGGAGCATGTTGCCAGGGGAAGTGGAGATGGGTATAATTACAGCATTTAAAAGGCATCTGGATGGATATATTGCTATGGAGAGGGGGAGGTTAAATCAAAGAAAATCCCTGATATTCACTTTGAGTAATAAGTAACAATTTATTTATTTAACCCTCACACTGAACAAATTAACAGAATTACTACAAACGGTACAATTCTCCCTTAACTGCTATCTATTCTTGAACTGAATTAAAGTCTACTGGTATGATGTTCCAATGAACACAATTCCCACTTATATAAACCCAAGTAATAAGAAAATTAAGTTAAAACTTTAGCCTCTCAAAGTCTACATGCATTTCTTCAGCTGTCCTTGAGTCATACATCTTTCTTCCTCTGATCTGTCATTTTTTTAACCAATAAATTCTAGCTCCCTGCCTTGCAATTCACAATCACTTGACAGAACTTCGGAACGAAATGAATGGGAAGGGTTTAGAGGGAAAAGGGGCCAAATGCTGGTAAATGGGACTAGGTCAGATTGGAATGTCTGGTCAGCACGGATGAGTTGAACCAAAGAGTCTGTTTTCATGAGTTAAGGCTATGTTAGGGATTTTGGTTTGTGAGGGGAGGAAGGGTCTCTGAGGCAAAGCATCGTAAATAAGAAGCTTCATTCATTTTTACCATGGCTATGAGGTTCACTTGGATCAGGTCAGTTCGCGTCCTAATGGGACCTGGGATGCGGTAGGGAAAAGGAATAGGAATGGGCTGGTGGTGAAGATGAGGACCTCCATCTGACCCTGCTAATATACCTGCCAGTAAGCGTCCATTGCTCCTTTCAATAGCAACATTATTTTGCACATTCCTTCCTTCTGGCGGCATCTGAAATCTTAAATGGGGGTTTTTGAAGTAGAAACTTGGACAGATATCGGACTTGTAACAACATTAGGAGGGAGCAGGAAATGGAAGAGTGACCCTGTTGTCATGATGATAAATTTGTCAGACATGGTCTTCTGCAAACAGTCGAGAGAAAAATCAATGTTTCATTTTAATCGGTGTTGATGTGAAGGCAAGAAGCAATCCTTTTACTCATTTCTGACATGGTGCTGTGTGACTTCTCAAAATCAGCATGAGGGGGCAGGTGGAGTATCAGTTTCAGATCTCCCCTGAAAGACACTAGCTGTGGCAGTGCAGCACTGCCACTGTACTTCATTGAAGTGGCAGTTTCAATTGTGTGCTCAACTCTCAGGCACAAGGACTGACCCCGTGAGATTGCTGCTGCATCAGATACGAGAACAGCTCTTGTGCAAAACCTCCTGTATTTGCACGGTGTAGATATTCTACTATCCATCGTCAGATATGAAATTCCAAAAAATACACCAATTTGGACAAGGAGGACCATATACCAATTTTGTGCGACCAGTGAGGAGTTGTGCATGATCGCCTAGATCAGAAGCAAGTGTACAAGTGTTTCCCATTGTTTGATTTGGTCATTGGATATGAGAATGCACTGGATTCTGGCTTTCATATTTGGACTCAAGTTAGGAGGAAGCTGCTATTTTGATTGTTTTTACTCCACTGAATCGGACTCAGGCCAGGAGTACAAGGGAGAATTGAGCTCTTGCTTCACTTCTGAGACTTTGCTTCATTCAATATTGGCATGACTTTTTCCATCAGGAACAGTGTGATAGCTCATTATTCTTATTGATCACAACGATGACACAGGCAGTGAATACCCTGTAACCTTGTGATGGCACACACTTCTGCCTGAACAGATGGCTCGTGTCAGCTCATTCTAGAAACCCAAAACAACAGAGGGATGAAATTGCAGTCAGTCATTCTTTGTAACTTGGCAATAACATTATTATGTAGATTTTCATTAGGTTAGTCCAGTATTAGGTCATCACCAACATTCCTAAAATGCATCGAAAATCCCTTGTCAACTAGCTGGTTACTGCCTTCCTCCAGCCCCTTCCCAAGCTGCTGCTTCAAGTATTTCGAGCAGCTGCCGATGCTCTGTTGCTTTGACCCTCACCAAGAGGGTTCTGTACTTCGTAGCAGAAGACAAATATTTCAGCATCTATTTCTATGGTATTTCTGAAATGATAGGACCAAACAACATTTTTCATTTTTCTGTTTTTGTCCAGTCTTGACCATTGAGTCACTTTGTTTCCTACAATGTATGGTGTCAGACAGAGCTACTTGAGAATAATCCCGTATCCTTTCGCAGCTTTATTCTGTGTTTACCAAACATTGCAACAGTTAATGTCATTACTGGTCTTGTTGAACTGCAGAAACATAGGCAACAAGTTTTAATTATGCAACTTTCTTTTAATGCCGCAAAATATCAGATGAGCATCACCAGACAAAAAAAAATTGATGGAACTGACAAAATGATAACTGGGTAAGCTGACTGAAAGCTTGCTCAGAGTTTAGGGAGCATCTTAAAGCAGGAGGTTTTAGTTGAGAATCTCACAGCCAGGGTTCTGGGCATTTAAGGGCCAGGCATTTTGAAAACTTTTCATTGAGAACAAAGTTTATTGATATTGTGTCTCTTGTTTATATTTTCACTTGCAATGTTTTATTTTAAAATATATCAACCAAACAATCCCAGCAAACCTGACCTGACTGAACAAACACTAACCAAGAGAATAGTAGGTTAGGTGTAGAGCCTAGGCAAAGTCAGAATGAAGGAGGACCTGATTTTGAGGCCCATCAATCCCTGAGTCAAAAGGTGTCATCACAGTCAAGGACAAGTTGCAGATTGAAGCTTCAAGTGAAGTTCTGAAAGATGGAAAGATTTCCATGTTAATGACACCATCAGTTGTAAATGTCACTGAGGACCTGATTATTAACAGTGTACTAGCAACTTGATAAATTGTTGGAACCCATTAACTGATGCCTACGCAGAATGTCACCAAGACGAGTGGTCCTATTTGACAGTGCAGAGATTCTCTTTATCTGGAGAATGAGCTTGGGTGGGATTATAATTCATGGGCAACAGGGATGCTGGAGAGTTTCCAAGTCACCTCCCCCTGCTGCAGTAAAAGCCAGTGACGTGGAGTGATCATTGGTTAGTCTCCATGAGTGAACACACTGTGGAGGAGAAGCACAGAAGGGAAAATTCACAGAAAGCAGGCACTGCCGCATGACTGCTTACGCACACAGTGAGGTCAATTGTTTTGTTGTTAATTGACAATAACAAGCCCATGGAACACCAAGCCAGCAGAGAAATGAGTCTTCAGAACATGCCAGCCACATTGAGAAGCACACCTGTTGAGCAGAGTAACTTCGACTGAGAGTGCAGTGTGGTTTTTATGCCCCAGAATTTGGTTTCTATACATTCTCCGGCCTTGTGTCTGTTAACCGACGCCAGTGGGAGGGTTTGTTGAGCACAGTCTTTTGGGTTTAATTTTTCAAGTAGCAAAGTCCTTCTTCCTTCTAACAACGACTTGAGTTTGTTTTAGATAACAAGGTGTAGAACTGGATGAACACAGCAGGCCAGGCAGCATCATAGGAGCAGGAAGGCTGACATTACAGGCCTGGACCCTTCTTCAGAAACATCAGCCTTGCTGCTTGGCCTGCTGTGTTCATCCAGCTCGACACCTTGTTATGTCAGATTCTCCAACATCCGCAGTTGCTATATCTCAGAGTTTATTTTAGGGCCTTGAACAGAGCAAAAAATCCCCAAGGTTGGTTCCCAGGGAAGTTATTAAACTGAACTGTAGTTGAGGAGTGTCAGTGATCAGATATGTGGAAGAAGGAGAAATCTTGAAGGATTGCCAACATCTAAAGTTAAGGCTGCTGCAAGTACAAGTACCATTGGTGATGGATGGAAATCTGTATGTTGAGGGAATAGGGCACAAAGGGTGACAGTTTCACAAGTACACTGATATTTGAGATTTGATAAAAGCTTGGAGCATCCAAGAGCTTTTGAACACAATGATCAGAATTCTAAAACTGAATCATTGCTGGATTGCAGAAGATGAACAGGAAAGGCAGATGCAAGCACTTGTTACTGACAATTTGTTTGTGCACGAGGTTGCTTATTAACGCTGTATCAGTGTGCTTTTCCTGGACAGCAACTGGCCCCATCTCAGAAACCCTGTGAGATTCAATTCAACAATCTCATACTCTAGAAATTGTTTGGAACTGAAACAACCCCATTCCCCTAATCGGAATATAGAACAACTGAGCACAGCTTGGTGAGTGGGATCGAGCTGAATGTCAGCAAGTTGCTTCAGTAATGTGGGGAATTCTGGTTTTGTTCAACTGTACTTGAATTTCTTGTTTGAACACAGTTGACAATGCATTGAACAACCCCCTAGTGTCTGTTTAAATAATCTCAATTGGAGATTTTGTTGACCACAGACTTCTAAGTACAGTCAGACCCACTGCAAGTGTTTAGAAATGAAGTTAACCTGGAAATGAACTTTCCAATCACCTCAAGTGTGAGAAAGTGATCAGATGTAGGAGGAATGGTTGAATAGTAGAGCTCAGAAGAATGATGGGGTGGGGGTTCTGACTGAGCTATATAAAATGCTGGAGGGAACTCAAGGATGTTGAACAGATGTTCCCCCTTTTGGGACAGATGTAGAGTGAGAGGAGGTAGGCTTAAAACTCAGATGAGGAGAAACTGCTTCTCTGAGGGTTGTGAATCTATGGAACTTCATGCCAAGGAATGCAGTGGAGGCAGAATCACATAACAGATTCACAAAAGAAATAGGTATGTTTCTGATGAAAAGTTGGATAAAAGGCTATGGGGAGCAGACAGGAAGGTGAAGCCGTATACTCAAAAGAAAACTTCTATATCTGCAACTGTAGCTGCATGACAAGAGTAGAGAAATGATAGTGGCTAGGAGAGAGTTCTGATCAGAAACTGCAATGACTAACTTATCCTTGTGTGGATCAGCAAAAAGCCACAGCCTGGACTTGGATCACAGTCATGTTTATGAAGAGCAATGCATTTTTGTTCTAGATTGTTCTTTTCAGTGACTGCTCCATGGCCAGTTTACTTTGTGATGATGTTACTGTGAGAGAATTTCCACTTTGTTTCACAATTCTCTCTATTTGGAAGATTTCAACACGAGGTTTTCTGCTTCTTGGACTGGAAGTGAGCCTGCAGGAGAGTCATGTTGATATGAGTTAGTGAAGTTAGTTTCTCTGAATTATTTGTTAATTAAGCAGCAAGGAGGCATTACAGTTAGGTATCATAGGTAGGGAGTGAGAGAGCTGTCGGACTTCAGTTTATATGTCACATCAAAACAAGAAGGGATGCTTTGGTTCACAGACCAGATCTACTTCATAAAAGGTCTGATGATGGGAAGGAAGAGAAAGCTGAGAAGCAAAACATTACTGTAAGATCGAACACCTCAGCAGTTAATATAAAATGAGCATACTGGTGTGACATAGATGTGACCTTCTTACATTTTTTTGGTTAATACTTTACTCAGTTTGAGTTTTTAAAACTTCCTAGAAAAAAAAATACATGTTTTTCCAGACTTGCCAGCTGTATTGAGGTGGAGAACTTATTTGCACTGACAGCAATGTTTGACCGTGCAATGCAAATGCAGTATTCTTCACGTTGAATTACCCCTCTCTCGCATAAAGTCACAATCTCATCTCTGAGAATGAAAAAGCAGCTTCACTTTCGTAAGTTGGCTTTCAAAATTTATATTTCCTCAAACAGGCTTGAACTCCTGCTGTACCCTTTTTCGCCTCACCAGTTTTCTGAAGCTGAAGGCTGGATGCAATACTGCACTTCTGGCCCTCTGAGGATTTTGACTATTATTAAACTCTGCCATTAGATTTCAACTGGGCTACTCTGTAGCTATTACCACAAGACCAACCAGGCGTTAACTGCTCAAGGTGCTTTTTTTTATATAATCGTACTAAGCTGAATGCCCCAGTCCCTCCACACTTCCCATGACAAAGTATGTTTGTTAACTGAAAGCCAGCAGCTAACATTGGGTTCTGTCAGCTGCACTTTTTGACTATGTCTCTTTACCTACTAAAAATCTCCTGCACCCTTTCGACCTTTGAATTAGTTTCTGATATTAGGCATTGATTTATCCAGTGTGGTCATTAACATTTCTGATAAATGGAGGCAGTAGCAGAAAGGAACCCAATGTATGGCATGGCATTTTACAACTCTTCTGAGAAAGTGCCTTTGAGCTTCTGTTCTCCATTTCCTCCATTCTAAGTGGTTATTAGTGCTAATCATTGTCCTCCTACTGGTTTGCATTTCCTGGATGCTCTTTGCTTGTTCTTGGCCTTGTTCATGGTATGTATTCAATTTCCCTCTCTCAAATATCAGACCAATTTGAACCCAGCCCATACCAGCATAGAGATATACAGGACAGAAGGAGACCCTTCGGTCCAACTCGTCGATGCCAAATAGATGTCCTGAATAAATCTAGTGCCATTTGCCAATGTTTGGCTCATTTGCCACTGCAGTGTAACTTTGCATATATCCATCCAGATGCCTTTTAAATGTCATAATTGTACCAGCCCCCACTGTTACTTGTGACAGCTCATTCCATACAAGCTGCATAGATGAGAGGCATAGATAGAGTTGATAGCCAGAGACTATTTCCCAGGGCAGAAATGGCTAGCACGAGGGGTCATAGTTTTAAGCTGTTTGGAGGAAAGTATAGAGGGGATGTCAGAGGCAGGTTCTTTACGCAGAGAGTTGTGGGAGCATGGAATGCGTTGCCAGCAGCAGTTGTGGAAGCAAGGTCATTGGGGTCATTTAAGAGACTGCTGGACATGTATATGGTCACAGAAATTTGAGGGTGCATACATGAGGATCAATGGTCGGCACAACATTGTGGGCTGAAGGGCCTGTTCTGTGCTGTACTGTTCTATGTTCTATGTTCTATGCATGTAAAAGTTGCCCCTGAGGTCCCTTTTGAATCTTTCCCCCCTCACCTTAAACTTATACCCTCCAGTTTTGGACTCCCCCAACCCAAGGAAAAGACCTTGTCTATTCACTCTATCCATGCCCCTCATGATTTTATAAACCTCCAACGCTCCAGGGAAAATAGCCCCAGCTTATTTAGCCTCTCCCTCTAGCTCAAACCCTCCAACCCTGCACATTTTTTCTGAACACTTTCAAGTTTCACAACATCTTCCCTCAGTAGGGAGACCAGAATTGAATGCAGTATTCCAAAAGCAGACTAACCAATGTCCTGTACAGCTGCAACATGATCTTCCAACTCCTATACTCAATGCACCGACTAATAAAGGCAAGCGTACCAAATGCCACCTTCACTATCCTATCTACCTGTGACTCCACTTTGAGGTAGCTATGAACCTGCACTCCAAGGTTGCTTTGTTCAGCAACACTCTCCAGAGCCTTTCCATTAAGTGTATAAGTCCTGCTCTGATTTGCCTTTTCAAAATCTCACATTTATCTAATTTCCATTCCACCTTCCACTTCATGGCCTGTTGGCCCATCTGGTCAATATTCTGTTCTACTTCAAGGTAACCTTGTTCACTGTCCACCTGGTATCATCTACAAACTTAGTAACCAAATCTCCAATGTTCAGATCTAAATTGTTTGTTTATATAAATGAAGAAAAGCAGTGGACCCAGCATCGATCCTTGTGGCACACTGCTGGCAAACTACAGGAAGATCTTGTGCACAGTGCCATCGATCAGCACTTTCTTGTCAATAATCCACTTGCTGACACTCTGTTTGGGTTCTGTCAGGACCCAGTGTTCCTGATCTCACTACAACATTGGTCTGAACATAGACAAAAGAGCTGAATGACAGAAGTGAGATGAAAGAGATGGCAGCATCTGACTGAGTATGGTATCAAGTTATCTAGCAAAATGCAACTTAGAGGGAATCCGGGGTGATGGGGATCTCTCTGCTGGTTGGAGCCATGCTGAGCATGAGGGAAGATGATTGATCTCTGCCCCAGAACTTTACACGAGTTTCTTAGGCCCAGCCAACATCAGCTGTTTCAATGACCTTCCTCCATTGTGAGGTCAGAATTGGGATGTTTGCTGATTGCACAATGCTCAGCACCGTTCACCACTCAGATACTGAAGCAGTCTGTGTCCAGGTACAGCAAGTAACATCCAGACTTCGGCTGGTAAGTGGCAAGTAACTTTCCATGTGACCTGAGTGCCAGACAAAAACCATTTCCAACAAGAGAAAACCTAACCAGCTGTCCTCCATTTTGCTGGCATGTCCATTGGTGACCCTCCCCTAGTATTAACATCTTCAGGCCTTCCGTTAACCAGAACCTAAACTGGACCAGCTAAATAAATAATGTTCGCAAAAGTAGGGCTGAGGCTGGTTATTGTGCGGCGAGTAACTCCCCTCCAGGCTCCCCGAAGCCTGTCCACCATCTCCAAGGCCCAAGTCGAGTGTGTTATGGAATGCCCCCCACCTGTCTGAATAAGTACAGCTCCAGCAACACTTAGCCCCTCCAACACCATCTACATTCACTCCCTCCCCACTCCTGCAGAGTGATGGCAGTGTGTACCATTCATAAGACGCATTTCAGCAACTCTTCAAGGGTCCCTCGTGAGACCGACAACGAGAGGCAGCATTTCATGAGCAGATGTTTGGAATGGAGAGTTCTCTGATGTCTTGTAGCTAGTGGATGTAGAGAAGGTTACAAAAGCTTTGTGAGGATGTCCTTGTGAAGAGTGCAGCGAGAGAGGCTGTTGTGGGAAGCTTCCAATATTTGGGGAACCAAGTGTTGATTCATATTTTGTTTTCGTCAAGTTCCCGCACAAATTAGAATGAATAATGAAGGACTTAGATTAATGCCCAGATAGTCAAATACTAATTGAGGAATCAGTTCCAATAAGATTGTTAGTATTTGTCAATTTATTTCACTTGGGATAAAAACAAATTTATATCTTTGTGCAACAAATTTGTCAGTGATCTTTGAACGAGGGAATCCTCCTTCATCAATGACAGGTACAATTTAGAAAGTGCTGAAGTGCTGTATTCCTGAATGAGGCTGCATTTCATCTAATATATCCTTTATTTTCTGATTCTCCCAACAGTTGTTATGCTGTTTTTTTTTCTCTTGTGTTTTGGGCAAAATATTTTAATTGGTGCCTGGCATGCTGTACAAGGATTGGCTTGCTGTTCATCACACTGAATCTGGTTTCTTGCTGCCCTCTGCTGGTCTGCAGTGTGTGGTAACAGTTGGAAACTTGCATGGTTGCTTCCTGTGGCCATGATACCACCAATGCATCAAACAGACCTTTTGGATTGTTGGGCGACTGACTTGAGAGTGGATTCACATCTGACATTTTTTTTCAACACCTCGTTCTACCTGTTATCTTGCAAGTTGACGATTCCACTGCTCTGTTGATTTGTATCCTTCCTTGTGCATTACATAAACTTGTCATTCAGAACAGCACTGTCTGCATCCTAAGTCGCAGCAAATCCTTTTAAACATCATCCCTGCTCTTGCTGAATGACACTGACCTCTGACCTCTGTTCAGCCAAGACCTCTATTTTTAAGCTCTCATCATTATTTTCAAATCCCAAAGTAACCTTACCCCTCTGTAGGGATATACTCTCCTTTGGTCAGTCCCACAATCTTCCAAGATATTCCAATTTTGTGCTGTTAAGCACCCCAAATTTCATTAGTTTCACCAATAATGGTTAATTTTTTAGCCATCTGGCCCAAATCTGTGGAATTACTTGCCTGAATCTCTGTCTCCCTGCACCTTATTCTTTTGAAGAGCCTTTTTATTTCAAGTCAGAAACTTCCACTGCCCTGAAATCTGTGTGGCAGGCCCTGAGTAAAATCATGTTGAATAATGCTGTCTTGCCAAATTTTTTTTTTGGGACCTTATTCTGTAAAAATTGTTGCATAGATGTGTGTTGTTCTTTTGAAGGTGCTGTACATACAGAAGTTGAGGAAATTGCAGATAATAACATATGAAAGTTGGTAATGCATATTTTATAAAATGAATAGCAATGAGCGAGATAAATGGAAAGTGAACTTTGTGGGTTTGAGTGAATTGTGGGTCTATCTACATCACATGGCCTGCAAAGGGACCTAAAGCAGCTCCCCGCCACCTTTGTGAGGGCAACTAGAACTTGCAATAAATGCTGACCCAGCTAGAGATGCTTACTTCCTATGAGTGAATAAGAAAAAGGAAGAAACACTTGCATATAATGAAAACAAGGGGCTGCAAAAACTCAGTAGGTCAACCAGCATCTGAAGAGAGCAAAATGGAGCCAATGTTTTGAGTTCAAACTGACTCTTGATAACCTTGTTTGCTTTTATGTGTGTGAATGATGCCTGCTGAAGTCTCACAATATGCCTTAAACCATTCACATGCAATATGCCACTGAAATTTCACGATGGCTGTGCTGGCAGATGTGTATGATTTAGACAGCCTTACGTGTGAACATTGACACATGATAACATGCCAGCAACGTTTTAACCTTTTCCTCCAGAACCCCCCCAATAAAAATGTAAATTCAGCACACTCTGAAACACTGCATCGCATGTTTATAAAAAATGTGTGCACTTCCTTCCAAGACAAAGGAACAGTAGGACTCAAACATCATTCTAACCCATTATTTGAACCTTGCCAGCATTTTAAATACCATCATGGAGGATATTTACAGTCACGCTGTAATTAAATGGGCTGGGTACGTCATGTCATACATCCAGGCTGAGCAGTTACATGGTCCTGCCCACTTTTCCTTTTTTAACTTTGTGGCTAGGAAAGTAAAAATCAGCACTGCCTGGTACTTAGGGCTGCATTGTTACATTGCTGTTAGAGATATCACAGGGGTTCGCTGGTTTCCTGTTTGAATTACAGCATATGCTGGTCCCAATTCCTGTGGAACGTTGGAGCCCCCCTATCTGTTGGACTATTTTTGACGAACACAAATGGAATGGTTTGTCCCTGTCTTGACAATTTGAGACTATGCTATGAGCTTCCTGACTCTATGAATGGCAAAACCCAATAAGATCACCTTGGCAAACTCTGAAACAAATCTGAATTGAATCTGTTTTGCTTTCTGCAGACTAGAGTTGGAGTAGGAAGAAGTGGTGTCAGGGAGGTCATCGCCCCAGAGTGGTGTAGTCAGTCCAGGCAAAAATCCCCATTTCTGCCAGGGTTTGTTTGTTTCCCAGCCCATCAAGAAGAGATTGCTTTCAATGGGTGTCATCACAAGCTGTGCATCTTTAAAATGTGCTGCCTGTCACTCATACTTGGCCACAACGTGGTGTGTGTACACTCAGGGATATCGCCTGGGGACATGCAGAATGTTGATCACCCACCTGGTAGTTTGGATGCGAGTAAAACAGCAACGTCGTCATCTCTGGTTGAGACCTTGCTCAATAGAATTGTGATGGCAAGGAACAAAAATGTGATGTTTGCAGCCAGTCCCCAATGCAATCTTGATACGACAATCAGAGAAATGCATGTAGATGTCAAGTGTTCCATGCATGATCAGTTTCTAACACTGATGAGTCTGAGGATTTAACATGTTGGAATGCGAGACTGTAAGCAGAGCTATTCATTGATAGAGCTGACATTACTTGATGGGGTGAGTTGGCTCACAAGTCTCCATAATTCTGTAAAAGCCTCCTGACCCCCATCCCCTTTACCTGCAAGGCTGTGTATCTGTGATCTTTGGCAAATTGTTAGCAAAATTCAATGAAACTACTATGTTAACAGTTGAAAGAGGATTGAATTGTCTTCAAAGCCCAGCAGTAAGGTTGGATTTTGGATTTTACTTCAAACCTGAATCTGATTCATTCCCAGATGCTTGCGAGAATGTAAATGTGTCCATATTGAGTTATGCAGCATGCAGCAGACCCTTCGGTCCAACTTGTCCATGATAATCAGATGTCCCAATCTGACCCTAGTTTCATTTCTCAGCATTTAGTCCATATCCCTCAACCCTTCCTGTTCATATACCCACCCAGATGCCTTTTACATGTTGTAATTTTTCCAGCCTTCTCCACTTCCTGTGACAGTTGGTTTCATACGCATAACACACTGTGTGAAAACATTACCTTTTAAATCTTTACCTCTCACCTTAAACCTACAACTCCTTGTTTTGGACTTCACCCCCCCGCCCTGAGCATTCTCGAGAAAAGCCCTTGGCTATTCACCCTTTCCATGACCCTCATGATTTTATAAATCTCTATAAGATCACCCCTCCTCTTCCCTGGAGTTTTGGAGACTAAGTCCCAGCCTATTCAGCCTCTCCCTGCAGCTCAAACTCTCCAGTCCTGGCAACATCCTTGTAGAATTTTTCCGGGCCCTCTGAAACTTAACGACATACTTCCTGTAGACCAGAATTGTATGCAGTATTCTACAAGTGGCCTCGCCAAAGTCCTGTACAGCTTCAATGTGACATCCCAACTCCTGTACTCAGTGTTGTGATCAATGAAAGCAAAGCTGCCAAACGCCACCTTGACCACCCTGTCTACCTGCGACTCCAATTTCAAGGAATTGTGCACCTGCCACCCCTGGGTCTCTGTTTGGCAACATTCCCCAGGACCCGAGCGTGAAGTGTATACGTCCTGCCTTGACTTGCATTATCAAAATGTAACATCTCGCATTTACCTAAATTAAACTCTATCTGCCACTCCTGGGCCCAGTGGCCCATCTGATCAAGGTCTTGTACTCTAAGATAATCTTCAATGCCTACGACACCATCTACTTTGGTGTCATCTGAAAACTTGCTAACCATACTTGCCACATTTGCATCCAAACCATGAATATAAATGACAGCAGGCAGTGGACCCAGCACTGATCTGTGGCACACCACTAGTCACAGTTCTTCAGTTCTTCTTCCTACCCTCTATCACCATTCTATCTCCTACCTTCAAGCCATTTTTGTATCCAATTGACTAGCTTCCCATGGATCCCATCTGATGTAATCTTACCATCCAAATTTAAATTGTTTTGATTTTTTGTGTCATAGAACACAAGTGAGAAGCACAGTGGTTTTATAGATTTGATTATTGTCTTCTGTGCAGGTTAAATGTTTGGTGTGGTCTCATGGAATGGCGACTGGCGAAGCTGCTCCATTGTTTGAAGAGCAATGAACCAGCCACTCTGTCAGTGCCAGTATGGCCTGGATCTTGTGAAACCTGCACCCTGAAGCTGGCATACATTTGTAGTTTGGTCCCCATTTGCAAGGATGTAGAATGCCACTGCTACAGCAATATCTCCCCCCTCTCAAACACATCCATCATCCCCAATCACCAAGGATAGAATGACCCTGGCTATTACAGAAATTGGGTATTATTTGAAATCAAGTGGATTGATGCAGTGAAGTGTCAAAGGAAAGATCAGAGTAAAGGTGAAATAGGGCAAGCATCTTAGTCAGGGGCGAAACAGAGAATCTAAGCTGATGGAAAAACATTATTTGATTTGATTTATTTTGTTAATAGTCACATGTGCTTAAGTATAGTGAAAAGCTTTGAACTTTATTATTAAGTGGAGTTTCATTTCTCTCCCCAAGTTTATTGTTTCCCCTTCATTGGGTTCTGTGCATTTAATCTTGTGAATGATATCCTATTTTACTGTGTAACCAGTATTTATGGAAAACATGAAACTTTTTCTTGCTTTCTTTTGGGCTGTGGGTGTCAGTAGCTGGTGCAATGTTTATTGCTCATGCTCAATCGTCCTGGAGAAGGCTGTAGTGGGAAGACTTCTGAATCACTGTATCCCCCTTTAACAGCACAGCCGTTCTGTAATCCAGTTCATTCCTGTGATGCATCCTTTTCTGTATGCCAAAGTGAAACACAGTCTTTGCACACTAAATGTGTAAATCTCGTGCACTCCTCTTGTCATGTTTGGCACTCTCTTTTAGTGAGTATTCAAACTAACTAGGTCAGATCTGGACTAAAATCACTAGCGCCTCTGACGTAGCCCCAACACCTAACACAGACCACTTCCTGGCTGTTGATTTGCCTAAAAGATTGATTGGAGCTTTATCTTTTGGTGAAAATTCAGAGGCAGGAGTTTCTAGAAAACCGCCACGTTGAAAATATGTGAAAACCTGGATTTTTCAAACCATGCAGTGACCAAAGTTGCCCAAAATCCCATGAGTACTGTTCATTAGATGCAGCAGATTAGTGGACACCGAGTGGTTACCAAACAGCCAGCCTTGGTCAGCACAAGAAAATAGGTGTTCTCAGCAGGTCATAGTTGTAGACAAGAGTTTGCATGAAAAAAAGACTAAAGCCTCTTGCCTCCATTTCAGGATGCCGAGCCAATTGAAAGGTGTGATGACCCTGACCTTACCCACAGAGAGAGGCATGCTACTGATGAAGAGAAACTGGCCTCCACCACATTAGTCAATCAAAAACCTGCCTGCCAAGAGGCAAAAGCTGAAGTGGACGACGACACTGAGTACTTTGAATACTCCAGCCGCCCGGCGACTGCCACTAAACAGGAATTACCAGTCCCTTCGGAAGGTAAGAGGTCTGTGTGGAGATTTTGCGGGCCGCTGCTGCCCAGGGTCCCCCCCCTTGTGAGGCCAGCATCTTGCATAAGTAGCCTTGTTCTCCATTCATCACATTCACCACTTGTGTCAAAGGATAAGTGAAAGCACCGTTCACGTTTTGCACAAGATCTGATGAAGGTTGCTGTGCTATGAGCCTGGTACAGGTCCCTTCCCGAAAAGATAGCGTGCAAGCTTTTTCTTTGTGGGCTGTTACCGGGATTGGTGCGAAGTATGTCAGCAGCTTCAGGGAACCAATGATGGAGTGTCCAGTGGGACTTATTTTTTTCATTTCAAAGACATCCTTTATGTACAAAAATACTTTTAGGAATATATACATAATCACAAATGCAGTTCTATTCTGTACAGTGGCATATCAAGAGTTTTGATTCTATCCAAACAAACCAAAGACATCTCTTACATATATATATGTAAATATAGTATTGCATATGAGACACTAGCAGGGTCCTGTAACTAAAAGGAGCCCTATTTATCTTGAGCAGGAAGACATGAGACAGTGGTCTTTCCCCACTGCACCTCGGTGGCAGCTGTCCCAAGCTTTAGTGCATCCCTCAGCACACCATCCAGATCCTTGGAATGTGACATTCCGGGAAGACCAAAGAGAGTCTTTCACCGAGTGACGGTTCTCCACGCATATTTGATGTTTGTCTCAATGTGCATCCTGGGGATCATGGTGCCCCATATTGCAGAGATGCTTGGGATGAAGCTGGACAAAATCCACCGCATCATTCTCCAGACTTCCTATGCAAAGGCATATTCTAGAAAGAGATGGGTGACAGTCTGAACCCCCCTCGCAGCTGCTTCGAGGGAAGAGTGCAGTGATGCAGACAGACCAGGTATACATTAAGGATCTCTCTGGTTGTGCCCTTCTCACCGTCACACAAACAATACCATGGGGCTTGTTGGAAAGTTCAGGTGATGAGGCCTTCTGCGAAATGACTTTCAGTGGGGGACAAGGATGTTCAAGAGTCCATTTGTGATCAGGAAAAACTGCATGTCGAAAATGCATGTGACTGAAGCTCAACAGAAATGGTCCCAGAGACACAGGAACTGTTTCTGAGCACTTGCCTGAAAACATGCTGCACATAGGCTAGGATTATGTTGTTAGTATAGTAGGCTGTTGTAAAGGTAAAACAATAAACACATTTCAGTTAAGTAAAAACTTCTACCTTGCACACATTCTCAGTGTTTCATTTATTTTCCATTGCCTGCAGGCACTCTATTATTTGACTGTGTCCGTTGAATGTCTGTCATTGCTTCACCCATTTCTTCATGTGTCATATTGTCTATGTAACATGTACCTCTGTGCCACTACTGTACCAGAAACATTTTGGGGAGATTGTGTGGTTGATGGGCAGGTAGACAAGCCACAACACTCCAGTGAAAGTTAAGAGATGTATGAGAATTCCTGTTGTCCCTCTCAAATGGAAAAGTATGAGAAGCTCAAATTAACTGCAGTTTCAAAAGTAACTTGTGTCTTCCACTTGCTGCTTTTAAATTCATATGCTTTTAAATCACTTTGAAGCCTGCTCTAAACCCTCTTTCCCCACCACCCTGCCAAATCTCCAGCCCTACATCCCTTTGAGATCTCTGTGGTCCTTCAATTCTGTCCTGTCTCTCATTCCTGACTGCAACTCGACCAGCGTTGACAGCTTTGCCTTGAGCTGCCTGGGTCCTTTCTCTGGGATGCTCTCTGCCTTCACTTTGCATTCCTCCTTTAAGATGCTCCATAAAACTTATCTCGTTGACGAAGATTTTTTTGTTGGGCATTTCAGCTCCTTTTGTGGCTTGGCACAAATTTCGACCATGGTCCTGTGAAATGCCTTCAGCTGTTTTACTGTGTTAAAATGCTGTATAATTCTAGTTTGTCATTAGGGTTTATAATGGAATGGATGCCATTGTGAGTTGTTGCATCAGACAAAGGACCATCTTCAATATATTGCCAATGTTGCATTGGATTTTCACTGCAGTTCAAGTTAGATTGAAGCCAAATGTCGCTGACTGCACCTAGATCACTAATCTGTGATTCTCTAAATTATGCCACAAGAGACTTGGATGGTTAATTGTTGTCACAAACTTAGAGGGGTATAGAGTGAAAGTTGGATGCCTTTTCAAAGCACAGACATTCTCTAGGCCAAATGGCCTCCCTTAGGTTGGAAGTTTGAGTCAAGATGAGTTATTCTCTGACCCCATAATTCAATACAAATTCATCTTGGGACCAGAGAGCATGAGGTGTCTTCATTGCTCTGTGACAATGCAGTTTTGATTGAACGTGTGCTAAGTGAAGTTATCACGTGAGGCAGTAAACTGAAGCCAGGTAGAATATCTTGGAGTTGCATGTGTTTCATCTTTTTGCTTGATGTTTAATTCAGCCTTGTGATTTTGCTGACCATTGTTGTTTGTTTAATTTGTACACAGCCCTCTCCATGCTCAAGTATGTGACTTGTGTGAGTAAATTGACAGCCAAACATGCTTTCAAGTAGTTGACTTGCAAGCTTCACTTTGGACTGGTATATTTAATTTCAGTATTGCACAGTGTGAAACACGTTGGACCAGGGAGACAAAAACTGTTGAAATAGTTGATAATATGTAATCAGGAATACAGTCCTGCATATTGCCTTAAAATGGAGTCTCCGGTACAACGACACATGGATAGCTCTTCGGTAGCCCTGCGTAGTTGTTAGCTGGTTGGGTCTGACTGGGGTGCTTGAGGCCAAGTGGAACAAGAAATCAGGGGACAGCCCTATGTTAATTGAGAATTTATGGGTGAGATGCACTAATAATAAGCTAGCTAACCTGATGTTGTTCATATCTGGAGATTTGAAGGGTGCTGTGGTACAGAGGTTCCTGCCTCAGGGCCAGGAGGTCTGGGTTCAAGCCCTACCTGCCCTCGAAGTGTATCTCTATTGGTCTGCGCAGGTTGATTGAGAAATGCCTATAAATTGTATTTAATACAGTATATACTTAGAAACTGTAATTCTAATCCTCTGAGTTTTAACAGTTGTATCTTTGTTAATTTATCTCCATATTTTCCAGCCAAAATAGTTTAAAATTTGACTAATTTTGAGATGATGAGATTGTGGAAGGTTTGTTTTTTCAGACAGATGGCAACATGTAGAAATCTTACAGTATGTGCCAGCTGCCAAACAATCTCCATGCAGGTGAACTCAGCTTGCACATCATACGATTGCATACTTCATTGCTGCGTTTTGGGCAATAAATCATCTATAATGATCTTGATACGCAAACAGGCCCACACACTCGTGCGGTCTGTCTCTCTGTCTCTCTGTCTCTCTGTCTCTCTGTCTCTCTGTCTCTCTCTGTCTCTCTGTCTCTCTGTCTCTCTGTCTCTCTGTCTCTCTCTGTCTCTCTCTGTCTCTCTCTGTCTCTCTCTGTCTCTCTCTGTCTCTCTCTGTCTCTCTCTGTCTCTCTCTGTCTCTCTCTGTCTCTCTCTGTCTCTCTGTCTCTCTCTCTGTCTCTCTCTCTCTCTGTCTCTCTCTCTCTCTGTCTCTCTCTCTTTCTTTCTTTCTTTTCTCTCTGGCAGAATTTGACCCATCTCTAAGGCTGAATTATGAGGAAAAAGTGATAAATCTGTGGTTGAATTTGGTAAGGTTGAAGATTTGATTTTTTTTTCCAAGTTTTTAAGCTGTCTTATGGAGGAGTTGATGAGAGTGTTTCTGGGAAGCACAGTCTAAAAGTTAAAGCTAGACCATTTAAGCAATCAAGTTGGAAATGTTCCTGCATACACAAGGTGATAGATATTTGCAAGAGTCTTTCTCAAATGGAAATTTATGCTATATCACTTTCAAGCTTTGGGTTGATAAGTTTTTCTTATTAAAACGCAACATATTGATCAAAGTCCGGTTTATGCACATAGGTTGCAGGTCAGCCGTGATTTGATTGAATGTTGGGACCTCAATGACCACCATCAGTTGGTGTAAATTCCACACCAAGAGTTTATGTGCTCGTGATCTCCTGCAGTATGGATTCTGAGAGAACAAGGACCATGTTGAGTCTCATAAAATGAATGATGTGATCACAAAAAGACCTCATCAGTGTTAGCTGAAAAAAACATTCTGGTGAAATAGCTAGATTTCCACCAAAATGTCTTTGATAAGTTGCGAGAAGAGGATGACGATGACCATGTTGTCACATGTTGTCCAAAGCTTTTGATGAGCCACAGTCTGAGAACAAAAGCGTTTATAAAGCTTGTGTTCAGAAATAGAGCATGAAGTACACAGGAGATTTGCCTTTTTGTCTCTGTGACTAAGGTAAATAATCCCACAAAGGTTATCTGTGTGCATGTTGTAGATTTTATCCATTCTTCATGGGAAAGTCCACGTCCACGAGCTAAGTACAGAGAGAGAGACCCATGTTTCTAGGGTGGCTGAGTGGTTTGAGAAGTCTCACTGGTTATGGTCGTGGAAGATCGTTATCACAACAGTGGTGGGAACTAAAATGATCAATGAATTGAAGCCGAAACTTGGCAGATACTTGAAGGAAATTAACATATATACGGATACAGGGTTTAGGTGTGGGAATGAGACCGAATGGATTGCTGCAATGTAATCCAGCACGGACTTGATGGCCCGAATGGCCTCCTTCTGTGCTATAAGTAACTATATCGTGGCTCAGGTTTCACTGAAAATAGACTTTTTACAAGACTAAGCTCATTTCATAAGTTGCACAATGATGTGGGAGATACACTGGGATAATGAACATGCTAAGGTCTCAAACTGGCACAGTTGACCCTGGGCTGAACTTGAGAACAACGCAAGAGGCAACAGGGTGTATCTCTCGAACTGAAATTTGAAAATGCTGTTTGTTAAGTTGCCAATGCCATTGTGTGAACAAGTTCTTGTGATGTGGCTTCTTTCGTTCTTCAAGGCATCATTGAAAATTACTCTGCTGCATCAAAAAATAAACACAGCAGGGTTGGAGAACTCATTCAGCTGGGGAGGATGAAACAGTGGGGCCCCACCCTATGTTTACAGTCCCTGCAGTTCTGTGGGCCCCAATGTCATGCTGAAACATGAAGCCATCAGGCTGACAATTGAACTCTTGTTGCAACAAGTGGCTTTAGTTTTTGTCACTGGATCTAGTTATTTGCTACCTGGTCAGCCACAGTACCTGCAAGTGTGGAACTCCACTTCATTTAAACTAGGACAGAATGCACAACACATGTAACACATCTTATATGACCACACATAACCTTTCTGCAGAAGAGTCTAGTCCCGAAACGTCGGCCTTCCTGCTCCTCTGATGCTGTTTGGCCTGCTGTGTTCATCCAGCACTACAGCTGGATGAACCATATTCAGCAATAACCATACTCAGTAACATGCTGAACAGCTTGCACTTAATGCCAGAATTGGACTTGTAGCATGAATTTCTGTTTCTGAAACAATCCAAGGTGCTGTTCTTTCTATCGTCCCATTGTCCAAGCTGTTACAGAATTACCCAAATTGATGGGCATTCAGGAAACCACTTGCCATATTTGCATTCCCCCCTCTAACAATTCACTCAGACAGAGGAAAGCCAATCTGTCTCTGCCAATGATCAATCTCTCACCTGGGGGATATCATCTATTGTGTGTTCAATTGAAATAGTGTGTTGGAAACTCACCAAATGACACAATATTGGTAGTGTCTGACCCTTCATTAATGGGATGCAGGTACACAGTTGCTCACCGGTAGACAGGGTAGTGAAGAATGCATTTGGTACGCTTCCCTTTTTTGGTCAGTGCATTGAGTTTCTGAGTTGGGATGTCACGTTGCAGCTGTACAGGACATTGGTTGGGCCACTTTTGGAATACTGGTCTCCCTGCTAAAGGTAAGAATTTGTTAAACTTGAAAAAATTTTGAAAATATTTACAAGGATGCTGCCAGGGTTGTAGGGTTTGATCTGTGGGTAGAGGCTGAATAGGCTGGAGTTATTTTCCCTGGAGCATTGGAGGCTGAGGAGTGATCTTAGAGGTTTATGAAATCATGAGGGACGTGGATAGGGTGAATAGTCAAGGTCTTTTCCGCTATCTAGTCAGCATGAACTAGTTGAAATGAAGGGTCTGTTTCTATGCTGTATAACTTGATAATACCTGGCGCCACCATGGTTATTGTCAAGCTGAAGGACATTGTGAAGGATGGCTTTCTATCTTCTCAGTAAAATGTCTTGCGGAGCTGACTCTTTTCAATCATAGGAGGTGCAACACACTAACATTAAAATCCTTTAATGCCCAGATAACATGTCTTGCCTTTGTCTCACTTCCAGGGTTGGCTAAATCAAAAGAAATAGACCAGCAAGAACCAAATGGACCCTCATCACCTGTGAGTATCCGAAAGTCTGCGAATGTACTTGAATTCAATCTTACACTTCTTCACCAGGGCACTGGCTTTCTCAGCTCAACCTAACAGTCACAAATTTCTAGGACTGTGATCAGAAATAAAGGAATTCTAATGGAGTATTCGTGTTTTGCAGATTTCACCCTTGTTTGGTGAGAATCCCACACAAAATTGTTTTCGCAGACTTACAGAAAGTTTCCAATTCATTAGCTAGCATAGCAGAAAGATTTTTGCTTGTTGATGGTTAGTTGAAAGTAAAATATGTACCAATTACACAGCACAAAAAAATTACCATAGTCTTTGTAATCTTTTAGGGAAAATCCACCAGCTAAACCTGAATCTAAAACTTAAAATTAGCGAAAGCCATGGATCATCGTGCAGAAGGATGTGGGTTACAAGACATACAAGAGGAGATGTTTAATCTTTTTTGCATATTCGTCAACTTGTCAGTAGAATTAATGTTATTTTTCTGCTGTTTTTCAGCACATTGACCCATTTCATCAAGATCCCTATGTAATCTTAGAAAAACTTTTTCACTGTCTACTGTGCCATCAATATTGATACTACTAAACATGCCTTCTGTATTCTCATCCATATCATTTGTATAAAGGACTAACAAAAGAGAACCCAGAAATGATCCTTTTCATTTTCACTGTTCAAGATGAGCAAATGGTGAAAGATAAAATGGAAAAGGAATGAAAAACTCAGTAAGAAGAGTCATAAATGCTATCATTTGAGAATATGTCATGACGATTAGGCAACATTAACTTTTTTTCCACATTGACCATGAAATTAAACAATTAATTTGATTCATCCTGGTCATTGTTTGAGGGCCAGGAAATGTATGTCGATTCTGGATCATTTGAAGGGTGTGGAGGAGTGATGAAAAGTTTTACTCTGTTTCATTCATATGTGTACTTATCAAACGACATGTGCCAATAGACATGGCTATCTTTGTTGACACAAATTCACCACTGGATTATCATCACTCTGATTAGCCCTGACTGATTCCCCGAACCTACAAAGTTCAAGCAAAATGAACCTGAGTTGAAAATTTCAGTTGGACTGCCAGCCTTGAGTGCATTCCCACAGGGGTGTGTGGTTTCACTGTTGTGATAAATTCCACTGGGAATTTCTGGTTTTCCCTTCGGCTGAGGACCTTGCCCCAATATTCCCCTCTATTGTGGCTTCCTGCATTTTTGTGGACCTGATGCAGCTTCGGTTAAAGTCTGAAAAGTGACAGAAATCTCCTTTCACCCGGATGATTAGATTTTGTTGGTGTTTTCAACAAATGTCAAGCATTGTGATGGAATCTGTAGCCTGTGCTGCTGTATAGGTTGACAGCATTTTATTTTGTGGTTTTGTTTTGTTCGTTCTAAGAAGTGGGCCCTGATTTAAAATCTCCAAGCCCTTTTGGTTTGGACAACAACAGAGTTCTAAGTGAACACGGGAAGAAATACAGCTAAAACACAGACACTGCAACCCCCAAGGAGCATGTGAATACAGCTCCCACACAACACTCACATCAGTGAGCCTTCCGAGCCTCATTGACATGGATGGTGTGAAGAATATTTTCTAATTCTAATTCCTTGTAGCAGATTGACTTTTAAAGGGGCTGTGGCTCATTGGTCAGTGGAAGAGTCCAAATAAATAAAGCTTGTAATAGTTGTTGGAAATTCAGACTGAGTTTCATGGCAAACTTCACTGAAGAATGGGCAGAAATGGGAAGTGTTTCACCAAGCACAACAAAGAGGGTTTTATCGATTTTTGTTTTGTTTTTTTTTGGAATGCAGAACCTTCATTACGAAGGTCAAAGACAGTTTCAATGTGAAAACCGGAGACAAGTTTTGAGGTTCTCCAATTTTTATACAAGTCTTCTTGACTGATGCACAAATTGGCCAGAAACAAAACATCTTATGTTTTCCAACAATTTACAATCAAAAATGTGCTCCTTGCATTTTTTTTTTTGTGGCACGAGGTCTGAAATGCCAAATCTGAGTGTCTTGATGATGAATTGAGAAACAGTGCAGCAATTGAGAGCTGACTTTTTTCTGTATTTTTTGGGAGTGTAGTGGGCAGGTCACATTTGCAGTGCAACAGCTGAAATAAACACTGGCACAAGTCCTTGCAGACTGTTGAGTGAGATCAATGCAGAAGGGAGGTAAACAAGGTTCAGCATTTAATGGGACAAAACAACTTTGTTTCCTTGTTGGTTCCTGAACTATGTGGCAGAATTAGATGAGCCACAAAGCCATCTCTTGTGCTGTGGTGCCTTGTAATATTCCACAATGAAGAGAATTGATGGCAGGATTTCTTTGGTCTTGACTCTGGCCTAAAGTGGCAGAAAAAAAGAACCTAATGGGACAGTATGTATCTGTACAGTGTGGAAGCAGGCCATTCAGCCCACTGAGTCCACACCAACCCTCCAAAGAGGAGCTTCCTAGACCTACCCTGCCATCACTGTAACCCCGCATTGCCCATGGCTAATCCCTCTAGCCTGCACATCCCTGGACACGGGGAGAATGTGCAAACTCCACACAGACAGGGTGGAGTTGAACCTGGGTCCCTGGTGCTGTGAGGCTACTGTGCCACTCTACACTCAGTTCCACTTGAAGTTTTAATTCAGATATTTTATGACAGTGCAATGTGGTGCAACCTGCTCTTCTACTTCATTTTGAAACGGGTGCTTGCATCTGACTGCTTTCCTTTTATCAGCAAACCTCAGAGCATGTACACAGTTGGTGAGTATGCCGCAGTGTGCAGGTTGTCCAACCTTGCTGGAACCGTTGGTTGGCTCAAGCACAGAAATGGCAGATGAGCACAGGATTATCTTTGTGCAGAAGGAGATTATACAGGTTGTGTAGAAACTACTTTAATCCAGAACAAGGGCCCCTACAGAACAGACGTCGGATGGTGATGCCATCTGGCTTCTCTCTCCAGCAGACAAAGACTGAAGGATCATTTTGGGCAGCAGAAATTTATATTTATTTGTTGTCAGCTGATTTCCCTGTTTGATTTTCTGAAAAGTCCTTTGATCAGAAAGGAGATGGATTTTCAGGGCCAAAGATTTGTGAGCGGTCCTGAGTATCACTACTGTTCAGCATCATACAAATCAGCGCCATTTCGAGATACTTTGTTGCCCACCAGTATTTGAAATCTTCATTATTTTCGTTAAAAGCAGGCATTCTAAAGGTTGGCCAATTCAGGTGCCACATAGCTAGCCTGTTCCTCATGACCTCTGTCTCCAAACCATCCCTCCCATACACTCCTACCATTGGCACAGGAAAGCTAAAATGGATCAACAATTGATAGATTGTATCAAGCCAATAACATTTAACCAGCTCCAGTAGTTTAACATGAATCATTTTTGGGACGTTATTGGCAATCTGAATAACAATTATTCAACGTCCACAAACTTTTAGGGAAGGTAATCTACTGTCCTTAGCCAATCTGTCCTCCACATGACTCCAGTTAACTGGAGTTACCTGTCCTCTGAAATGGCTCCAGAAAGGAATTCCATGGAAGGAGCAATTTAGGGATAAGCTGCCATGCCAGTGACGTACCGTGGAAGAGAACGGTACAGTGGCTCAGTGGTTTGCACTGCTGCCTCACAGTGCCCGGGACCCCGGGTTCACTTCCAGCCCCTGGCAACTGTCTGAGTGAGATTTCTCCCTGTGCTTGTGTGGGATTCTTCAGGGTGCTCCAGTTTCTTCCCACAGCCCAAAGATGTGCAAGTTAGGTTGGATTGACCCATACTAAATGGTCCCACAGTCATCCAGGGATGTGCTGACTCGGTGAGTTAGCTGTGCGAGCACGCAAGGTTACAGGGATGCAGGGCAGAGGTGTGGACTTGATGGGCTGAATGGACTGCTTCCACACAGTAGGGTTTCAATGACACTGTATGAAGAATAAGTTGGAAAAAATGCCACTTTTAGCCTGGATTCCTCGCAACAGAGTTCTGGATGCAATTTGAGACTCCAGGCAAGTCCTGGGAGAGTTCACAGACCAACCATTTGACTATGATAATAAAGTATGGAGCTGGATGAACACAGCAGACCAAGCAGCATCTCAGGAGTACAAAGGCTGACGTTTTGGGCCTAGACCCTTCATTAGAGAGGGGGATGGGGAGAGGGTTCTGGAATAAATAGGGAGAGAGGGGGAGGTGGGCCGAAGATGGAGAGAAAAGAAGATAGGTGGAGAGGAGAGTATAGGTGGGGAGCTAGAGGGGGGGGATAGGTCAGTCCAGGGAAGACGGACAGGTCAAGGAGGTGGGATGACGTTAGTAGGTAGGAAATGGAGGTGCGGCTTGGGGTGGGAGGAAGGGATGGGTGAGAGGAAGAACAGGTTAGGGAGGCAGAGACAGATGGGGCTGGTTTTGGGATGCAGTGGGGGGAGGGGACGAGCTGGGCTGGTTTTGGGATGCCGTGGGGGGAGGGGGAGATTTTGAAGCTGGTGAAGTCCACATTGATACCATTGGGCTGCAGGGTTCCCAAGCGGAATATGAGTTGCTGTTCCTGCAACCTTCAGGTGACACCGCAGGAGGCCCATGATGGACATGTCATCTAAAGAATGGGAGGGGGAGTGGAAATGGTTCGCGACTGGGAGGTGCAGTTGTTTATTGCGAACCAAGTAGAGGTGTTCTGCAAAGCGGTCCCCAAGCCTCCACTTGGTTTCCCCAATGTAGAGGGAGCCACACCGGGTACAATGGATACAGTATACCACATTAGCAGATGTGCAGGTGAACCTGTGCTTAATATGGAAAGTCATCTTGGGGCCTGGTGTGGGGGCAAGTGTAGCACTCCCTGCGGTTGCAGGGGAAGGTGCCAGGTGTGGTGCGGTTGGAGGGGAGTGTGGAGCGAACAAGGGAGTCACGGAGAGAGTGGTCTCTCCGGAAGGCAGACTGCCCCCACCGCATCCCAAAACCAGCCCAGCCTGTCTCTGCCTCCCTAACCTGTTCTTCCTCTCACCCATCCCTTCCTCCCACCTCGAGTGGCACCTCCATTTCCTACCTACTAACCTCATCTCGCCTCCTTGACCTGTCCGTCTTCCCTGGTCTGACCTATCCCCTCCCTACCTCCCCACCTATACTCTCCTCTCCACCTAGCTGCTTTTCTCCATCTTCGGCCTGCCTCCCCCCCCCTCTCTCCCTATTTATTCCAGAACCCTCACCCCGTCCCCCTCTCTGATGAAGGGTCTAGGCCCGAAACGTCAGCTTTTGTGCTCCTGAGATGCTGCTTGGCCTGCTGTGTTCATCCAGCTTCACACTTTATTATCTTGGATTCTCCACCATCTGCAGTTCCCATTATCTCCAACCATTTGACTGCCTGTTTGCTTGTTTATTTCCGGTCTTGTGTCTTTCATGTTGATGAAGAGGGGCATTGAGGTCCCCAAGTAACAAGTCTTCTCTTCTCTTGCAGCAAATTCCAGCCCCTGGGGTGTGCAGCACTGAAAGCATCCTCTCATTTAAAGCACTTCTGAGTGAGATGGAAGGTTCAGTGGGCAATGAGTTGAACAACATCCAGGCAGACAAGACCGCGGTCCTGAGTTTAATCAAAGAAGAGGTGATAGCTCTGATTACTTTTGGCTTTGAATGATTAACCATTGGCATCCATTTGGGTTAGTGACTGGTCTGCAATGAGAAGCCAATGATGTTTTTGTGGAATAGCTTGAGAGTTCCTCACAGCAAATCTGGGCTTTTGAGGGGAATTTGATGGTTTTGGAGCCTGACCACGTTCTGACTCAAGTGGGTAATGGCTGAAATCCACAGCCTAACCAAACAGTGAAAAATTACCAGTTATGCCGTCTCTTGACTTAATTCTGGGAAGTTTGTTGGGGGTGTTGGTGGGGCAGATCCTCCCTTGCTAAGATTCTAGGTGTTTAAAATAAGTTTCACTTCAACCCTGATGATCTCAAATCAAGTATAAATATCCCTACTATGAGAAGGATAAAAATATTCCTTGTTCTTAATACCTATTCAGTTACTTACTGTAAAGTGCAAATGATGTTTCATCTCAGAAATGATGGGAACTGCAGATGCTGGAGAATCCAAGATAACAAAGTGTGGAGCTGGATGAACACAGCAGGCCCAGCAGCATCTGTTTCATAATGTAGTATTGAATGTTCAGTCACTCGACATCTTGGAACTTTCTTGCCTTTTGTTCAGTGTCGCTTGGTCAAAGTTCTGGTGCTGCCTCCGTACCAGCACTGTGGGTGTGCTTCGACTCCCTTGGACTGTAGCAGTTCAAGAAGGCAGCTCACCATCACCTTCCCAAGGCCAGTAGCGATGGGTGATAAATGCAGATCCAGCCAGCGACGATGACATCCCAAAAACAAGTTTTCTTTTAACAAGTCAGCATTCGATACCATCTGCTGATGAACTTGTTACTCGTGACTTAGTTCCCTCTATCTTTGACTACCCACGTACACTGTGGGCTGACTTCCCACCTGCTGTTCACTGAAGCTTCCCCAAACCGCTGTCTGCACCAGACTCTCACAGAGGCCCTGTTCAACCATCACGCTGAGCTTCATCGACTCCCTGCCTGGTAATGCAGACAGAAATTCTCATCCCCATTTTCAGATGGTACCGTCAATTTTGCTGTCCTGTCTTCACATGCTCTGAGCTTTCCATTCTTCTTTGTAATCTCCTGCATATCCCAGTGACTCACCTTCAGTTGCCCGGCCCTAAGGCTCTCCGCCTCCCCCTCTCCTCCTTCAGGATGCTTCTTAAAGCATTTTCCCGATATTTCGTTAGTCTGAATTATCAACAATCTGCGGTGTCAAATTTAGTTTGCTCCTGTGAAATGATAACAACATTTTATTCTATTGAAAGTGTGACTTAAATCCATAGATGTGCCAAAAGCAGCAACAGACCATCTGGCATGTCGTCCAGTTGTCTTTTGTGAACTGCTGCCTTTCCTCTGTTTTTCTCTATCACTTAGCTGCCCTCTCCTGGTAACGCTATTCCTGTCCATTTCCACAAAGGCAGGGCAGTCTGGTACACAAGCCACTGGAACACTGCTCCATAACCAGTGTGCGCATTTGGGTCCTAGGCCTGTTGCAGTGTTTGAGTGAAGTCCAAGACAAGCTGGAGGAAGAGCACCATGTTTTCCACTGAGGCACTTTTTCTCGTTCCAACAGAGAGTTTAACAAATTCTGATCACCCAGCCATAGGAAAGATATTATTAGGTTGGAGAAGTTTCAGAAAAGATTTGCCAGGATGTTGCTGGGATTGGAGGGTTTCAGGTTTGAGGAGAGGCGAGGACTTCTTTCATTGGAGCAGAGGAGGTTTAGGATTGACCTTATAGAGCTTTGTAAAACCATAGGGTGAATAGCAGGTTCCTTTTCTCTCAGATGGTGAAACAAGACTAAGGGGCACATTTTTAAGGTCAGAGGAGAAAGATTTTAAAAAAGACATGGGGGTAATTTCTTTTACACACAGAATGGATCATATGTGGAATGAATTTCCAGAGGAAGTGGTGGATGCGGCTACAGTTTAAATGTTTAAAAGTCATTTTGGATAAGTACCTGAATAGGAAATGTTCACTGGGATACAGACCAAGTGCAGGTAGGTGGGACTAGTTTAGTTTGAGACTATGGTCAGCATGGACTGGTTGGACCAAAGGATTTGTTTCCATGTTATATGACTTTGTAACTTTACGCTGTGAACACAGTCCTCGATTTTGACAGTTTCTGTCTCTGGTTTCCATGTTTTGTGTTTCTTCATCTTTGTTTCAGTCAGAACTGACCTTCACTGTGCTGCTAATGCTGCTCTAGATCTATGCTTTGTCCCATTCCTTTTGTTGTTGGTCCCCTTTGATCGCTAATATCCCTCTGCCCTTTCTTTCAAAAGTTGAAAACTCACTGCTTTTCCATATGCGTTCAGTTCTGAAGAAGAATCCCTCATCAGACTCAAAACGTGAACTCTATTTCTCTTCTTTGGAGATGTTGCCAGACCTGCTCAGCTTCTCCACCACTTTGCCTTTTTATTCAGAAGTCCAGCATCCACAGTTTTATGGTACCATGCGGAAGGACGGAATGCCTTCTGAAATTCAGGGTGCATTGAGGGAGGGAATTTGGAGGCAGCAGGTCGTGAAAGGTGGTACATGGTTGAGGCTTGACACATTTCTGAGGTGGTTAAATGCAGATGAGGAACTGAGGGACATTGGAAATTGCTGTTGTGAAGCTGCTTCCTGTGGCATAGTGCTCAATCACCAAGTAATCTGTAATACGTATGCATGACACATGATCTCTTTTTTAAAAACAGATTGCAGCTAAGGAAACAGAGGCAAATGAATGGAAGCAAAAATATGAAGACAGTCGACAAGAAGTCATTGAAATGAGGTAAGACATGAAATGTTGAACAACAGTTGGTTTATTCCATGACAATATGAAAATCCAATTGACTTTTAAGTTTTCTTTTCAACATTGAAATGCACAGTTTTCTTCAGTGTCCTATCTTTTGGGTACTTCCATGTGAACTTAGTTCTAAATAAAAAGCACTCAGTTTGAAAGAGAGGCGGGTTTGAGGCCATTTTCATTTATTTGCACAGACCTGTTTGACACTGACTTCCATGGGTGGTGTCTGTAGTTGGTGGAATCAGAAGTTCAATGGTCTGTCTGGATCAGTTAACGTGGATACAAGAGCACTAGAAAACCTTAATTGTACCTGGTAACTGCAAGGTAGATGTGTTTATCTCAGTTCATCTGGCTCAGTATAAATTCTACATTGGTAGAAATCCTCAATCTGTCAGAACCTGAACATTGAATCAAATAGACAAATGCTCAGTGACTGGTGACAATCTTGGGCAAAATCTGAGAACATGAGCACTTCCGTGACATCATCACAATGTTGTTCTAGGATCCTAAAGCCCTTACACGAAATGTACAACAATCATTCGCAATTGAAAAGCTGATATCAGTAATGGTCAACTCATACTGACTGAATTAGTATAAAAACTGATCTGGTTTACCAATGCCCTTTTAAGCTTGGCAATCTGTACTCCTTATTCACTCTGAGTTCATTGTGACTGCGAACCCACAGCTGTGTGACTGACTATGAACTGCCTTCTGAAATGGGATGGTTATGTAGACATTTTCCAAAACAACTCACATCACCATCTTGTTCAGGGCAATTACAGCAAAACTTGTGTGCCATGAGTGACATGTGTGAAATGGGAGTCACATTGGATTTCAGGTGAAAGTGTAGGGCTGCCTCTGCTTATTGCTTTTACTTCTCTGCTTTTACTTCTCATTGTCAAACAAGATTCTGTCTTTTTGCATGTCTTCAGTGTCTTGGCTAGTTTCAGCAAATCAAATGCCCTAACTACCAGATACAGCTTCTGATTATCTCCTTCATTCTGACAAAGCTGCTGTGACTTGTATGTAGTTGATTTAACACACACTTCCATAGCTGTGTTGGACTGATGACCCTCATTTCTCAAGGGAAATATCCAGCTCGTATGAATAGTTCTTGTTTCCAAGTGGCATGTTAGGGAGAACTTCTGATATTGTCATTGAGTTCCATGTTCATCACGTGCAGAGTATATGGATTTCATTATGATTCGTGAATCATGGCTTTGCGCACAAATACTTCTCCACGCTTGTAAATGGGTCAAACTTCAGAACTATAGGTCAATGAAGAGAGAGAGACACCCTAATGATAGCACAAATGCTGAAAAGTGACAGAAAATTGATGAGATGGCCCAACAATGAATTTGGCTTTCTTGGGTTTATGCATTGTGGAACTGAATATAATAGACAAGACATGATTGTAGAAATGTATAAATCACTTGTTAGGCCTCAGCTGGGGATTTGTGTGCTCTTGAGGACACCACGTCTTTGGTAAGATGTCAAGATCTTGGAAAAGGTGCAGCAGGGGAAGTTAGCCGGTGTGTGACCACGGATGTGGATCTTCCGTGATCGAAGTGTTTGGATTGTTTGGCAAATGGGAAAGAGTAAAAGGTGACACTTTTTGTGGTTTCAAGATGATGGAATGTTGCTTCTAGGAACGAGTCAGTAACCGGAGATCCTTGGTTTTCCCCCACACAGTCTTTGGAGTCTCTCACAGTCTTCCTGAAAAACTGATTTCATGAACAATTTCAAAGGAGTTGGGTAGGTACTTGAAGATGAGCCATGTGCAAGACGATGGAACAAAAGCAGGGACCCAGAACTGAGCATGCCTTTTTTCAAAGAGAAATTACACATACAATGGGGTGCATGGCCAAGGTCTGTGCTGCAGCTTCCGAGAAGCTGATTATGTTTTCAGGGAAAAAAAGTGTCCTTTCCTATCATTTTAGTTTTACACCATGATCGCTATTCTACACTGGATTGATACCTTAAACAACTAGGCCGGTGCAAATTACCTATTTTGGATGCATTTGAGTTTTTTTCTTTTGCACATGGCTTCCTGATGAGTTTGTTGATGGGCTTTGGTACAGCTAGACTTGACAATTTCTGATGTGGGGATGTATAGTTGCCAAGCATCACTAGTTGTGGAGTTTCTCCTTTTGAGATGCTGTGGGTTACCTGGCACTATTCTGATGCTAGAAGATGTGACGGCATTTCAGCCAATGATCACTGGGCTGTGTGATTCCATGTGACCAAACAAGACACAGAATGTCCATTGATTTTTTTTTCAAGCAAGTGAGTATATTCATCCCACGCTTTTCACTGGAGAGCACAATTTCGTTTTTAGAATGTATTCACAGCAATATTTGATAATAAGGTTAATGGCAGCTGTGTTTTTCCTGGAGTTATGATGGGGAATGGCTGAACTCCTCTAAGAATGAAACTAAAACACAAGCCCCAATTTGTTATGACAGGAGTCGGGGGTTCCCCTCTAATAATTACCCCTGAAACGCCCAGAGAAGTTTGTCTTTGCCCACATAAGCTGTTAAAAGAGTGGTTCAAAGGAGGAAAATCCCTGATCTCCACATTACCAGTAAAAAGAAACAATTTCAATATTTAACCCAACCATGAAGAAATTAACAAAATTACCAACAAACTGACAATTTCCCCCTAGACTACGAACTACTCTCTCACTGGTCTAAATTCTACTGGAATGCTGTTCAAATAAAAACAAGTCCCACTAATGTAAGAGAGATAATGGGAACTGCAGATGCTGGAGATTCCAAGATAATAAAATGTGAGGCTGGATGAACACAGCAGGCCAAGCAGCATCTCAGGAGCACAAAAGCTGACGTTTCGGGCCTAGACCCTTCATCAGAGAGGGGGATGGGGGGAGGGAACTGGAATAAATAGGGAGAGAGGGGGAGGCGGACCGAAGATGGAGAGCAAAGAAGATAGGTGGAGAGGGTGTAGGTGGGGAGGTAGGGAGGGGATAGGTCAGTCCAGGGAAGACGGACAGGTCAAGGAGGTGGGATGAGGTTAGTAGGTAGCTGGGGGTGCGGCTGGGGGTGGGAGGAAGGGATGGGTGAGAGGAAGAACCGGTTAGGGAGGCAGAGACAGGTTGGACTGGTTTTGGGATGCAGTGGGTGGGGGGGAAGAGCTGGGCTGGTTGTGTGGTGCAGTGGGGGGAGGGGATGAACTGGGAGGCTTGGGGACCGCTTTGCAGAACCAAGCGGAGGCTTGGGGACCGCTTTGCAGAACCAAGCGGAGGCTTGGGGACCGCTTTGCAGAACACCTCCGCTCAGTTCGCAACAAACAACTGCACCTCCCAGTCGCAAACCATTTCCACTCCCCCTCCCATTCTCTTGATGACATGTCCATCATGGGCCTCCTGCACTGCCACAATGATGCCACCCGAAGGTTGCAGGAACAGCACCAAGCGGAGGCTTGGGGACCGCTTTGCAGAACACCTCCGCTCAGTTCGCAACAAACAACTGCACCTCCCAGTCGCAAACCATTTCCACTCCCCCTCCCATTCTCTTGATGACATGTCCATCATGGGCCTCCTGCACTGCCACAATGATGCCACCCGAAGGTTGCAGGAACAGCACCAAGCGGAGGCTTGGGGACCGCTTTGCAGAACACCTCCGCTCAGTTCGCAACAAACAACTGCACCTCCCAGTCGCAAACCATTTCCACTCCCCCTCCCATTCTCTTGATGACATGTCCATCATGGGCCTCCTGCACTGCCACAATGATGCCACCCGAAGGTTGCAGGAACAGCAACTCATATTCCGCCTGGGAACCCTGCAGCCATATGGTATCAATGTGGACTTCACCAGTTTCAAAATCTCCCCTTCCCCCACTGCATCCCTAAACCAGCCCAGTTCATCCCCTCCCCCCACTGCACCACACAACCAGCCCAGCTCTTCCCCCCCACCCACTGCATCCCAAAACCAGTCCAACCTGTCTCTGCCTCCCTAACCGGTTCTTCCTCTCACCCATCCCTTCCTCCCACCCCCAGCCGCACCCCCAGCTACCTACTAACCTCATCCCACCTCCTTGACCTGTCCGTCTTCCCTGGACTGACCTATCCCCTCCCTACCTCCCCACCTACACCCTCTCCACCTATCTTCTTTGCTCTCCATCTTCGGTCCGCCTCCCCCTCTCTCCCTATTTATTCCAGTTCCCTCCCCCCATCCCCCTCTCTGATGAAGGGTCTAGGCCCGAAACGTCAGCTTTTGTGCTCCTGAGATGCTGCTTGGCCTGCTGTGTTCATCCAGCCTCACATTTTATTATCCCACTAATGTAAACTCAGTTAATAAGAAGCAATAAATTATAACTTAGTCTGTGCCAATTTGGAGAGATTGTCTTCTGGAATATTCTGTCTTCTCTGCTGTCTTCACATCGTTCTTCTGTTAATGCATCCCTGACAGCAGAATTATCTCTATAATTTCTTCAATGAGGACTTTGAGCTAAAATACCATGCTACCTTTGATTGATTAGATGGGCTTTCTCTGAGAAGTGAATGGTGCTAACTGTGGCAGTTTTCTGTCTTTCAGATGGCACTTGGCTCTCCCTGATTTTCCAAATGCCCTTGTCTTTCATCTCCTTTGACATAATCGTGTTCTTTTATGATTGGTTTCAGGTTATCAACACCATCAGAAATTAATTGGCATTCTGTATCTCGTTGCTTTGTTTAAATTATTTGGCTGAATTCAAACTCCTGGTCATAACATCAAAACAAGCCTGCAACCTGTAAGGCATTTTCGATAGACTTCTTTTACTTTTTGAGGCTCTCTGTACGGGTAACTTCAGCTGCTGCTCACAAACATAGGATTTTTTTTGAAAAATTCCTAAAAGTACAGAAAAAACACAAATTCTCTTCAAGGAACCACACATTTAAGCTTCCTGCTTTCCACTTCATGATTACCAACTTTATAATGCTAGGGTGGGGGGTTTCAAGACTTGGGGCATATTTTTAAGGAGAAAAGAGAAAGATTTTAAAATGTTATGAGGAGCAACTTTTTTTTTATACACAGGATGGTTTATATATGGGTTGAACCTGCAGAAGAAGTGGCTTCAGTAACAAAGTTTTTAAAAGGCATTTAAATACGTACGTCAGTAGGAATGATTTGAAGGGATATGGATCAAGCACAGGCAGGTGACACTAGTTTAATTTGGGATTATGGTTGGCATGTACTGTTTGGACTGAAGGGTCTGTTTCCATGTGTATGACTCTATGACTATGATTCTACATGATTTGTGAATCATTTCTAGTGTACCTCTTCAGTTTCCCCCCCCCACCCCCCATTCATAGAATGTTTTCTCCTTTTTCAAAGTAGAAAATACCTACATCATAACTGTTTGTAGTTGACTCATTTGGCCAGGGTAATCTCGGGAGCCCATCATCAATCTCCCACAATACTCAATTGTCTAATTGAGAGCTGATAGTAAAACACCCACCTCCTGCATACGGTTCACGGTGAGCAAAGATATCCTGTATGAGGCCCAAATATTGTGGTCACTGCTCTGTGATCTGTTCATGTATAAATTCCAGGCCATAGTTATTGGTTGGATCATTTCATGCCAAAAATGATTCCTGGAGGTTCTTTCGTTATGTGTATAGTTCATTTCTGTTTTATTTAATGTGTTGATGGGAAAACTATTGGCCTGTCTTCACCATTCAGTAGTATGTGAGAAAGACTGCTGTCACTCCAAAATATCCAATGATATCATCATGTCTTAAGATGGGACTGTTCAACTGACAGTGCGCCATACTTAGCAAATACATCACACACAAAGTTTGCTGGGAAGATCTGGAACTTGTGTTTGTCTTGTGGCATTCCACAGATGTTACAGATGAAAGAAAAACTGAATAAGCCCAGCATTAAAATGTACAGTTGTGAAATACCTCATACAGCTGTTGTATTTTATATGGACTAATTGGTTTGTGAAATTTGCTTTTATGTAGCCTGAAGATATTTTGTTTTAAAGATTTACTAAAATAATTTTGATGTTCTGAAGTATTAACAAGAATCATCTTTTTTTTCCAGAAATTGTTATTTACTTCATGGTTTTAAGGCTTATTGAGGTTTTCCATCTGAAGAAATATTTTCAGTGACTTGATTGTGACAAGGTGTGATTTTAAAAAAAAAACTTAAAATTACTACAGTGTGGAAGCAGGCCATTTAGTCCATAAGTCCACAATGACCGTCCAAAGATACCCTACCCAGACCCACACCCTACACCCTATCCCTGTAACCCTGCATTTCCCAGGGCTAACCTCCACATCCTTGGACACTGTGGGCAATTTAGCATGGTCAATCCTCCTAATCTGCACATCTTTGGACTGTAGAAGGAGACTGGAGCAATCCTGAGGAAACCCACACAGGCACGGGGAGAATGTCCGAGGGTGGAATTGAACCGAAGCGTTGAAGCAGCAGTGCTAACCACTGAGCTGCTGTGCTGCCCTAAAATAGAAATTTTCCTATTTAGTGTTCCTATTTCAGATTCAGTTTGTGAAATATATCTGACAGAAAAAAAGAACATACGTGAGAATTGTTCTATGTCAAACTCATTGTATTTGATGACAAATCTTAACCAACTGCTCCAATTTCAAGCGGAGCTCATCACTCTGAAATGGCCAACATGCACTTAAAGCACATTTACATCACATTTGTTCTTGACTAACAGAAGAAATAATGACAGACTTTTAAGATCACTGTTTTAAAAGGTACTTTCTAATTAGGAAATCAATCAACTAATTCTTTGTTCCATTTTTCTACAGAAAGATTGTTGCAGAGTATGAAAAAACCATCGCACAGATGATTGGTACGTATTCGATTTCTTCATTCAGTAAATTAGAGTGACATGGGTGGCACGGTGGCTCGGTGGTTAGCACTGCAGCCTCACAGCACCAGGGACACTGGTTCAGTTCCAGCCTCAGGCAAGTGTCTGTGTGGAGTTTGCACATTCTACCCAAATCTGCCACAGTCCAAAGATGTGAAGGTTTGGTGGACTAGCTATGCTAAATTGCTGATAGTATGCAGTGTGGGAAATGCAGGATTAGGATAGGGGGTGGGTCTGGGTGAGACAATATTCAGAGGGTTGGCGTGAACTCGATGAGCTGAATGGCCTACTTCCACACTCTAGGAATTCTATGCTCTTATGACATTTTATGACCGAAATTAACTCCATCCATTTTAAGGGTTCTGCAATGAAAAGAGCGTTGTATTGTTATACTTATTCTGCCTTCGTGTGAAGGAATTAATACCACTCACTACCCTTGCTGTAACATTATGCCCCTCTCTTAATAGCCAATTAAAGTATGTCTTGATGCTCAAGTTCTTTGATCACCTGAGTGGATCAGGAAGGGAATTGCGATGGTTTCTTTTAGTAATTTTCCATTGTATTTGAAGGTGTATCAAAGAACTGAGCTCCTTTTGGTTTTCTGTGGAGGCGTCACCCCTGGCCAGTAGGACACATGTCTCCTTTCCAGATGAAAGCTTTAAACTTAATTCTCAATTTCCAAAGCAGTTTTCGTTGCCTTGCAAATCATTGGTTGATCAGTGGAAATCACTTATTCTCCTGGAGATATGTGCTTTAACTGGCAATGTACATTGGCAATTGCACTTGTGGAATGCATGTCTTCAATTTTTTTACTTTAAAGTAGAAATTGTTGACCCATGAAGCACACCATGAATCTGTTCTTGCATTTGAAGATCTGTGCTTTAACGGGCAGAGGTGAACCAATCTATCTCTCAGGATTAGGAACTAGAACTTTGTCTGCAGTAGTGCAGCTATTTACCGGAATGCCCTCCTGTTCCATGCAGTGCCTGGAATTTGGATTTGATACTTGCACTGCAAATAAATATCAGGTGCTGATCAGGTACAGCTTATTTTAGCACAACCTCCCAAGATATGTTTCTACCCCCAAGTTTTTAAACTCATGTACTTATCAATTACAGTCTTCTCTGTGGCCATTCAATTGTTGTTCTTATTCCCACAGAAGATGAGCAAAAGAACAAAATGGCTTCTCAGACATCCATTCAACAGCTAATTACGGAAAAGGACCAGGCTTTGGCAGATCTTAATTCAGTGGAGAGGTCTTTATCAGATCTTTTCAGGAGATACGAGAACATGAAAAGTGTACTAGAAGGATTCAAAAAGGTGCACATCGCTTTTGTATTTCTTAAGTCATATGTTAAAAAATGTTAAAAGAACTCCCATGGGGATATTGGAAGAAAATACACTTTCCTATGACGTTTTGCTTGAAAACAAACTTATTTTCTGTCTTTTGTCTGAAAGAATGAAGAAGTATTGAAGAAATGCGCCCAAGATTATTTGGCTCGGGTCAAACAAGAGGAGCAAAGATACCAAGCTCTTAAACTCCATGCTGAAGAAAAACTGGACAAGTAAGTCTGTCAGATTGCTGCAGAGTTCACAACGACCTGAGATTTTTGTCATCAAGGTTAAAGTGATCATGTTAGCTTGCAGCCTGGCTGGCCATGCTTGGAAATACAACTTCAAGAAACGTACCCCAAATGCTGCACAAAGGCATCATTTGAACGAAATAAACATTAGAGCCGAAGGAGGATAGGAGGGGAAAATTTCAAGCTAAGGCAAAGAAATGGGGTGGTGGTAGGGAGAGAGGATCTGAAAGAGGTGGAGAGGATGAGTTAGACGGCATGGAGCCTAGACAGCTAATGGAACGGCCAACAATGTAAGGTTAAAAGGATAAACGACCTGGAGACCAGCTGTGTTTGGATAGTTGGAACGAGGATATGTGCGCTGGCTGATCAGGACCCACTGTTGGCTAGGATGTCGGTGGCAGAGCTGTCCAGCATAAATAAAAATAGAAGGTGCTGGGGAAGCTCAGCAGGTGTGGCCACATCTGTGGAGAGAGTCCATCTTTTGAGTCCAGTTCTGAGGGGAGAGAGAGAGAGAACCAAAGAGTTGAGATTCAACTTGAAGTCACCAAGGATGAAGAGTCATTGAGACATGTTAACAGGGCGGATGTATCGAGCAGATAAACTCCTTTAATTTCTAAAATTGAAAAGTGAACCCAACCCAAGCACGTTTGAATTTGAAATCAGTGTTTTTCTCTTCCCCGGCTACCAAGTTACAAGAGAAATGACTTGTGAAATCACTTAACCTAGCCGTAAATAGATCTAAGCCCATAACCTTTACAGCGAGCACATACACTGAGATCTATACAGTTAGAACAGTGTTCCACCCAGGACTAAACTCTCAAATCTTTCCCAATCACTTATGAGTGTTTTCATTCTTACTGATATCCTTCAATCTTTCATTCTCTTGCTCACCACCATTTAGATTTTTACATATTTGAAGCTGACTCATCAGAATGAAAGCTGAGCTTTATTAGTTGTCTGTTTCACTTGAGGTAAAACTGCTTGTAAAGCCAAGATATTTTTGTTGTGATTGTAATGTGGTCAGCCAAGTTGGAGCTCATAGAATCTGAATTCCGTGACCGAGGCTGTTAATCTGGTCCAATCGGGGAGCTGTGGCTGGCATACAAAAAGGGTGAATGTCAGGGATACTGGCATTCTGAGAGCTGACTCCGTATGAAGCATTACTGTAGTCATGGACTATTCCTATATAAATCAAGGGTGACTTGGTAATGGGATGCTGGCCTCTGAAGAAGATTCTTGCAAATTGAAATAACTCCACAATGATCTGTGTGACCAAGACCTCTGGGTCTGAAGTGTGTGGCTTTCCCATTTTGTGCTCACTGGAACAAGTGACTTCACTCCACAAAGGTTGGAGTTTAAAATCATGACAGTCATTGACTTAGAAGACAAGGTTTTTATTCTGATCTGCTCATGCGTCCAAAGTGGTAAAATTTCTAACCCTTGGGTCAGGACTTGCTTCCCAACCCTCCCACAGACACTGGACTTAACCAACTAACGTACTGAAGGATGGGAATTTGCAGTCCAAGCACATTATTCACATCACATGATTGGAATCCATCTTCTCCTAAGCACCAAACTCACTCTTAGTCTGGGAAGCTGCAGCCTAAAAAGAAGACCTGTGAATGTGTAGAGCAGGTATTCTCAACCCTTGTGTGTGTGAAGCCTATCTCTCTCTTGTTAGAAAGATTACGCAAGATAATTCACCCCATTCCTCTTCCTCCCATGACACGAGTATTGTACCACAAGTTAGTTTCACAGGTAAATATATTTCTTACCATTTCGGTTTTATTTAATGTGGAACTTGGTGTTGCTGAGCAACAAATTTCCTTATTTCCTTATTCAACATGTGGGGAGTAAATTGGAAACTACTAATTATTGTGGTCTTGTGAAATGGCCCTGGGAATGTAATTTGTTTGTGCCAAATCAGTTCAGTCAGGCTTGTAAATGCACCTTCCCAGAGCCCATCTACAAAAAGTTTAATAAGCACTTAACTCAGAAATTCTGAGACTCTTGGTATTAAATGTTAAATTGCGACTGACCGACCCTGGTTCATGAAGAGAACTCGAATGCAGTAGGCACAGCTTTGCAGCTGTAAATTTAAGGCTGTTTCTCCCGTACTTCCTTTTGAAATGTCATTTATTCAAAAGAGAAAAAAAAAGAATAATTACGGATGTTGTATATCAGCAACAAAACAGAAATTGTTGGAAAAGCTCACCAGGTCTGGCAGCATCTGTGAAGAGAAATTAAATTTAATGTTTCGGGTCCGGTGACCCTTCCTCAGAACTCAAATCTCAACAAGTTCTATGGAAGATTCACCAGACCCGAAATGTTAACTCTGATTTCTCTTAACAAACGCTGCCAGACCCGCTGGGCTTTTTCAGCAACTTCTGTTTTTGTTTCTGATATTTATTAGCCTGTTTTCCGTTATTTCATAACTTGACATCAAATTTTAAAAATAACAAAAGTTGCAAATGATACAACAGCAAAGAGTTTGCTGGTGTTGTGGTTCCCTCAAACCAAGGAGTATCAGTCATTTTCAGAAGTTCTGTTCATTCCCAAATATATGATTTAGGTGCTTCCCATGCAGTTAGTTCACACATTTTCCTGTCACCTGTTGTCCTGCCCAGGACTTGTCGGTGATCTTGTCTGTTGGGGTCTACACAGCATTCAGGACTGGGTCAGCAGTTAGTCCAACATTTCTATCTCAATCATGTTGTATTTGATTGGCAGATTGCATCATCCTCTCACCGTTCTGAGTTGGTGGGGTGGGCTAAGTTTCATTTGTTCTGCTGATAGTTTAGGTTGTGGCTATGCAGGCTATCCTATGAGATATAACCATCTCAGGCATCTATATTGTCCACTTCCAACATGCTCTGTATTTCTCAATTCTTTATTGTTTAGGGATTTCCACCACAATATAATCAAGGACACAAAGGGCTTTGATACCAGTTGCTCCGAAGTTGATATTCTGGCAGAGGTCAGTGCTACCTGTGGAACCTCTTGGAACATTGGCACAGACCTCTGTTTACAAACAGCAGATACAAAGGAATTAACTTCAGTCTGCAGGTCCTAATTTGTTGTTGTGAGGGCTCACGGTAAAGATCTTGCATGCTCCAGCGCTGTTTGGCAGCCCAGTCTGTTCAGTAACTCCCATGACCAATTTGCAGGGCCAATGAGGAGATCGCTCAAGTGCGTGCTAAGGCCAATGCAGAAGGAGCAGCCCTGCAGGCCAGCTTGCGAAAGGAACAGATGAAAGTGGATTCCATGGAAAGGACAATTCAGCAGAAGGTAAAGCGAATGAGAGTTTGACAGTCACAGCACCCAAGCACGATTGTCTCGTGGCCCTTCCCAGAATGGGGTTCAGGATCCCAGGTTGGGAGTAGAAGCTGAAATTTTAAGGTTGCAAACTCTGAGGGAGCAGTGTCCAGTGGGGATCTCTGGCAGTGTTGGACTAGCTGTGCTTCTGCTCAAACAGGCATGTCCTCACACTCAGAAATCTCTCCTCCTCTTTTGCACCCTCCTCACTGAATTTTCACTGAGGGGGCATTCACAAAATTTTTAAGCCTTGATTCAAGGTTCAAGTTGGAAAAATTGAGAAGCATGGTCTTGCTCAGAAGGTGGGAAGCATCTGTATGAATATGTCCACCCAGGCATGATGTGACTGTGGACAGGTCCCAAGGAAGGGACAGTAAGGTCCACTCAGCTTCCCTGCTCCAACTGATAATGCTGTCAGCTGTAACGTGTGTAATTTCAAGGAGAGTTTGAAGACCCTTTATTTATTTTCTTGCCATAGCACTTCCGAAAGCTGCTGCTTATTGTCTGTTTGGTATTAATAAATTCCTGGCATCCTACTCAGTAGGCACCAACTGAACATCTGCAGGCTGCATGCTCACCTAAGCTGTAGCTAGAATCAAAGCGAAGATTGTGAAGTTTTACTCGGTCATATTCACAAGTGATGAGACCATTTATGGTGGTCTCTGCATTCACTGGTTCATCATAGATGACATGATTGGAACAGGAAATGTCCAGGCACGTGACTTTGCGTCGCTCCAGCAGGACAGTTTACCCACTTCCAGATGAAAATGAATGGCAAAGTACAGGCCAAGAAGTATTAACAGCTTATCTTGTTTCCAACAGGTTGCCAAAAGAAAAATAATTTATTTCTTCTTTCACAGAACCAAGAGATAGAGGAACTGACCAAGATTTGTGATGAGCTGATTGCCAAACTAGGGAAAACTGAGTGAAGGCTGCAAGCCCAAAAATGGACATTACACGACAAAGCTTCTTGCAGACCTTCATTCCTATAGCACGCTGCCTTACTTAGAAATAATATCAAATTTCACCCCTGAAGTGGCAACACCCAGTAGTCTGCACAGCACATGTGGATCCGTTTTCATGCACTGTTTACTGCACAAACAGAAAAAGTTGCCAAAATATTCCCAGGGTTGTAGGCAACCATTTTCTCTGACATGTAATTTGCTTTGCTAACACATCATCCTTATCTTTGTCACTCAGTGGCATTGAAAATGGCAACTAAATATACAATGCTTAAAGGTGCCATCCAGTTACCTTGTGTAATTATGGTGCCAGCCTTTTATCTTCAGTTAAGCTTCCTGCAACTTGCTTCAACCGATGGTAAACCCAGACTGAGAGACCACCTTCAGTGTAATGTTTCAGTGTCATAGTTCTCAAGGTTCATTTTTCTGAAATGAGTGCTTTGACAGTCAGTGCCATTTTTTTTGTTGTTTGAGTTCTTGCCTGCAGCAAAATCTCTCAAATGTTGGTTTGAATAGAAGTAGCAAACCCACTGAGTTGCTTGTGTCTTCCATCCCAGTCATTGCCATAGCCTTTACACAATGCACTGGCTTCCCTTGTAGAATAAGGATACTCATTAATCGGCGCTCTTGGTGCCAACGATGTTTTTTTTTCTTCAAAGCAGTATTGGTTTTATGCAAGTCATCTTTAACAAGTAATTGCAGTAAGCATTGCTTCTATTAATGCATATTTTACGTGGGCATGCAGACTCAAGGGGGAAATGGAGGAGACCACTTTCGATTTGGGTGTCTTATTCACATCAGCACCACCAGACCCTCACCAGAACTGGTGAAGGACTGTGGCAAAACTTTACCCTTAGATGAAATCCAAACTTTTCTTCTCCAGGCCTGCTAGCCTTGAGGATTCAAATGACAACAGACCAGGGTCCTGAGCTCAGCATTTTAGGTATGAAACCACCAAATGACAGCTGTGAAGTGATTCTTGAAGAGGGAACACTGGTGCACCCTATAGTATCTCATTTCCGAGTTGAGGTGAAGAAACTTTTTTTTTAACTTCTCGGGATGCTCACCATTTTGATGCTCAGGACTTTTACAAGACTGGGTTTGAGGTTTTGAGATGTTGGCATGCACCAGCGTTGCACACTGACCCTTCTCAAGAATGGCTGCAGTAAGGCAAACAGCTTTTCCTCACACGAGACCACACAACACGTAAATCTATTCACATTTCCGGCAGGTGCTGTACACTCAATAGTATAATGGGATTTTGAACGCACAAAAGTCTCTGTACACTGAACAATATTTGTTTACTGCTAGTTAGAGAATGTCATTGCCCTGAAACTGGCTGATAAAAAGTGCACATAACTTAAATCCTTAGTCTGGAGTCTTGTGTTTTTCCCTCCCTATCCTGTCTTTTTCAACAATGGCATAAAATGACATACGGCTGCATACTGATTGTAGAATTACACCTGCTGGTTGAAGTCTGCATTTCAGAGACAGATATTGTTCTGCCTGCATTAATAACTTTTTCTGGTTTTGTGGTTGTGCCAGTGGAAATATGCTTGTGGTGATTCATTTTTGTGTGTCGTTTCCACTTGTGACTTGTCTGAGTAATCTGCACCAGCTCTGACATTCCTCTATTATTTCTCCAACATTTTGCCTTGGCCATTTTAAGCTGCTTTTCACTTGGGGGGAAAAACCCTTCACCTGCATAGTTTTTATACACAGATATATTTGTCTTTTTATATGTTATGGTTCAATGAAGATTTTTAAAATTGTAACTACAAAAAAAACAAAGATTATAAAATTTTAATTCCATGTACTAATATATTTTTGTCCATTGTCATTGTCTGAATAAAAATGATGGTGAGTTTCACTTGCTTGAGTTGCATGTTCTGATTTCTTCCTGTTGCATGATACAGCAAGGGTAAGGACATGTTAAGTATATACTGGTTTGGTTTAGAGGATGTGTTGCTTGCTTGATGAGCATTAATTGCTCATTGTTCAAGAGACGGTGACGATGAGCTGCCATCATGAACTGCTGTATTAATAGTCGAGTAGGGACATGGTGACACTGCTGTGTGGGAGGGTATTCCAGGATTCTGACCCACAATAGTGAAGGGGGTGATGATTTGGAGGGAAATTTGAAGGTGTTAATGTTTCCATTCGTCCACCCTCACCCTTCCAGGTACTAGAGGTTGTGGATTCGTAAGATGCTGTCAAAGGAGGCTTTGGGTGTTACTGCGATGCATCATGTAGATGGTACACATTGGTGCCACTATGCGTCAGTGGTGGATGGGATGTGCATCAAGTGGACTGCTTGATCCTGATGATGCAAACACTTTGTGTTGAATTGCTGACAGATTTGTCTTCATATTATTTGTTACCATACAAGTGAAGAAATGAACTCGGTTCTGTTTCATGATTTCAGGAACATGCTTGCACCAATCGGCTTGTTCAGAGCAGTAGAAGAATAGGGGTGATTTTGTGGCAGCATTCAACAGATGAGGTGCAAAGCTCTGAAATGCGAGGGGACTCCAAATGACCATAGGAAGTGCTGAACCGATACACCATCTCTATCATTGACCTTAATTTGTGACTATGCTGTTTCTCAAAGGCTAAATGACCTGGTTAAATGATGGCATTGAAACATATTACCAAAGTAAAAATGACTTATTTGCAACCAAGTACACTACCAAAAGGTTAGACAAAAGGTAGTTTTGGTTTAAACTTGTTGGGACAAGAGTGTCTGGCGGATTGGGAAACAAGCTGTGCCCTTGGGTTTTGAGTCTTACATCAGCACTGGTTATAAACCTGGACCAAATGGAGGACCGAATTTGACCAAGAGAAACGAGCAAGTGGAAATGCATGTGCATCGAAAAAGTTCCTGCACGTAACTGAAAAAAGAAAAACCCTCAACTTAGTTGTACATCATTTTCAAATGACTGTGTCGTGTTACTTGATGAATGACTGACCTCCGTTCAGGCACCTAAAGGTAGCAGCAACCACATACGAGTTAATTGTACATCCAGTTTGGAAGGATAATAACTGGGTTGAAATTTACATGTCATTGAGGGCAACTGTGTAGGCATGGAAGCTGAACTAACTGAAATGAACTGGCTAAGTCGCCTAGCGGGGAGACGGTGGGGATACAAAGCACATGTTTAAGGATATATTTGAGAATGAGTGTATTCTTACTCTATGGAAACCCACCATCTATGGTTAACGGAGGTATTTTTGGAAATCTTCAACTATGCAGTGAAATTTGAGGTTCAGCAGAGGGCGGTGATGATGCTGATTGGTGGTTAGGGTGACGATTTGTCTCAATGCAGTCACCATTACCAAAACAGGGTAGAGAGAGGAAGTGTTGTCAAGGGATGGTTAGACCCCAAACACTATTTCACTGTTTCCCTCCCTACTTCTCTGGCCAACAAAAAAAAAAGCCACTGTGAAGACCACAGCAGCAGCAGAGTGAGTATAAATCTACTGGAGCCCAGGGAATATTGTCAATGCGAGGCTGTGACCTGATTCACTGGTAGGAAATGTGCACTAAATTTGAATGAGAACACAGCCAAGAAGTATCAATAAACATAATTAACTCAATAACGTAAATAACTAATTAGAAGTGGCTGGACAGGTGACATGCAGTAGCTGTATGATGTGGGAGCTAGCTGATCATGTTGCGAGCTGCTGTGACCACATCTGCAGCAAGTGTTGGTTGCTTGAGAAACTTCGGCTCAGAGTCGATGAGCTGGAATCTGAGCTTTGAACACTGTGGCACATCCAGGAGCGGGAGAAGTACCTGGATGCTTTGTTTCAGGAGGCAGTCACACCTGGGAGATTAAGCACTTCAAATTTGGTCAATGGCCAGAATAGCAGGGTGTGACTGTAAGCAAGGCAGGTAGAGGGATCCTGCTGTTGGGAGAAGAGCAGCCTCAGCTCTTGACATTGTCCAACAGGTATGAGATACTTGCTCCCAGTGAGGATGAGGAAAAGGGCTACAGGGAGGTTGAGCCAACTGACCACTGCACTGTGCTACGGGAGACCGTTCAAGAGGGGTTAGCAAAGAGACAAGTGGTAGTTGTAGGAGATTCAATAATCGGGGGGATCGAGAGTCCCACATGGTGTATTGCCTGTCTGGTGCCAGGGTAAGGGATATCTCTGACCGGTTTGAAAAGATATTGGGGAGGGAGGGAGAGGACCCAGTTATTGTGGTCCATGCCGGAACAAACAATGTAGGCAAGCTGAGGAAGGAGGACCTTTTCAAGATTATCAGGACCTAGGAACAAAATTTAAGAGCAGGTCCTCAAGGGTTATAATCTCTGGATTACAGCCCGAGCCACGTGCAAATTGGCACAGGGACATGAGAATAAGGGAAGTAGACATGCTTCTAAAAGAGTGGTGCGGGAAAGAGGGGTTCTTTTTCACGGGGTACTGACATCAGTATCAGAACAGTAGGGATCTGTACCATTGGGACTGTCTCCAACTGAACTCAGCTGGGACCAAAGTTCTAGTGAAAAGTGTAAATAGGCTGGTTGATGGGACTTTAAACTAGAAAGTTGGAGTGGGGAGGAAGGGAAAGGTAAAACATCCCCCAGTGGGCAACAAAGCAGCAGGCTCACATCTGTAGGGGTGGATTCTGCTTTGTGGAAAAATATGAAAACGATGACAGGCAGGGAGAACTCAGGAAAAGTTATTAAAGTCTCCAGCACACACACAAACAGCAAAGAGTGTTTGGATAGGGTTAGGAATTAAACTTCAAGCACACTGGATAAACCCATGACAATGAGGTACTGCAGAGCTGGAGGTGTGCTATTTGAATGTAGATGGTGTAAGAAAGAAGGCAGATGAACTTGTGGTGTAGCTTGAAATTGGCAGATATGATGTGGTGGGCATCACTGTGACATGGCTGCAAGGGGGTCAGGATTGAGAGCTGAATATCCAAGGACACACATCTTATTCAAAAGATAGGCAAGTGGGCAGAGGGGATGAGGTTGCTTTATTAGTAAGAAATGAAATTCAACAGTAAAAAATTGAAGTTGGGTCAAATGGTGTTCAATCTGTGTGGGTACAGTTGATGAACCATAGAGGTGAAAAAAACCCCACAGTTGGAATTTGGTACAGACCTCCGAACAGTAGTCAGGAGCTGAGGCGCAAAATACACCAGGATATAGAAAAGGTGTGTAAGAGAGGCAAAGTTATGGTGATCATGGGGGATTTCAATATCAGGTGGACTGGGTAAATCAAGCTGGTACTGGAAATTGCAAGAAAAGGAGTTTGTGGAATGTCTACAAGTTGGCTTTTTGGAGCAGCTCATGGTGGAGCCTATAAGGGAACAGGCAATGTTGGATTGAGTGTGTGCAATGAGGCAGACTTGATCACAGACCTTAAGGTGAAGGAACCCTTAGGAGGCAGTGATCATAAGATGAGAGAATTTACTCTGCAATTTGAGAGAGAGAAGATAGAATCAGGGGTAATAGTATTACAGCTGAATAAAGGCAACTATAGAGGTATAAGGGTGGAGCTGGGCAGAATTGACTGGGAGAGGAGCCTAGCAGGAAAGACAGCGGAACAGCAATGGCAGGAGTTTCTTGGAATATTTCAGGAGGCACAGCAAAAATTCATCACCAGGAAATAGTAGCATGGTACAGGGAGGATGAGGCGACCATAGCTCACTACGGAAGGCAGGGCTAGCATAAAAGCAAAAGAGAAAGCATATAATGTAGCGAACGGCAGTGGAAAACCAGAGGACTGGAAAGCTTACAAAGACCAACAGAGGGCAACCAAAAAAGAAATAAGGAGGGAGAAGATTAAATATGAGGGTAAGCTAGCCAGTAATATAAATGAAGACTGTAAGAGTTTCTTTTGCTATATAAAAGGCAAAAGAAAGGCAGAAGTGTACATTTGACTGCTAGAAAATGACGCTGGAGAGATAGTCGTGGGGAACAAGGAAATCGCCGAGGAACAGAATAATCACTTTGCATCACTCTTCAGAGTGGAAGACATGAGTAATATCCCAAAAATTTGAGGGCTTCAGGGGACAGAGCTGAGTATGGTGGCCATCAACAAGGAGAAGGGGCTTGAAAAATTGAATGGTCAGAAGGTGGATAAATCACCAGGGCGAGATGGATGACACTCCAGAGTTCTAAAGGTGGTAGCTGAAGACATAGTGGAGGTGTTAGTGGTGATTTTTAAGGAATCACTAGAGTCAGGGAGGGTCCCAGAGGACTAGAAAATTGCTAAATTGCTGACACACCTGTATAAGAAGCAGGTACAACAGAAGACTGAAAATGACAGGCCGATTAGCCGAACCTCGATTGTGGATAAGATTGTGGAGTCCATTGTGAAGGATGAGAGTGTTGAACATTTGGAAGTAAATGGAAAAATAGAGCAAAGTCAGCTTGTCCTCATCACTGGGAGGTCATGCCTGACAAATCTTTTAGAATTCTTTGAGGAAGTAATGTGCAGGTTAGACCAAGGAGATCCTATGGATGTTATCTACCTGGACTTCCAGAAGGCCTTTGACAAGGTGAGAGTGGGGTTGAAAGGGTCTTTCTCAGGATGACAGCTGGTGACAAGTGGTGTTCCACAAGGGTTACTGTTGGGACCACAACTTTTCACTTTATGCATTAATGATCTAGATGAAGAAACTGTGGGTATTCTAAGTTTGCTAAGTTTGCAAATGATACAAAGGTAGGCGGAGGAACGGGTAGTACTGAGGAGGTGGGAAAGCTACAGAAAGATTTGGACAGGTTAGGAGAGTGGGTAAAGAAGTGGCAGATGGAGTACAATGTGGGAAGGTGTGAAGTCATGCACTTTGGTAATAAGAATAGAGGTATGTTTTCTAAATGGGGAGAAAATTCAGAAGTCTGAAGTCCAAAGAGACGGGGGAGTTCTTGTCCAGGATCCTCTCAAAGTAAACTTGCAGGCTGAGTCAGTAGTCAGGAAGGCAAACGCAACTTTGGCATTTATCATGTGAGGACTTGAATATAAATGCAGGGATGTACTTCTGAGGCTCTGTAAGGCTCTGGTCAGGCTATATTTAGAGTATTGTATGCAGTTTTGGGCCCCATATCTCAGGAAGGATGTACTGGTCCTGGAGCAGGTTCAGAGGAGATTTGTGAGAATGGTCCCAGAAATGAAAAGCTTAACATATGAGGAACGTTTGAGGATTCTGGGACTATACTCGTTGGAATTTAGAATTACAGATTGGCTGAGTGAAAATCTGGTAGGTGGAGTATAATTCGGGGAAAATTCAAGTTGGTCATGTTGCCAGGAAGAATAAAAATGAAAACCCAAAAGAACTGTGGATGCTGTAAATCAGGAAAAAAAATCAATGTTGCTGGAAAAGCTCAGCAGGTCTGGCAGCATCTGTGGAGGAGAAAACAGAGCTAACGTTTCAGATCCCAGTGACCCTTCCTCAGAATAAAAACGAGTAGACTGAAATGGAGAACAACTGCAGAATTCCAAGGTAGTAGGGTTTAGGTTATCTGGTGCATAAGTCACAAAGGTTAGTATGCATGTAGGACATAAATTCAAGAAGGCTGATGGGATGCATTCCTTTACTACAAGAGGAATTGGACATACAAGTAAGGATGTTATGATTTAGTTAGACAAGGCATTGAGTGAGACCACAGTTTTGGTCTCCTTATTTAAGTAATGACATAAATGTGTGGGGGAAGTCTTACTTGATGCCACCTGGAATAAGTGCATTGTCTTGTGAGGTTAGGTTGGACACAACAGGCCCTTCTTCCTCCTGGCATTTCAAAGAATAAGGACTGACTTGGTTGAAGTGTTTGAGAACCTGAATGGTCTTGACAAGCTGGATGTGGAAAGGATGTTTACTCTTGTGGCCAGGGGCAGAACATGGGGACACTTTTAAAATGAAGGAATGCCATTTCAGGGCAGGGATGAGAAATCATTCTTTTTCTTTAATGGGGTTATGTCACTTTGGAACTGTTTGGGCGGGGTCATTGAATATCTTTAATGGGGAATTGAGGATTACCTGGGATAGATGGGAATGTGGAATATGAAACACAAACTATCAGCTATGGTGTTATTTGAATAGCAGAGTAAGTTCGAGGGGCCAAATGATCTACTTTTGCTCATGTTTTATTTGCTTGTATGGCACTTTTGATTTCCTATCCCATTGGAACAGTCCAATATGCCAGCAAATCTTGCATTTGAGGACGAATTGGCTGAGAAATGAAAATGAATTCAAGATAAGGTTGAGGTAAGAAAGATTTTTGCATCCATGTGTTAAAGTTCCCTCATCACTTCCAAGTTCCCTCTTTCAAAAGCCTTCTCCAGCCATAGAATAGCCCATCATCCTGACTTCAGCCTTGCATTGTCTCCTCCTTTCAGTCCATCATTGACACTGTGCTTTCAGCCCCTCGGGACTTAGCTGACATTCCAGCTTCTTCTCCTTAACCCTTTCTCTTGCTTCAAACCTGCCATTATGATCACACTATGTTTTCTTTGGCTTGACACCCATTTTATTGTGCACTTTGAAGGATTTGTGACACTTTTCAGTATTAACTGTGTAACACAAATGCAAGGTGAGTACACTGCAGTATCATCAAGGTCATAACCTATTTTTTAACCTGGCATTATGTGTGTTCCTTATGCATATTGTCATCAGATGATTGACCCTCTGCCGAACTAGATTATATTAAAGCTCAAGACAAAATAGCTGACTCTCATCACACTGCCAGAAATCCAACCAGACCAGAAAGGAAGAGATTGTAATGAAGACCATCCTGTTTTGTGGGAGTAATGGTGCCACTGTCAATTCAATGAAAGTGCCAGTGTTTTTATTTCAATAAACAGAATCATCATAACTTGCCGCAGCCGACTGGAGAAGTGATTTGGTATTCTCATTACTCTGGATTGGGCATTGATTCAGAGGGGCACATTGCAGGCAACACAGTGGCTCAGTGATTAGCCCTGCTTCCTCACAGCACTAGGGACCCTGGGTCAATTCCAACCTTAGCCAACTGTCTAGGTGGAGTTGGTGCATTCTCCCCAGGTCTTATGTGGGTTTCCTCTGGGTGCTCTGTTTTCCTCCCACAGTCCAAATGGATTGGCCGTGCAAAAAAAAATTGCCCCATTGTCCAAGGATGTGCAGGTTAAATGGGTTAACCATTGTTTAAAAAAAAAAATCCCCATGTGGGGTAATAGGGATGGAGTGGGAGAATGGCCCTGGGTGGGATGGTCTTCAGAGGGTTGGTGCTGACTCGATGGGTAGAATGGGCTCTTGCTGCACTGTAGGGATTCTATGCTTGTCCACCTGTCCTCAGGCAGTGATGTGATAAAGTGTAGGATATGTAGCACAGAACAGGCCATTCAACACAAGCTGTCCATGCATGCCTTGAATTTAACAGAATAACCTTTTCCCACATACACTTGCTTAGCTTCCCTTCAAATGCATCAATATCATTCACTACTTCCAGAAAGACTGGTTGAAATCTCCATATTCCATCCCATTTGGGTGAAAAGGTTTTGTTTTGAATTCCCGAAAGGATTTCTTGGTGAATATTCTACGCCGATTGCCCCTCATTCTCTCTTCCCGGCAAGAAGAAACATCTTTTCTGTATTCACCCGATCAAAACCTTTGAGATGCCTATAAGCTCATGCCTCAGCCTTCTTTTGCTCAAAAGACGAGAAACCCAGCCTTTCCTGGGATCATCTTTGTAAATCCTTTTCCGCATTTCTCTCGTGTCTCCAAATCCATTCTGTAATGAAATAACGATAATGCAGACAATCATGCAAATGTATTCACAACATCTGCTGGGCCTGATTTGAACTCTGCAATTGGATGGGTTTTGAAGTGAATTAAAGCTTTGCTGTTGGGTCAGAAAGAATTTTCATGAATGTTCGTAATTTGAGAACTTCTCTTTCACTTCCAGCACATTTTGCTTTCCAAAACCAAGCTGGCTTTTGAAATTGTTCAAAGACCCACATCAAACAAAATGTGAAATAAACAGTAATCTACATGTTGCACTCCCATTGGTAGAAAAGCATTGCAAAAAGGATTGTCTGCAATAAAGTTAGAATTATCAATATTATGTCCTGGCAGCACAGAATCCAGCAATTTATTGTGAAATGTACCAGGTGCGCAGTGAGCCCATTTTAAACTGATGGGAATTCTTAGTAAACAACTGAAATTGTGTACACTCCTACACTGAACCATGAGAACCATCAGTTCAGAAGAAATCACTTACAGAATGAAAATGTAGTGCTTTTAAATTACAGTGTTCATAAGCACCATATCCTAAAGCACTTAACAAAAAAATCAAGTCCATTTCAAGCGTACTCGCTAGTTACCATGTAGCAAATATAGCAGACAATTTGCATGCAGCAAGATCGCCAAAACAATTGAGATGATGTTTCAGTGATGTTGATTAAGAGATTGTTTCTGGCCAGGGAAATGTGATGAACTCATTTTTTATCTTTCAGCAAGTATAGTTGGAAATCCTGTGTTCATCTGAGAAATCAAACGGGGCTCATTTGAATGCTGGTGGCCTTGGACAGTTGTCAGCCTGGATGTTAAGCTTCAATTTCTGCAGTAGGACATGATCCCACAACCTTGTGTCTCAAACTTTACTGTTACCATTGACATTGGAAAAGAATTTGAGAAGAAAGACATGATGGGCTCCTTTTTTTGTCAACCTGAGGATTTTTCCTCACAAATCAGATCTTCCAACATTCAGAAAGTATCATGAGGTGAGGATGAAGTGAGTACCGATGAATAAACATGGTTGAAGTTCAGATAAGGCCAAACTCCTCCTTTGTCAGGCCATGATGGACCATGTAATGACAGAGATTCAGAACAAAAACAAGTATTTATTGAAATTCAGTACAGGACCGCTGAGAGGTCAAATGTAGGTTTTCCTCTGTCGTTTGTCTCAAGTGGGATTTGTGCACTTTAAAAAATGATCAGCATTATCATTAGATTTCTTTTTAACAAAGTAATGGCACCACCATTTATAAGCTCTCATTGATTTGAGCCACATGTCTCACTCCTGCCAAAGTTCTATTTTGCTGCATATGGTGTTGAAAGGGTTAAAACATAATTGAGTGCAGTAGTGTTATGGGAATTGGACAAAACAAAGAAAGAGCTTTTTGGAGACAAACCTGAGGATGCTTGCTATGAACAGTCTCTCCAATCATGTAGGCCATGTTCATATAATCTGTAAATAGCTGCAGCACTGCAATAAACCTCATATTGTTTACTCAACAAATAGACTCTTCCAGTGAGAGAAGAAAGTGGATAGCCTCATCCAAACTCTCACGTGAAGTAATCCACATGCAAAGCATTTAACAATGAATGAGTCTTCAGCTGTCGATTCAGGAAGAAATCGGTCATGCCTAACAGTAAGGAGTATGTTTTCATTTTTAAAAAAAGTTTGAGTCAGGTAAAGGGTTAAATTCACTCTTCCTCTCAGGAAGTTGCTAAGTACGTGCAAAAAGAGCTATGTAATAGTGACTTCAGAACACTCGGAAGTGGAACCTGAGCCGATCAGGTTCCAGGAAGATAACATTACCCGTGTGGAGTCATGTTCAATAAAGCCTGATATGTTCATTGGAGTGTATGCAGACCTGAACTTATTACACCTGGTAGATTTTATGAATTGCATAAGGCAATAAATTAATGAGAAGTACAAAAGCACACAGCTGTAACATAATTCAGCTGAATGTCTTGCTTATTGTAGTGTGTTTTATTAAACTTTTCTGGGATCAGTTATGTTTATCGAGGCCTGTGAGTATTGCCACAATACAAGACATCTGAGGGTTGCTGCAGCAGCAGGGACATATTATGGCAAAGAGGGGCTGCATTATGTTAGTAGGCATTCGATGAAGACTGATGCCAGAGATCAAACTGCGCAAAGTGTACTGGTATTTGCCTCTGATAGAATGTGTACCTGTTTCAGGAGGTGATTCCCACTTTCTGTTAACACAGTTGTTTCCGCAGTTTTAGGATGCGTTTAAACAGCTGGATTCATAAATATATCACTTCAGAAGTAGTTTAACAGCTCATTAGCAGCTTGAAACTAATTATTAATGTTCAGATGCACAAAGGTCAGACGGTGTCTGCCTCAGGTGAGTTTACTGCTGGTATGGAGATGAAAGGCAGAAAACCAAGATGAAGCCATTATTTACTTTACAGGTGCTATACACAGTTAGTCAGAATGTACATTAATAATTACATCCAATGCATGGGAAATGGAGCCATAGTTATCTTGTGCACAAATTGTTCCTTCACCCATTCTAGCTCAAACACCAGTTTGCTATTGGGTTCTGACGCACTTGACGAAGAATAACCTTCAGCACACACAATGGTTCATCCGAGTGGAGACTTGGAGAGTGAGTGAGGGGAGTTGATGGAGTGAGAGGCAAACAGCCAGAATCAAACTGGCAATAATTGAATTTCAGACTGAAGAGAGATGTTCGTTCCTTTTTAATAAACCAAGGTGTAGATGAGACTTCTGGTTGCAGCAGTGAATGCAAAACTCCTGGAATCTCTCGCCAAATAACAGATCACTAAAAGGGGAGGACTTCAGATTCCTTCTTTGGGTATTTGGTCTACAATTAGTAGATTGCCTGATCCCATACTTGTAACTCTCTAGTGCTTTATCCTATCTCCTCACTTAGCTCCTAAACACACAGTCTCCTGCAGCAACCATTGACAAGGTGTATCATTAATTAGGGTTTGCTGGCTGAAAGTCTTATCCCTGATTTAGAAATGGAAATGTTACAGGCAGTTTCTCTCAGACAAGCAAACAATGGAAAATATTACCTTCAGATCTTCGTAGATCATTCATGCATTGGCTTAGCAAGTTTTGTAATAGAATAGAATTATTACAGTGCAAAAAGTGAATATTTGGCTCATCAAATCTGCACTGACCCTCTGAAGAGCATCTCACCCAGACCCATCCCATAATCCAGCATGGGGTTTCCACCAAGTCTCACCCACCTAACCTGAACATCCGTGGATACGAAATGATATCTTTTTAGGATTGCCAATCCACCCAACCTACGTGTGGTTGGACTGTGGAAGGAAACACAGCAATGAGGAGAATGGGCAAACTCTACTCAATCGATGACTTTGGACCCAAACCTGGTCCCGGGTGCTGTCAGGCAGCACAGCTAATCACTGTGCCACACTGAGAAAGAACAGTGCATTCTGTAGCTGTATGGAAAGAGGCCAGCCAACCGTCCACAGAAGATGCCAACCAGACCAGCCCTCCAACCCTATTTACCATGGCTAATCCATTTATCCTGTACATCCCTGGACAATATGGGCAACTTAGCATGGTCATTCCATCTAAACTGCACATCTTTAGACTGTGGGAGGAAAGCAGAGCAGCCAGCGGAAACCCCCACAGACACAGGCAGAACGTGCAAACTTCATTCAGTCAATCATACAAGGTTGGAAATGAATTAGCTTTATTGTCACATGTACTCAAATGAATACAGTGAAAAGTTTACAGTCGCTGCATTACAGTGCCATTTTCAATACAAAGGTACCTAGGCACAGATATGTAAGATCAAATTCTCAGGAAACAGGAAAAAATAATAGAAAGACAAAGGAATAATTAGTCCGGCATTATAGGTCATCAGAATAAATTAGAAAAATAAGGAAGTAAGAAGTTCAGAATATCAGCCTTTCTGACCCTGTCCATTGCAGGCACCAAGCCTCAAGGGAGTCTCCACCACTTTGCCACCACCTGCGCTGGACCCACCATCATAGGGGTTGCCCCACTTTAGACACCATCTCTTCATCTTTGGGCCCACTTCGCTTACACCACTGAACCCACACTTGCACACAACCAAGGGTCTCTAGTTTCTGACTGATGTTGATTTGTGTGGGGGGAGTATCCAGAAAAATATGAAAAGGCCGACTCTAGCATCAATGCATTGTCATGCCTGCTGTGGGACCAAGCCCTGCACCATTTCAGCTCTTCAACTCTTCACCACTTCTCTTTGGAACAAATGGATGCCTACGAATTGTGTGCTTCTGCCAGGTTGCTTTGCAAGTGACCACCATGCATCAGCACAGGATGTTTTAGTGCTGACATGGACACTTGCATATTACGGCTCTTAGCTTGCTTTCCCACCGCGCACTCACTGTAGTGTTAAATTGGATGCTGCCAACTTCAGTCTCACTGTCTTTTCTTAATACATATGGTCTCAATCACTCAGTCACTGGCTGCCAGCCTCTGTGGTTTAGCTTGCTCTATTGCACAGAGGGAGGGGCACACAGCTGGTAAAGGTGGAGAACATTGGAGAATAAATATTTCAGCCAGGCAGTGGGTCCACATATTGTCGACATAATTGCAAGGCACAGTGCGACAGAGCTTTTGAGGAGAAGAAGCAATTGTGTGATGGCTGAGACTGGCATTTGGCAAGCTGCATCTGCCAGGACCTGCTCTGGTTAACCTGTTGGGAGTTTACTGTTTCTTGATGGAGGAGAGGAGAATTAGGAAGAAGATATACATAGGGTATGTTGGGGCTTTAATGCAGTGCAAATAAACGAAAATAAGCTAATTGCCACCGGTGTTGCTCCTAATATTTTATTCTTCTGCGCTGGACCTCCGAAGTCCATGCGTAGCAGTGACTTCTGAAGCTGCAAGTCAATGTGTCAGCTTAGAGGGAATATTGATTGTCACTTAAAGGAGCGACTTAAGTTTCAAAGTCAAAATTGGGAACATGTATCTTGACATCAAGAATCTGATTTTTCAAAAATTCCCATCCCGCATGCCACTTTTTACCATCAACCTCACCACAGCAGGGAGGGAAGAATTCTGCTCTGGGTAAAGTTATCTTCTAGCATTTGCGGTCTGTGGGCTGGCCTTTTTTCCTAATACGTTCTGACCTTCTGCTTATAGCATTTCATATTGCCACAAACCTCTTATCATTTCCTGCAGAATTGTAACAGTCACTTTTAAAAAAATCAACAAATTTATGAGAGAATTTGCACTGTCAATAAATACGTTGTGCTTAAGAATGACAGCTAAGCTTTTGTTCCTTAGAAGAAAATTTTGAACTTCTCTTTGGTTTGTTGTTTGCAGGTGAGGCATTGAAATGTTGTACCTATGTTGAATCGAATGAGGAGAGCTGCAACAAATAGGGTTCACAGGCCTGCACACTGTTTGCAGATGGCTGTTCTATAATCACAGGACCTAGTGAGTACAAAAGGAATGAGAGGAAGACTGCCTGTGACTGTTTCTCAAAATAGTTTTGGTTCTCTTTTGTGGACTACTGCTTGGAAATGAATCTGGGAAACACCTGATAGTTGCCTCACAAAAGAACTAGCTAATGCAGAATAATAGATCTTTCCGAAAACATGACGAGCCGACTTTTTGAGATGACTTTGCCAATTAAAGAAACTTTTTTTATTATTACAATAAGCCTATTCAAAACTAAGTATGATGATTGAATGAAAATAAAGATATCTCAATGGTGAAACAGATAAGAGGAAAGTCGTACCAAATCTTTCACCAATTTTTTCAACACTTTTAAATATTTTTCAATACTTTTCCATACTTTTAACTGTTGCTCTCACTGCACGTTAATACATGTAATGCAAAGAATATCTTCTGGCCATGAATCAACAGTCATCAGACAAGTAGACACTTACAGAGTCAAATTAGTAGCTTTAAACTGTTGCACTGACATCACAGGCTTCATTTCTTCTGTCCTGTCAGACCATATTGTTTACTGATGGACAAGCTTTGCCCCATGCCTAATTATGACTGAAGGCATGTGATGGAGATCAGTATCCAAACTATGGGTTAAACTTCTTCACAGGCTCAATATACCTAACCACACATTCACCCTCAACTGCAGGTTGATCAACAAAGTATATTTGTGACAAGAAACATTACATTTAACACCCTCCCTCTTCTTTGTCATCTTGGTGAGTTTTTGATCAAGTGTAGTCCTTGAGAAATGCAAATGTTCTCATGACAGTATAATGCTGACAACCTAAACAGTCTGTGCAGTGTGATTAACTGAGAGTCGGAAGGTCCAGCATGATTTTGTTCATGCTTCACATTGTTGGTGGAGATGTGTTGGGTCAAGTTGGATAGTCAATGAGGACCAGTATTTGTGAAATGTAAATTTATTAAAGTCAACTGGAGAGCAAGTGGGTCACTATTCATGAAGAAGATTCTAACTCTGTTAGATATTATTTACAGTGAACATACTTGCACAGCCTGTCAGAGTGAAGATTCTTACTGATTACAACTTTTACCAAAATCCAACTAGTGAATGGATTGGAGTGTGGTGAGCATCTAAGTGCTACCTGTAGCCAATAATAATCTACAGCCATTAATCTGCAATTTAACCTAGCATAACGTCTTTTGCAAAGAATGACTTCAAGTATGAGATTGATGCATGTTAGATGAAACTAAATTTCATAATTCAAGATCGATTCAATGGAATTGGTATGTCAGAAAAGCAATAGTAGGGACACAGAAATTAAATGAGCAACTGAGAAAATTTTTTTTTTCTGTTCCTTTTTGTGGGATGTGGGTGTTCCTGGCTGGCCAGCATTTCTTGCGCATCTCTACTTGCCCTTGAGAAGGCGGTGGTGAGCTGCCTTCCTGAATTGCTACAGTCCACCTGCTGTGGGTTAACCTACAATGACATTAGGGAGGGAATTCCAGGATTTTGACCGAGTGACTGTGAAGGAATGGTGATATATTTCCATATCAGGGTCATGAGTGGCTTGGAGGGGCACTTGAAGGTGGTGATGTTCCCTTATGTCTGCTGCTCTTGTCCTTCTCGATGGACGTGGTTCTGGGTTTGGAAGGTGCTGTCTGAGAATCTTTGGTGGATTTCTGCAGTGCATCTTGAAGACAGTGAACACTGCTGCTAGTGAGCAATGGTGGTGGAGAGAATGGATGTTTGTGAAGGTAGTGCCAAGCAAGTGGCTGCTTTGTCCTGGATGGTGTCAAGTTTCTTGAATGTTGTTGAGGCTGCGCTTATCCAGGCAGGTGGGGAGTTTTGCCTAGTAGACGGTAGACAGGTTTTTGGGAGTCAGGAGCTGAGTTACTCGCTGCAGTATTCCTAGCTTCAAGTAGGTACGTAAATAGACCCGTGACATGCCTGAGACTTGCTTTGCTATTTTAACTTCAAATTTGCATCTTTTGTTCAAGACACTTCATACTTGCAGTGGTGGAGTAAATATGGACTGCTGTTTCACTGATGACTATATGGGCCTTCTAAAAGCAAAAGTGGCAGCAATGGATTTAACAATGGCACTGCAATCATCTGCAACCTAACATTGATTCTAACTACTTTCCTCGCACAATGGCTAGTTTGTCAACTTTGAAACCAGTTTTCTTACCCTGCCATTGATGCATTTCAGATTACTGTGCAACATTAATCACCTCATGACAACACGAATAAGGGAAATGCAAAGCATTGAAAAAACACTGACAGCATAATTTTTGGAAACCTTTGGAAATCAAATTATCTCATGTTTATTGCAACATTTCAGCAGACATTGAATGAAATGTCAATCAACATCCAGCATATGAACAGTGCAGAGCTGATAAACACAGCAGGCCAAGGAGCATCAGAGGAGCAGGAAGGCTGACTTTTCAAACCTAGACCCTTCTTCAGAAAAAAGAAGGGTTGAGGCCCGAAACATCAGCCTTCCTGCTCCTCTGATGCTGCTTGGCCTGCTGTGTTCATCCAGCTCTACACCTTGTTATCTCAGATTCTCCAGCATCTGCAGTTCCTTCTATCTCTCTCCAGCATATGAACTACTACTTTGATCATGTGTTCCTTAAAATCCATAGCAGTAACAAATCTTAAATTTTGCAAAAGTATGTCAAATAAAAGCATTAGAACGTTGAATGTGCTACAGTATTTTGTATAACATAAACCACTCCTGTTGCAAATCGTTTCCGTGAACATTACACACAGATGTACATGGTAGTTTTTAAATTAAGTTGCTACCATCCAGTCACCAACAGCATTTGCTTTGAATCCATGCAAAAGCACATCCGGACATATTATAAAATAAAACCTGTTAATTTATGGAAAATTGTTTACAACCTTAGTCCCAATCTCCACCTCCCGCTTGCAGTTATGTCTGACAGGAAAACATTTACAAAGTGGACTGCATCACTTCAGAGAAAACCTAAGAATTTTCAAAAGAAAGTTGGTGGTTTCTGAAATAGTTTTATACTTTATTATAAGGAAATGAAGTTATGCTGAAATATTAAATAATGCTTTTGCTTACAAATGTATCAAGAAAGTACATTTTCATTTCCAAATTTTTTATCCTTAGCAATGATACCTGCCTTGTAAAGATAATAGATAAAAGATATCCTCTATTGTTCAGATTGAATGATTTTCTGCAAACTGGCCACATTGAAAGTTTGACATGGTGAATATTTATCCCTTTTGAAATGAAACGGTCTTCAGCTCTGTAAGTCCTCAGGTCTGAAGAACTAAACAGCAAGCAAGGTAGGGCGAAGTTGGTAACTCACTTTGGGAAACTCTCGCAAATTTAAGATGTCTAGGTATCTCCCTTCATCTCAAAACTCCCATTTTCCCCTTATCAAGCAAAAAATAGTTACTGAGAAGTTTTAAAAAAAGACGACTTTTTAATCAAGTATTAAACAATTCCAAAAAAAATCCTCAAGGCCAAGTGAAAGCCTCTTCCAAGTGCTTAGAATGTCCAAAATCACACCATAACCAATGATGAAGTCTTATTGCTATTGTCACCACTTGCTATCAGTCGTGTGTCCAATCACTCTCATTGTGTTTCATCGGACTGGTAGCCCTGGACACTAACAACATTCAGGAGCCTTCCGCATAATCCTTTCTACACCTATTCAAAGACAAAACAGGTCGCAAAATGCAGTAATGGGCCTGTCAAATATTCATGCATTGCGTTATGTACAAATAAAATCATAATGCAATAGGTTATGCATGGAGAGAGATAGTAGGAACTGCCGATGCTGGAGAATCCGAGACAACATGGTGTGAAGCTGGACGAACACAGCAGGCCAAGCAGCATCAGAGGAGCAGGAAAGTTGGCGTTTCAGGCCTCGACCCTTCAGAAATGGGGGAGGGGAAGGGGATTCTGAAATACACCGGGGGAGAAGGGTGGGCGGATAGAAGATGGATACAGAAGAAGATATGATGAGAAGAGAGAGACAGGTCAAAGAGGCGGGGTTAGACCCATGAAGGTGAATGTAGGTGGGGAGTAAGGGAGGGGATTGGTCAGTTCAGGGAGGCAGGAAGAGGCTAGTGGGTAGGAGATGGGGTGGACTTGAGGTGGAAGGAATGGTTAGGGAGGTGGGAACTTGCTGGGCTGGTCTTGGGATGTAGTCCAGGGGAGAGGAGATTTTGAAGCAAGGTTATTCTCAGACATCTGAGTGGGCCAAACAGAGCTAATATATATTTGTATGAGCCTCATGGATTTATCCAACTCTGTTCATCATTATGTAAACAGAGTTGAAGATGCAAGTGTCAACGGGGGCACATGCATTATCGGGGAAATATTTGAACTCAATCAGCTGAAAATTTCTGGTCAAACCGTATGCATTGTTGGTGGAATGGACATGTGGCAGCCGTTTCAATCAGTGACCAGCATTGTGAGGGAAAAGGAGAATGTAGGTTATTGCACGACATTCTCACATGTTGTCCCCAGTAATTATCTGGGCTGTTATTCCCACTTTCCCTGGTCTTTCAGATTTAGTCTGGATATCAATAATGCCAGGCAGTTCTAACTACGGAATCGCCTGAATGCTCTTTATCAAAGCAAAGCACACTCCAAAAAAACCTGCAAAAATCATATGCTTACAATGTTTACAGTCACAAATGTCCTGTTTTGAGTGGACTTGTCTGAAGATCAGATCAGAACAGATGATTAGCCTGCTCTGTCCCTATTTCCAGCTTCTGATCAGATGGTCTCTGCCCAGGAGAGCTAATTTTACTGAGTCAAGGTTTTTTAAATTCTCCTTTGAAACAAAAATGCTGTGCATTTCCACTGTTGACTCCGTTCAGTCTGCAGCAAATGATCAGTTTGACCACTGGCAAGGATCACAAAAGTGTCATCTATGAAGTCCAACCTAATCAACAAATTCGTTCAGAATTACTTGTGTCTCTTTGCAAAGAGTCATAGATCTTGCTTTACCTGCTCACCACTTTTACAGCAACCGATCAAACATATGATATTTACACAACACAATTCAATGACTAACCTCAAATTCTATGACCGATAAATAACCCACATTATAACATTTCATTTAGCTTGTCTATTTTTGGCAGTTCAATCCGTTACTGTAGAGTTTCAATGTTTCAATATTAAACACACACATTCCTTCAGCAAAATGCAGGAACATTTTAAAACCAGCGACTTTTCTAATCATTAGATCATCATTAAACTTCATATTTTTTCTCCCCATTTGATTTAATTCCATTTCTTTCATTTCAATTAACCCAGAAAATTTAGGGTTTTATATCTACACCTGGAGGAAAGCAAAGTAGTTTCGTTTTCTTGTATCCCGTGTGTCAGTCATTTCCCTTATAAAACAGTAAACGGGAAACTCTGAGATGTTGGATGTGATCCCAGGAATAGCCAGGAAGAATACCTGAAGAATTGCACGGCTAGACTCAGTCTAAGACTGCTTTTGTTGCCTGCTCTGCAGCTGCAGGTCTGTTTGCAACCGGCAGCAGAGTTCAGTGTTTACGTCCTTCAAGAAACACAGATATCACACAGACACACTCCACCCATAACCATGAGAATTGCTCCCTGGAGACCCTGGATGACATACAGCTGAGACACTTTCTCATTTTCCTCCAGCAGACTTTCCTTCCTCATGTTGCCATTCTATATTCTCCCTGCTATGACAAAGCAGTCACAAAATCTCAAAATTCATGCCTTCACATGTGTCACACTACTCCCAGTAAATTTCACCGACTTTAATTAACAGTTCAAATCATCAAACATTTCTATTAATTAAGCAAAATCATCAAACATTTCTAATAATCTAGCAATACCTAGCAGAAATAAATCCATCAGCAACAAACCTGAAAATACTTGGTGATCCCTTTCAGTAGTGCTGTTAACCGCATAGTTCACTATGGGGAGTTAAGACAAGTTATTAAGTGAAACCTTGATGTGTAAAATGGAACTATAAGAGTCAAATCAGTATTACAGACCAATTGAAGTCACAATTCGTCTACTCTGTAGGCTTTTGCTGCTGTTACTTGTGACCTAGCCAAAACAACATCCTGTGTGGCACACGTCAAAATTATAAACAAAACATTACACCCACAAGGCCAGAAATAGGCATTGCTGAACCCAGATTTGCAGATTTAGGGCCATGTCATCTAAAAATAATCATCATGGGACTGGTCTCCATGAGATGAAAGGTGTTAGAATGTACTCTTTCTTTACACCATTTGGTAGAAGTCAGGAAATTTCTCAATCAATAGTTTTCTAATCCTCTGTCAGAATGAGAGAGATGAAATGCACTTTGATTCATTTTGTGAGAACTTATCCTCACTTGATATCATCAATCAAAACTGGAACTGAAGGCCAATTTCAAATGTACTTAAATTAATCCAACATTTTTCTGACGGTTCAGCCATGAGTTTTGGTCTGTTTAATGTTTCATGGAGTTTATCGTTCTCATAAGGCCTTGAAATCTATGCGCTATGAATTTTTAGTTTTAAGATTATTCCCCTGTAAAGAAGTTGGGAGTCTTACAAAATGGCCTCAGAAGCCACATCACTTTTAAGGATTCAATTCATTGAATATTTCAAGGATTCTTGGGTTGTCTATTAAATCTCAAAACATGTGAGACCTTGAAAACTTCTGTCGTTTTGAGCAGGGACATCACAAGGAATGTCTTCACCATTATTGACTTTGTCTTATGGAATAATCAATTCTCAAAATTAACATTTGCAGGTATTTGATTATGATAAAGTTGGCTGAAAACAATTATTTTGAGCAGAATCATGTAAGTGGCATGAGAGAGAAATTTGTCAACTGCTTGTCAACGAGTTGACTGAGTGAGTTGTCTAGGACGGCTCCCAGGCCACTCACTGCAAAGCAGTAAAAGTGAAATAAAGGTGTCCTGGCTCACTTCCATAACCTGTTCAGCTCAGTCCACCCGTGGGAGCAATCTCGAACTATTCAACCACAAAAGCCATTGCAGCTGCTGAATGTAACTTTAAGTTGCAACTTCTCAGCTTCAGAAAGATAATCATCCAGGCACAAAATTACAGGAGAGACTGACCTCATTTTCATTTTCATACTTTTTTTTATTTTACTTACTTTCAATCTTGGTCTCTCTATTTTTAACTTTCTAACTAAAATAATTTTATCATGCTTTACCTCCATAACTTTGAGAAACAGGTGTGAAATGAACTAATATTTATCTTGTTTTGGAAAAACATAAAGCTGTGCTAACTAGTTATTTTTAAAGTGAAACACTTGAGAACTAATAGACGTCTACATATAACTGAATATTTCGTCCATGGACCCCCCCCGAGGTTTGAACTGATGTGTGTGTGGTTGTGACACGTGATTGGAAGGAGCTTACAGCAGAAGATAATAACTTGTGTTATTTTGAGAACTGTCTGAAATAAAAACATGCTTCCCAATTGTCAAGGGGAGGAAATAATCTGCTTTCATCACATCCCCAAAAACCCCTTTCAAAGCAGTTTGCTCAAATGTCACAAGCCAAAAGATTTTGTGTTCACAGTGGAACCCTTGTGCCAGATTGAATAGGCCTGAGGTCTATCAAATATTGGTGAAGTATAACACTGTAGTGAGAGACCACTTGAACTTTACGCCTGCACCTTCCGGATCCACATTCAAACAAGGATTTTTTTGTTGATTTCCCCTTTTTGGTGTATGTTGGTATCCACCAGTTCAGGAGGCATGTGGTTTTCTTGATTGCAGTCCGTTGCATTCAGAGAGAAAAAAATGAGTTTGGTGAAAGAGCTGTCAGACAGGCCCGTCATTTGTAAATTCAAAGGGTTGGGCATGGGCCCAGGATGTTCCTTCTGATTCCTGCACCAATATGTCAGCTTTCCATTTCAAAGTGTGCTGTCTCTGAAATCATGCAATTGATTTGCTGCCAGTTTTTCATCTGTTAAACAGGCACGGCATTGTCAGAATTCTGGGCCAGAAAACAGTGTCTGGTTTTCAGCACAGACTAAAATGTGTTTTTGCTTTTTTGGCTACCTAGTTGATCTTGCCAGATGCACATGCTTGTCTCAGAGTTTAAGCCATGTAAGTCTAAGTATACATGGCCAGTACAGTGAAACTGCAAATGGTTCATTAAATCAGCTAATGTCATTGGCAGCGACAATCTTAGCCCCACTTTTCTAGGTCCGAAACAGACTAAAATGCTCCACTCAGTTTTTTGTTTGGCTTTGCAGCCAACGAATGATGCTTATGTTTGTTATCCATCCTCTTTAAAAGCAGATGCAAGGTGCTTTTTTCACATCCATTGTTTGGAGGAGGTCAAAAGTCACATGATGCCAGGTTATAGTTCAATAGGTTGAAATATAAGAAATCACAAGCTTTCAAAGTGTTGCCCCTTCGTCAGGTTAAGAGGGTCAGTGCTTTGAAAGCTTGTGATTTCAAATCAACTTGTTGGACTATAACCTGGTGTCATTTGACTTTTGACCTTGTCCAAACGCAGTCCAACACCAGCACCCCCACATCATTGTTTGGAGGAGGAATTGGTATACCTATGGATTAATCATGATCTCTTTATGTTGGTGTATCACCCACTATTTTAGTCACATTGTGTTTCTTTTAGTTGTTGTTTGGTCGCTTGGACTGAAGCAGAATTGTGTTTAAATTCTTGCATTATTTGAGAAGCATGGGAAGCATTTTTGGGAAAACCACCACCTTCAAGTTCCTTTCCAAGCCACTCCTCATCTTGACTAACTCCCTAATTCCCCACCTACACTCACCTTTACTGGCTCCATCCCCGCCTCTTTGACCTGTCTGTCTCCTCTCCACCTATCTTCTCCCCTATCCATCTTCTATCTGCCTCCTCCTCTCTCCCTATTTATTTCAGAATCCCCTTCCCCTCCCCCATTTCTGAAGAAGGGTCTAGGCCCAAAACATCAGCCTTCCTACTCCTCTGATGCTGCTTGACCTGCTGTGTTCATCCAGCTCCACACCGTGTTGTCCAAGATGTTGGGAGGACAGCTGGGAACACCACTCAACTGCTCAGCAGCCTCAGAGCTGCTTATAGTCAGTGTTGAGCAGTTGTTTGAATGGGCCTCATATGAGGGCATAGTTCTTGGGTTCTTCTCCAATTCAGGTCACCTTGAGGCACAATTGACTTTTATTGTTGGGGAACCTGAATGCGTGTGTTAATACACACATGTTTATTGTGTATTAAGTGGCAAATTAGTTTACTCTTCTTCTGGTCTCTGAAATCCATTCTTGAGACCTAAGCACATGATACATGGCAAACAGTTAAGTGCAACAACTTGGTGCAGAATTGTTGTCAGTGGAACGTTTCAGGTGTGGCATTAAATCTATGATGTTATCAGGAAAGATAAGTTTGGATGGGCTTGTTTCCTTGGAACAGAGGAGGCTGACGGGTTATTTAATTGAGTTATATAAGGTCGTGAGGGGCCAGGACACTGGATGGGAAGGGCTGATTTTCCATAACAGAGGGATTAGTGACCAGGGAGGTTGAATTTAAAGTATTTGTTGAAAAGATTAAAGGCAAGATGATCACAGATCTTTTTTTTCATCCCAAAGGTGTTTAACTTCTGAAACCCATGACCTGAAAGGGCCAAAACCTTACTCCATTCAAGAGGTGATAATGGGAACTGCAGATGCTGGAGAATCCAAGGTAACAAAGTGTGAAGCTGGATGAACACAGCAGGCCAAGCAGCATCTCAGGAGCACAAAAGCTGACGTTTCGGGCCTAGACCCTTCATCAGAGAGGGGGATGGGGAGAGGGTTCTGGAATAAATAGGGAGAGGGGGAAGACGGACCGAAGATGGAGAGAAAAGAAGATAGAGAGGAGAGTAATGGTGGGGAGGTAGGGAGGGGATAGGTCAGTCCAGGGAAGACAGATAGGTCAAGGAGGTGGGATGAGGTTAGTAGGTAGAAATGGAGGTGCGGATTGGGGTGGGAGGAAGGGATGGGTGAGAGGAAGAAGAGGGTAGGGAGGCAGAGACAGGCTGGGCTGGTTTTGGGATGCGGTGGGGGAAGGGGAGATTTTGAAGCTGGTGAAGTCCACATTGATACCATTGGGCTGCAGGGTTCCCAAGCGGAATATGAGTTGCTGTTCCTGCAACCATCGGGTGGCATCATTGTGGCACTGCAGGAGGCCCATGATGGACATGTCGTCTAAAGAATGGGAGGGGGAGTTGAAATGGTTCGTGACTGGGAGGTGCAGTTGTTTATTGCGAACCGAGCGGAGGTGTTCTGGAAAGCGGTCCCCGGGGGAGGGTGAGGGATGTGTTGCGGGAAATGTGGGAGACGCGGTCAAGGGCGTTCCCGACCACTGTGGGGGGAAAGTTGCGGTCCTTGAAGAACTTGGACATCTGGGATGTGCGGGAGTGGAATGCCTCATCCTGGGAGCAGATGCGGCGGAGGCAGAGGAATTGGGAATAGGGGATGGAATTTTTGCAGGAGGTGGGTGGGAGGAGGTGTATTCTAGGTAGCTGTGGGAGTCAGTGGGCTTGAAATGGACATCAGTTACAAGCTGGTTGCCTGAGATGGAGACTGAGAGGTCCAGGAAGGTGAGGGACGTGCTGGAGATGGCCCAGATGAACTGAAGGTTGGGGTGTAAGGTGTTGGTGAAGTGGATGAACTGTTCAAGCTCGTCTGGGGAGCAAGAGGCGGCGCCGATACAGTCATCAATGTAACGGAGGAAGAGGTGGGGTTTAGGGCCTGTGTAGGTGCGGAAGAGGGACTGTTCCACGTAACCTACAAAGAGGCAGGCATAGCTGGGGCCCATGCGGGTGCCCATGGCCGCCCCCTTTGTCTGTAGGAAGTGGGAGGAATCGAAAGAGAAGTTGTTTAGGGTGACGATCAGTTCGGCTAGGCGGAAGAGGATGTCGGTGGAGAGGGAACTGGTCGGGCCTGCGGGACAGGAAGAAGTGGAGGGCCTTGAGGCCATCTGCATGCAGAATACAGGTGGATAGGGAATGGACGTCCATGGTGAAAATGAAGTGTTGGGGGCCAGGGAATTGGAAGTTCTGGAGGAGGTGGAGGGCATGGGTGGTGTCACGGATGTAGGTAGGGAGTTACTGGACCAAAGTGGAGAAAATGGAGTCCAGATAGGTGGAGATAAGGTCGGTGGGGCAGGAACAGGCTGAGACAATGGGTCGAGCAGGGCAGGCAGGTTTGTGGATTTTGGGAAGGAGATAGAAACGGGCCGTGCGGGGTTGGGGAATAATAAGGTTGGAGGCTGTGGGTGGGAGGTTCCCTGAGGTGATGAGGTCATGAATGGTGTTGGAGATGATGGTTTGGTGCTTGGGGGTGGGGTCATGATCAAGGGGACGGTAGGAGGAGGTGTCGGAGAGTTGGCGTTTGGCCTCGGCGATGTAGAGGTCAGTGCGCCATATTACCACTGCTCCACCCTTGTCTGCGGGTTTGATGGTGAGGTTGGGGTTGGCGCGGAGGGAGCGGAGGGCTGCCCGTTCTGCAGGGGAGAGGTTGGAGTGGGTGAGAGGGGTGGAGAGGTTGAGGCAGTTAATGTCTTGAAGGCAGTTGGAGATGAAGAGGTCGAGGGAGGGTAGGAGGCCTGGGGGTGGTGTCCAGGAGGAGGACTTGTGTTGGAAGCGGGTGAAGGGATCAGTGGAGGAAGGTTTAGGTTCCCGGTTGAAGAAGTAAGCGTGGAGGCGACGGCGGCGGAAAAACAAGAGGTGTCTGGATAGGAGACTCAAGTGCTCCAAATAATTTCTATGGCGGGACCAAATGCGAGAAAGTGGGATGCTTAGGCAGCTGTGCAGCCCCCTTCCCTGTCAGGATGGGCCAAGAGGCCTTTTTCTTGGCTGTGAACTTTCTACCATTCTAAATGAAGACCTAATCTGCCCTCTCTGAACTTTGTTTGAACTCTTTTGTGGAGTCACTGGCAAGACCTGTATTTGTAGCCTTTTCTGAGCTGCCCTTGAACTGAGTCTGGAGTTGCCAGATCAGTTAAAGGTGGCAGATTTTCTTCCCAAAACAAGGGACATTAGTGAGCATTTTTACAATTGTCGCTGATTTCATTCTCACTCAATGTTGAGATTGGCTTTCAATTTCAGTATGATTTATTTAGATTCAAATACCATCAACTGCCAAGGTCCATGTCACCAAAGCATGTCGTCCTGGTTTCTGGTCCAGTGACTAGTCCAGTAACATTACCGCTGCACCATTATCTCACAATCCTGTTGTGATAATGATCATTGCAAAATAATGTGTAATGGCCCAGTTTTGGACAGTGAACGATTGAATGCTCAGTGTTTGGCTACAATTAATGCATGCAATTCTTTGCCCTGTTTTATTCAGGAAATACAAGCAAGGACAGGAAAACCAGCCTCGTATAGAAAGAAAATGCTGCAACATCCAACATCACTTGAATCAGCAGTGAACAAAGTTTGACCTTGTGATGAGGATAAAATTTCTTTGCATATACTGTAGTTTGTGTGGACAGACTCGAGGTTTGTACAGAAGGGCTGTGCAGTGAGGAAATGGTTTACTTCCGAAGCAGTTGACTCTTGTTCAAATGGGGAAATTCCAGTTTACTTTGGTTGGTGAAAAGGCAATGATAGATTAACCTAGAAAGAGTGATGCTCAACTTGCAGATCCTTGACCAAAGACTGTGAAAGGAAAAATGTTCTTTGGAAAGTAAAAAAATTAGTTTGGAGAAAAGAAAGGAAATTGATAAGTCTTGATTGCCAATGAAGCAACAAACTGAACACAGAATTATATACAGGAGAAAAGAACATAGGAACAGGAGTAGGCCATTCAGCTCCTCTTAGCCTGTTGCAGCATTCTTTGAGGTCATGGATGTCTGCCCTAACTGTATATACCTCTCTTTGGCCCATATAGAACATAGAACATAGAACAGTACAGCACAGAACAGGCCCTTCAGCCCACGATGTTGTGCCGACCATTGATCCTCATGTATGCACCCTCAAATTTCTGTGACCATATGCATGTCCAGCAGTCTCTTAAATGACCCCAATGACCTTGCTTCCACAACTGCTGCTGGTAACGCATTCCATGCTCTCACAACTCTCTGTGTAAAGAACCCGCCTCTGACATCCCCTCTATACTTTCCTCCAACCAGCTTAAAACTATGACCCCTCGTGCTAGCCATTTCTGCCCTGGGGAATAGTCTCTGGCTATCAACTCTATCTATGCCTCTCATTATCTTGTATACCCCAATTAGGTCCCCTCTCCTCCTCCTTTTCTCCAATGAAAAGAGACCAAGCTCAGTCAACCTGTCTTCATAAGATAAGCCCTCCAGTCCAGGCAGCATCCTGGTAAACCTCCTCTGAACCCTCTCCAAAGCATCCACATCTTTCCTATAATAGGGCAACCAGAACTGGACACAGTATTCCAAGTGCGATCTAACCAAAGTTTTATAGAGCTGCAACAAGATCTCACGACTCTTAAACTCAATCCCCCTGTTAATGAAAGCCAAAACACTATATGCTTTCTTAACAACCCTGTCCACTTGGGTGGCCATTTTAAGGGATCTATGTATCTGCACACCAAGATCCCTCTGTTCCTCCATACTGCCAAGAATCCTATCCTTAATCCTGTACTGAGCTTTCAAATTCGACCTTCCAAAATGCATCACCTCGCATTTATCCAGGTTGAACTCCATCTGCCACCTCTCAGCCCATCTCTGCATCCTGTCAATGTCCCGCTGCAGCCTACAACAGTCCTCTATACTGTCAACGACACCTCCAACCTTCGTGTCGTCTGCAAACTTGCTGACCCATCCTTCAATCCGCTCATCCAAGTCATTAATAAAAATTACAAACATTAGAGGCCCAAGGACAGAGCCTTGTGGAACCCCACTCACCACTGACTTCCAGGCAGAATATTTTCCTTCTACTACCACTCGCTGTCTTCTGTTAGCCAGCCAATTCTGTATCCAGACAGCTAAGTTCCCCTGTATCCCATTCCTCCTGACCTTCTGAATGACCCTACCATGGGGAACCTTATCAAATGCCTTACTGAAGTCCATATACACCACATCCACAGCTCGACCCTCATCAACGTTTCTAGTCACATCCTCAAAGAACTCGATAAGGTTTGTGAGGCATGACCTGCCCCTCACAAAGCCGTGTTGACTGCATTTGATCAAGCCATGCTCTTCCAGATGGTCATAAATCCTATCCCTCAGAATCCTTTCTAACACCTTGCAGACGACAGACGTGAGGCTTACTGGTCTGTAATTGCCGGGGATTTCCCTATTTCCTTTCTTGAAGAGAGGAGTTACATTTGCCTCTCTCCAGTCCTCAGGTACGACTCCAGTGGAGAGCGAGGATGCAAAGATCTTCGCAAGTGGCGAAGCAATTGCATTTCTCGCTTCCCAAAGCAGCCGAGGACAAATCTGGTCCGGGCCTGGCGACTTGTCAATCTTAATGTTTGACAAAATTTTCAGCACATCAGCTTCCTCTATCTCTATCCATTCCAGCATGCACACCTGCTCTTCAAAGGTTTCATTCACTACAAAGTTCGTTTCTTTCGTAAAGACAGAAGCAAAAAACTCATTTAGGGTTTCCCCTACCTTCTCAGACTCCACACACAAGTTCCCTATGCTATCCCTGATTGGCCCTACTCTTTCTTTGACCATTCTCTTATTCCTCACATAAGTGTAAAATGCCTTTGTGTTCTCCCTAAACCGTTCTGCCAAGCCTTTCTCGTGCCCCCTCCTGGCTCTCCTCAGACCATTTTTGAGCTCCTTCCTTGCCTGCGTGTAATCCTCTCTAGCTGAACTTGACCCTAGCTTCCTCCACCTTATGTAAGCTACCTTCTTCCGTTTCATAAGAAGCTCCACTGCTCTCGTCATCCAAGGTTCCTTTATCTTACCCCTTCTTGCCTGTCTCAGAGGGACATATTTACTCATCACTCGCAACAACTGTTCCTTCAACAGTCTCCACATGTCTATAGTTCCCTTACCATGGAACAATTGCTCCCAGTCCATGCTTCCTAACTCATGTCTAATCGCGTCATAGTTTCCCCTTCCCCAATTAAATATCCTCCCATTTTGCCTAATCCTCTCCTTCTCCATAGCTATGTAGAATGTGAGGCAGTTATGGTCACTATCACCAAAATACTCTCCCACCACAAGATCTGATACCTGCCCCGGCTCGTTTCCGAGCAGCAAGTCTAGAATGGCCTCTCCCCTCATCGGCCTGTCAACGTACTGCGTTAGGAAACCCTCCTGAACACACCTTACAAAAACAGCTCCATTCAAATCTTCTGCTTGAAGGAGGTTCCAATCAATATTGGGAAAGTTAAAGTCACCCATTACAACAACCCTACTGCGTCCACACTTTTCCAAAATCTGCCGACCTATGCTTTCTTCAATCTCCCTGCTGCTATTGGGGGGCCTGTAGTAAACCCCTACACCTTTGCTTCATAAAAATGTATCTATCTCAGATGCACCATCCACAGTCATTTGTGGAAGAGATCTCCAAACATCTATTACCTTTTGCATATGGAAGCACTTCCTAGCATCTCTCCTAAATAGATTGCCCCTAATTTTTAGATTATGCCTCAGACTTCTAGAATCCCCAACGAGTGGAAATAGTTTATTTTTATTTACCCTATCGTTTCCTGTTAATATCTTGAAGACTTTGTTTCTGATCACCCTTGAACCTTCCAAATTCTTGGGAAAATAAGCCTAATTTGTGTGATCTCTTCACATAGTTTCATCCCTGAAGTCCAGATATCATTCTTCTTAATCTTTGTTGCCCTCCCTTCATGGCTGATATCTCCTTCCTGAGGGGTGGTTCCCAGATCTGCTCACAGTATTCCAAGTGGATTCTAACCAGAGTTTTGTATAACAGCAGCACAACTTCTGCATCTTTATACTGTAGTCCTCCAGGCCAGGATTCCACTTGTTCTCTTGATTAATTCCTGCACCTGTTCATGAACCCAGAAATCTCCTTGAACATGCACTATATTTAACTTCATATCATCTGGAAAGTACACCGATCTATCCTTTTTAGTCTGTGAATTGTCAGAATGGGACAATTTTAATTTTGTTGAAGTTAGTCACATTCAGTTCCACATTGAGTTCCAAATCAGTCAGAATATATGAATTTACATACAAATTAGGAGCAAGAATAGGCCACTCAGCTCCTCAAGCCTCCTCTGCCATTCAAGAAGATGATTCGACATGGTCATTAATACAATCAAAACTGGTAGACTGAAACTATTTGCCTCGGTCCAGTCAATATTCTGTAAAAATCCAACGTGAAAAAGAATTCAAATTACCAGAGTACGATCTGCATCAGTTAATTGGCAGTGGTCAGTTTGCTAACATGAGTCACACTCATCTTGACAAACCTGAATTGCATCAAACAAAACCATTGAAACAGGCTATTTTTCTGACTCAGTCCAGGTCAGCAGCACTGGTTTTTTTACACTTAGAAGCAATCCACAAAACAAAATCCTTCATAGAAGCTTGATTTCTGGAAGTTAAGAAGGCTAATTGTAGAAAATTTGCAAGCGCGTGGAAGAAAAGTACAATTCATCCATCCTTTTGGATATTAAATCTGTAATGGTGAGGCAAACAATTCTTAGCCAGTATCTCAGTGGTTAGCATTGCTGCTTCATAATGCCCAGGGCCCTGGGTTCAATTCCAACCTTGGTGAGTGTCTGTTAGGAGTTTGCACATTTTTGCTGTGCTTATGTGGGTTTATGTCGGGTGCTCCAGTTTCCTCCCATAGCCCAAAGATGTGTCCTAGGATGTTTAAGCTTGGTTGGCCAGCCGTGTAAATGCAGGGGTTACAGGGAAGGGGTGGAATGCTCTTTTGAGGGTCCATGCAGACTCAATGGTCTGAATGGTCTCTGTCCACACTGTGGGGATTTTGTGATGCTAACTTTATTTAAATTAGAGATAATATTGGAAATGTTTACATCATTTTATGTTTAATGACAGTAATGTATACTGTAGTTCCTTCATATATTAGACTGAAACAAAAATTAGGGCATAATAGGAGACAAATAAGGGAAATGACTGTGAAATAATGTGTCGTGGGTGTATCAGTGAGAAATGACACTAACTGCAGAATTAGACCATGATGTTGGCCTCTGCACAAGCATTCAATTCCACTTTGCACAGTGTTTCAGGTGCAATCATTTGAAGTTGGAAAAATTCAATGTCAATTACGAAATGTCAAATGGTACCCATGCTGAAGTCATATTTTTCTGCTGAGGGTCAGGGGGAAATGGGCATATGGAGCACTATGTAACTGACAAGCTTATATTGTTGCCCGTCTGTCATTGCCTGAGAGAAAGGTCTGAATGACTTCTGGAACATGATTGAGTGGATTCGGTCTTTGGAGGAGGGCACTGAGTTCTCACATGTTGCTGTGGGTCTGGAATCACAATTCAGCCATTCTAGGGAAGGGAATTCAAGGCAATGACAACGAAATTCTTTGCCTAAAGGACACTTCAGAACCAAAGTGATTTTTTTAATGAAAATCTGCCTCTTTCCCCATTTTTTTCTGATTTTATCAAATAAATTAAGTTTGTTTCTGTTTCCTCTTGTGAAATTTAAACTCAAATCCCCCAATCTTCAGTCCAGCTGCCTGGTTACTTGTTCAAGAACATAACAACAATGCTGGCCTATAGTGATTCAGACAGGTTCCTGATAAATACAGACATAGGAATATACCATCACAAACATTGGCGGCAAGCGCATGCAGATTTTTGTCAAATTATGTGACCATCTCTCCTGAGGTATGCTAATCATATAAAATTATATGGAACTTCTTACAGGACAGGAAAAAGCCAATTTGATCAAATGTATTTCTGCTCCATGTGAGCCTCCTCTTACTTGTTGCTGCTATATCGCTGGTGCAATGCTGTTTTTATTCCTTGCTCTAAGCTCACCTTCATGTTTTGCTGCTTGTTTCTTCCTTCCTTCTGGGCAAGGGGTGTCCTGGTAGTTGGGAAGGGATTGCATTGCAGTTGGAGATGAAGCCCTCATTGGCTGCATTTATACCACTTGGAAAATACGTCCTCAGTGATTTCCTTCTCACCTTCCATCCCTGCCATCCCTCTGTCCATCATGGCTCAGGATTCCAGCTAGCCCCTCAGTCCTGTGTGAACGTCAATCTGAGCCATACCTCTTGCTGTCTGACAGCCCCAGTGAGGCCTTTGCTGCTGGCAAGTGGAAGCTGTGTTGGTGCCCTTTCCCTGCAGGAGCTGCCTGTCAGCTGCACATCATCAGGACACAGGCCAGTCTCTCATCAGCACAGCTGGGGCTGGCACCTGGCTCCCAAATAGTAACAGCTCCTTCCAGAATGTTCCAGGAAGCAAGATTCACTCTAACCGTGTACCTCGAAGGCCATAAAGCACAGCAAAGTACAGATGATGCTGGAAATCTGATATAAAGGAAACAGAAGCTGCTGGAGAAATGAAGCACTTCTGGCAGCACCCGTGGAGACGGAAGCCAGCTTAACCTTTCAAGTCCAGTGTAACACTTTTCCAGAATTGAAAATTTTGGATTCAGAACTGAAAGGACTTTTATCCAATAGGCTCTTCCCAATTCCTTATTTTCACTCCTTGTCCTTTTCTGTGGCCAACCCAAACTGTACGACAAAATGTTCTCTGAGCATTGTCTGATTGACATTTGGCTCACTTGACCCAGCTCATGCTCCCCAAACAGATATCCAGTTCTACCTTCTCCCTTGTTGAACTTGAAGTACATTGATGGAAAAGGTTTACTTGAGTATTTGGAACTTGCTCCCCTTTACACATTATGATTTCAGACTCCACTATAATAACAGCACAATTCTCGCAAACTCTGCAGATACGTTGCAAATTTGTTCCTTTGCATATTTCCCACTAGCTCTTGACCAATGGAACCCTACATATATTAGCATAATTATATCTTTCTTGTTTCTGCTCTGTAACCTTACAGTGTGACCTTAACCCATCTTGCGCTTCTATCCTCTTCAGCTTAGTAAAATTCTCCTTTGCTTCCTTTTATGCTGTATTCCCTTCTAATTTTTCTGAAAACTCTTAACCAGGCATATCTATCATTAGCTGTGTCCTTTTTTGAACCAATACTCCATTGTCATTACTGCATCTGACATGGCGATTGACATGTGCAGTGCAACAACCTCATTGAGCACAGAGTGGGTTCACATACACTCACTGTGCATTCCATTATTACATTTTCTGTAACACTGACTTGCCCACCTAATATTGAACTGTTCCCCACTCAAGTGTTACTTGTCTCTTAATTCACTGCACACCTTCTCAACTCCCACCAAGCTGATTTCACATTTTCCCATTGGCGCTCACAAACTGTACTTCAAAGATTTTGGTCCCAGTCCTGTTCAGGCACAATGTGGTCCAAACAATGCAGGTTGGATTCTCCCAGAATTAATCTCAACATGTCAGGAATCTAAACCCCTTCCTCCTTCACCATTTCTCCAGCTCCATCTCCATATCTCTTTTCTGATTTCTGTATCACCAGTGTGTGATACTGGGTGTTATCCAAAGACAACTATCTTCGTGATCTTGCTTGCTGGTTTTTTTCATCAAGTTTAGCTCCAGTGCCACATCCCTCTTTCTACTTGGACCACAGCAATTCATTTTTTCACCCTTTCGAGTGCTCTGCAGATACTCAGAAAGATTCTTGACACTGGCATCAGAAAGGTAACATCCAAACTTGGAGTCACATAGAATCTCTGGAGTGTGAAAACAGGTCATCCAGCCCATCGAGTCCACACCAACTCTCTGAGGAGCATCCCACCCAGACCAACCCCCTACCCTGCATTTCCCGTGCCTCATCCGCTTAGCTTGCACATCCCTGGAATCTATGGGAAATTTAGAATGGTCCATCCACCTCACCTGCACATCTTTGGACAATGGGAGGAAACCGGAGAAATCAAGAGGAAATCCATGCAGACTCAGGGAGAGTGTGCAAACTCCACACAGACAGCCTGAGAGTGGAATCGAACAAGGTCCCCAGCACTGTGAGGCAGCAATGCTAACCACTGAGCCACTATGCTACCCATAGCCACAGAAATGCCCATCTGTTCCCCAAACTATGGAATCTCCTCTCATTATAGTTTTCCTCATCTTCCTCCTGTGTGCTTTTGATATTAATGCCACCAGACCACAGAAACAACACAGAACCCACAACTGATGTGTCTCTGTGCAAAGCAGCCCTGAGCAGAAAGCATATCATGGCAAGATTGTGTTAACATCTAAGGGCCTGGCATATTTCACAATGGCCAATAGGCCATGTCACAGCCAAGGAAGGGGAAGCTATGAGATTTTTTTTGTCAGAATGTTTTGGGTGAAAGTAGATGGTGCGAGGGCATTGCTTGATCATTGTTCCTCCTGCTCCAAATTTAAATCCATATTACTCAGTCATTGTCCATGCATTCAGGATGGCTGTGTTTCTTGCTCTCTCTTAATTTCCAAATTGGCTGGATGTGATTTTTGCCTCAGAGGGTGTTTCACCTGAATCAGCCATGCTTATAAGTCCTGCAACAAAAGAAACCACATTGTTAAAGAATCCAACAGGTGTTTGATTCAACTAACTTCCATATCCAAACTTCTGATTAGAATTGAATAACATGCTTCTAGTTGTGTATTGTGCTTCAGATGATGGTTTTATGATTATGTTTATTTTAACAACTGGAAATATAGCAAGTTTAAAATTTGCCCACTTTGATTTCTTGTCAAACGTATCTTAAAATATGTTCCACCAATTTTAAATTTGAGGTGGCTTTAAAGAACAAAGAAGCTCACAGATTTGATTCAGAAAACCTGTTTGGACATATGTTTGGAGCTCACAGAACTCCTTAAAGTGTGAAATCACTCTCTATCATCATCAATACAACAGGTCAATGGCATTTTTCACACACTAATCAATACATTTGTCCGAATAAGCTTTGAAGATTGGCATTTCAAATGCAGAGAAAACACAACATTTGGCAGTCTTCAAGATTACAATATACTTCATGTGGTCAACAAAATGTCATGGTCTAACATCTTAAAATTTGAACATGTAACAAGTGGGTTAACTCCCAAGAATGTGCTGCAATCCCAAGCATTATCGCACATCACCCAGTCTTTGCACCATCACAGGTGACGAATATGGTCCAAGATGTTCATGCGGACCCTAGAAGTGTCAATGCACTGATTTCATGTGAATTTCCTAAGAAGTTTAAACTTCCAAGAAGCAATTCCCCTGCTCCCTGGCACCCACAGAAAGGATATTTGACTTGTGATCAAAGATTTCAGATGGTTCTGATTTACTTTCCCAGTTACCCCAGAAATGTTAGGAAGAAATATTTTAGCTGAGTTTCTGGGTAAGTCAATAACTAATCACCTTGAACACTCCCTTGACCACTGACCAACGGCACCGCACACGCTCCCCCCCCCCCCCACCCCACCTCCACACCTCCAGTCCTACTATTCTGCCTTGATTTCTCCCAACTTGACCTGACAAGTCCTGATCATCCCCTTAAACCTCAACTTGCCCTAAACTCCAAAGTGGATAAATTCTTGGGATCTGATCAGGTGTACCCTAAAACTCTGTGGGAAGTTAGGGAAATGATTGCTGGGCCCCTTGCTGAGATATTTACATTATTGATAGCCACTGGCTGGCTAGTGACGTGTCACTATTTCAGAGAGGTGGTAAGGAAAAGCCAGGGAACTATACATCAGTGAACCTGACATCAGTGGTGGGCAAGTTCATCATAGAATTCCGACAGTGTGGAAACAGGCCCTTCAGCCCAAAAAGTCCACACTGACCCTCAGGGCATCACACCCAGACCCATCTCACATAACTCACATAATCTACACATCCCTGAACACAACAGGCAATTTAGCATGGCCAATCTAGCTACCCTGCATATCTTTGGACTGTGGGAGAAAACAGGAACATCTGGAGAAAACCCACACAGACACGGGGAGAATGTGCAAACTCCACACAGACTGTAGTCTGAGGCTGGAATTGAACGTGGGTTCTTGGCGCTATGAGGCAGCAGTGCTAACCACTGAGCCACCGTGCCACCCCAGTTGTTGGAGGGAATTCTGAAGTACAGGATTTATATGTATTTGGAAAGGCAAGGACTGATTAGGGGTAGTCAACATGGCTTCATGTATGGGAGATCATGTCTCACCAACTTAATTTAGTTTTTGAAGAATTAACAAAGAGGATTGATGAGAGCAGAGAGATGACGGGAGCTATATGGACTTCAGTAAGGCATTCGACAATGTTCTTTGTGGTAGAATGGTTAGCAACGTTAGATCAAGGTTAACATGGAATAGCAGGAGAACTAGCTATCTGGATACAGGGCTGGCTTGAAGATAAAAGACAAAGGATGGTGCTGGAGGATTGTTTTTCAGACTGAGGCCTGTTATCAGTGGTATGACACAAGGATTGGTGCTTGCTCCACTGCTTTTCTTCATTTATATAAATAATTTTGATGTGAGCATAAGAGATATTGGCTAGTAAGTTTGCAGATTACACCAAAATTGGAGATGTAGTGGACAGCAAAGAAGATTGCCTCAAAGGACAATGGGATCTTGATCAGATGAGCCAATGGGCTGAGGAGTGGTAGATGGAGTTTAATTTAGTTAAGTGTGAGGGGCTGCATTTTGGAAAGGCAAATCAGGGCAGGACTTATACACTTACTGGTAAGGTCCTTGGGAATATTGTTAAACAGAAAGACCTTGGAGTGCAGGTTCATAGTTCCTTGAAACTGGAGTCACAGGTAGATAGGATAGTGAAGAAGGCATTTGATACGCTTGCCTTTATTGGTTAGTGAATGGAGTGTAGGAGTTGGGATGTCATGTTGCAGCTAGACAGGACATTGGTTAAGCCACTATTGGAATACTGCATGCAGTTCTGGCATCCTTGCTAAAGGAAGGATGTTGTGAAACTTGAAAGGGTTCAGAAAAGATTTACAAGGACATTGCCAAGGTTAGAAGGTTTGAGCCATAGGGTGAGGCTAAATAGGCTGGTGCTATTTTCTATGGAGCATCAAAGGCTGAGGGGTGACTTTATCGATGTTTATAAAATCATGAGGAGAATGGATAGCATAAATAGTCAAATGTCTTTTCCCAAAGGTGGGGGAGTCAAAAATGAGAGGCTATAGATTTAAGTTGAGATGGGAAAGATTTAAAAGGGACCTAAGGGGCAAGTTTTTCATACAGACAATGGTGTATGTATGGGACGAGCTGCTAGAGGAAGTGGGAGAGGCTGGTACAATTCCCACATTTAGGATGGATATATGAATAGGAAGGGTTTAGATGGATATGGGCCAAATGCTGGCAAATGGGACTAGATTAATTGAGGATATCTAGTTGGCATAGATGAGTTGGATCGAAGGGTCTGTTTCCATTCTGTATATCTCTATGACTCTCTGCGTAACACAACTTGACTAACCCCAAACCTAACAACCCACCACCACCTCCCCGATCTAACTAGAACCTACCACATGATCACTCTCCCAATCTCCCTCCCCCGATTTCTGCACCTACCTCAATCAAATGAACCCAAACTGACAAATCCTCCTGATTCACCCATCTACCACTTGCCACAATGTCCACCTGTAACTCTACCACCTAACCTAACTACTCCCTTGCCCATTGACTTGATCCGATTTGCCCATTCCTCACCTATCTTTTGCACTGACCCACTGAGGTCATCCACGCTATGTAGTTAGCTCACTTATCCTATCCATCTTACCTTTTGACCCTTAGCTCATTTCACCCATCAGTAATTCTCAAATATTCACACCAGACATTTAAGTTGACCTTACAGAAGTTCTGCATTTTGGATTGGAATTTGGAATCTTTTCAACATATACAGGCAAGTGGATAGTTTTATGTCTGCTTAGAGTCAGGGCTGCTGAAGCAATTCAGAAGATTTGGGACATTGTAAACAAGACCAAAGGAGAGGTAGCTTCCAAAAAGGTAGATGTCATGAGATGGTATTTACAACAATTCCTGAAACCGAAACAGGGTGAAAATAGGGTCACTTGTCAAGGTGTGACCTTGTCAACATTTTATCCAATTTAATAGCTGCCACGTCACTGCTTTCCTGGCTACAAGTTAAACTGAACTGAGGAGGACAAGGGCAGCAGACACATGGGAACACCACCACCTGCAACTTCCCTCCAAGCCACTCACCATCCTGACCTGAAATATGTCCCATTCTTTTGATGTCACTGGGTTAAAATCCTGCAACTTGCTCACTAAGAGCTAAGAGTCCCAACATTCTAAGAAGTGTAAGATAACAAAGTGTGGAGCTGGATGAACACAGCAGGCCAAGCAGCATCTCAGGAGCACAAAAGCTGACGTTTCGGGCCTAGACCCTTCGTCAGAAAAGGGGGATGGAGAGACGGAACTGGAATAATAGGGAGAGCGGGGGAGGGGGACCGAAGATGGAGAGAAAAGAAGATAGGTAGAAAGGAGAGTATAGGTGAGGAGGTAGGGAGGGGATAGGTCAGTGCATGGAAGATGGACAGGTCAAGGAGGCGGGATGAGGTGGTAGGTAGGAAATGGAGGTGCGGCTTGAGGTGGGAGGAAGGGATGGGTGTAACCTGTTCTTCCTCTCACCTATCCCTTCCTCCCACCTCAAGTTGCACCTACTAACCTCATCCCACCTCCTTGACCTGTCCGTCTTCCCTGGACTGACCTATCCCCTCCCTACCTCCCCACCTATACTCTCCTCTCCACCTATCTTCTTTACTCTCCATCTTCGGTCCGCCTCCCCCTCTCTCCCTATTTATTCCAGAACCCTCACCCCATCCCCCTCTCTGATGAAGGGTCTAGGCCCGAAACGTCAGCTTTTGTGCTCCTGAGATGCTGCTTGGCCTGCTGTGTTCATCCAGCCTCACATTTTATTATCTTGGATTCTCCAGCATCTGCAGTTCCCATTATCACTCTAAGGAGTGTGGTGGTTCAAGAAGGCAGCTCACCAACACCTTCTTCATGGGAATAGGAAATAGGTAAAATTGCTGTCCCAGCCAGCGATGCCTACATCCTGAGTAAGAATAAATTAAAAGTAGGGCTGTATTAAACCAAAAAGTAGAAAGTCTTTTACCAAGCTGTATGACCTGCAGGTCTTGAATAGTTGTCAGGACAGAATTTGTCTGCAGGTTGAAAAGAGGTCAGCCACTTGTGAAAATAGAGAGTAGCCACATTGTTTTATTTTATTGCTGAACTCAGAAGACATTGAGGCTGATTTTCCTCTTTGGCCTTTGTGGCAAGAGATCTTCAGCAGGGTGGGACTTCTATTAGTCCCTGCCTTTCCTGGAGCCCATTTTTGAGGGTTAGGGCAATACTCATTTGTAGGCTGGTTGAATACCCTCAGCCATGAGCCAGCTAAAGTGCAGTAGCGCTTGAATATATAGAAAATATTGTTAAATCTTTGAAATTTTGGCAGCAGGCAAACCAAAAGCCCTCACTGTATTTTGATCATGTCACTCCCAGAAACAAACTGCAGACTTGCTTTCCTGCCTATCCCTACCCAGCATGTGCAAATGAACGTTTCTAGTGCTAAGTAATTGAGAAATTCCATTCAGTGCTATTTTTGGACTGCAACAACTGGGTCACAATGCAAATCAAACACTGCACAAGGAAGTAGATTCACTGCCTGAGGATTTTGTGCCTCTGAGACCAATCATCAGGCTGCACATTTACAAGAACTCTGTACAAACAACGTTTCTGCTGTCTGGATCACCAGTGCCCTTCATGGGGATCCACCATGCTGAGCACTCAAGCTTGAACTGAATAATTCAGCATTTCTATCCTGAAACACCATCAGCAAGTGTGAGGTTAGGTATATTTGCAACAATTACTTGCCGTTGGATATTTAGGTCTGCTTTATTTCTCTGATATTTATGAATATTTGGGTTTGATTTAGGATTGTGTATTCTTGTACATCTTACCATTGACAATGAGGAAATTTGGCATTTGTAGTGAGAGTGCTGTTTCCAGCCACTCTCAGTGGATAACAGGAAAAATGTTAGATAGTCTGCAATGCCTTCCAGTGATGCAGTCAAGAGACTCGGTCCAATTATGGGGAAAGTGCAGCATGCAAACGCCATCTGGGATCCTCTCAAATAGAGTGTGAGATGGGAAGATATAAAATTATCATTTCACGAATGTATGAAAAATGGAGAAATGATTCAAGTGGGTGATAAGCGGGAAATTGTAAAGAATCAAGATCTTTTTCCATAACTGCCATTTCAAGGTGGTAAACTAATGTTATATGAGCCTGTCACATTTTAAGCAATGTGATCCTGCACATTAAACAAAGTCAAATTGAAGGGGGTCATTTTATGATCATATAGGTTTGTTGTCTCTTTGCTTTCAGGAAATAAATGCTCATGCAGTCATGAGGACACAAAAGGAGGCAATTTTGTCAACCTTGACACTTCCTCACTCATCTCCTTCACCGTCTCTGAATTGTTCGACTGATTGTTTGACATTCAGTACTTGATGACCACAGATTTGCTGCAGATAAATATTGGCAAGACCAAAACCATTGTCTTCAAACCATTGTCATGACAACAGAGCATAGTTCTGAATTACCTGCAGACATATTGAACTTTTCACTAAGGCAGGTGGTTTTGCTTTTGTTTTGCACAAATTGTAGACTTGACATGATACAAAAGAAAGCAACCTGGACAGAAAACGTGACTGTGTTTTCCCCTGCTGGGAAATCCAAGAGAAGACCTTACACACCAAATACATCTCTGTTTGTCATGTGCCAGTCTGATGTTCGAATGCCAGTGTGCCAGTCTGGTCATCCAGTGCTCTTAGGGCTAGACTGTACTGTGAAAGTTACAGCTGAAGCATATCTACTAATTGCCTCCTCTGTTCGTACTAAGAATGGAAAGAACAGAAAGTCTCTCTGATTGCTCGAAGCAGCTCACCAATCATCACAGTTGAACAGGAAACCTGGCCACTCCATTTGGCCAATCTGCAGAACCCAGAATCTCCAAAACAACTGCTCAATTGGAGAATCGACACCACCAGAATCAGCCAATTTAATGATCACAACGTTTCAAAATCTACATTGCACAATCAAACAGAACACTCTATTGTATAGAACATGGAACATTACATCACACTCTTTATAACTGTTATCTTTTTCCTCACTTCCCATTTCTAATCTTTCTATCTGTGTGTTGCATTTTATTTCCCCTTACATTTTAGTCACTCAATCTTTCTTGAACTCAAGAGAGCCTGGTTAAGTTGGCTACTTTTTTAAGACAATACAATGGAATTGGGAAAGACATCCGTGACAGAAGGGATCATCTGTTTCCTTTTCTTGCTTACCTTTTGGCTGTTAAATCTTTTGGTTCTGCGTCTTGTAACCAAGTGGGTGCCAGCGAATGGTAACCTTGTGCACTTTTCACTGTACTTATGTATTCCTATACTTAGTACGTGTGACAAATAAACACATCTAAATCTAAATAAATTTAAATTTAACTTTACTGTAGCCAAAAGAGGCAGTGGGTGGGGCTGGCTTGCATAAAGAAGAAGAGCCAATTCCTCCTTCCTCACCTGGGATCATAACAAATTGGAGAACCTCACATAAGGACCAGTTGGAAGCCTATGTACAAACACTCTTCTCAGTGACTGATTCCAAGGATCTCCTGGGCTCATCTCTGAGGCTGAACCAAATGCTTTGTAATCTTGGTATCATGTTTGATGCCAAGATGCATTTTCTGCCCACTTTCCTACCACTTTTCACCAGGAAGGAATGCTCAAAGTGCACGGCAGCAGCAGAGAGGAATTCTCCCCTGAAAGTCCCCAGAACACATGGGAAATTTCAATCTCAGAACCAAGCAATTCAGAAAAATTCCACCCCCCCCCCCCCCACCCCCACCTCTTCTCACACTTGAGCAGAATTGGCAGAATCTCTGAGCAGCTGCTCCCTCACTCACAAACAGATTCTCTTCCATGCTTGCTGCCACCATTTGGAGAGAAACAGCCAGTGATTGGAGGAGCAACAAGCAAAGTAAGGAAGAAAGGAAAAAAAGCAAAGACTTTTGCCACCGTAGGACATGGTCTGGGGGTAGGGAGATTCAAGATTTCAGGGAAAGGTGAAGAAAGAGGTTGCAAGGTTACAGAGTGGAGTGGACAAACTTGATGCTTGGAAGATGTTTCCCTGATCTGTAACATTTACAACAATGGGTTTTGGCAATTTGGCTCTCAGTAAACTTAGGTAGAAGTAGGCTAAGTCCATTAATGTCACCTTGCCCAGCTGATTATGACATACTTTTGTTTATACCACACCCACAGCATTGAACAACTCAGTATCAAACTAAAATAAAACTGTTGTGTAACCCTGTATGAGCCCATTACACATGATAGGTATTGGATTGCAATTACAATCAGTCAGCTCCAATTCAGCCCCTCCAGTCAGCTTTCATTCACAGCAATGTACCTCAGCCAAATACTCCTAATTCTACAATATCAGGTAAAAGTTTAAATTGCATATCCTCGACAATTTAGCGTTGCATTCAAAGTAGGATGCTAAGCAAATTATAGTCAGTGAGCAAATAGAACATTCTGACCATGTATGGGCAGATGTGTCATCAGTGCTTAACTGGATAAGAAAGTTTCTTACACTGACTTTGGCAGTCAGTCAACTCAATCTGGTTACACAACTCCAGACGATTAATTCATCATCAAATTTGAGGCTGCACTTAATAAGTTTGACACCTAGGAAGATAAGGTGACTAATTGCTTATGCAGTGTAATATATTTAATGGGTAGAATAGATTCCTTTTGAAGCACTGTTAACCTGAAACAGTTTAAATGTATCAGAGATAGTAAGAACTGCAGATGCTGGAGAATCTGAGATAACAAGGTGTACAGCTGGATGAACACAGCAGACCAAGTAGCCAAGAGGAGCAGGAAGGCTGACGTTTAGGCCTGGAAGTGAGAGTGCAGGGTCAGTAGTTTTCAGCTGAACATCCATGCAGGTAGTTGTTGTCTGGAATGTCCTGACTTGAGTTCATCTCAAAATGGGCCAAAAATAAACCTAAGACAGAAATCCAGGAAGAACGTGCTGCCAAGACCCTGTCTTTGCACCTTGCTGCACACAGAAGTTAGTTGTTGCCTGGGAGCAAACCATCTGTTGATGCACTTGGCCAGTGACTGATGGTTGCCATGGGGAGACCAGGAGGTGAGAGGAAAGTATTACAGTCTCAAGGCTATAACACATCTCAGCATTTCGATAGTAACTGTATGTCTCTCAACGTTCGCTAATTATTCTTCCTGACATAACTTAAATCTCTTAATGTGTGGCAAAGTAGCCTCAGACTGTTCATACATTATTATAATATGTGATGTGTCTCCCGTTTTCCCAGAGGAAACATGGGCTTTGTTAATGAACTCAGCAATATCTATTATCCTTGACCTGTCATGATTATTGTTGGTCTTGGAATGATTTATTGCAATGAGGAAAGATTATGTTAGGTTTAAACAAGCTTTGCAATGTTCAGCTGTAGTGAAGCAGCTGCCAATGTTATTCATGGGGTGCAGTGAATGCACATGTTATAATGTTTTAACCAGCAACTGAAATGTTCCATAGCATGGCAACTGTTCATTAAACTGTTTGAGGAATCCCATTGAAATCTGGCTTTTTGGAGGTAAACAAATGGTAATTATTTCAAGTTCTTTGAAAATGATATTTGCCTTGTTTCACAGTCAATACGAATGAATTGATCTGATGAGAAAAGTCAACTCAGATCAATTATTAATCATCTGTGCATATCAGTATTGTTTACAGGATCTGTCAGCAGTACGTACGATGAATGCAATTCAACTTTGTGAGCTTTTTTGAGCCAGTGAGAGTAGTTTCTTCCACTGAAGTTCTATGTTCCTCTGATTATTGCAAAACAATGTATCAAATAATTTCATTTCTTGGGTAGGGAAACTTTGTGGCTTGTGACAAGGCATTCTCTAACAGGTATAAGCTCACCTCAGGCCAGGAATGGGCTTCAGTTTTCTTGGATTGAAGGGAGATAAATCAGGTAGAATCTGTGTCCTAGGCCATGACCAAGATACCCTTGTTGGAAATAATCTGTATCTGTCTGTTGACCATGGGAAAGTAGAGCTAATGAGCTCACAGCGGAGGTGATGGTGTCGAGGTATTATCGTTGGACTGTTAATCCAGAGACACGGATAATGTTCTGGGGACCCGGGTTCAAATCTGGAATTAAGAGTCTAATGATGACCAGGAAAAACCCATCTGGTTCACTCGTGTCCTTTAGAGAAGAAAACTGCCATCCTTACCTGGTCTGGTTAGGGATGGGCAATAAATACTGCCTAGCCAGTGATGCCCTCATCCCATGAATGAATAAAGTGAAAAAAGCTGGTTTGTGATGTCCACTGTACCGGGTGCCATGGTGACTGTCAAAGCTCATGCTAGATCTCCTGGGTCAGATGCTAGACATGGACAGGCTGCAAAAAAACATAACAGGATCTCACCAATCTCAGTGAATGACTGAAGGGGCACTGACTGATAAATGACAAACTAAAATGAGCAGAAGCAGGACCTAGGATAACAAAAGACTGAAACAGTGTGCAAAAGTGATTTACTTTCAATTGTTTCGCCAAAGTAAAGGACAGAAGAACAAATGTCAACAAGCTCCAAATGAGACCACTGGCAAAACATGATTTTCTCTCACTGATGTGATACTCCAAGCCAATACACTTGATGCACTGTTTTGGAAAACAACTCAATTAGAAAAAATGTCAGAATGAGTAATCAGATTACAAACAGGACTGCACGCAACAATGACACAGTAGTCTTCAGCCACGTTCAATGTCTGGACAGAATCATGCAGGAATCAACACCATGGAATACGACCAGTTCAGACAGAATCTCACATCAGTGGAATCATCTCTACAAATTGAAGGTCACCTTGAAGCTAAAGGCATACTGAGGCCAAAAGGGAAAGTTCGGTGGCCTTTGTGGTCACTTCATACATCTTATGAAGCCCAGAATTGAAGAAAGCTCATGCAGACTTGGAAGAATGGTTCAGTTCGGTTAAGCAACCTATTTTCATTTCACAGTTTCTCATACAGTTTTCAGGCAATCCTTGAAAATCATATTTTTTTCATATATACAGTTTTATGACAATTTCCTCCATCGATGGATTTGCCCACTGGGGATTAGGATTGAAGTTCAGTCTTTAAGACACCTAGTTATTTTAACTTGAGCTTGGGGCAGTTATTCTTATCACAGAAAGTCTACATTAATAAATTTGCTCGATACGTGAATCCTGCTGCTAAGAACTGCATTATTGTAAAAGTTTAGTTTCAGTTGTTTTGGCTGGAACGGAGGTGAAATGCAGTTTAATTCCTTTGCTAGTTTCTTATTTGTCATTGGTTTCTCTAACTGTCTTTATGAGATATTTTCATAAGCTTGTGATGAATAATTACATTCTTTTTTCTTTAGTTTAACCTATTTCTCAGCATGAGGCTCAAAGTCGATCTTCTGCCGTTCTTCTTTCACAGTGGGATACTTGCTGCCTCTGAAGCTCCCCTCTCAACTAGTCTGACCAAGCGCAGTTCATTTTCTCAACACTGCTTTCTCTTCCATCAGACGTATGGGACAATTGTTTGCTGATCACTCTGGACCCACCATTGTTCTGTCCAATTGCCACTATCATGGTTTTGAGAAATTTCCTCATGGCAAGTCCCTGACAGGCGAGGAGGTCTTGTGAGGGGAGTGGAGGGGTTGGGTGATGATTTAGAGGGCTGGTGAAAGGATCTTAGCAACATAAAATATCCTTCAAACCATCCTCCTGAATTTCAGGCTGGATGAACAATGGCAACTCGTTATTTGAGATAATGGGAACTGCAGATGCTGGAGAATCCAAGATAGCAAAGCAGGCCAAGCAGCATCTTAGGAGCACAAAAACTGACCCTAGACCCTTCATCAGAAGAAGGCTGCTTGGCCTGCTGTGTTCATCCAGCCCCATAATTCGTTAACTGATTCACTTTGTGATACATGGGCTGTTCAGAGCAGTCTGTCTCACAATGTTGCCAGTGCTGATTCTTTTCTTCACATCTTACCTCCTCTTCTCTCACTCTTGGGACTAGTTCCCTGGTGAAAACCTGCTATTTTTCCAACCCACAATAAGTGCACAGTCTTGAACAGGTCACATTTTAAGAATTTGTATGAGTTGTGTTATTTGCTGGAATGTCATTCCTCATTGATTTACATAGAGTAGCAACTAATGCCAAAATGTGTGAATCAGTAATCTCTGACTTAAAATTATAAGACCATTAGAAAGTGTAGGCCATTCAACCTCTTGAGCCTGCTCTGCCATTCAATGTGATAGGGGCTGATCTGATATTCCTCATCTCCACTTGTCTGCCCTTTCCTCATAACTCTTGATTCCCCGACTGATCAAGAACCGATCAATGTCAGCCTTAAATGTACACATGGAATCGTCCCCCACAGCTCTCTGTGGCAGGGACTTCCAAAGACTCTCAAACTTCTGAGAGAAGAAATTCCTCCTCGTCCTCGTCTTAAACTGGCATCCCGTAACTCTGAGACGATGTCGTCTGGTCCTGGACTCTCACATGACGGGAAACATTCTCTCAGTACTTACTCTGTCAGGCCCTTTAAGAATCCTTTATGTTTCAAGAGACCACCTCTCATTCTTCTAAACTCCAGTAAGTAGAGTCCAAACCCATTAGCCTTTGCTCATTAGACAATTCCTCCATTCCAGGGACCATCCTAGTGAACTTTCTCTGAACTGCCTCCAATGAAACATTATATTTTCTGCAGTAAAGAAACTAAAACTACTCATAGTACTCCAGACGCGATCTCACCAGCACTACGTACAGAACAGATTTCCCTACTCGTCTACTCCAACCCCCTGAAATAAGGGTCAATATTGCATTAGCCTTTCTGATTACCCACTGCAACTGCATGCAAGCTTTCCGTGTTTTGAGCACAACTCCCCCAAAGTACCTTTATGTTACAGCTGCCTGCAGTTTTTCTCCGGTTAAACAATATCTCGTTCTTTTATTCTGTCTTCCAAAATGAACAACTTCACATTTTCTGATAGTGTGCTCCATTTGCCAACTTTGTGCCCACTTTCAGAATCTATCAGTATCTCTCTGTAAACTGTTTGTATCCCCTCACACAACCTGCCTTTCAACCTATTTTTGTGTCATCTGCAAATTCGACTACAGTACATTCACTTCCTTCATCCAGGTCATTAATATATATTGTAGAACTTGCAGACTTGTAGCCTGGTGAAGTCATCAGCTGACCAAGAGTGACTGAGATTTCTAATTACTGTCAATGCAGCCATTGTGTGGATCACAATTCTGAACAAAAACTCATTTCATCCAGGAGCAAAGTTATTTGGGGATATACCTACACAAGGTTATGAAAGTGGCAAGATGTTTCCACACTGTAGGATTCCATGATTCTATGATTCCACGAGTTGAGAAGGTTGTTGAAAAGGCCCACCAATTTCTTGACGTCATAAATAGAGGCGTAGAGTACAAAAGCAAGGAAGTTATGTGAAATTTTGTAAAAACACTTGCTGGACTTTACTGATACTTGTATTCAGATAAAGGTACCAGACTTTAGGCAGGATGTCAAGGCTCTTGAGAGGTCGGAGAGATAATTGATTGGAATGGTTTAAAGAATTAGAAACTTCAATTACATGGAAATTTCAGAGGAGTTGGGATTCCTCTCCTGCCTGCAGTGAAGGTGTAGGAGGAGATATGACAAATGGAATTCAAAATCATGAAGGGTGCTATTAGGCTATATAATGAGAAAATGTCAAAAGGCAATATGAAGAGAAAGAATTTATGTGCCAAAGATCTGGATCATGCTGAATGAAAGGCTGGTGGAAGTAGATTCAACAGAAAAGTGGATAAATAGTTGAACTGAGTAGTTTGTAACACGATGAAATGTGGAGCGGGAATGAATGGATTGCTCTTTCAAAGACTGGTATTGGCTTAATGGGCTGAATGCAGTCTTTTTCTGCTGTTGCATTGCGTGATATTGATCAAGATTAATCTTGAAAACAACAAGATGGCAGACAGAATTCACCAAGATCTCAGTAAATCCACAGTTGCCATGTACATTGTTGAATTGATAAAGGTTGATCAAACTGAAATGTTGCCTGACCTGCTGACTGTTTCCAGCATTTTCTATTTTAATTTGGTGAAAGAGGAAAGCAGAAAATAACATACCAAGAACACTATACCGAGGTCCCTTCTGCAAGCTCCATGCCAAAAAGATGTTCTTGTGGATTTGCTAACTTCAATTTAGGTGTAGTGGACTGTGCTCCACCTGTTTTATTTCTACTTTAAAAATGAATGGGTGTTTTTCACATGGATTGTGGGAAATCTTTCAAGCTGGAAAGTAAAAGACTAATAACAGGCAGCAAATCCTGAACCACAATGAGTTCACAGAGGTGGAACTTCTAATGTGACAATGCAGAGTTGACAGCTCAGCTACAAACCAACCACTATTGTTCCAATGCAGTCAAAACCTTGACACTCAAATAATTTTGCTTCATTGCCCACAGGCTTATTTTATGCTACAGTGATGGAAATTGCTTTGGTAAGTCATGCATGTTCTGTTCACACAGTCTGAAACTTGCTCCACCGATGTCCTGGGGCAATTTCTTTCTTTTGCTTGCATGTGCTCCATCCCAGGCTGCTTTCAAACTATGGATGTTCACATCTGTTCTGAATTTTGTGCGACTCATAGAGATCTGTCAAGGAGCAGCTGACAGCAGCTCCCCAACTCAGTTGCATTTGTACATTTCACTCCGAGACAAAATACTATATTCGGGTTTATGTACTGCCACTCGGTAACAAATTTTTTACTTTTACCGATCTGATCGGAAATGTTAACATCGTTTCTCTCACCATACTGAGGGTGTCAGACCTGCAATGCATTTCCAGCTTTTTCTGATTTTCTTCACTATGAAATGAAACAAAGGAAGACACGGATATTTGCAACCACCAAATTAAAGGCAGTAAGATCTGTCAAAAGACTGACACAAAAGAAAGATTTAGCCTTCATGACATCAGGTCATCCCAAAGTGCTTTACATCCAAAGAAGGGCTTTTGGAGTGCAGTGACTATTGAATATAAGAAAGTTGTCCAAGTGTAACACCCAAAGTACACACAGGGTCCCAGCTCAATTATTTGATTTTAGTTGCAGGCAATTTGTCTCTTGACTGGACACATAATTGTTTTTGCTTGATGACGAAAGAGAACTTACGAGGTGATACTAGCACAGTGATCATGTCACGAGATGACTATCGTTCAGACTCATTATCTCAGGGTTCCAATTCCAACATAGCACCGTTGAAATTTCCTTGCCTCAGAAATAGGTTACTGTGAAACTATCAATTGTTGTAACCACCCACTAATGCTTCACTCATGTCCTTTTGGAGACAAAAATCTGCCATCTACTTAAGTCTCCAAGCCCACAAATATGTGCCTAATTTGTACCTGTTCTGCTTAAATGGTCAAGTGAGCCTCTCCACTGAAGAGTGAGAGATGAGTAACAAATGCTGACTTTGCAAATGATGCCCACATCCCATGAAAGAAGAAAGAAAACAAAAATAATTTTCAGGTGATTGGGATGAGAATCAGAGGTAATATGAGGAAAAATAACATTCCTCTGCAATGAGTGGTGAGGATTTGGAAATGCACTACCTGTTTGCTTGGGAGATGTTGATCTAATGGGAAGGGCATTGGTAAATTCATGAAAAAGGAGAGAGAATTGTTGGGATATGAACGAAAAACTGGGGAAGGGTATGAACTGAAATGTTTTTGAAAGGAGCTGAAGCAGAATTCTACATCAAGACTTTCAGTTCGCTGGTGAAATCACTTGCTGTTACCTAACATAGACAGGACCTCACAGTTCTTATAGGAAAGACAATTTGTCAGATACTTCTCCTTCAAGTTGTGTATTATGTAAGTGAGTTTCCTGATATAAAATATGATTTTACAAAGCGCTTCACATGTTACTCTAATGTGATGGATACAGTAGTGTTGAACCTATGTGGAATAGTATGACCTCTCTTAGAAAAATATTTTGGAACCACCCATTACAAGCCAGCCCTCTTGTTACATTTTTGTTGAACACTTAATTTGAACTGGAATGAGCTTTCCAACTCCAAAAGTCTATTTCACTTCCAATGAGATCTCTCCACTTACATGCTTCAGCTCCAAATTTGTGAAGCATCTACTGTCTTTTTGGGGAGGAATTTGACATGTGAAGGTGTCCCTTTTAATCTGGACTGGTCACATGGCATTAGGCAAGCAAAAAAGAGACATGAGGTGGCATATTGAGTTGAGGGGGTGGGGCAAGAGTAACAAGTTCCAAGGATTAACCGAATGATATGTAAATCTGCAGCAGCAAACAGACAGCAGCACATTACTGGGAGCTGAAACACACTCCAGATTGTGAATAATGAGCTCCAGATTATATTTCACTTCATAATGTGAACCTTCCATTGCGCATAGTGTGTTCTAAGTCTAAAAATGGATACGTCCAGCAAGGATCCTACCCAATGTTACAACTGATGCAAATCTGCAGGCCAGTGTACCAAAGAAGTTTTGGAAAAGGTGCAATAGAAAATCAGCTGTGTTTTGATCACTGAATGTGAATCTGCTGAGGAAGCATTTTGTCCTGGCATGTGCAAAAATCACTGTACAAGAGTGTATTTTGATAACGACAATAGGAAGACAGTATTCAAACGGGATATATGCTTGCTAACTGGTCAGCTGTCTGTTTCAGTTACCAGAGGAAAATGGCTCATTTTATGCTTGGTGAAAGCAGGTTTCTCAAGGCCCTTCTCCAAAGGCAGCTGTAAACTCACGTTATTTCTGGCTTTGCCAAGTGTTCATTATTTTTGTTGCATTATGCTTGGAGAATTGATGCTTATCTTTTCCAGTCTGGCCCTCTTGAGTACCTGATCTCTCCTGTAACATTTATCCAAGGATGTTGATACAGTGTATCTGTGCCTCTTACCAAAATGACCTCATCAATATTGGCAAAACTCATCAAGGCCTGTAAGTGTCAGGTGGATCTTCAGATCTCTGGTCCAGAGTTCAAAGAAATTGATACCAAATGACCTAATTTTTTTCACAGTACAGCAGGAGAATGCTGCTCATCTTGTCGTGTTTGTTGTACCTGACTTGAACTCGACCTTTCTTAATTCAAGTCTGCTGCCAAGCTGTATCACTCCTAATACTCTTGGCTTGAAAAATTATTTCAATCTCTGATCTGAAAAGATACATTTATTCACACCTAGTGTTTAGAAAGAGATAGAGTGCCCCATATTTCTACCACATAGTGCACAAACAAGGTTTCCCTAATTTCTCACCTGAATGGTCTGGCTCTGATTTTGGAATGAATCGCACACAGAACCTATGTCGGGGATAATGTCGGGGAATTTGTTAGAAGTGACTGTTGAGAAGGAAGGAGAAGTATTAATTGTTGGTAACTAACCAAGGTTTGAGTTTGGAGGTTGAGGTGAGAGCATTGGGAAAGTGGATCTTCAAGGTTTTTAGAAATTGCAAAGTGGTTTGATATGTTTGGGATGGGGAAGTTATTTTCTCCTGTGGAAGAATCCAGAATCAGGAGGTTTTTGCTGAAATTAGAGCTCAGCATTTGAAATTGAAACTAGAAAGCTCCCACTTTGTGCAAAGTGTAATGGAAATCTGGAACTCTCTTTCTTCCATAAAAGTCTGTGGGGGCTTGGTCAACTGACATTATAGATACAGAGATTGATAGGCTTTGTGTCTTACTGTTTTAAGAAGTTGGGAGTAAGGCCAGTATGTGGCTGGACTGCAATCCTAAGAAGGTCTTGGTTAAAAGTAGCAGCGATAGCTTCTTACTCACTGGCAGAGTGGTCAATGCATGAAACGGACTTTTGCAGTAAAAAAATTCTTCTCAACAGATCTGTCAGTTATTTTGGGTGGATGAGTTTTGTAAAGTCAAATTCACTTTGTGATTGCAACCGATAATTCCATGCCTTGTGTTTAACAATCTTGTTTAATTTCAGAATGCTGTTGCGCTCCTCAAGAGAACAATTTCAAGTCAAACATTTGATCAATTGCTTTGACACAACTTGGAGTTCATGTCTGGCCATGTTTCTCCTCAACACTGAAGGGATCTCAGGAATTGCATTGCTGGTCCCACGAGAACAGGTTAGTGCATGGTCTTCAGAGGATTATTCTTGGTACGTGCACAGACATTAAGAGAAAAGACCAATATTGAACATGAAAGCAATTGCTTATTTAGTCTCTGAAATAACTCCAAGAGGCTGATATCCCTTAACCAATTCACCCTTTGTTCACATATGCAAGGAGCTGAACATTTCTCACAGCCAGCTATCAGAGTGAGCAGATTCTCTGACTCTCTAACATTTACATTTGTGGCTCCCTGATTGGCCCTAATCATGAAACTCAAGTTTCTATAGCTATAGCTAAGAGACTAAAATTAGCTCATTATTGAAGTAGTCCCAGAAATCACAAGTTTCTGAATTTGTATTTAAATAGTGCCTTTAATGTCACAAGGCATCCCAAGGTTGTTCACAGGAGTACAGACAAACAAAATTTGGCACTGAGCCACATATTGTGCGATTGTCCATAATGTTGACTGACAAAGTTATTTTTAAGGAGGTAAACAAGTAACAAGGGTTTGATGCATTGAAGGAGGGAACTCCAGTGACGAAGCTGCAGAAACCAGAAGGGGTATCCGTTAATATTAGAATGGTTAAAATTGGGAAAGAGTTAGGAAGAAAACACTGACATAATTTCTGTTTATACTGTAAAGCAAAAAACATACTGGAATTACTTGCACGCCACTCACATTGACGTTTAGAGTGGCACAGAACAAGAGACATAAATGTCAATCAAATTTAACACGTTTGATTCATTCAATTTGATTTGATCTGTGCCTGCAACATTCAAAAGAGTGCCCCAGGTTTTCCATATACTTCAACCTTGTGGACCCAAAATGCATAGACAATTTAGCAACAAAGATTTCAAGCAAGTTTCATTTGATTTCCATTGTAAACAGGAAATCTCTGCCTGTTAGTTTCTGCATCTGGACTTTATATTTCAGCTGTACGAATAACACTGTTGAAGGTTAGGATTCAAGTCCCTGACAATTTTTATATTCTGTAGACTGTTTATTTTATTTGGGATGAAAAAAAAGCGAGAAATTCTGAAGCATAAACTTTAAACCATGTGGCCACATTTCCTGTTTTCCCATGCCATTTAGAGAGTTAGAATGAAATTATCTAAGTATTTATCATTGCAATATAATTTGCTCTTAGCTGTTGTTTTAGGACTTAATTAGGACTATGTTGTTTCATGCAAAGCATGGATAAAAATGGTTTGACTCCAGAATTTGTACATGTCCCGATGGCAATCTGTCAGCATTAACTGTTTTTACTGGGTAAAAATTCACTTCGGTTGTAGTTAGGTGTAAAAATTCTAATATGCCCTGTTGCAGTCCCCAAAGGTGCAATGAATACAGAATTACTAGGTTGTGAACTTTAAACGTGATTCTTTTTAAAATTTGCTTGTGATATTTTAGCTTCTTCCTTCATTTCATTTAAATGCCTCAATTTAATTGACGATGCAATGACTAAAACTGAAATTACACTCCAGGCTTTAAAATTCCTGTGTTGCTATTTGTGAGAGCTCTGAAATTTCACTACTGATCAGTTTGCTTGTGTCTTGCTCTGTTGCTGAATGTCAAAGATCTCCTATACATAGTGATAAATTCCGAGTCGCGGTAGAAATGATCCTGAACCTTGCTTCACTCTATGGAGACGGCACAGAAGGCCTCTTTCCTGACGACTTTGCAAATTAAGGATCAAAATGGTTTTCAGAAAAGTAACAGAAATGCTCATTTCTCAGTTCATTCTGCTGAAGACATGATTAATGCATGACAACCACAAGTTGATAAAACAACAGCTTTTTGCCACAAAATACCAAAACTCAAGGTTGTTACCATGGTAGCTGTAGAACAATTTCCTGATATTGTTGAATCTGCAATCAAGCCTAGAGGTCAGAAAACCACAGAGGGGCTTATTGCAGATCGAAGTAGTAGTGTAGGTGTACAAATCTGCTTAACAGCTGATTTTGGTGACACCATGCAGCCTGTTGGAGTTAAAAGGACATTAATTCTGCAGAGGAGCAGGCATACACTGAAGAGAGCGTGCAAGTAGAATCACTACCTGCAGAACATCAACTTCCTCCAGGATTAGTAAGAAAATCATCATGTTTTCTTCAGTATATACTTCATTCACTTAATTTGATCGTGGATGAGACATCATTCATCATCTGTTACAGCAATTAGAAATACTCCTCACAACAGCCGAGTGTCCTTTATTGGTTCAAGGAGGAGCAGTTTACTGCTTAACCTTTTCCAAAGTGTGCTTAAAAGAAAAAAGAAAGAAAACTGGATGATAACAATTTATGTCCGTCATCTTTGTATAGTGATCAAGAAGCAGAAATCTCAGTCTGCTGATGTCAGTACCTTTGAAGTAAAAGAATGGATAGAATATACGTCTTCCAGGAGATTTGAGACCACAGTTGGAGACTGCAGCCTCTGGCACCACAGACTCTGAGGTGGGAGGAATAGGATAAAAATTGTGGTGAAGTGTACCATAAGCATTTAATGGCTGAATTGCTAATAGTTAGAGTGCATCATCAGGATGCCAGGTGATGACAGATCACACGAAACTGAGACCTGAAAGAAGAGCATTCGAGTAGAGACAAGCTAAAGTTTGTCTCCGCAAACTGTGTAAATACTCAGTGAGTGATTTTAGTTTGCATGGGTGTGCTTTCCAGCCATCTTGTCTCAAAGGCAACAAGACCCCAGTTGTGACATTTATCCAAACCTCATTGGAGAATCAACTGTGTAATACACAGCAAATCTGATTGAATGTCACATTGATTGCAGACATGATTGTTGGCAATGCTTTTGTTTTCAGAAAACACTTCTTAGAAGTGAATATAAACACAAAATAACATTCAAATATCCTGTGAAATGAATGTTGGTTGTTCAATCCTGTCAAGTCAATGCTGTCAATTTCTGCTCATGTTATCCACCCTGATTCTGACATGATAACAAATTAGAAAGTGATTAAACTAGTGAGACATTTAAATCTCCAAACTCAGAGTTCTTTGTGAAACTGTGACTTAATACTTCATAAGCCTGATATTTTTGCCACCTTGTAAAGGACAACTGCTGTTGCCTGAACACAAATTTTCCAAAACAAAATATTCAAGCTATTGGAAGATTGCTGGACAGTACAAACTGATAGAGTTGCAGGCTGTCAGGGTGCTGGATTCAGATGGACTTTGCCCTGGTGTCTTAAAAGAGGTGGAAAATGTGGTAGTAGGTGCAATGCTGGTAACTTTCTGAAGTTCTTTAGATTCAGGATGGGATCCATCAGATTGGAAAGTGAACAATATAAATTCTCTGTTCAAGAATGTAGGGAGGCACTTAACAGATTTGTTAGTTTGATGTCTGTCATGGGGAAGGTGTCAGAATTAACTATGAAGGTGGTTGTAAGTGGAAACTTTGGAAATCCCAAGAAAATCAGAAAGAATCAGCATTGTTTTGTGAAACTGAAATATTGGTTAAACAATTTATTGGAGTTTTTTTTTAAAAGAAGTAACATGTGCTTTGGATAAATGGGAGCATGTTGGAATACTTTCCTTGGATTTCCAAACGCATCCAAAAAGATGCCACATCAAAGCTATTTCAAAAATTGGAGATCATCATCTGGGAGATAATGTATTAGAATGGTTAGGAGATTGCTGATGTTAGAAAACAGAGAGTATGACAAATGGGTCTTTTTAAGATTGGTGGTGAGTGGAATTCCACAGGATTCCATGCTGGGGCTTCAGCTTTTCACAAATCTAATGATTTAGATGAGACAAGCCAAGGCTAAATGTGTACATGATGCAAAGGTAGGTAGGCAAGTGTGTTTTGAAGACAATTTAAGAGGTTGGAAATAGAGATAGATGTGTTAAGTGAATAAGCATCTGGAAGACAAAATATAGTGCTGCAAAAATATGAAATTGTTCACTTTAGCAGGAAGAATAAAAAAGAGTATTACTTTTACAGAGGTAAACTGCAAAATTCTGGGTGTAGAAGGATCTAGGTATTTAAGTATATGAGTCTTAAAATGTTAGTGTGTACTTGCAGCAAGCAATTAAGAAGGCTCATGAAATGTTATCCTTTGTTATGAAATGAATTGAACATACAAGTAATGATGTTTTGCTTCAATTGATAGGACATTGGTAAAGTTTGATTTTTATGACTATGTGCAGTTTTAGCCTTCTTATTAGTAGAAGAATGTTAACACTGGGGATGATTCAAGGGAAGGCGATTGGATTAATACCTGGAATGAATGGATGCTGTGAGCAGGATGGGATTGTTTCTGCTAGAGTTTAGGTGAATGAGGGGTGACTGGATTGAAGTACATGAGAACCTGAATAGTCTTGGAAACAATGTTGATCCTGAACTAGGGGACGCTGCAGAAAACTTAGGGGTCACCCTTTTCAGACAGAGATTGGGAAACTCTCTCAGAGGGTTGTACTATTTTGGAACTCTGTGCCTCAGTTGGAAGGAATTAAAATAACTTAACTCACTTGGCAAACTTGACAGAATAATAGATACAGTAACTATTATTAATTACCTGTTCCAATAGGGTAACATCCCATAAACACATACTTGGCAAAAGGCAAATTCAGAAAACAGATTGTTTCACATGCAACTCCAGCAGCAGGAAGAGAACCCACAGCTTTTGGCTGCAACTGAGAGAGGGACAAAATAGCTTCAAATTCTTCAAGGCCCCCAACAAAAAGTGCTGAAAGCTAAAAATAAAAATTGTGGTTCTTTGGGAGCTTGACCACACCCATTCAGGCTGCTTCTATTTTTCCAAAATTTTAAAACAATCCAAGGCCTCACAAGTTGTTTGCTCTTGTGACTCTGGTAGATAGCTCTATACCTCTGCTTTGAAACCTCTCTTCAAAAATCCAGGACAAAATAACCACTTAAAGCCACAGAATTGTCTCAACATGTAGGCGAGAATGTGAATTCCAAATGAAAAGAGATCACTTGTGATCTTATTGAATGGTAGAGTAGGCTTGCTGGCTGAAGGATCTATTTTTGCTCCAATTTCCTACGTTTGATTGATTGACTGTCACCTGTATCTAAGTACAGTGATAAGCTTTGTTTAGGAGCAGTGCAGGCAGATCACAGTTAGCAAGGATGTACAGATCAAAAAGACTTGGACAGAGGCATTTCGATTACATTGCACAGGGCGTGCACTTGGTGAGATCAACGTAAGTGGGATCAGCATTATTTGAGGCTAGACTGTCCATTCATCAGTCTATGAATGGCAAGGAAGAAGCTGTTCCTGGACCTGCTAGTGCACGTGTTCAGGCTTCTGTATCTTCTGCCTGATGGAAGAGGTTGTCGGAGATCATCACTGAGTTGTGATGGGTCTTTTTTGTTGTTGGCAGCCTTTCCGCGGCAGTGAGCCATGTAAATGGAGTCCATGGATGGAAGTTGGCTTCCATCTTGGCTTGGGTTGTGCACACCACCTTCTGTGGATTTTCTTACAATCCTGGGCAGAGCAGTTGCCACTCTCGGCCATTAAGCACCTGGACAGTATGCTTTCAATGATGCATCTGTACAAGTTGGCGAGGGTCCTTACGGTCATGGCAATTTTCCTGAGCCACCTGAGGAAGAAGAGGTATTGTTGTGCCTTATTGACCGTTTGTCTGTATTTTGCATTGTGGTCCTATTCTAGTTCATTCATTTGTCCCATGAATAGCAAGATATGCTTCAGACTGGACAATGAACCCACAATCACTCCTGCAAGTTTATACACAGCTGGATAAAATCCCAATTTGTGCTTAGAAAATGTCAATGCTTATTTCAGGCAGTGTGCTGGACACCCAAAAGGCAGTCTCTTTCTAAACGTCAACTGTTGTGCGAGTAGGCCAGATTGGCTGTGCAAGGTTATTACCTGAAACTTGTTTCCCTCTTGGTCATTTTGTACCTAAAAAATGGGCAAAATGTTGTTAAATTTCTCTTCCTGAATACCCTGTTTTTTTTTCTCCTACTGACTTTGAGTTTCCCTGCATTACTACCACCTGAATGAGGGCACATGTATCAGTCACCCCAGCCCTCTAAAATAAGACCCTCCTATTCTTCCAGGGCATCCAACTGCGCTATCTTGAAATGTCTGTCCAGAAAAGGATTTAGGTTCTGTGCAGCCTTCACCTGTTTCAGTGCAACTGTGCTTCTCAAGATTATGGTGCAGGATGAAGTGGGGACGAAACATCATTCTACGCCTCTACTATAGCATCTTTCTCAGCCATGATGGTGCACAGCACTGCTTGGAGTTGTGTTGCCTGGCAGGTTTAACAGCTAAGTCTTTCAAAGGAGGATGAGAGGCTTTGTCTTCTACTCCAGGTAGCTGGGAATCAAGTCTAATGTGCCTGTGTGCATATCTATGTGAGAGTTTGATATGGAGGATGCTCCTGTCGGGTACACTGCAAATGTTTCTATTTTAAGAATAAAGTGGAAAATCTAAAATGTTGTTCCTGTACAATGTCCCTGCTGTGCCATTCCAAATAAAGTACGAACAGCTTCACCAATAAAACTCTTCATCCACAGCTGTTTCTGAGTAATAGTTTTTCCATGTACATTCACAGACTAAACTGTTGTTGCCAGCTGTCTTGTATGGGCAGCTTCAACATACAACTTCACTTATCTCACTCATACATGAAGACCCATACAGACACCATTACCAATACCTTTTATGAATCCATTTGTGATTTTATGGTTCTGGGCTGAAATCTGCAACGAGATGTGTTGCTGGTCTCTGACTCAGTAGGTCACATGCTGGTGCCATACAGCTCTTGAAGGGACAGTTCAATAACAAATGTAATTCCATGACCAAGACAGGCACAGTGAAACCACAGTTCACGCCAGAGGTGACAACACTGCTGTTCTCACACACACGTATGCTCTCTCTCTCTCTCTCACACACACACACACACACACACACGCGCACACACACACACACACACACACACACACACACACACACACAAATATACAGAAAAGAACTTGCCCTGACATTGCACACCCATCACTGAGGTCAGAGAAAATGACGCCAAACCAAACCCAAGCAGAGGGGCTTAAGGGGGAACCCTGAACCCTGAAATTGTGGCCTATTCCATTGAAACAAAAGAAAAATCCTTAATTCTGACATTTCTCAGATGTGTGTTCCATGTGCAAAGATTTAATTTGAGCATCCCAAGGTCAAATGTCCAATTTGCACCATTTTGTTTTCAACAGTACATTTGTATTTGTGGTAACATTACACATCAGTACATTCAACAACAGCATCACACCAGTTTGAAGAGATTGCAAGCCAAGGCATTTTACTCTTTTCCACTTTGTCACATGAATTCTGTCTGGGCTGCTTGGTAACTAAATTTTCCACAACAAAGTCTGAATTTGAATAGAAAGCAGTTGTTTGGATTTTCTTTGAAAGTTGCTGCATTCGCCTTGCAAAAGTGATGAGTCACGATCAAAAATTAATTCTCTGGCTCCTAAGAGCTTATATATAACTCACCCATTTGACCAGATATAATCACTGACAGCGGGCACTTTATGGGCAGGAAAAAAAGTTCATTAACATTTCACTTCCGAACCTCATAACACCTCAATATGCTTAACAGCCAATTAAATTGTAATGTGGACAAATATGGCTGCCAACATGTGCACATCAAAGCCTGTCAAAGTGTTAATAGAACATAGAACATAGAACAGTACAGCACAGAACAGGCCCTTCGGCCCTCGATGTTGCGCCGACCTGTGAACTCATCTAAGCCCCTCACCCTACACTATCCCATCATTATCCATATGCTTATCCAAGGACGGTTGAAATGCCCCGTGTGATAAATAATCAGATAAGCCTGATAGTTAAAGAAAAATATTGCCACATCAGTCACGAGATCTTTTACGTCCATATGAGAAAGCAAATACAGTCTCAGATTAATACCTCATTCGAGACTGAGCATCACCAACTGCGCAGAATTCCCTCAATGCTGAAGTGTCAGCGTGGTTTAAGCAATTAGATTTCTTGGAGTGGGACTTAACAGATGCAGGCACTGTACAACATTTATAAGAGCCTGTGAAAAGTACACAAATAGCAAATGTTTTAAGGTAGATGGGCCAGGAACAGGCAGGTGGGGCTACTTTAGTTGGGATTACACTCAGTGTGGACTGGTTGGATGGAAGGGTTTGCTTCTGTACTCTATGATCTTACAACTGTACCACTTTTGAGCAGAGATAGGAACACTTCTACTCAGGTAAACCTCATCACACCTTTCAGCTTACATCACAGAATTACAGAATTGTTATCTTGCTCAGGCAATCAAAAGAGTTGCTAAGTGAACATTGTTTCATGGGGCCATAGAATTTTTTACAATGCTTACGGAGGCCATTTAGTCTATCGTGTCAGTACTGGTTCTCTGAGTGAACAATGTGACTTAGTGCCATTTCCCATGCATTCCCAATAACATTGCCCAATATTTCTCTTTAAATCGTCATCTAAAACCCACTTAAATGCCTTAAATGAACATGCCTTCACCCTACTTTCAGGCATGTCATTCCAGAGTTGCAAAACCAGCTCCACACTGCATTATCTCTAGAATAGTGCATGTTTTATTAGCTCTGTCTACTTGAACTACTATTTTTAATAACAGCATACATATTCAAACAGTTCTCTCAACTCCTGAGTACGATTGAGAGTGGTAACTTTTATTTTATACTGTTTCTCCATGCACATTCTCCCAAAACGTATTACCTCACAATTCTCCGCCTTGAATTTCATCTCCCATCTACCTGCTGTTCCACCAACTTATTAATACGTTTTGTGAAATAACTCCACAGAGTCTTGTATCCTTGTCACCAAGTCATACATGGAAAGTCCTTCAAGCTAATCCAGCTCCCACCAAGCCAGTTCTAAGAGTGAACAGGATGACTGGCACTTGCTCTTATCTGTCAGCCAGGGCTCCCTGATTGGACCAGATAACACCCCCAATCAGGGAACTCAGATTCTGTGAGGTCCTCCTGGCTGACCTCATTACAATCATTACATCTCTCCCCCTCTGATTCGGAGACATATGCTGGTTCTTTTTTGCATAGCTCCTCCTGGAGCGTTTTAGCACTGGGTCAGGTTCCTCCAACTCTACCTCATCTGTAGATGAGGCAGATGGAGTGTAACGCACAGCCACTCGCCACTTGTACCCAGAGTGTCTCGGAAGAAATTCATCCTTTTCTTCAGACAGTGAAGGCGTCGAAGCTGTGACTTCCGCTGTGTCCATCTCAGATTCCGAGGTATCTTCAACAGAGAGGGAGAACCCATGGGTTCCACAACAGTCAGAACAGCTGTCGAGGTGCCATATGTCTTTTGCTCCCACACCGCTTGCAGGTTTTCAGCTTTGATATGGTCCACATGCTTCTTCAACACTGTTGCACCGACCTGAACTTTATCCATCACTGGACCTAACCTGGCATCAACCATTCCTCTTACCTATGGAAGGCCACTCCCATGGTTCCTTCACCAAATTTCATCCTCTAAACTAAACTGTGTCACTTGTTTAGTGGAGTCTTGTGTCCAGCATTGGTGTTCATGATGCTGTTTCACTCCCACCACCTACCTACAAACCCCCTCTCTCTCCCCAGGTCTGGGAGGATCAGATTGAACCTGGCGTGGAGTCTTCTCCCTATTAGCAACACTGCTGGAGCTATCCTTGTGGTTGCATCAGGCTAGTCCGATAATTGAATAGGAACCAGAGCAGTTTGGCATCTAATGAAGCTATAGACTGTTTCTTCAAGCCTGTCTTCAAAGTTTGGGTTGCTCTTTCTCCCAGCCCATTGGATGATGGCTGGTGTGGAGTTGTCCTTATATGTCAAATACCATTCAACTTTAGTAAATAGTCAAATTCCCTGTTGGTAAATGGCCCGTTATCCGTGATCAACCCTTCCAGAAGACTGCACCGCGAAAGATGATTGGAGTTTTTCTATCATCACCCCGTGTTTGACAAATGAACTCTATGCTCATCCAACCATTTTGAGTGGGCATCCACAATAACTAAGAATATTGAGGCCACGGAAGGATCTGCATAGCCAATGTAAAAACAAGTCCAGGGTTTACCTGGCCATTCTAATAAATATGGGGGAGCTGCAGGCAGATAGTTTCTGTCCTTATTGACCCTTTGGGCAGTGCTCCATCAACACAGCAATCCTGGCCAGCAGTCATAATTTGTCATGACCATCTTCATTTTTTGAAATCTCTGGATGACCCTAGTGGAGTTCAGCCAACATCTGCTGGTGACTTTTACTTAGGAAAATCACTCTCGCTCCCTGTAATAATATGCCATCCTCTACTGTGATCAGTTCTGGTTTTGATGGCCCTTTGGTTTACACACTACCACCAGCTGTTTCACTTTTTCCAGCACCAGATCTTTCTGTGTCCAAAGTCTGATATTGTCAGCTGTGACTGGAAGCATGTCCAGAAAATTTAAAACCATTATGGACCCTTCAAGCGGCATATCACCTGTAGTGTTTCTGCCAGGAGGAGGTGGCTCAATGCATCCACATTTGCTGCTTGGCCTCCCAACCTGGATGCACTTAGTATTAGAGTCCCGTGCTGAATTCAGCCAGAAGCAATGGGTAGCACTGCTTTGTCCTCTTTAAGTTGACCCAGAAAGGGTTTGTGTTCCATTATTATTACAAATTTATGTCTGTAAAGGTATTGGTGAAACTTCTGACTCCAGATATGGCCAGTCTTCTCAATCTGGGTTTATTTATACTTTGCATTATCCAAAGTCCTGAATACATTTGCTGTGGGTGTTCCTCTCCATTGGGCCACCTTTGAGCTAATACTACCCCAATGCCAATGGGGAGGCATCGCATGCCAATTCCAGGTCTCGCTTGGGATCATGGTGTGCCAACACCTTTGGTCTCTCTGATTGGACAAGACAAACAGCTCCAACCAGGGAACTGATATTCTATGAGGCCCACCTGGCTGGCCTCGTTACAATCACTGCATTCCACTGTCCTCTACACAGTTGACACTGCCTCCAGGCTTTGTATTGTGCACAAACTACACCAAGGTCTTGGTCATTAATATTTATGAATATAATGAATCCTTTGTCTTAATGTGATTAATTGTCTATTTTCTGAACCAAGACTCAAGGACATCCTTGATAGATACATACAGACATGACCATATTTAGCCTTAAACTGATGCCATTCTTGGAGGATTAGCTGAGGTTGAGGTTAGATTGGCTGTCTTGTTACAGGGTCAGCACTGATGTCCTTTCCACCTTTCTATTATAATGTTGTTTGGATTGCTTATCCCTGGGCTGCAGTTCACACTGACAACACCACTATCTCAATTTCTCCTGCAAGCATAGCTGCACTATTTTCCCCATGGAATCCAGCTGGTGAGATAGAAACCAAGGCACATAATTTTTCTTTTTACAGAGAGTTTATCAACTTTCTCAGTCTTACAGCTTTCGTAACACATGTGGTGGGTCACAGCTGTTTCCTATTTATATGTGTTTCCGCTTCTTTAATTATCAGGGCTGTCACTATTGAACTTGAAGACAGGGAACCTGTACAGCTCACTTATCATTGAACAGTCACGTTAATCTTCAATCACATTCTAATTTGCTGCTGTTATATTATTGTTGCTATCGGTGAAGAATCAAAGAAGAATCAATAAGAAAGTGTAAATAAATGAGCAAGTGATCAGGGAAACCTGTCTGCACTCAGTACATGTATATTTAAGCCTGCCCTCAAAGTTAACTTTGAATAGGATATAAGTGCACTGATTAGTTGTATTTGGAGGGAGCTAACTAAATCTGTAAAACTATGTACTCCATATTGTTTGTAGGCCTAATGAAATAAAATTTGAAGAACTCAGAAGAATAAATGTCCGTACCTCAACATCAAACACAGTGAATAGATAAGGTCTTATAATTTTGATGTGATGTAAATTCACTGCAGTGGAAGAAGGCAAGGAGTAGGGGATATCTTCATGCATGAGTACGTCTGTCTCATCCTTGTGTCTAACAAGAATTGGCTGTCCAAGCAAACAATTTCTGACCTCTGTCAGGGATGCAGCTTAATTTAGAACAAGACTTGCAGAGAATATAGGTTCCTGAAAGCCACTGGAAACGACAGCTGTTCTCATTTTTATGGTAGTTCTGACGTCTGTCTGTCTTCTGAAGGTATTCTTGTAGTTTTCGGCTTGTCTCCAATATCGGACTGTACAGACTAACTGAAGTTGATTTGGCGAGCACCAAAATAAAACAGGCTGAGCCTCCTTACTGGTTTTGAGCAGCTAAACATAGAGTAAAAACACGGCTCCCGCTCAGAATACAGCCAGATCCAACAAATGGTTTCAGTTCTGTTCATTGTCACTAACAACACTGATTATTTCCCAGCTTCCAAAGAAAGACCACTAGTTCCTCGTTGGAAATGTGTAGAAGCTTGGAGTTGAGAATCTTTTAGAACATGCTGTATCTGAATTCACTAGTATCAAACTGAACAGGTAAGAATCTTATATGCCATTCTTTTACATTGGCAAAATTTGTCCATTCCAATGTGAAATAACATGCTTGAAAAATGATCAAGTGAGGAAATACCATGAAAAGGTATTTGCTTTCGGTTATTACTGCAAGTGTTGTTGAGCGATGATGAAAAATAAATATCTGAGGAGGCAGGGTTGACTGGGGGACTGGGGGGCAAATACTCATCCCCAGTTTGCTGCACTTGTCAGTCATGCTTTGTACAAATGAGGTTCCCTTTTCTGGATTGCATGTCACACAACCTGCATTGCTGTTCAACCTCACGCACGTGTAGCCAAAACAATTTGATGTTGATGCAAGTTGATGCAGCAGATTTCAAGAAAAGGAGTAGGGTAAGTATTTTGGAGAAACTGGAAGCTTCCTTATGGAATGGGAGCAGATCTGGATTGTGTGGTTGCACAGATTTTTAAAAGCAGAATGGCCACTAGGAACAACCACAAAAGACAAAAATGCAAATTACCCCCAGGCAAGGGTAGATGAATGGGATTTGAGTTAACATGGACTCAGATCACCAGCAATGGATGGGCTGAATGGCCTCTTTCTTTGCTGAAAGTTTGGGCTTTTCTGTATATTTGACTCAAATCCAATCTTATCAATATCCCAACTTCAATATTTCATAATAAATTGAGAAATCAGCAAAACCTCAAACAGCAACTTACAATTTCACAAACATCCTTAGAACAAATGAAGCATCAACCATCATGCCTCAGCACTCCTTGTATAAAGGTTTTAATTCTCTGAATACTTTTCACTGCCCATTGAAGCTATATGACAGGAATGTTTCAGATCTGACATTCCTGAGAAATCTGTTTGGAAAAAAATGTGTTATGCCTGCTTTGCAGCAAGACATCCTTACAAAGACTCCTTCAGCCAGAGAAAGATGATCCAACATATCCTTCTGCAGATCCTTCTGCTTGATGCTGGCCTTTAGTGATTCATCTACTTCAAACAGGAGATATGCTCATGTTTGCCAGTGCTTCTCGAGCATATTCTAGAGCTCTGTGGCGAGCTGTGGTCGCTTGCTTTGGCGCCTTAAACAAATCAGCTTGTGTTTTACAGTGTCAATGACTGCTGCTATTCTTCCAAATGTGGCAATAGCTTTGGGAGACATGCAAGCAAAGCTTAGAAATTGAAAAGTTTTTGTTCGCAATCCCATACTCATCCCAAAAGATGTACATTGAGGTTCCCCTGCAAAACCCACTCCCAACCTACCAAACCCAAACTGTAAAACAAAGAAAACCTACATATTAATGCTGCTAACCTCACTGCAAGAGCCCTTGTAAAGATCACAGCGTGCTGAATGAAGTACAGCTTGTTTTATGAACAGCATCACACTTCTCTAAACCTGTTAAATACCTTCATTGATCCTGATGAACCAATTTGTTGAATATCAAATTTATCCATTACAATATAAAACTTCCACGTCTGAGTAAAATAATAAATGATTTTTGAAACTTTTATTTTACTTTCTGTCTAACTTTAGCCATCGATATTTATTGTGGGGTCTTGTTTCAACCACTACCTGGTTGACTGTCTTTGAGAATACTTCAATTTGATCGGTTGCAAACATCGACACTTGGAGACTCCTTCTTTGTTTGTCAAATTTTAACTGCAATGGGGAAAGTGAAAGCAATGTCATAGTCATTATTCGACCTTTACGGATAGCTAACTTCAAGGTCAGTGGTGCAGCTCACTGTTACATTGTTAGTAGAAAATATGGCCCAATGAATTGTATGACCAAAAATGTTCTTATCAAACTATCAGACTTGTCCAAGACTCCTTGAAATCTAACTTAATTGTTCCATGCTAATGTGTTGCCAGCACTCAAAAGATGGCTCAATGAGGGGATCCATCGTGATCCTCATTATTAACTGTCATCTTCATCATCACACAAATGTAGTGAGGTTAGATTTAATCCTTTTAGGACCAGCTTAGCTGAAGGCCACTCCAGCTGTCCTCACTTTCAAAAATAATGGAATACCTGGCTACAGAGGTTACAAGAGGTCTTTCATTACCTCAAGTGTTAAGAGTGAAGTGCTGAACTCCTTCAGAAGAAAGACTTCAATTTATCATTGGGGTGTCAATGGGATTTGTTTGGTTTGAGCCTGGACTAATGGCAGCACAGGTTCAGATCATGTCCATTTTGATCCAGTGAAGGTGGAGAAGGGTATTTATGCTCGGGATGTAGTTTTTTGGGTTCCTGGAGGATGTAAGAGGGCTCGGGATGCTGTAGTTGGGGGAGTGTGATGTAAATATGGGCTCAGTTGAAAAGTTTCCCAAGGGTCAGACCATATCTGAAAGTGAAGTCACAGGTGGACAGGGCATGAAGAAGGCTTTTAGCACACTGACCTTCATCAGTCAGAGCATCGAAAATAGAAGTTGGGAAGTCATGCTGCACTTGTGCAGAACACTTGTGAGGCCACACTTAGAGTATTGTGTTCTGTTTAGGTCACCTTGTGATAGGAAGGATGTTATTAAACTGCAAAGAGTGCAGAGAAGATTTATAAGGATATTGCCAGGATTCAAGGAACTTAGTTATAGGGAGGAGGTGGACAAGCTGGGACTTCTTTCTTTAGCGTATATGAGACTGAGGGGGGATCTTTTTGGAGTGTAAAAGATCATGAGAGACCTGGATAGGGTGAGGTGATGGCCTAGTGATATGAGAACTGGACCATTAATCCAGAGACCTGATAATGGGACCCAGGTTCGAATCCCACCATGGCAGATGGTGCAGTTTGAATTCAATAAAAGTATCTGGAGTTAAGAATCTAATGCTGACCATGAATCCATTGTTGATTGTTGGGAAAAACCCACCTGGTTCACTAATGTCCTTAAGGGAAGGAAACTGCCATCCTTACGTGGTCTGGCCAGCATGTAACTCCAGACCCACAGCAATGTTGTTGATTCTCAACCACCCTCTGGGCAATTAGGGATGGGCAATAAATGCTGCATAGCCAGTGATGCCCTCATCCTGTTGATGAATAGAGGATAAAGGAATGCACTCTGTCTTTTTCCCAGGTTTGGGGAATCGAGATTTAGAGGGCATCAGTTTAAGGTAAGAGAGGAAAGAATACATGGGAACCTGAGGGGAAACCTTTTTACACTGAGCGTGGTACGCATATGGAATGAGCTGCCAGCGGAAATGATTGAGGCAGGTACATTAACAATATTCAAAAGGCGTGTGAGTGAATATGTGGATAGGAAAGGTTGAGAAAAATATGGGCCAAGTGCAAGGTTGTGGGTTTAGTGTGGATGACCCAAGGGCCTTTATCCGTGCTGTAGGATTCTGTGACTCTATATATTTAAACATCCAAACTTTCCTGCGTAAATATTTTACATAATTTTATATAAGCCCTCTGATTTGAATGGAGACTTTCAGAGGGCTCCAGGAGTAGAGGAAAAATTACACTTGCCAGGCAATTCGTTCAGAATCTGCTATGATGGAATTCGAAGGAATCCACAAGCATTGTTCCCATCTCTGATGGCAGAATGACTGTCTGGTTGGTAGAAAATCCAGCTCATTTTGAGTACATATACACAAGTGATTAGAAAGGAAAATATTGTTGTTTATTGCAAGGAGAATAGAATGCAATTGTACAGGGTCAAGGTGATACCACATCTGGGATACTGTGCTTTGTTTTGGTTTCCTTATGAATGAAAGAATATGTATACAATAAAAAATGTTTCAGAGAAGGGAAGGGGGGTGGAGTTTATCTTATGAAGAAAATTTGGACAGGCTGGGATTCCAAATGCTGGCGATCAAAAAAATAGGGGCGATGTCAATGAGAGGATTAGATAGGGTGATGACAACTCGTTGCAACAAAGAGCTATAGGGACTGAGTCCATGTGTACATTTAAGGCAAACATAGATTCTTGATCAGTCAGGTAATCAATGGTTATGGGGAAAATGGAGGAAAGTGGAAATGACAATGTTGGATCAGCCATGGTCCTATTGAATAAGGAACAGGCTTGAGGGGCCAAATGGCCTACTCCTTTCCCCATTTTTTCCGGTCTTATCTTCTTTGACAGGGTATTTCCACTTGTGGAAGAGACAAGACCAAGAGGACAAGGGTTAAACTTAAGAGGTGTCCACGAATTGTTTTAGGAAAACTTAAAAGGTCTGGCAGCATCTGTGGAGAAGTAGAGTTAAGGTTTCAAGTCCAAATTACACATCTTTGGAATCATTTGTTCTTACAAAACTGAGGGATTTTCCATTTAAGACACGGATGAAGAGTTTTCTTTCTCAGAAGTATTTGGAACTCTTTTCCCATTGGGAAGTCAAGGGAGGATCATTTAATATTTTTAAGACAGATGAATTCTTGACTAACAAGGCTGTTATGAGATGAAGGTGGAAATGCAGAGTTAAGGCCACAATCAGGCTAGCAATGATCTTATTGAATGACAGAGCAGGCTCAAGGGGTCAAATGGCCCACTTCTTTTCCTAATTTATACTTAGATCATCTGGTTCTGTGACATTGGTTGAATACTAAACATTGGCCAAGACTCTCCAGGTTAACTCAATTACACCTCTCCAGAACAATGGCATGGTTTCTTTGATGTCTGCCTGACATGGTAAAGGAGCTTGTTTGATGTTTCACTCAAGAAAAAAAACAGCTCTGCCAATTGTACAGGTCTCCCCTGCAATGTCAACTTTGATTTTTATGGATGAGTTTTGGAGTTAGTTTTAAACCTACAACTTGCTTGACTCAGAGGTGAGAGTGGTAGCAACTGAGCCATGGCAAAATCCATAACTCATGTCAAATTTGTGGAGGAGAATCTATTTCCAGTTGCTCTGCTGAAACGAGTTATTTTGTTTCTAAAGCTGTCAAATGTCTGATTTCTCAATTACAGAAAGCAAAGACTTGAAGATAACCAATGTCCTTTGATATCTGACTGAAACTTTGATTAGAAAGTACACTCTTCATGCCAGTTAGTCAAAACATATTAAATTACATAATTTGATGGAAGCACTTTCTCACATTTGGGTCTATTTTGCAATGTTGGTAAGCTCTGCACCAAAAACACCCCATGACACCAAATATTCCCTGGTCAAAGACTGCAATGATGTCAGTTCAATCTCACAAGCAGAAGTCAAACAATGACCTGATAGAGAATAGAGAAACCAAAATGAACCTGCAAAGAAAAACATAGAGTTAGAGAAGACGAAATTGCTGGTGCAGAGTATCATGTTCAGGTAGTTTAGTCATGTTGCTCTTAGGGGCATTATCCACACAAGCTAACCCTGCAACAAGGAGACAAAAAATATCCATTTTCGACATTATTGTTTCCTAGGTTAAATTTCATTTTTTCTTGAGGGAAGGTATGAGACAACATTTCAAACTGTATCTGAACAACCAGTAACTGTACCTTCTCATCAATAAGTACCTTAAGCCATCATGAGCCTATTCTCACCGCCCCTGCCTATATTTTCCCTGTTGCTGATATTTTGTGTTAGCCAGTAAGTCACACGGCTCCATCACCTGCATATTGTATTTCACCTCAATTAGCTTCTCAGTTCTGACTGCTGTTTTCAATCCTACCTGTGTGTAATATGAACACTTGAATGACAGTAAGTTGGCATGCACTTCAGAGATCTGCGACTCTCACTCAATACCTGACGACTCACAAACCATCAATTGGTACAAATAGAACACAACAAGGAAGAAATATATTTTCCATGGGAGCATCACAAATTATAATCTCCGTTGCTTGCACATTTAAAAGATTTACCTCTTTCTTGTGCTGAAGGTGTATAGTTCCAGGATTGGAGCAAACCTCAAGCATGACTCATGTGATTGTTTGTAACAGTTCGCCAGAACAGCAAAGAGTAGACATTCCTCCTCAGCTCCAAGAGTATAAAATCTCAGTAGGGCAGAAGTTTTCATAGCAAAATCCAAGAATGTGCTTACTGTTTTGTGGCCACTGATCTAAATGACTGACAACTTTCCCCTTCTCCTCTAAGATTGGGATCTGGATTAGACTTACATAAAAGTTAGTGGGCACTAAAATACTGGGATCTTTCCAATGAACATGACAATAGCTTTGGGATCTTTCTGAAAGGGTGAATTCAATTAGGCTGAGTGGCCTTCTTCATCCATAATATCTTATGATTGAGTTGACCCTTTATGAGGCTTTTGATCACGAGAAGCATTTCACAAGCCCTAATGCTGTTAACCACCTCCATACATTTTCCAGCACAGATCACCTGAGAGCAAAGATTGTTCCTAGAAATCTGCATTGACCGACACGGTGATGTGAGCTCGCTGTGGTAAGTTCTGCAAGTGGAAATGAATAAACATGTCTCAAGTCCCACATTCCATACTGTCTCTGTAATGTTCTCAGAGCATAACAGTATATTCTTTCCAGTCTTCATCTCAAATCGAGGACATTGAGACATGAGAGAAGATATAAAATGTATTCATAAAAACGATACCAGGCCAAAGAGGATATGCTTATCAGTGAAGGCTGAATGGACAATGGGTGTTTTCTCCGGAGAAGAGAAGGTGGAATGGGTAATTTAATAGAAAAAAAGGAGGACAATCATTTCAATGGTGCTTTTGATAACCTCTGAACATCCCAAAGTGTACTGCAGCCAATTACCTCTGAAGTGTAATCTTTGCATAATATAAGAAATGTGGCTGCCAGTAAAATGATGAATGAGATTGAAGTCCTTACAGTTCTGAGGATATTTAGTAGGGCAGATAAGACATTAACAGGCCTGTCCATTCTCCCATCCTCCTTTTCTGAAGATTGGGCTATGAATTTCCGTGGGATTTGTTATGCTTATAACCAAGCAATGCAGTGGTTTACTGTTCCTTCTGCAATGACTAAGAGCTTCTCCTGCCCTATATTCTGCAAATTAGAAGAAATAACAGAATTATAGTCAATTTGTGCGGCCACATTCTGAAAGCCAACATGTTCCAGCTTAGACTTTGAATGTAGAGCTTCTGGGCCCTCGCTCAAGATGCAACCACTGCAACACAAAATCTCCAGAACAGAGCAAGGAGTGTAAATATAAGTTAATCATTAATCAATCTAATATGGAATTCAGGAGAAGCTCTCTTACCCAAAGATCGCTTAGAAGGAGGAACTCAATATCACAAGTTGCTACTGAGGCAAATAGCATGGATCTATATTAAAGGAAGTGAAATTACATATTACAGAGATAGCAAGTCAATGATATGTTGCCAGGTTGAGATGAAAGGGGTGGAAAACAGCAAGTGTGTGGAATAAATGCTAGCATGGACCAATTGTAATTTTTCTGTATAAATATGCAATAAATTGCCTTGCTCATATTGCTCAAGATCCAAGAATAATTATTCAAACAAAGTCCATGGCCACTGATTCCAATTACATCAGATAATTCACCAAACACTGGGGATTGAACTTTGAACATTCCCTATCTGTAGTACCACTTCTTAACTGAGTTACCAAGGGACCAATAGCTGCATCAATCCTCTCAGTTGATAAACATGACACATTTCATAATGCACATTGGTATTCAGTCAAAGTGGCAGAAAAGTTGTTTGCTGACTCTTCAATCTTTGAAACAGTCCAGGCAAAATGCAGGGCTGCAGACCAACAGCCAGAGTGAAGTTTGTTGTTGGCACTGCAGTTAACTGAAAACAAACTGCTACGTGATCCGACAGCAACCGCTAGTTACTACGACAACCATTGCAGTGCAAGTCACACATACTGTGCAGGTTTCTGTTGGAAAAAACCTGGTAAAATGCCAGTTTCTAGGCGGCTGAATCATCAGTCACTGCATGTAAACTGAAAATAACAGGGGAGGAGGAAGTTAAAAAAAAAGGTCTGGGAAAATCAGACCTATTGAAGTCAAGCGTGCAATCAGTTCCGGTGTAAAAATATGTTAACTTGTTGTCTCCTCTGCTATCAGAGATAATGGGAACTGCAGATGCTGGAGAATCCAAGATGATAAAATGTGAGGCTGGATGAACACAGCAGGCCAAGCAGCATCTCAGGAGCACAAAAGCTGACGTTTCGGGCCTAGACCCTTCATCATCTGCTATCCCTTGTTAGAAGGATTTGCCACATTTTTTTTTCAAGATCCAGTGTCAACTGCAAGGATGTGCCCTCGGATCACTAACTATCCACTTCTGCTTGACATAGAGTCATAGTCATTCAGCTGAACAGCATGGAAACAGACCATTCGGTCCAATTTGTCCATGCCGACCAGGTATCCTAAATAAATCTAGTCCCATTTGCCAGCATTTGGCCCATATTCCACTAAACTCTCTTCATCTGTCCATCCAGATGCCTTTTAAATGTTGTCATCATACCAGCCTCCACCTATTCCTCTGGCAGTTCATTCTATACACATACCGCCCACTGAGTGAAAAAGTTGCTCCTTAGGTCCCTTTTAAACCTTGCCCCTCTCGCTTTAAACTAATGCCCTCTAGTTTTGGATTCTGCTACCCTCTGGAGCCATGGGGGGTGGGGGGGGGGGGGGAAATAGAATGATCCTGTGCCAAGTGACAGCCTTCAGTTACAGAAACAGAAGATTGGGGCAGGAAATTAATCTCCACAGGAGGGTAAACATTTTCGATAAAGTACCAAACTTATATAAACAATTGACGAGCTGCTGTCATGAATTTTCATGAACTGCTCACGTGGGCATAACTCCAGCACACTCCTTCACACCGCGCACTCACTCACTCTGCAGTAGGAACGGACATGCTTAACATTCACAAAAGCAAACTCGAGCTTTGGAAATGTGCTGTTAAACCAGCGAATGCTGGAAATGCCCAGCTGTAGGCAGAAAATGGAGCTTGCAGTCTGTCAGTACTGTTCTTTTAGATCTTTGGCCTACTATGGCCTATAGCCGTCGATATGAAACTGCCGCCGTGGATGCTGTCTGACCAAGTATGCCCTGCAGAAATCCCTGCTTTTATTGCATCCTCAAATAATTTATCACTGAAGGTGTCCAGCAGTACTTCAGCTTTTATGGAAGTGAACCAGAAACAGAGGATAAGAAGTACGTAAGATCTGCTGACTTGCTTGGCGGCTACGCAGTCAATCCTTGTCCAACTTTAATGGAACATGTGATGCTGAATTTGTTGTCAACTTCCTTTTTTTATAATGTTTTTTCTTATTTTTGCTTTCTCTCCTCTTAGCATCATATCTGACTGAATGCCTAGTAAGAGGTGGCCTTTCCAGCCTTGACCATGTCAGACTGTAACCTGTTATCCGAGCTGATGTCCCAGTCTTTTAACTTGGAAATGGTAGCAGATTGGTAACATCTCAGGACTAGCTGTTTTGAGGCCCAGGTTAATGCTTAGGTGGGTTCAAATCCCACTGCGGCTGCTGAAGGAATTTGATTATGATAATTCCATCTAGAGTTGCAAAGTGATTTAGTTTCACAGTTATTGTTTGTTATTATGTTGCAAAACTTTATGTGGTTCACAAATTTTTTTAGAGGAGGAAACCTGCCATCCTTACCTTGTCTAACCCAAATGCAATTCTGACCCAAATGCATCTCCATGGGGTTGACGATTAACTGCCCTCTGGAATGGTCAAGCAAGCCACTCTACTCAATGCTCATTGGAAACTGGCAACAGATGCTGTCCTCTTCTCAGATGCCAACATCCTAGAGAAATAACTACTTTAAAAAAAATTCACTGGCCTTCCTTCCCAGTGATAAGGTAGGATTCTTTGTCAGTACCTCTGTGTTTTGCTACTGTCTGCGCAGCTGAAAAGCACAATAACAATTTGCCTGGAACCCTTAATGTAATAAAACATTCCTGAACTTATCAAATAAAACCCATCACTGAGTTAAAAAAGAAGAGGTACTGGGATACTCTCCAGGCATTTGATTTAAAAGTACCTCAAAGGACAGGAGAGTGGTAGAGAAGTTTGGGGCTGGAATTTCACACCGTAGATCCAAAGAAGCTGAAGGTATAGCTGCTAATGGTACAGAAAAAATATCATAAATCAAGGGTATGCGAGGCCAGAAGTGGAGGAGTGCAGAGATTTGTGGGAGTTGCAAGCTTGGAGGATGTTTAAGGATAGGGAGAAATGACTCCTGGAAGGATTTGATCACTAGAATGGGATTCTTTAATTTGTGGTATTTCTGGAACAAGAGCCAGTTGAAGATGGACAGCAATCATTGCTTCCTCAGAGCTTGGGGCTGCATACTCTCGATTTGCAACCCCAGTGTGAGTTGCCACCCTCGGTTTGTGAACCCCCAACTTTGTAGATTAACAAGTGCAAATGGGACTTCTGCAAATTGGGCTGTGAGGCAGCAGAAGTTCGGAAGAGCTGCAGCCTCGTGGATGGTGTAAGATGGAGATTCAGCAGGAGAACTTTGGAAGGGAGAAAACCTGTAATACAACATCAGAATAACAGCTTATCACAGCCGAAGATAAAGGAATTGCTTTTGTCATTGACTCAGTGTATGTTTCCATCAGCCTTTGAAAGGCATCACAAAAGGTGTAAACAGCACTCAAATTCACAAGGCCATCTTAAATTGGAGCAATGGTGAATTCAGTGTCCTGTTCAAAAAGAGTTAAGTGATGAGTCTTCAGCCACCTGGTTAGCCAAATGCAAATTCTGAATTCAATGAACAGGAAATTGAAATTTGCTCCTAATCAGACAGAATGTCTGCTAATTGAGTTGAGATTAAGCAATGTCTGATTGTGTTTATGCTACTTATGAACACGAGTAAGTCAGTATGTTGGCTGTTGGAGGAGTAGAATTTGGGTTGCCTTGTTGAAGCAGCACCTTTTATGCTTTGGAGATGGTAGAAACTGCAGATGCTGAAGAATCTGAGATAACAAGGTGTAGAGCTGGATGAACACAGCAGGCCAAGCAGCATCAGAGGAGCAGGAAAGCTGATGTTTCGGACATAGACCCTTCTTCAGAAATGGGGGAGGGGAAGGGGGTTCTGAAATAAACAGGCAGAGAGGAAGAAGCGGATAGAAGATGGATAGAGGAGAAAATAGATTAGATTAGATTCCCTACAGTGTGGCAACAGGCCCTTCGGTCCAACAAGTCCACACCGCCCCTTGCAGCATCCCAACCAGACCCATCCCCCTAATACCCACACCCCGATCACTACAGGCAATTTAGCATGGCCGATCCACCTAGCCTACACATCTTTGGATTGTGGGAGGAAACCGGAGCACCCGGAGGAAACCCACGCAGACACGGGGAGAATGTGCAAACTCCGCACAGACAGTTACCGAAGGCTGGAATCAAACCCGGGTCCCTGGCGCTGTGAGGCTGCAGTGCAAACCACTGAGCCACAGTACCGCCCTAAGATAGGTGGAGAGGAGACAGACAGGTCAAAGAGGCAGCGATGGAACCAGTAAAGGTGAGTGTAGTTGGGGAGTTAGGGAGGGAATAGGTCAGTCCAGGGAGGACAGACAGGTCAAGGGGGTGGGATGAGGCTAGCAGGTAGGAGATAGGGGTGGGGCTTGAGGTGGGAGGAGGTGATCTATAGGAGAAAGGGCAGGTTAGGGAGGCGGGGACAAGCTGGGCCAGTTTTGGGATACGGGAGGGAGAAGGGAGATTTTGAAGCTTTTATGATCTGATCTTAAAAAAAGCATTGATATCAAACACAGAGGAGGCCAATGACCAGACTTTCTCGCATTAATGTTGAGTGATGGAAGAGTTCATTTCATGAAATTTTGCAAAAAAATTATTGACCTTCAGATTACAAACCATATGTTCCTCAACAGTTTTATCACAGTTTAAGAGCGAGCACCATATTTGAAAGGTGTCCAATTGCACTTCATATGATCACATCAATGTTAATGCAGCAGGTCACAATGTCTACATTTACTGTAGTCATGGCACTCCCAAAACTATCCATGTCATGGCAAGATAACAAAGTGTGAAGCTGGATGAACACAGCAGGCCAAGCAGCATCTCAGGAGCACAACAGCTGACGTTTCGGGCCTAGACCCTTCATCAGAGAGGGGGGTGGGGAGAGGGAACTGGAATAAATAGGGAGAGAGGGGGAGGCGGACCAAAGATGGAGAGAAAACAAGATAGGTGGAGAGGAGAGTATAGGTGGGGAGGTAGGGAGGGGATAGGTCAGTCCAGGGAAGACGGATAGGTCAAGGAGGTGGGATGAGGTTAGTAGGTAGGAAATGGAGGTGCGGCTTGGGGTGGGAGGAAGGGATGGGTGAGAGGAAGAACAGGTTAGGGAAGCAGAGACAGGCTGGGCTGGTTTTGGGATGCAGTGGGGGGAGGATGAGCTGGGCTGGTTGTATGATGCAGTGGGGGGAGGGGATGAACTGGGCTGGTTTTGGGATGCAGTGGGGGAAGGGGAGATTTTGAAGGTGAAGTCCACATTGATACCATTGGGCTGCAGGGTTCCCAAGCGGAATATGAGTTGCTGTTCCTGCAACCTTCGGGTGGCATCATTGTGGCACTGCAGGAGGCCCATGATGGGCATGTCATCTAAAGAATGGGAGGGGGAGTTGAAATGGTTCGCGACTGGGAGGTGCAATTGTTTATTGCGAACCGAGCGGAGGTGTTTTGCAAAGCGGTCCCCGAGCCTCCGCTCGGATTGCCCAATGTAGAGGAAGTCACACCGGGTACAATGGATACAGTATACCACATTGGCAGATGTACAGATGAACCTCTGCTTAATATGGAAAGTCATCTTGGGGCCTGGGATGGGGTTGAGGGAAGAGGTGTGGGGGCAAGTGTAGCACTTCCTGCGGTTGCAGGGGAAGGTGCCAGGTGTGGTGGGGTTGGAGGGAGGAGTGTGGAGCAAACAAGGGAGTCATGGAGAGAGTGGTCTCTCCGGAAAGCAGACAAGGGTGGGGATGGAAAAATGTCTTGAGTGGTGGGGTCGGATTGTAGATGGCGGAAGTGTCGGAGGATGTTGCGTTGTATCTGGAGGGTGGTGGGGTGGTGTGTGAGAACGAGGGGGATCCTCTTTGGGCGGTTGTGGTGTGGGCGGGGTGTGAGGGATGTGTTGCGGGAAATGCGGGAGACACGCGTCAAGGACGTTCTCAACCACTGTGGGGGGAATGTTGCGGTCTCCTGCATTTCCCGCAACACATCCCTCACACCCCGCCCCCGCCACAACCGCCCAAAGAGGATCCCCCTCGTTCTCACACACCACCCCACCAACCTCCGGATACAACGCATCATCCTCCGACACTTCCGCAATCTACAATCCGACCCCACCACCCAAGACATTTTCCCATCCCCACCCTTGTCTGCTTTCTGGACAGACCACTCTCTCTGTGACTCCCTTGTTCGCTCCTCACTGCCCTCCAACCCCACCACACCTGGCACCTTCCCCTGCAACCGCAGGAAGTGCTACACTTGCCCCCACACCTCCTCCCTCACCCCTATCCCAGATCCCAAGATGACTTTCCATATTAAGCAGAGGTTCACCTGCACATCTGCCAATGTGGTATGCTGTATCCATTGTACCCGGTGTGACTTCCTCTACATTGGGCAATCCGAGCGGAGGCTTGGGGACCGCTTTGCAGAACACCTCCGCTCGGTTCGCAATAAACAATTGCACCTCCCAGTCACAAACCATTTCCACTCCCCCTCCCATTCTTTAGATGACATGCCCATCATGGGCCTCCTGCAGTGTCACAATGATGCCACCCGAAGGTTACAGGAACAGCAACTCATATTCTGCTTGGGAACCCTGCAGCCCAACGGTATCAATGTGGACTTCACCAGCTTCAAAATCTCCCCTTGCCCCACCGCATCCCAAAACCGGCCGAGTTCATCCCCTCCCCCCACTGCATCCCAAAACCAGCCCAGCCTGTCTCTGCCTCCCTAACCTGTTCTTCCTCTCACCTATCCCTTCCTCTCACCTCAAGCCGCACCTCCATTTCCTACCTACTAACCTCATCCCACCTCCTTGACCAGTCCGTCTTCCCTGGACTGACCTATCCCCTCCCTACCTCCTCACCTACACTGTCCTCTCCACCTATCTTCTTTTCTCTCCATCTTCGGTCCGCCTCCCCCTCTCTCCCTATTTATTCCAGAACCCTCACCCCATCCCCCTCTCTGATGAAGGGTCTAGGCCTGAAACGTCAGCTTTTGTGCTCCTGAGATGCTGCTGGGCCTGGTGTGTTCATCCAGCTTCACACTTTGCTATCTTGGATTCTCCAGCATCTGCAGTTCCCATTATCTATGTCATGGGAACCTGATTTTGCAGAGAGAAACAACATAAATGGAGGAAATTTGCATGACAGTTTACTTTTCTTCTGGTGGAAACATAATTACAACTGGCTCCACAGGTACATAAATGTGCATATACATTAACAATTCACAAAGTGTAGCCAGTTTAAGGTAAAGAACACACCCCTGTATGTATCAACCATTTACATTGATGCAGTGTCGTCAGTAACTTAATTTAGCAGTCTGAGGCAAAAATGTTGTGGAAAAATTACACTTCACCACACTTTGATCTTGTGCAATCAGTCTTTTTGTAACGTCCTGAATTCATAACTTCAGATCTTTAACCACAGGCACATCAGTTTAGTGCTACAAACCTCAAACAACTCTCTCCAGACAGACAGAAACCAATTTTTGGAAGACAAGACAGAAAACTGAACTGCCAGGTGGATGTTTAGAAACTGTCAGAAGTCAGAGCATCAAAATCTTACCGATTATATTTTATTCGAAGCCTGGTATTAGCACAGATGTTTACACTTATAAGACAAATGGGGGCCTACACATAATTCAACACAAACACAAGTTTCTACTTGTTTAACCATTTTGTCTTTACTCACATAGAGGAAATGGGTATCATTAGCTAGGCCAGCATTCACTGCCCATCCCCAATTGCCCTTGGTGATGGTAAGCTACCTTTCTGAACTACTGCAGTCTTTGGGGTGTAGCTACAGCCACAGTACTGTGATTTTCACCCAGTGACAGTGAAGCAATGATGATGTTGTTCCACGTCAGGATGGTGTGTTACTTGGAAGGGAACTTGCAAGCACTGAGGATCCCACACATTTTCTGCCTTGTGTTTCTAAGTGCTTATGGTTGCAGGTTTGGAAGTGGCTGTTGAAGAAGCCTGGATAAATTACAACAGTGCACCTTGCAGATGTCCGTACTGAGCATTGGTGGTAGACAGAGTGAATGTTTCCTGTTACATTCAGAAGGCTGTCTCAGACAGCTCAGGGTTAGGGTAAGGGTTAGTGCTACGGGCAGATTTCACAGTCAAATAAGAATCTGGCCACACTCAAGAATCTCAGCAGCGCTGCACAGCATACATGCAGCAGATATACTTCGCACAATCACACACCCAAAAGGTACATCCATCTATCTGCACGTACCATAGCTCAAATCACACATCCATTATGCAGACCACAATCTTAGTACACCCATGAGCAATAGCATCCAAATTTCTGACTGAAAAAAGTCACTGTTCCAGTGGGTTGTTCTGATGAGCTGCTCTGAATTCAATGGATACACAAAGGATGAGGATAGGACGAGTGAAAGGGGCCAAAAATAAGACTCAGGCACTTAGTCATTTGTGCCTGAGTCCCTTTGTTGGCTTTGTCGATTTGACAGCTCAATCACAGCATGCGCAATGGTTCTTTTTAAGATATAGTTGCATTAAAGCTGCAAAATACATGCAAAATTCTTCCAATGGTTATGCACCAAACCTTGCCAGTTCTCTGAATACAATATCTTTGCTTAGGAAACCTATTTTGCTTGGATATTAGCAAAATGTACCAACACCAACATGTCATACAGGCAGATAAAATGAAAAGTTGCTATTTACGAAATAGCTTCTTTTTTTCCTCATATGCAGCTTGTATAGAATTGTTTTTAATCTTCAAGACAGAGTAAAAAATATCCAACTCTGATGCCCCAATTGTGAGACAGGTAACTGTTCCAGGGTTGGAATTGCTGCGAGTGCATCTCACACCATCTGAATTTGGAAATATGGTGCTGTTGAACTTGTGGGACTTGCTCCCAAACAGCATTTGTGGCATCGCTACACCCCCGAGGACTGTGGTAGTTCAGGAAGATAATCAAGTGCAGTAAAGGTTGTGCAACAAATGCTGGACTGGCTAATGAGGCCCAAATCCTGTGAAAATTTTAAAATAAACCCAGCAAAAGGAGGCTATCTGGCTGATTGTACCCATGCTGGCTGTGTGCAGGAGATTTCCTATGCGCACCACTGCTGTGTGTTTAACTTCCACCTTAAACTTCACAAGATCATAAAAGCCTGAGAAGTAGGTCTGCCAGTCAACAGGATCATGGCTAAACTGACTGACTATAAGTTCACGCTCCTGCCCTTTCCATGTAACCCTTGATTCCCAACTGACTGAGAACTGCCTGCAATAAAATGATCTTTTCTTAAATAAGGGGACTAAATCTGCTCACAGTGCTCCAGATACGGTGTTACCAACACCTTGTACAGGCAATAAGACCTCCCCACTCTTATGCTCCAACTCCCTTGTGATAAAGAACCAACATTCTGTAGTCTTCCTGATTCGCTGCTGCTCTTGGTGGGAGCTTTCAGTGCCCAAGTACACCACCTTCCCCGCCCCCAAACCCTTTGGGTTACTGCTTTCTGCAGTTTCTCCCCATTTATCTCACCCAGTCTCGGGATCAGTGTCCAGTGAGTTTGCAGGCTTTTTTTTAAAATAAAGACCTCTCTCTTTGCGAAGAAAACTTCACAAGGGAGGGAACTGAACAGAGCCCTCGTCCCGTAACTCGCCAGTGCAGTCACTGAACAACTGACGAAAGGGGAAATAAAGCTGGCTACAACTTGATTTCGATAGGTTTTGTGTTGTAAAGACTTTTACAAATAGGGAAGTCAGAGAGGGGTTGGGGGGGCGGTGGGGGATGCGGGGTGGAATCTTCGTGTTGGGCGAAGCCGCACCCACGAGCAAGTCCAACCTCTGAAAACTTTGCTGGTTATTTGCATCCAGCGACACGCCCCACCCACCCCGTCATTAGAAACTCGCTTATAAACTCTTGAAAGGCTTTCTTCCCCATTCTGCCTCACATCTGCAGTTCAAATAATCTGATCAACTGGTCTCCCTTGTCAGAAAGAGAGAGAAAACTTGGCTGACAGTTACAATTTATAGTTAACGTTGACATCCGGGTTGGGTTTGTTGGTTAGCTCGCTTTGCTGACTTGTGTTCATGTAAATTTCACCCGGAAAAAGACGAGCGAAACAGACAAAACTTTGTGTTTAATCTGCCGTTTGAACCCGCTGCGGAAAACAAAAGAGTCGGATTTTATTTTTTTTTGGAAAAAAATCCGTGTTTGAACTCTGCATTTTGCTCACAGGCTTGTGCAGTGTTGCTAGGCTGCGTGCAACAGATTCTCCTGGTTCTCGCCTGGTAAGTTGATGAATAACGATGCTTAATTTTATTGACCTTCCCCGGCCTCCTGTGTGACAGTGTTCAGCACCTTGTTGATCGGCAGAAGCCAGAGCTGCAAGGTGGCAAGTTACGACCCACCTCTTCCCCTCCGCAAACACTCTCCCCACCCGAATGCTCAGTTTTCAGTCTCGGTGTATTAAGACTTGAGCTTTCTTGCCGGGTTTTGCATCATTTAGACCGACCTCGTCCGTACCAGCGGCTAGCCCGGTGCGAGTCGAGGTGGTTCGCCGGCAGCAAAGGTGCTCTGGTTCCGGGGTTCGGGGGAGCTGTGAGGATAGCCAAGTCAAGCAGAAGCGCACGGCTATGGCGAATTCGGACACTTGTGACCCATCGTTTTGGCCGTGTAATAACGTGACCTGCGCGCTCTGCAGAGAGGTCCAAATTTGGCCAGACTAGCTTAGCTGTTTTAATTTGCGCCGACTGTTTCTGCAGCTTCCACCGAGTCTGGAAGTGAGGTGGACTTAGTCATGTTGGTTCAGGTACGACACGACATGAAACTGTCTCGAACGGCTACAGAACTGGAAACCTTTCTCGTCGAGAGCTCTAGAATTCGAGGAGGTAGAAGTCATGCTTTGTCTAGATCAAGTTCTGGTTATACCACTAGTGGAGTCCATCCAGTAGCTCTGACCAAGTCATTACGAAGGCTGCATTGGCTTTGGAGACGGTGCAGGGCAGATTTATCAGAATGCCGTCTCGCCTCAAGGGTTAAACTACATGGCGAATTTGCACGAACTAGCATGGTTTTGCTCGAAATAGGGAAGTTTCCAAGGTGATCAGATCAATATTTTCAACAAATGGAGTGTTGCAGACTCTCAATGCAACCTGTTTCCATTGGTTGGGCACATGAGGCGAAGGGGGCACAGATGAAAAGTGAGATCTAGACCCTTTTTATTGTCGAAGTTTGGGTACAATTGTACACATGAAGGATGGTAGATGTTTGGAATTCGTTTTCACCAGTGATAATTGATGTCAGGCCAACAGTCCTTTTTAAAAGTTGAGTTTGAGAAGACATCAGTACTTCAGAGATCAATGGGGATGTGGGATATTCAGTTATCAATTCACTGTGATCTGGTGAATGAGTGAACAGGTTGGAAGGGCTAGGCTGCCTCCTTTTGTTCTAATGCCTATAAATTTGTGACAGCGTGATATGGGGAGCCAGCAGAAATACCTCACCCACAGCCCTGGGTGTGAGACACAAGTAACCGTTCTGCTAGACATTGGGTGAATCCATCATACTCAAATGATGCACTGCCTTCTGTTAGATAAACCCAGATTTAACAAAAAATAGATCACTACATCAGTCAGCAGGCATGTTTGAGATGTTGAGGAGATAGATGTGACAATTCTTTGTCTGAAAGAGCCTTATTGGTCTGATTTTCTGATTGTAAATTAGATTGTAGCAACTGGCTTTAAAACACAGATTCTCACTTGGCAGCTGTCACAGGCATCATTATTTCTAAATCTGGTGCAAGAGCACTCAGCTCTTTTTCAGAAGCACTGCGGCCCATGCGGTAACATGACAGTCTTTGGGATGAATATCAGCAAAAAGCTCAAATGGGAAGAGAAGACTTGGACACATTGGTTGTGCATTTCACACAATTGAGATAATGTCGCAGATGAGGGAAAAGCTTGGTCAAGGAGATCAGGCGTCTTAATAAAGAAAAGAGAGTCTAAGAGGTTTATATTGGTAGCTAGCAAGCTCAAGATCCAAGCAGTTGAAGGCACACATATCAATAGTGGTGCATTGAAAAGCAGGCATGGTCAGCAGGTCTGGATGACCTTGATATCTTGAGTTTGTGGGGCTGGTGGAAATTGTAGAGATAGGGACACCATGTCTCACACCCAGTGCTGTGGGTGAGGTATTTCTGCTGGCTCCCCATATCATGGCTGTCACAAATTTAGAGGCAGTAGAACAAAAGGAGGCTGCCTAGCCCTTCCAAACTGTTCACTCATTCACCAGATCACAGTGAATCGATGACCGATTATCCCACATCCCCATTGGTCCGAATGAAAAGGGTCTAGATCTCACTTTCCATCTGTGCCCCCTTCGCCTCATGTGCCCCCTTCGCCTCATTTGAAAATGCAATTTAAAATTGTTCGTTTGTTTGACCCCAAGCCAAGCACAGGGATGATTGCTAAATGGAATTTGGTTCAAGTAATGGCATGGGTAGAAGTTTCAAATGCTCACAAGTTTCATGAGGTTGGTTGAATCTAATCGCAATGTTTTCAAAGTATGATGTACTGTTGACAAGCAGGAATGCATTCAACATATCATTCCAAAATATTAACGGTGGAGCCAAGTTCATCCTTATAGTATTTGTGGAAAAACCCATCGGGTTCACTACTGTCCTTTAGGGGAAAGAAACTGCCATCCTTACCTGGCCTGGCTTACATGTGACTCCTGACCTACAGCAATGTGGTTGACTCTTAACTGTCCACTGGGCAATTAAGGATGGGCAATAAATGCTGCCTAGCCAGCAACTCCCTCATCCCATGAGTGAATAAAGAAACAACAATTTGAAATAATGTCTGGCCAGACATATATTTGACACTCTACTGATGTCATTTTACACCAGACTTCATCATGAACACAAAATCTTGCTGTGATACCTCCAGAGGATATCTGAATTTGCTTTGCAAAGTTGTGCTTTAAAAAAAGGCAGTTAGTAGTGCAAACAACAAGACTTCACAGTTGAAAATGTAAGCAATTGCTTGTTAATCTGTTCTGGACGATATTGCTTCACAGACATACAGTTCGACCAGAATGATAAGAAAACTCTGCTTGGTGCGAACAGTGCAGCAAAGTCACCTGACAAATTGTAAAAGGTGCAATTACTAGCAATGGACTATTCCAGCACTGCACTGAAGTGAACGTTTTAGAGCCGAACCAGTTTGATCAGTTGCTTGCGTGTAATTTCACAATACTTTGTCATAAATGATGTGACCAGTGTCCATTCAATCTGGGAAACCATACACCCATTTCCCCTCCAAGACACCTCTCTGTGTACACAGCACTAAAGGGTGTTATTGTTCTGCAGGACAGCTCTGATTTGATGTACGCAAACTCGTGATTTCATGCATAAATATCTGAAACAGTCTGATTCTTAAGATGGTGACTTATATAAAGCATGGCTGTTCTTGCAGTAATACAGTGGCACGTTTAGAGCTCCGAGGGTGTGTCCAGAAAGAAATCCACTGCCAAAAAACCACTGATTTTACTGTGCAGTAATTTTGAAGAGTTTCATTGTCTACTTCGACTTTGCAGGCACATCACAGACTTGTATTTTAGGCTTCTTGGAGTTGAAATTCTACTTTTTATCAAAGTCTGTGATAGAAAAATAAACTGTCATCACTGAATATTGACAACTATTTGACCTATTTTGGTTGTATCTTTTTCTGTTTGTTTCTCTTGCTAATTTTTGCTCCTACTCACCAGTGCTGAGAATTTTGACTATTCATTTATCCAGTCAGCAGCAATATTATTAACGTTAACAGTGTACACCAGGAAGTGATTTATTGTTTTGGACACGGGGCCCAATGGCCCATCTAAAACCCGTGCATTTCCACTGATGAGTAATAGGGGGCAGGGAACCTGGCTGACTTCTCAACCTTCCCCAGAAGTAGGACCCAATCTCTCCCTGAGGTCAAAGGTAGACAGGCCATAGAGCTGGGCCTACCTTTGTCTGTTGTGATGCAGTGATTTGTTGGAGAAATGTGTTGAGTCAGTGCAGGACAGCATTGGAAAGCAGAAATTGAAAAAGGAAACTGACTGTTGTCAAGTAAAACGTGGATCTTGGAATCAAGAGCTTTAAATTTGTAATCAGTAGTGATTCAATCTGCTGTTGTGGTTAAATAGGTTAGAATAAAACTGGTATAATAGTTGAATGATTACAAAGAATTTCTTGTATTGTTTCCCAGTGCCGTAGTTAAGGATAACATTTCTTATGTATTATCTGGGATGAGGATGTAAAACCTCTTGTTAACTTGCATTACTTTTCCCAAATTTACCAGCAGTCTCCTCCTTAGTTGGGAAACTGTTGCAGACTGGTGCCACCCCATCGATACACATACATGCAGACACACATGCGCATACACAAACACGTGGCATAAACATTTCACTGATAGTGACTTTGCAAACCTGCTTGGCTCTGCCCCAAAGAGATTCTCCTTGGAATCGATGTTCCTGTTACCTTCACCCAGAGAAAGTACCTGCATTTGGTCTTTCGTCCTGAGCCAAGCAAGTACTTTTGAAATATAGTCAGTGTGAGCCATTCTACTTACCATCTCCATTCTAGTTGCTATGAGAGTAAGATCAGATGAGCAAATACATTGCATCTGAAGGGAAGCTGAGATCAAAATGTTGCCTGAAATTCTAACCTGCAAGTCAGGAGTTTCCACAGGACGGTGGAAGAGGTTGGATAAAGAGAGAGGCATTCACATGTAAATTTATTCAGACAAATACCATGAAGCCATGGCATTCACAAGCAAGTTGTCCTTTTGTATTATGCCATTGTATTCTGTGATAATCTGAAGGTTTCTGGAATATCAAAACTAAGTTGGCAGAGGCTGTTTTGCTTTGACAAGCTGTCAGATAGTGATAACACCAAACAACTGAGTGGAATTCCTTTTTATTTGTAATACATAGACTGATAAGTGATTTGGCCAGGGCTCGTGCTTATATGTAATTAAAAAGAAGTTTTAAAAACAAGCTTGAATAAACTGTGTCAGACAGCTACAAGCTTTAAAGGCAAAGGACAGGGTGATGTGAATTGTTCAACATCAGAACCATTTTTGGTTCCATTTCAGTTAATTGTTATTGCACCTCCCCTTCATATTTCGCATGGAGAGTGTGACAATTCCAATATAATGTAAGGTGAGAAGCAGATTTGAGGGGCTGAATGACTGACTGTAATTATGTTTGGGACATCACAATAGTCTGGCTGTTTTCAGCGCAAATTTTCTCTCCAACTGTTGCCGGGTATGTTTCCATTTGCCCAGCTCGCTCTGGCACTTGGTCCAAACACCTGTTATTCACCAAAATGTGAGGCTGGATGAACACAGCAGGCCAAGCAGCATCTCAGGAGCACAAAAGCTGATGTTTCGGGCCTAGACCCTTCATCAGAGAGGGGGATGGGTTGAGGGTTCTGGAATAAATAGGGAGAGAGGGGGAGGCGGACCGAAGATGGAGAGAAAAGAAGATAGGTGGAGAGAGTATAGGTGGGGAGGTAGGGAGGGGATAGGTCAGTCCAGGGAAGACGGACAGGTCAAGGAGGTGGGATGAGGTTAGTAGGTAGATGGGGGTGCGGCTTGGGGTGGGAGGAAGGGACGGGTGAGAGGAAGAACAGGTTAGGGAGGCGGAGACAGGTTGGACTGGTTTTGGGATGCAGTGGGTGGAGTGGAGGAGCTGGGCTGGTTGTGTGGTGCAGTGGGGGGAGGAGACTAACTGGGCTGGTTTAGGGATGCAGTTGGGGAAGGGGAGATTTTGAAACTGGTGAAGTCCGCATTGATACCATTAGGCTGCAGGGTTCCCAGGCGGAATATGAGTTGCTGTTCCTGCAACCTTCGGGTGGCATCATTGTGGCACTGCAGGAGGCCCATGATGGACATGTATCTCCCCTTCCCCAACTGCATCCCTAAACCAGCCCAGTTCGTCCCCACCCCCCACTGCACCACACAACCAGCCCAGCTCCTCCACTCCACCCACTGCATCCCAAAACCAGTCCAACCTGTCTCCGCCTCCCCAACCTGTTCTTCCTCTCACCCATCCCTTTCTCCCACCCCAAGCCGCACCCCAATCTACCTACTAACCTCATCCCACCTCCTTGACCTGTCCCCTCCCTACCTCCCCACCTATACTCTCTCCACCTATCTTCTTTTCTCTCCATCTTCGGTCCGCCTCTCCCTCTCTCCCTATTTATTCCAGAACCCTCTCCCCATCCCCCACTCTGATGAAGGGTCTAGGCCCGAAACGTCAGCTTTTGTGCTCCTGAGATGCTGCTTGGCCTGCTGTGTTCATCCAGCCTCACATTTTGTTGTCTTGGATTCTCCAGCATCTGCAGTTCCCATTATCTCTCACCTGTTATTCACCTGCATGTCTGAATGGTCTGTGTTGGGTGACTGTACACCATTGGAAGCATCACAGCCAAATCCCAAATCTGTCAGCACATGTTCAGAGAATTGTTTTTAGAAAAGGGCTTTGTGGTTAAGACAAGGATAGCCTAACCTAAAATCGTTCGGTATGGTATATCTGAGCAAAAAAGGCCAGCTGAGCTAAATGCTGGGGTGCATCATGTTCATCCCTTTGCAGCTGAACTAAATTTACCATGACGGCACGGCTGGCAACAAAGCATTAGGGGTTTTAATGGGAAAGAGAGGGTGGCATGTTGCAGTAATCCCAAGTCCTGCACAAAATCATAATTCACCCGTTTCAAATTCCAAGTCCCACTTTCAGAATAAGAATTCAGTTTAAATCAAAAAAACATTACAAGAAATTGAATCTAGTTTGGAAAATAGATAACGCTGTCTTTGTAAAAGTGACTTTAATGCTGTCAGAGAATTTGCTTTGAGAAAACCACAAATGATTCAAACATTAGTGAAGAAAACCTGCTCTCCAAATCAGTATGTGACAAATGTTCCTCATCATGGTGCTTCAAATTTAACTGTGCACTGAAGTGTCAACAGCTCAGTTGCATTATATTGCTTCCGTCTTCTCTTATTTTGTTAATCAACCTGTTCAGAGATGTTATTATACACTTGCGGAGCAATTGGGTCTTGAACCCAGACCTCTCCATACAGGGATAGGGACATTACCAGTAAGCCACAATCTTAGTGAGAAATGGGAAATCTCCACTGATAATACCCACTTTATAAGAACAAATGTTTTATTGGAGAGCCCCTTCATGCAGAAATTACACATCATTTCCTTTATACTGTCCTTTGAACTAAAAAAAACACACCAACTGTTAAGACCATTCCACATGTATAATCATTTCTGTTCTGGGTTCTTCTGGTGCAGTGGTATTGTCCCTAACTCTCAACCAGGTGACCTGGGTTCAAGTCCCACCTACACTAGAGGTGTGTTGTAACATCAGTGAACATAGATACAGATATTTTCAATTAAATCTATGATCTAAGCCTTTGTACCAACTTCAGGCCCATGTTCCTTAATGCCTTTGCTTAACTGAAATCAATTGATCTCAGTTTTAAAATTAACAGTTATTAATTCAACATTACCAGTTTGTGTTGGAGAGATCCCAACTTATGCTATCATTTTGTAGAAATAAACTTGTTTCCAAATTTCACTCCTGAAAGGTTTGGTTCTAACATTCAGATTTTGTCTCCTGTTCTACACTCTCCAACTTATGGAAATAGTTTCCTTATCTATTCCCATAAGTATCTCGGAAACCTTGATTAAGCCAATCTTCAATCTTGTAAATTCCAAGGAATACAATCGAGCTTTGTTTAGTAATTCCTTGCCATTAAAACTATGGAGCATAGATTTTATTCCAGATGTTATCCTTCATACATTTGGGGTCCAAAGCTCCCAGTGTGATCTGACCAAAGTTTTATATGCTTTAAAATTTTCCTGTCATTTCTCCGAATGTGCAGTGGGCCTTTCAACAATGTGCCCTGTACCATCTTGGTAACAGAGTTTCCTAATCTCTCCTGAAAGTACCTACGCATCATCCACTGAGTAATATTCCATGAGGTGGGGTCTATCATTTGGGACATGACGTTGGCATGATCAAAGTGACACATGCCCACTCAACATGAAACAGAAAACGATTTCCCACATGTCCTTGTTGTAGAGTGAGTGCAGACAGGGTAGCATGCTGGCTTAGTGGTTAGCACTCACCATGTCAGGGACCTGGATTCGATTCCATCCTCGGGTGACTGTCTGTATGGAGTTTGCGCCTTCCCTGTGTCTGCGTAGGTTTCTTCTGGGTGCTCCGGTTTCCTCCCACAGTCCAGTGATGTACAGGAACTTTGATGGATTTCCCACTGTCCACGCAGGAGTCTAACCCCATTTCACGCACGTGCATAAACAGGAGCAGGTTATTGAAGAAATAATTTATTTTATGCTGAGTCCCTTCAAGTCTTGTAATGAGAGAAGTCTCATTGTGGCTATTTTCTGGATCTTGTTAAAAATCAGTGTGGCAGAAAGCAGGAATTATGTGACCAGTGGCAACTGCAGGGGCACGACACGTTTTAGGTAAATGATGAAACACTTCCCGTACTCTTGCGGGATAGTCAAGTTTCATTTTCCCCTTCAGAATGGCATGGAACCCACATTAAAACAGTCTGAGGTGAAAGCTGATCTTCTGTCTGCCAGCCCCGTGGGTTTCGCTTTGCAGCTTTTTCAGTGGGTTGCACTGTTTTCTCTGAGGCTTTTCACAAAATCCTGTTGCTGTTGCTTTCACTTCAGTGACAACACTGGTTGTTTTGTCTTTATTGTCCAGGTTGAGCCAGATTCGACTGGTAACTTGTTTTGTTACACATCTTCTGATGGCTGCCCCTTGTTTCGACAGACTTGGTTGACTTGTCACTCAGATTGTGTTATTGATTAGTCTTTTGCATATAAGGAGAGATTTCAATAGCATGGAATTCCCTATTCATTGTAAAGTCACTTTCAGCCGTGAGCTTGAGCATTTAGTCACCTCTCCTAATATTATCTGCAGCTCAGTGACTTGTTGGCTTTCATAACGACATTTTAGCATGTTGAAGGTGGTATATAAATGCAAGCTATTGTTGTAGCTTACAGAGGAGTTTTATTATGCACAATTAATATTTGAAGCAGTGATAATGGGAACTGCAGATGCTGGAGAATCCAAGATACTGAAATGTGAGGCTGGATGAACACAGCAGGCCCAGCAGCATCTCGGGCGCACAAAAGCTGACGTTTCGGGCCTAGACCCTTCATCAGAGAGGGGGATGGGGTGAGGGTTCTGGAATAAATAGGGAGAGAGGGGGAGGCGGACCAAAGATGGAGAGAAAAGAAGATAGGTGGAGAGAGTATAGGTGGGGAGGTAGGGAGGGGATAGGTCAGTCCAGGGAAGACGGATAGGTCAAGGAGGTGGGATGAGGTTAGTAGGTAGGAGATGGAGGTGCGGCTTGGGGTGGGAGGAAGGGATGGGTGAGAGGAAGAACAGGTTAGGGAGGCAGAGACCGGTTGGACTGGTTTTGGGATGCAGTGGGTGGAGGGGAAGAGCTGGGCTGGTTGTGTTGTGCAGTGGGGGGAGGGGACGAACTGGGCTGGTTTTGGGATGCAGTGGGGGAAGGGGAGATTTTGAAGCTGGTGAAGTCCACATTGATACCATTGGGCTGCAGGGTTCCCAAGCGGAATATGAGTTGCTGTTCCTGCAACCTTCGGGTGGCATCATTGTGGCACTGCAGGAGGCCCATGATGGACATGTCATCTAAAGAATGGGAGGGGGAGTGGAAATGGTTTGCGACTGGGAGGTGCAGTTGTTTATTGCGAACTGAGCGGAGGTGTTCTGCAAAGCGGTCCCCAAGCCTCCGCTTGGTTTCCCCAATGTAGAGGAAGCCACACCGGGTACAGTGGATGCAGTATACCACATTAAGCAGAGGTTCACCTGCACATCTGCCAATGTGGAAAGTCATCTTGGGGCCTGGGATAGGGGTGAGGGAGGAGGTGTGGGGCATGTGTAGCATTTCCCGCGGTTGCAGGGGCAGTTGCCGGGTGTGGTGGGGTTGGAGGGCAGTGTGGAGCGAATAAGGGAGTCACGGAGAGAGTGGTCTCTCCGGAAAGCAGAAAGGGGTGGGGATGGAAAAATGTCTTGGGTGGTGGGGTCGGATTGTAGATGGCGGAAGTGTCGGAGGATGATGCGTTGTATCCGGAGGTTGGTGGGGTGGTGTGTGAGAACGAGGGGGATCCTCTTTGGGCGGTTGTGGCGGGGGCGGGGTGTGAGGGATGTGTTGCGGGAAATGCGGGAGACACGGTGAAGAACTTGGACATCTGGGATGCCTTGAAGAACTTGGACATCTGGGATGTGTGGGAGTGGAATGCCTCATCGTGGGAGATGTCCAAGTTTTCTTGACCGCAACTTTTCCCCCCACAGTGGTCGAGAACGCCCTTGACTGCGTCTCGTGCATTTCCCGCAACACATCCCTCACACCCCGCCCCCGCCACAACCGCCCAAAGAGGATCCCCCTCGTTCTCACACACCACCCCACCAACCTCCGGATACAACGCATCATCCTCCGACACTTCCGCCATCTACAATCCGACCCCACCACCCAAGACATTTTTCCATCCCCACCCCTTTCTGCTTTCCGGAGAGACCACTCTCTCCGTGACTCCCTTATTCGCTCCACACTGCCCTCCAACCCCACCACACCCGGCAACTGCCCCTGCAACCGCGGGAAATGCTACACATGCCCCACACCTCCTCCCTCACCCCTATCCCAGGCCCCAAGATGACTTTCCACATTGGCAGATGTGCAGGTGAACCTCTGCTTAATGTGGTATACTGCATCCACTGTACCCGGTGTGGCTTCCTCTACATTGGGGAAACCAAGCGGAGGCTTGGGGACCGCTTTGCAGAACACCTCCGCTCGGTTCGCAATAAACAACTGCACCTCCCAGTCGCAAACCATTTCCACTCCCCCTCCCATTCTTTAAATGACATGTCCATCATGGGCCTCCTGCAGTGCCACAATGATGCCACCCGAAGGTTGCAGGAACAGCAACTCATATTCCGCTTGGGAACCCTGCAGCCCAATGGTATCAATATGGACTTCACCAGCTTCAAAATCTCCCCTTCCCCCACTGCATCCCAAAACCAGCCCAGTTCGTCCCCTCCCCCCACTGCACCACACAACCAGCCCAGCTCTTCCCCTCCACCCACTGCATCCCAAAACCAGTCCAACCGGTCTCTGCCTCCCTAACCTGTTCTTCCTCTCACCCATCCCTTCCTCCCACCCCAAGCCGCACCTCCATTTCCTACCTACTAACCTCATCCCACCTCCTTGACCTGTCCGTCTTCCCTGGACTGACCTATCCCCTCCCTACCTCCCCACCTATACTCTCCTCTCCACCTATCTTCTTTTCTCTCCATCTTTGGTCCGCCTCCCCCTCTCTCCCTATTTATTCCAGAACCCTCACCCCATCCCCCTCTCTGATGAAGGGTCTAGGCCCGAAACGTCAGCTTTTGTGCTCCTGAGATGCTGCTGGGCCTGCTGTGTTCATCCAGCCTCACATTTCATTATCTAATATTTGAAGCAGTAGTTTTGTACAGTCAGTAAATCGACATATATTCAACATCGGTGAGCTTGTTCACATCTCTGGTCGTGTGTCCTTGCTGCCTGAAATTTTACCATTTAATTAAGTTTGATACCTTGTTAAATGTGGCCCCAAAACTTCTCCTGATCCATCATCAGGGTTTAGGTGATATGTGAGCATGATACAGCATGATCTTGTCTCTAATTTGCTTCCCTCACCTCCATGCACAACTGTTAGGGAGTCACCAGGCAGCATTTGGTGGTTTCATACCCCAAAGCATTTCTGGGCTGAAAGAGTACATATTCCAGACAAACTCCTGCTGTGTGAGGGGTGCAGTGGGAGTGCGAGGGCAGGTTGGGAGTAGGGGTGGAGGTGCACTTTGAGGGATATCTGAGTCCCTGTCTTTATAATTCCTCAGTCTGATTATACAGCACTCTGAATCCAGAGAGGCAACCCTATGCACACAGGCTGTGTTGCACCACCATGGACATGTTCTCAGATACTCTGACTCTTATGAGACCATATGTCTCCAAGGGCCACAATTTAGATATCCTCTTGTCTGCTCTACAGCCTCCTGCAGAGTGCACATACTGTTAGTCAATGACTGTCCCTATCCATCTCGTGGTCTCCCTCCATTCTATTAGCAATGTCTTACAGTCTCATTGGAAATGATTACTCTTGGGCAACACACTGCTTCTAGAAGTTGGCTCCATGTAGTCAGCATGCTGATGTGGCACTTCAAAACAACTGTTCCCGCTTGACGCTTTTCATTTGTGAACTTGTGATGATCTGGAATGTTTGTGTTGGCAAAAGGGTGCTGTGAGGAGACATCAGGATAATTAAGAAGCCTACTGATGCAGGACCCTTTCCGTCAGCTCTGCTGTTGCAGTGGTCTTGCCTTTGAAGGCTTCTTGCAGGCTCTTTCCTTATCTTTTTATTGAATTGCATAGGTATCACATCAGTATGTAACTATTGTCGTTGGAGTTTAAGTCAAGTGTGAACTGAAACCATGATGGTGAGGAGAGGAGGTCAGTCCCTCCATTTCTCCCTTGGGTTAAGTCTGCTCTAACACCATTTACATCACAGCTTCAGGCAGAATTAGTCCAAAGTGAAACACGATTGTACTGTGAGAATATAAAGGCAGTGCCCGCTTCAGAAAGAACTATACTGCTGATCTTGGGGTAGATTGAAATGACAATTATGAAATACTGGAATCTTCCTGTGGCTTCAGAATCCTTTGAGATAACCATAGTCATTATTTATCCCACTGTTAAACACGCAATTATTAAAAGCTAAGAACAGTATCTGAACGAGTCCATCAGTTTTTGTCAGATTTTACTCAGTTTCAAAATGATGCAATTTCAAAGAATGTCTGTGCACAAACAGACTCTACTTAATGATTGAGTTGATGGATACATACACGAGTGGTGATATGAGACCCTATCAGCCTGAGGTTAGATTTCCAGCCCCTACGGGACTCACTTAGCCAGGAACTCAAATTGTTGAGGCAGTATCATTGGCTCCTGCAGTGCTAGGTTTTTTCTCTTCAATGTCCTTGCACCTGTCTCAGGTCATTTGCAGTGTTGCATCGTTTGCTTCTACTGTAATTGGCTGAATTTTGGTAGCCACATTTTATTGCTAATTATTCCAATGTTTGAAATCTCTGGCCACAAGTCCAATAGGTCATAGAGTGAATACACCACTGAGTGCGCCACATACCCCACTGGTGCCTGCATTCAGAGTCTTTGTTGTTTCCTTATTGGGATCATCTGCCCCTTCCATTGTTTTTGACTTCACATATTTTGAGGGGTGCAGACCCTTGTCAACATCAAACAAATCTAATGAGATTCTTTCCTGGATTAGCTCATCAGCTGAAATGGGGTACCAATCTGTGCGTTATGAGCTGCAGGGAGGCATCAAGAGATCAGGAAATGGTGGGACAACCACATTGAAAGCCAGAGTATGCAGGTGACAGTGAGTCAGAGACACCAATCCTGCTGGAGAAATCCCCCATGCACCTAAGGTAGAAGAGGGGAAGGTTATCCTGGATTCCCGCCTCTGATGGAATTGACTATGTCTGTTGAATGTGGATATATTGTTTGTGGTTCCTCCATGATAAACAACTTACTGCTGTCAGTCAACAAGACAAGTTACAGGCGGGGTCAGGACATGCTGCTGCTGTCTGGATAATAGAGCTGCACAAGGAGAAGTAACAGTAACGGTCCAAAACAGGGTCCAGTTAACAGAAAAGGTTTGGAAATCAGTAAAATTGATCGGAAAAGCAATTGATAGAGCAAGCTTGTAAATTCATTTGGTAAGAAATTATCACACTGTGGTGTCACATATTTGGCAGCAATCAGCTGGAAACTTGTGAACTCCAATGAAGGTGGCTGATTAGCTTTGGGCATTTTTAAACAGCAGCAATCATTGTGGTATCTCCTCTACAAGAGAGTCTCCTTCTTGAAAAACAAGAAACAGCAGATTTCTGATGTTATCAGACTCCTGTTGACTGGAGAAAAGACATGACCAAACAATCCAAAATGTCCAGTAGCAGACAGAATGCACAGAGCTAGCAGTGGAAAAGGAAATTTTATAAAGTTTACAAAGTGGAGAGAAGTCATCTCATGGGCATTGTTGGAGAGATGTTGAGGCAATGACAGCATTGACTGATCTCCTCTGTGGCCATCTTTTTAGGCTTCTGCTAATACTGGCCTTAAAATTGAATCCCTGTTTGTTTGTGTCACCACTATCTGTCAGACAGTTTACATCAGCTGAGATGCCCCAGAATCTTTACTGAGTTACAGCAATCATGGAGCATGACTATTGTAGACAGACGTGCCCTGCATTGATTTCTTAGGCTTTAATGTTACCAAAGACTGGAGGCAATCATCGAGAAATCAAACAAAGAATTCAAAAGGAGCTTGTTTCCTGGAAAGGGGAAAGATGGTGGAATTCACAGTCATTTAAATACTTGAGGTGACTAACATGAGTGCCTTGAAGGTGAAGCTGGAAAAGTACACAGGAAGAGAGGAAGTAAGTGCTAGACAATATCCAGATTAGGGCTGACAACTGGCGAGTGAAGTTTACAAACACAAATGCCGTGACCCCCTCCAAAAAGGGAGAATTGAAATGTCTTGATATTCAATGACATTATCATCCCCATTTCATCAATATCATATGGTAACCATTGACCACAAACTTTACTGGACAAGCTGCATAAATACTGTGGCTACAAGAGCAAGTCAGAGAATAGGAACATAACTCCTGAGTCTCCAAATCCTGTCCACCATTTACAAGGTACAAGTAATGAGTGTGATCGAATTCTCACCACTTAGCTGATGAGTGCATCTGCAGCAACACTCAAGAAGCTTGACATCATCCAGGTAGCCCACCTGATTGGCATCACATTGAAAAAAATTCACTGTCTCCACTTCATGTACTCAGTCGCAGCAATGTGTACCATCTACAAGGCACACTATAGGAATACACCAAGGTTCCTTGGATAGTGGTTGAGTTGAAACCCTGAGATTTTCTCCCTAATGACATTGTGGGTTGATGTACAGCACATGGACTGCACTGGTTCAAGAAGGCAGCTCACCGTCACCTTTAGAAGGATCACTAGGGATGGACAAAAACTGCTGGATTAGCTAGAGACATTCACATCCCATAAATTAATTTCAGAGTAAGGATCGTTCAAGAGTTAGATAAGTTAGCATGTGAGGATGCGTGAGTGAAACTTAAATGTTGACAAGGTCTGATTTAAATGAATTCCTTAATCATGGTATGTAAGGTCAGCCCAGAACTAGCTACAGCTACTTCCCATACACGATGGGTTCAGTCAATCACTTTGCTGTCGAGTTTAGGCTTTACTGGAATGCAATATAATTATTGTTACGTTCAGGTATCACATTGATGTATATAGCACTGCAGCAGTGCGATTGTTTAAACCAAGGTAAATCGGCGCAGGCGGTTGTATACCTCCTGTTGGAATGATCATCATGTGGATTGGGGCATACTGGTGGGTTTATCTCGGGGTGACAGTGGGTGGAACCCACCACTCCACCACTGGTCTCATGCAATGTACAACTGCTTGATCACTGCCAGCAGAGAATGTGAAAGTCAAAATCACAGTCACTGTTGCCTCACCACTGACATTTTTGAAGGCTGTAGGGCACAAAATTCATGGTAGACATTCCAGTGCAACATTGAGGGAGTGCTACACTGCCCGAGCTGTGTTTTTTTGACAGTTTGCTGTGCAACAGTTGGCTGCCATACATCAGACATGTCAATGATGATGCATTGATTTAATGAATCACAAAGGACAGACTGAAATCTTTGATCAAGTTGCCCAATTTGGCCCAAACCTCTGTGTTTCTCCCATTTCAAGTATTTGTCCATTTTCCCCCTTAAAAGAAATTGCCATCCGGATTTGAAACAAAAGGCCCAATTCTCAAAATAGTTTTGATCTGAATGGTACAAGACAGATAACAGACAAACTGCTCCAGCAAAATCTCAGCCAAAATTTGCACATCGGCGAATCTGTAAACTTCAGTCTGTGATGCTGGGAGGGGAAGATTTGCTTATGTCACACCATACATATTATACTTTAATATACTTCTTAACAATACTACTTGCGAAGGGGTTGCATTTTAATTCCGCAGAGAGGCTGCACAGGTAACTCAGGGCTCTGACAATAGAGCATCTGCTGTCACTTTGACAAGGAAAATGAATTGAGTGGAAACAAAATGAATGAAAGAAAAGGAGAAACCAATGAAAGAAGTCAGCTATAAGCAACAATAAGTATGATAAACTTTAGACATCATATATGACTTGCATCAGACATTTAATAGTTCTAATTGAATACTGAAGGGGATATACTCCACTGTGATAGCACCCAAACCACATCAAATTATAGTTCATAATTAATGTTATATTGTTTTGATGATACCTATTCCCTGTGAATGGATTGTTGACTAATTTGTTTCAAGAAAGTTGACATTATTTGATGAACGACCAGGATCACATCTCATCAAAATCAGATAGGATATTAGGTGTATAGTTGGGATGCAGAGATCTGTATGGCTGCATCCTATGAGTAAGTCTACTCTCAAAGCAAAGAATTGTGTCCTACTTCACCACTTGGCTTAGATCCATTTAACATTCCCCTGACATGGGAGAGCACATGTCATGAAGAGAGATGTGGTCCATTTTGTATGTTACCAGGGCAACTTACATGCATTCATTCCTATTATGTAAAACAGATGATGAGAGAGAAAATAATTGGTGATCCAACCAAGGATTATAATTATTAATACCTTAATATCGTGTCCCAGTCCTGGTTTCTCTCTAATCCCCACATTTTTCGACATTCCAGTCATTAGCTGATTTGCTGCTCCCATTTCAATTGGCTACCAAAACAATAAAACGCTGTCTTTAAAATTACTGTATTTTTTTATGAGCCTGTATGTGATGATGTGGAAAAGATAAGCTGCAGCACCCACCAGAGTTTTTTGTAGATTTGACTGACCTTAACTGTTTTGTCAACTCTCAAATGATCACAACCAAGTGAGCAGCTAAACAAATGAAATAATGCATTCTGGATATATGTGACACATTTACAATAGAAAGAGCTCATCTATGGCTATTAACTCTTTCAACAACAGCGAAATAAATTGGAGGTTGCAAAACTGAAAGCTAGTTTCATATGCTGCTGCGCAGGAGCCTCTCTTGATGTTACTTGTGTTAGATCCTGGAGATGCAGCAAACCTGCTTTAAGTTCACTTCACCATCTTCTAGGATGAGCAAATTTTACAAAGAAATCTCAAGGGTGTGAACTGTCAAACTAATAAAATCTTTAGGTGTCGTCATTAAGAGGAGTGAATGAACTTTTCATAGTGGCAACACAATCTCAATCTTATTGGGCTTAGTTTCATTGGATGATGGAAATTACTTTGTGGAAATTTTGGAAAATCCAAGACGTCATATGCTTGTTTAAATCGCTGTGCAGGAGTGGGAAGGGAGAGGAAGCTGAGTGTCTGTTATAAATTTCATAATTCATAAGGTAATTTTCGAAAGTAGATATTTATTGGAATTTCCAAATGTTGCTTTCGGTGGCAGTGTCCGGAACTGTGCTTTTCTATGAAGCAACCGATTGCTTACAACCAAAATAGGATCTTTGAAAGCTCTTCCCCTGCAGTACACATTTTTTCTAACTGTCTGAACATGTGGACACAAAAAATTAGGACTTCTAACAGGGTAATGACAAAATACCACATTTGTAAATACACTCATGCTCTATATAGTCAGACACCTCATTTTATCAAGTCAATTTGGTCATTTGGTAGCACTCTCAGTTCTGTTGGTTTGTTGGCTGAAGCTCTATTGAACACATGAGCATGCAATCTTGCTGACTCTTCAGCACAATGCTGAGGGAGTTCTGCACAGTAGGAGGTGTTGTTTTCATATCAGACATTAAATCAAGGCCGTATTAGCACAAAAGTGATTGATCCCTTAGCATTAATTTAGAAAAGTGCAGGGAGTTCTCTTCATGTCCTTTCTCCTTAACTAACATTACAACAAATAGACTGCCCACCCATTTATCTAATTGCTCTTTCTGAACTCTTGTGCATTTGCGGTGGCATTTGCTTATAGAACACCAATTGTCCTACTTCAGAGTAATGTAGTCATCATGAAGCTATTGAAATGTAATAAACTGTTTTATGAATGTAAACACTTTCTTCTTCTAACAAACTGACAATTTAGAAGCAAAGGACAGAGACTGGGATATTGTTGATCACATTTTAGCCAAAACGACTACAGTGAACATAAGAGATAATGGGAACTGCAGATGCTAGAGAATCCAAGACAACAAAATGTGAGGCTGGATGAACACAGCAGGCCAAGCAGCATCTCAGGAGCACAAAAGCTGACGTTTCGGGCCTTGACCCTTCATCAGAGAGGGGATGGGGTGAGGGTTCTGGAATAAATAGGGAGAGAGGGGGAGGCGGACCGAAGATGGAGAGAAAAGAAGATAGGTGGAGAGAGTATAGGTGGGGAGGTAGGGAGGGGATAGGTCAGTCCAGGGAAGACGGACAGGTCAAGGAGGTGGGATGAGGTTAGTAGGTAGATGGGGGTGCGGCTTGGGGTGGGAGGAAGGGATGGGTGAGAGGAAGAACAGGTTAGGGAGGCGGAGACAGGTTGGACTGGTTTTGGGATGCAGTGGGTGGAGTGGAGGAGCTGGGCTGGTTGTGTGGTGCAGTGGGGGGAGGGGACGAACTGGGCTGGTTTAGGGATGCAGTTGGGGAAGGGGAGATTTTGAAACAGTGAACATAATACCATTTAATGCAACGTTAATATAATTAATTAATTAATTGATTAATGTAATGACACCCCACAAATTAATATGATATGGTTTAGTGAGTGCCCTTATCAAAGTAAGGACAGCGGTATGAGTTTCCAGTCAACATTATTTTACCTGTTTAAAATAAACAGGTTCACATTAAAGTTGCAGCAATGCAAAATCAAACAACTGAGGCTACCCTTAATGAAAGGAGGGCAAAATCAAAAATGGAAATTGGTTGTGTGCTGTTGCTCTGGCTGAGAAATACAGAGCCCTTTGAAATTCGTTTGTTAGATAGCATGATGGTTACTAGGGGAACGTTTGTTTCGCAGCAAGCACTTTCAACACCGATTGTGGTCCAAACAGTCAGCTTGTTTGGTCTGGCCCAGATATGGAGTGGAAACAGAAAGCGCGTTGGCTTGGTGCTGCCTTGCACGCTGAACAATTTACAGTCACAGTGCAACATTTCTACCTTCTCGTGAAAAATAAACAAGCGACAAGGCTATGGAGAGAGCAAGGATGTGGGACTAATTTGATGAATCTTTCCAAGAGCTGGTGGTGACAGTATAGACCAAATAGCCTTTTATTTTCTGTTGTATGATTTTTGTCAGTTTCGTTCTCTTCGCTGGGTGTTTTGCACAATCACAGGTACCTCACACAAACAGCTGGGCTTCACATATCTACCTGTGCACACTTGAGTCTGATCCTATTGTTAACCCACATCTACACTTGCAATAAAGCCTATTCAAGAACAGGGAGATTGCTCACCCTTTTCAAACCTTATCCTCCTCCCAAATCTATGTCATCAAGGTTGATGATACTACCTTTTCTCCAGACCAGTTCATCTGTTGAGTGCAAGCTGAGAATCAGAGCTTCTTAGCCATCCTTGGCCTGCCAGTCTGGATTGTTACTCAGCCAACACATTTTGGCAAAACTTTCTCAATCAGAGGAGCTGTGAATAGTGATGGACACGGACTTAAACATGCTGGTTTAAAATATGTGCAGAATGTGAAGATCGTAACCAGAAAAATTAAGCCACAACATGTGATGCCACCAAAGCACATGATGAAACAGGTTCTATGGGAAAATTCAGAAGACAGTTTGGTCTTGAGTAAATATCGGTTTGACAGGTCTAATGATCTCCTGGTGTGCTGTTAGAATCTATGGTAAAAGGTACAGATGTGATGGAGACAGTGAAGGGCTGCATTTCAATTGCTTTATCTTCAGCTATCACCTTGTGACTATTCTCACCCCAGTTTTTGTGCCAAAAACAGAAGTTACTGGAAAGGGTCAGCAGGTCTGGCAGCATCTGTGAAGAGAAACCTGAGGTAACGTTTTGGGTCTGGTGTACTCTTCTTCAGAACTGCGAGTGCTGATACTGCAGGTAGGCCCAAGAAGGTGGCTCTCAGCTGAATTAACTGGACATGCAGACAAGCCTGAGATTTCACTGTTACCAGATTGACAAGTTCCACAGAAGGTGGAAGAAATTAATGCTGCGATAAAGTTGGATAGGAAAGGGGAACCGTCAGAAGTTTCAACAAGAAGCAATTCCTCCCTCAATCTCCAGCCGCTGCTTCTAACTGGCCAGAAGCCGACATGACTGAATGTCCAGGGCTGCGTGTTGAGAATCATTTAATTATTTTCCCATTATGGGCCTCAATTAGACCATGGATTTTTCAAATCATTTTCCTTGTTGTTCATGATGTTGCAAGAGAGGTGTAGGAGGGATTGGTGGCATGCACGCCATCATTAGCTCAACACCCTAATTTACAAGTGCACCCATCCGCTTTCTGACCCATTGATGGGCTGTTCAATTTGGCTTAATGAAACAGAGTGTGATTACAGAGCGAAAATGTAACAGGAGAGTAACTGTGGCACTTGACAATAGTCACAGGGTACGGGAGTGTTAGTTGGAAAGAAATTGAGAGGACAGAACTGACTACTATGTTGTTGTTCATCATAACTAAGTCATTAACAGAAAGACGACAACAACAAGGCAAACTTCCAAACTAATATACTTTAAATAATTTTCAACTGTGTCCACTTCATGTTAATTTTTTCTGATGAAACATTTAAAGCTTGGTAATGATGCACCATTGCAAAGAACTGTTTGCAATATGGAATGTTTTATTCTCTTCAAAAGAATTATTGTTCATATGAATTACTGTTTCAATTGATCTGAATGATAGTCAATGATAGACTTTTACCATGTTTTTTACCATATCTTGTTTCTTCCACAGTGTGATGTTTAATGAGAATAGAAATGCCATATGTGGATCGACACAGTCGTGTTTGTGGGTTCCTAGACATTGAAGAAGTCGAAGGCAGCGGGAAATTTCTGAGGCGGTATTTTATATTGGACACTTCGGACAATGCGCTGTTGTGGTACATGGACAACCCACAGGTTTGTTTTTTGTTGCATTACTGATTGTGCTCAGCTCCTTTATTCATAGGGCCAAGTCATGTCTTGGTACATCCAAGTGTCAGAATTTTAGATGCATGGTTTGCATTGGCCTAGGCTTCTTTACCTGACAGTCTCCTCCAGCTTACTACTCCTGTACTTTGGAGAGGGCAATAACAAAAAGCCTTCTGCTCTTGCATTATTTATAACTCAAGACGCAGTGAATGAGGGGAAAGATGAGACGAAATCCCAGTGCATGCCAGTCTGTCAGTTTTCCCATAAGAAATGATGGAGGCAAGGATCACTTCACCTTTCAATGACTGGGACCTGAGTCAGCCTTTCAGCATCCCCAACCTATTTCGACCACCCAGTGAGTTCAAGGCTGATCTGAACCCATTCAGCAAGCATCAAGTGGATTTTTTGGGAGAGATTTTCACACTTGCACTATTTTGCATGAAAAATTATTTCCTAATTTCTCTCCTGAGGAATTTGGTACTGATATTAGGGTCATGCTCTCTTTGAAACTCTGCCAAAACCTGAGGTGAATCATTATTTGACTTTGCATTTCCGAAGGAAATCAACCCTAGACGACATAAAGGGAAAGAAACAAAGCCTTGATCTAAATTTTTGTGTGGATAAAACAGGGCAGTGGAATTGCTGTAGAAAACTCTATTTATTTTTCTATTAGATGTTGGTATCATTGGCCACAATTGTTGCCAATCCCTAATTGTCCATGCATGGACAATAAAGTATCTGCAGAAGGATAGAAACAGGTTAAGTGATTGGGCAAAAACTTGGCAGTGGATGATAACATGTGAAAATGTGAAGATATGAACTTTTCTAAAGGCAGTTAAGAGTCTCCCTATTGCTGTTAGTTTAGAAGCACATGAAAGCCAGCAGATTTCCTTCCCTAAATGATGTGAGAGAACTAGATGAGCTTTGACATCAATTATTGATAGTCATTGAGATTAAGTGTTAATTCTAGATTTTACACATTCAAATCAAATTTACCCTCTGCTGTTGAATTTGAACTGATGTTTCCAGGGCACTAACATGCATTGCTGGATTAGTAGTCTTGTCTTGTTATCTCTCCTCTCCCATACATTGTCAAATTATAAAGGCTATGCAACTGGACCTCAATGGTTTTTCTGAGTGATTTGTTGAGATGACTGAGACTTGAACTGACTTGGCCCGAGTATAGTTTTGCCTCACTTAGCCTATCTTGACTAGTTCTTGCTGTTATAGATATAACCACCTTACACTGAATTCATCATGATGTTCCTTTGATCCTGTAATGATTGGATTCTGGTCAGCCAGGGAGACCTCATAGAACTTGAATTCCCCGATTGGACCAGGTTAACAGCCAATCATGGAGCCCTGACTGACAGATATAATAAGGAGTATTGGGGTTTCTGTTTACTCTAGAAGCCAGCTGTGAGCTAGCTGGGTCAGTGTCATGTATTATGCGCATGTAAATAAAAGGTGACTTGGTGACAATTGATTTGCCAATAATCGAGGCTGTGCCCTTGAAAGAATAATCAATTGAACAATACTCTTTAATACAGTTGTCAAAGTGACCTATAGGTTAAAATTTGGAAGTGACAATTACAGATCCTTGCATGACAGCCTTTTAGAGCTCTGACAATTTTCTTTTCATTAAAACTGGTCATTCTTTTTTGATATCTCTACATTTTCATTCTGGGAACTGAAATTGCATTGGCAACATAGAAATTCATTCCCTGGTGCTCTTTAGCAATTACTTCCTTATTTGGCAGAATCCAGTTTTCCGTTCCCTCTCAAAAAATTAAATACTGGAGAAATTGTAAGTGCTTGACTTTGCAGCATGCAGTGTGTGATCTCACATTAGCTTGAACTGAAAAAACACTGGTGTTGGGCAATTGACAGGCAATAACCATCTTTAATAAAAGACAATCTAACCAATTCGCCTTTACATTCAATGATATTACCATCAGCAAATACCCACTGTCAACATCCTGGAGGTTACCGCTGACCACAAATTGAACAGAACTAGCCAGTTTTCTTGTCTTAAAATCCATCCTTGGACTCAATATCCTCTAGCTCTGTAATATCCTCCATCCTTCAAGATCTCTGTGTTTGTTCAGTTTTGGTTTCTTCGTTTTCATTCATGATTGGGACATGGGTGTCACAGGCTGACCAGCATTTATTGCCTGTCCCTAGTTCTTACCCTATGACAGTGAAGAAACAATGGTATATTTCCAAGTCAGGATGGTAAGTGGCTTGGAGGAGAACTTGCAGGTGGTTGCGTTCCTATGTATCTGTTGCCCTTGTCCTTCTAGATGGAAGTGGCTGTGAGTTTGGAATGTGCTGTCTAAGGATTATTGGTGAATTTCTCCAATGCACCTCGTAGATCATAAACACTTCTGCTTATCATCGGTTTTGGAGGGAATGAATGCACGTGGATGTAGTTTCCAACAAGTGGCTGATTTGTCCTGGATGGTGTCAATATTCTTGACTGTTGTTGGGGCTGCACCCAAGCAGAGAGTAGTATATCACAGTCCTAACTTGTGCCTTGTAGATGGTGGACAGGCTTTGGGGAATCAGGTGATTTACTTGCCATAGTCTTCTTAGCCTTTGGCTTGCTCTTGCCCTGTGATTATGTGGCAATCCAGTTGAATTTCTGCTCAATGGTGATATCCAGAATGTTGATAGTAACACTTTGATTTTAATGGGAGATATTTTTATTGTCTCCTTTTTTGTAAATGGTCATTGCTTGGCATTTGTGCAATTCAAAAGTTACCAGTGACTTATCAGCCCAAGGCTAGATATTGTCCAGATCTTGTTAGATTTGAACATCAAGTTCAAAGGATTCAGTATCTGAGGAATTGTGAATGGTGCTGATCATTGTACAATCATTGTGAATGTCCCCAGTTCTCACCTAATGATGGAGGGAAGGTCATCGAGGAACCAACTGAAGATGGATGGACCTAGAGCACTGAGGAACTCCACCAGAGATTGTCTGGAGCTGAGAACAATCACAACCATATTCCTATGTACTCTATTTCTGTGACTCTAACCAACAGAGTGTTTTCCCCTGACACCCATTGATTCCAGTTCTGCTCCGGCATGAATTGAGGCTACACATGGTCAAATGTGGCCTTGATGTCAATGGCTGTCACTGTCACCTCACCTCTTGAATTCAGCACTTCTGTTCATGTTTGAACCAAGGCTGTAATGAGGTTAGGAGCTGAGCGGCCCTGGTAGAACCCAAACTGAGTTTCACTGAACAGGTTATTACGAAGCAAGTATTTCTTAATAGTACTGCTGATGATACCTTCCTTCACTTTAGTGATGATCAAGAGGAGAATGATGGGGCAGTAATTGTCCAGGTTTGATTTGTCCCTGTTTTTGTGATTAGGACATACTTGGGTAATTTTCCACATTTTCAGGTAAATGCCAGCATTGTAGCTGTACTGGAATAGCTTCATGAGGGGAGCGGCAAGTTCTGTAGCACAAGTCTTCAGTACTAATGCCGGAATGTTATCAGGGCTTGCAGCCTTTGTAGGATGCAGTGTCTCCAACTGTTTGTTGACATCACATGGAGTGAATCAAATTGGATGAAGAATAGTATTTGCAATGCCGGGGACCACCGGAGGAGGTCGAGATGGATCATCCAGTTGGCTCTTTTGACTGAACATTGCTGCGAATGCTTCAGCCTTATCTTTTGCACTGATATGCTCGTTCCATCATTGAGGATGAGGATACTTGTGGAACCTTCTCCTCTAGTGAGTTGTTTAATTGTCTACCAGCATTCATGTGTGGATGTGGTAGGGTTGCAGAGCATCGATCTGATACATTATTTGTGGGATTGCTTAGTTCTATCTATCACTTGCTGCTTATGTTGTTTAACGTGTTGTTTTAAGTCCTGTTTGGTAGCTTCTTCAGGTTGACACCTCATCTTCTCTGACATGCCCTCCTTCATTCCCCCAGCATTCCCAGTCTTCATTACTGCATGATTGGAGGCCACACCTTCATTTGTTTGGACCCAAATCTTTGGAATTTCTCCCTCATCCTTTCTCCTCTTTTCAGATGCTCTTGCAAGTCTGAAGGGTAGGCAATGCCTCATGGAATTATCACTAGACTATTAATCCAGAAATTTAACTAATGTTCTGGCAACCCACTTTCAAATCCCAACATGGTGGATGGTGGAATGTGAATTTAATAAAAAATCTGGAATTAAGATTCTAGTGCTGACCATGAAACCATTGTTGATCGTTAGGAAAAACCTATCTGATACATTAGTGCTCTTGAGGGAAGGAAATCTGTCACCTTTACCTGGTCTGGCCTACCTCTGATTCCAGACCCAAATCAATGTGGTTGACTCTTAACTGCCCTCCTGGACAATTAGGGATTGTCGATAAATGCTGGCCCATCTAGAGAAGGCTAGAGAAGTGAATTCAAAGACTTACCTCTTCAACCAAGCTTTTGGTCACGTCTTCTGGTTTTATTCCATGGTTCAGTGTCAAAGATATTAGGCCAAATGACCTGTTAAATTTACTTCGCTGATGTTCATGGCTGGGGAATCTTTTGAGATACGAAACGTCATGTCTCAATGTAAGCAGTTGTTCTGCTTCATGGAACAGCAGCCCAGATTTCCTCTCCTTTCTCCTGCTGAAATCATCGCAATATAAATTGTGTTGTACTCGGGACTAATTCAGGATATGTTCGGTCACATTCCATTGCATATATTCAAATAGAGAATCTTAATTAGGTTAAGACTGGGTAGTTTCATTCCTACATTTTTTCTGGCAGAAAAAGTCTTCTCAAGGCAAGACAAAATGCAAGACAAATTGCTAGCACCTCACTCCCCCTTGCCCCCACCAATCCCAAACCAATGTGGAGATATCAACGCCACACAGGTGAGATTTTCTGTACCCTGGGAAGACTGGAAGCATCCGTGACCCTGCCCTTGACCCAAGGCAAGATACTAAAAAAGATTAACTCTCCTTTTGCACAGAACTTGGATTCCTCATTCAAAAGCAAAATACTACAAGATGTTGGAAATCTGAAAGTAAAATCACAACAATGCTGGCAAAGCTCAGCAGATTGTGTAGCATGTGTGGATCAGAAGAGAGGTAATGTTTCAGGTCTGTGAACTTTGACCAGAACCATTTTGATGAAAGGTCATTGATCAGAAATATTAACACTGATATCAATATATTGGTTTGCACAAATTGTAAGGATAAACTCCGATGTTGTTCTCTTGTGATTAAATATCTTCTCTGGGGCAGCTTCACTTTTAATATTTTTGTTCAGAATTTGTCTGTCTTCTCAGCAAGTGTTTTTGATTGAGCTAAAATATCCCAAAAATACATGAATATTCAGAAGCAAATCCTCAGAATTAATCAGATCAAAAAAGTCTGGGTAAGAACTAGCGGGTAAGAAAAATGACCTATTTCTAAATTTACATTGTCACACCAGAGAGGTCTGCACCACTACCTCTTGTCTTAAATTAGGCCGTGCAAAAAGCAATAACATGATTGTAACAGAAGCCAAATTTGTGTCGTCAGAGCGTTATCTGACTTGTCTTTCTTTGGCCCGCTGACATATTGGTCGACACACTTCCAGTTAATCTGACTTTCTTTAAGATTATCTTTATCTGAAAAATAATATCAGTAGCAGTGCCAGAATGTGTCTTGTCTTTTTTCATCACTTCACTTTACCTCAGCCCCACCAATCCCCTGCAGATCACACCTTCCCCCACAAGAACTTGACTGAACAAAATATACCAAAGAACTGCAGGAGCTGGAAATCAGAAACAAAAACACAAATTGCTAGGAAGACTCAGCAGGTCTAGCAGCATTGTTACAGAGAAAACAGAGTTAATGTTTTGGGTCCAGTAATTCTTCTCAAACACATAAGGGTATGTTCCCAGCAATTTCTATTTTTGTTTAAGAGCTTGACTTAAATGTGGACAAAAACATTTCAAGGCTCTTCATATTTTTGTTTTAACATGGATGTCAAGCCAAACAAAGAGATATTAGAAGTGAGGGAGAGTGGGAAACCAGCAAAACTGCAGACTAGATTGAGAATGCAAGTGTCTAAATGCAAAGTTCAGGCTATATAAGGTTTGTGTGATTCAAGTGCAAATAGCCACATGGAATGATAATCCAAAACAGCACAATAAAAGGAATTTTGAAGAACTGCCTCAAACAAGAAGTTGAAAGCTTGCATAATATTCCTCATTACAATATATTCAGAGAAAATCAAACAGGAAGGAACAAAACGGTGTTGATGAAATGCATTAGTTAGCATAAGAGAGTACGTACTTGAGAGTTCAAAGTCAGAATCTTATTGGTTCAAATTGATGAACAAGGCAGGCGCATTGGCTGTATGCTCCAGGCCACCAAATGGGGGGCTGCAGTTAACTGGACATATTTGCAAGCACAAAAACAGAAGTTGCTGGAAAAAGTCAGCAGGTCTGGCAGCATCTGTGAAGAAAATGTTTGCAAGCAGGTTGTAGAGAGATACAAGAACTTTACCGATAATAAACTTTGATTGACATTATACAAATCGGGAAAAAAAGATTGATGCAAATAGGGGGAGAAATTTCTGAAATATAGGCAGGAACTTTTTTGATCAACGTGTTTCCAGCCTCAAAGGGAAAGGGGGCATTCTAGGGGATGAAGTCTCTTTCAATGGGAAAACGCTGGAAATGGGAATCACAAGGTCAGTCCATTTCACGGAGGTCTGAGAAAGGGCAAGGAAAATTTAAATGTGAACTCACTGAACTGGATGGGGGTTAATTTCAGTGAATGGAGAAGGAATTTGGCCCAATGGTTTGACAGGTAAAACAACACTGGGGTGTCTTTGCAGAGATATAGGTACTGATGTGACACATTCCCACAAAGGGAAAAAGGAAGGGCATCTAAAGTTCCTTAGATGTTTGAGGATATACTAATTAAAATGAAACAAAGAAATGAGTATTATAAGTAGGCAATTCAGTAGAAACAAAGGAACGTAGAAACTGAAGGAAAGTTGAAGAAGGAAATAGAGAGGCCAAACAGAATATATGGATGTAGATTTGTGGGTAACAAATCTGAAGCCTTTTCATAAGAATAAGAATTATTAAAATGTGTAGTTAAAGGAAAGCGAAGGAAGAATGGGAACCATAAACACCTTTCGGTGGAAGCAAAAGGCAGGCTGAGCTATTAAATGAGCAATAGTATATTCCTTTAATCAAGAGGATGCTATAAATAACAACTTAAAAAAAGGGTAGCTGGTAAATGGAAGACTTGAGAACAAGGGGGAACATATCTGAAGTCATTTGCAAAAGAAGCACATTGGATTGAAGAAGAAAACTTCTTCACTCAGCGAGTGGTTAGCATCCAAAAGGCACTATCTGTATTCTTGGTGGGGGCAAGTTCAATCGAAGCATCTAAGAGCATAAAACAATGTACATGTTTAAAAGGCAGGAGTGTGGCACAAAGTTATCATGGTAATTCTGAGAACCGGTACAAACATGATGGACTGAAAGGTCACCTTCTGCACTGCAATAATTCCGTGATCAATTAGGATGATAGTTTATCTTTTGGATTATTCACCAAAGCAAGGGTAGTAATTCTGGATAGAAAGTGAAAGGACTGTGGATGCTGTAAATCAAGAGCAGAAACACACGGTGCTGGAAAAGCTCTGGCAGGTCTGGCAGCATCTGTGAAGGAAAAAAGACTGAGTTAACATTTCAGATCCAGTGGCCCTTCCTCAGAACTGAGGGCAGCTAGGAAAACGGTTTATACGCAGAAGCTAGGTAGAGGGATGGGTTAAGGAGTAAATGATAAATGGAGATGGAGGCCAAAGAGAGAAAAGAGCAGTTGGATGGACAAAGGAGTTGATAACAATCTGGTTAGGAGGGTGAATAGCTGTTAATTGGGACTGTTAGTGAATAACAATGGGTAGTGTGTAACGGCAGACAATGTGATATGGGATGAACGGATGACTCTGTGGGGCCAAAATTGCTGAAGTGGTAGAAAGCATAGAGTAGTCCTTAATTGTTTCAGAGATAGTAGGAACTGCAGATGCTGGAGAATCTGAGATAGCGAAGTGTATTCAGAAAATTTCTGAAGAAGGTTCTAGACCCAAAATGTCAGCTTTCCTGCTCCTCTGGTGCTGCTTGGCCTGCTGTGTTCATCCAGCTCTTGTTATCTCAGTAGTCTTTAATTACTGTTTTCAGGCTAGAGGGAAATATGCAATCATGGATACAGTCAGCACAGTTTATATTTTACAAATCGGATACTCAGTCGAACAGGAACCAGAGAGGACGACGGCATCAGATGAGAGGAGGACGGGTACATAATGATGAAATGGCAGTTGAAATTCAACATCAGGAAGTGTGAAGTAATTCATGAGAAGAGTCAATATTAAGTAACATTTTCAAAGTGGGGAATGCAGGAACCTGGTCTGGTCTACATGTGACTCCAGACACATAGCAGTACGCTTGACTCTCAACTGCCCTCTGAAATGCCACTCAGTTCAAGGGTAGCTAGAGTTGAGCAATAAATGCTGGCCAGCGATATCCACATAAAAACAAAAATGGACAGAGGGTCACGCTGTGTTAACTCAAATCTGACTTTCTGATCAGAGTACTCTTTGAGTGATGTCTGGGCTGAGTACAGTCCTTTATGGAGCCAGTGTGATGAGACTCATGAAATTGGATTATAACTGTATCCTTCCATCTTGCCCAACAGTGAACTGTAATATTTTGAATATGTAGATTTATAAAAGTCACTTCCAAATGGATCTGAGTCTCTGTTAACGAAGAATACATTGGCTTGTATGGAGGCTTCTAAATTGTTTCTAATTTTGCTACAACTTCCTCCACCGCTCCGGCCATCCTCTTCAGAAGGCAAGACACATTTCCACAGCTCAGTATTTTCCTGAACGGCTTATTACTAATTTGAACTGGTGCCTGTGGATGCAGCTGTTGGTTCGATAAGACATGACAGCAAAATCCACATTTGCTTATGTGATAGAAATTTAACTCAAACAGTATTGCAAAATAGGCAATGGCAAATGGCTGGACATTTAACACTGGCAGCAGCAAAGAAAACTGGAAGTAGTGTAACACAGGCCACCAAGATAAGTTTTGCATTGCCCCTCACGTTTAGGCAAATTTACAGTGAAATAGTTGCGCGTACAATCACAAACACACAGTCTCAAACATTGATACACTGGTGCACAAGACAGACAGACACCTACAAACACGATTGAACTTGGCACATTGTTGATCTGTATGATTCAGTGGCACTTTAGATAACCATTTACTCACTGAGAATGGACTGTTGACAATGGGTTGCAGCAACTTAGTCCAGAGGTTCTGTTGTCACAAACTAACTTCTGCTGGTGAATGACATGGTGAATCCTATCATGGAGTAACTACTTTCGACTCATCTCATACATGAGGTGTAAGGAGAGGGTAGCAAGCTTGTCACTCAGTGAGATAGTTATGGTTCCAGTGTCCAATCCTGGGGACTTCAAGGCTTCCATCAAGGTAAAAACTCAGCTGGGGTGCCGAGGAGTGCTGCAGTCAAAACCAGTGGGTCCCAGATGACATACGAAACCAAGTCTCTATCCATTCTCTCAGGTGAAATTAAAGGATTCTATCGCGGTACTTTGAAGGAGAGCTGGGGAGGTCTTCTTGAGGTCGTGGCTAGTATTCATGCTTCAATCAACATCACCAAAATATATTTAATACAAGAGAGATCTCCCATTTGAGGGAGAGATGACTAGAATCTTCTTCTGTCAGAGGGCCATTAGCCTGAAGTTCTCTTCCCTGGAAAGCAGTGCATTTAAATATGTTTAACAAATTAAAATTGATTAGTTCAGTTCTGAGGAAGGGTCACTTGACCTGAAATGTTAATTCTGATTTCTCTCAACAGATGCTGCCAGATCTGCTGAGTTTTTCCAGCAATTTCTGTTTTTGTGTCACTAAGTATTAAGGCAGACCTCTCGCTACATTTTTGTTTGACAAGGGAGTCAAAGGGTATTGGGGAAAGTCAGAAGTGTAGAGACTTCACTCAGATCAACTGTAATCTTATTAATAGCAGAGTAGGGTCAGAGCCTACTTTTATTCCTAATTCTTATCAATGATAATGGTCTCATAATCAATCTTTTGTCAGGTATTGATCTACTCTGTGAGTTAGTTTATTTAACATAGTGAAACACTGATAAATTATGAATGAGACATTTCAGCAACCATCTGATTTGTGTGATTGAGCAGTTTGCAAACTCAGTGCAGCCAAATGCTAGGCAGAGTTGCATCATTGTGTCTACACAGCACATTCCTTAAAGATGAATCTGTTAAAGGCAAGGTGCACAAACAGTTATCTTATTGCTGCATGTTGGGGAATTCTGTTAGCAAATTGACTGCCATGTTTCCAACGTTACAAGAGTGACCGGGATTTCTGTGTCTTATTTCATCGGTCACTGATTTTCAAGGTCAGGTTATCTTCTCTTCAGTAAATGTTCTCTCAGGTTTGATATTTGAAATTTAATAGGATTTATACAAGCTTGGAGCGTGACAGACCTGCTGGTTTCATTGTTTTATGTCTCGAGACTTTCTAAAATAATGTTACATTAAGAGATAAAGCTGCTCTTGCTACTTTTTTTACATGTCCTGCAACATGCTTGCAATGAAAGCACCAATTGTATTTGACTGCCTCAGAACTGGAGAGAAACATTTTTGGTGTGTAACAATGGCTGCTCAAAGAAACACATTTTGTGTGAGTGACTAAAAGCCTGTCTTGTCCAAACACCAACTCAACCACCACAGTAGATAATTATAGGCCTGTGAAAGTACTCATAATCAGAATCAGTTTGCAAGCACATCCTATGTAGGAAAGCGGAATCTCATGTGATGAAAGCTGTTTGCTGTATCCTCTCTTTTAATGCTTGCTGTTCAGGATTCTAGCTTTGGAATGCTGAACATGCAGAGACCCCGCCATAATTTTCTGAAAAACTACTGTTTGAAGAAAGATGCTTGTGCTCAACACAGGTGCTTTGGGTATTATTGGCTCAGTACAATAAAACCCTTTGATCATGGGCGTGACCTTGTATTAGCTGATCTCCTCTGTGGCCACATCAGGAGGAATGAAATAGTTGAAGATTCCAATCCTAATCACCATTCTCGACCTTTTGGAAATTGTGTTCTCGTTAACTATTAGATGAAATCAGGGACCAAGAATGGTGGTGATTCCTCTTTTGCTCTGATAGCCAACTCCCATTCATTTCTTTGAAATCCAACATGTGAACATGGACAGAGTGCCAGCGACATTCTGACTCCTACTGACAAGTGGGGAACACACATCAACCCTCTCAAAAACATAGGACTAAATTCCAGCACAAAAAGGGAGGCATCACTAAATACCTTCACTAAGCAAAGTGCACAGTCTGTTTCCAGAGCGTTTGGGGGAATATTTTTCACAAAATTTTGGGTCACTAAGTTATAGTGGCACTGTTATTTCTATAGTCCAGACATCTGTCCAGCTGGCTGTCCTGTTCTATGATATGAATGGTGCTCAGTCCTGTTCCAAATCTGTAGCTTCTTTTTCTTTTAGCTTCAACTAGACTTAAAAATCAGATAACTGTTGGCAAGTGCGTATCATTCATAAATGGACTCTGAAGTGTTAATTTTATCACTGACATTCCTAGCAGTAGCAAAGAAATTTTCCCTTTGCCTTTATGAAACTGGAAGTTGAAACAAGAAGAGTTAATAAGTGTCAGGTGACAGAAAGCATTTTTTCGGGGATGACTCACTTGAACGGACCATGTTGAAATATAGGAGACGCAAATGGGATTGATTTCAGTGTCTGCCAGCACTCTTGACAGGTGAAACTAAATAATAATAGGTAAACTCCCTAAACTTTGGCTTAAGTCCGAGTATTGTTCACATTTGGAAACTACCTGTTCTAGCAATTCTCACACAGATTGAGAGCAGAGCTACTTTTCTCCTTACCTGGCACACTCATTTCACTATCAACAGCAAGTGGGCTCACATCCCAAATGTCACTTGAATCCTTCTGACTGGTGGAGACTTGCTTTTTTTTGATGGCCCTGGTCTGTTTGGGGGTGCTGAATTAGAACTCACTTTAATGCCTTCTGTCACATAACTCCTTCTCCTCAGAAGAATTAGCACTCCACTTTTTCTGCAATCTGCAGATTGGACTGAGCTGAATTTATTTCTATTGACATTCAGGATTTGAGCATAAGTGGCAAAGCCAGGATTTGATGTCCATTCCCCCATTTCTCTGGGAAGCTGGCGATGGTCTGTCTGCTTTTTTAGCCATTTGATACCTCACTCAGCCACTTCAGAGGGCAGTTAAGTGTCAGAATGTGGGTGAGGAATTAGATTCATACATCAGTAGTTTCCTTTCTCTGAAAGGCATCAGTGAATGGGCTGGGTTTCAAGTATATCCAAAGACTTCATAGACACTTTTTAATTAATAACCTTTGCAAGCTTTCATCTTTTTTGAATAACTAAATGAAATTCTCATACACCATGGTTAGATTCTTATCATTGTTCTGGACTTTATCATTTAGAACTCTGAATTACTCTTCCAGTAAGTGTAAAATAACTTCTATATTACCATATCTGGATTGTGTGGTGATGAGAAATTTCTTTGAGGAATGTAAGGGAGGATGTGGGGAAACCCTAGAGAAACACTTGCTTTTAATTTATGTATGTTGCTGAAGTTTCTGTGGAGTACCACAGTGGCATCAGATGTGGGCACATTGACACAACTCATTACTCAATGAGTTCCTAACTATGGTTTGAATGCCACTGGGAGGTAGCACTAAATGGTATTCTGCTGCCACCTCTCCTTAGACGATTAGTTGGGAATTCAAGTTGCCTACTAAGGCATCAGAGAGCTGATAGATCTAAAGTAGATCATCACAAAGAATCCATTTGAAGAGAAGGGGTGGCAATAGGGTGAAAAAAAAATTACCATTTATGGGATTTATTTCATTTATAAAGTACTGGATATCAACAGCTAAGAACAGGTTTTGATTTACTTTTCATGTTGAGATGAATTAAGTGTGGAATGAAAGATTAGCAGGCAGGAGTGTTTTCCTCAGTCCTGATAACTCGATCTGTAGTAGTTTTATGGATTATTCGCTGATCAATAACATTTTTTTAATAATTTTAAGATCCCCCCTTCCTTCACAGTTTTAAGTTGCACTTTGGCTGCTTGGGCAAATGACCACAATTTCTTGGTGAGAAGGTGGTGGCAGGCCATTCCAGGAGGCAAAACAATCAAGTGCAATCCTGCCCTCAAACTTTCTCAGGAGTTTAAGATAGACTCACATGTGACCGATAATAGAGCTCCAATATGAGTTCCATCCCAACTATCTCAGTGATGCATGCACAGCCCAAATCTCGCCCTTGTTACTGACGATCTATGGGAAAGTGCATGAACAAATGTTGATTTTGTCTGATACAGCATTTGTTTTGGATGAAGACTGAGCTTAGAAAGTTGATAGTTTTGCTATCATTTACTGGTGTACTCCCATTATGTACATTATGAGATGTTCCTATCATCCGCAAACCATTTCCACTCCCCCTCCCATTCTTTAGATGACATGTCCATCATGGGCCTCCTGCAGTGCCACATTGATGCCACCCGAAGGTTGCAGGAACAGCAACTCATATTCCGCTTGGGAATCCTGCAGCCCAACAGTATCAGTGTAGACTTCACAAGTTTCAAAATCTCCCCTTCCCCCACTGCATCCCAAAACCAGCCCAGCTCGTCCCCTCCCCCCACTGCAACCCACAACCAGCCCAGTTCTTCCCCTCCCCCCACTGCAAGACAAAACCAGCCCAGCCTGTCTCTGCTTCCCTAACCTGTTCCTCCTCTCACCCATCCCTTCCTCCCACCTCAAGCCGCACCTCCATTTCCTACCTACCACCTCATCCCGCCTCTTTGACCTGTCCGTCCTCCCTGGACTGACCTATCCCCTCCCTACCTCCCCACCTATACTCTCCTCTCTACTTATCATCTTTTCTCTCCATCTTCGGTCTGCCTCCCCCTCTCTCCCTATTTATTCCAGTTCCCTCACCCCATCCCCCTCTCTAATGAAGGGTCTAGGCCCAAAACGTCAGCTTTTGTGCTCCTGAGATGCTGCTTGGCCTGCTGTGTTCATCCAGCTTCACACTTTGTTATCTTGGATTCTCATTATCTTGGTTCCCATTATCACTGATCCAAATATTACTACTTCTTTTCCTCTTCACTCTGCTTCTGAAGTTACAGCAGTGTAGAACTTCCACTCAGGCTGAAATTGGCCCACCTGGCACAGAATGAATGCAGACCAGGGAAGAGGCAGGGGGAAGGGTTTGTGACAACACTTTGAGCAATGGATCTCATTTAAAAATCAAAACCATTATATCCGAGTCCCAGCCCTTCACTGCTGATGCTTTGAAGTGTCTGCTGCTGCATCTTCAAATGGCTTCATTTTTGCCTTTCAGCTCACTTAGACTTCCTGCTTTGTTTTAAAAGCTTCAACAATAGTTCCTGAACAGATTCTCAGGCCATCAGATCCATCTGTATTGTGTTTCAGGAAGTGGTTAAGAGATGTTATCCGAGCACATTTATTTTCTTTGTAGACTGTCAGCTGATCTCCAAAAGAATCATCTCTTGATCCAATGTAAATGTAACCCTCTTCCCCTGCTTGCACACATACAAACAAACACATACAGAGAGATAAAGGAATTAACTTCCACATTACCCAGGGTTACAGCACAATTGTGGGTAATGAGTAATTGTTCTGGTTGCAGCTGCAAACCTTGCCCTTTACTGTGGTTTCTAATCAGTTGAACAACTGAGGAATTTCTCCCCTTCTGCCAACATGTCATCATTTATGCCCAAGATAATTCAACACCTTTAGCAGACACAAATATTTTTGCTGCCATTGTTTAATCAAAATTATGCCTTTATGAGTCGAAAACAAATGAACGTTTGATTGATTTGCCCTTTGACATTGACCCTGATATTGCAAGCTCTGCTGGCAAGTGGCTGTGGGTGTGAGAGATTGCGTAGGATTCACAGAATCTCTACAATTTAAAAAGCTGCTGTCACAGAGTCTCGTCTGCAAGGAGGTGATGACATGGTGGTCTTATTGCTGGATGAGCATTTCAGAGACTCAGTTAATGGTCTGGGAACCCAGGTTTGGATCCCACTGTGGCAGATTGTGGAACTCACAAGCAATAAAAAACCTGGAATTAAATGTTTAATGATGACCATTGTCAATTGTTGTAAAAACTCATTGGGTTTATTCATGTCCTTCAGGGAAGGAAATCTGATGTCCTGACCTACATCTGGCCTCTGGACACTATTGTAATGCAGTTGATTCTCAACTGCCGTCTCAAATAATCTATCAAATTTGTATCCATTTGTAAAAAGTGTCTCATAAAAGGAATGAAACCGAACAGACCCCTGGCATCAACTTCTGCAGCAGATGCAACGTTGGCAGTGACTATCTCTGGGACTAGGTTCTGCAATTCCCCCCATTGTAGGTCAAACAGCAGCACATGGACTGCAACAGTTCAAGAAGGCAGCTCACCAACATATCCTGAAGGCAACTAGGGATAGTCAATAAATGCTGATCAGTCAGCAAACCACATGTCCTACAAACGAATTTAAACAATTTTTTTAAAAGTCCCAGCCCCACCCACACTGCAAAGTCATCCTCACTGTTATCTGGGTTTAGTGCCAAAATTGGAGGGTTGCCTCAGACTCTATCTTTGTGGCAGAAAATGTTGGAATATTGGACAACAGCTATGGACAAGGGAGGATGTAGGCAAAGCAACTGTTAAAAAAGAGCCCCAGCTTGTCCAGTCTCTCCTGGATGATATAATTTCTCACTTCTGATATTATTCTCCTAAGTCTTCATTTACACCTTTGATTGTTGCCACCATATAATTTTCATGAAGTGGTGCCAGAACTCTCTATAATATTTCAACTGTTGTCTTGTGAAGGTTCAGTAGGTGTCTAGGCTACCTCCTCTGTCTTTTGAATCTGCCCGAGTCATGGTATCTGATTGGTTTGTAGGAGCTTTTTTTTTGAAACCATTTACAGGATGAGGGTGGCGCTGACTCGGCAGTATTTAATGCCCAGCGCTAATTGCCCAGAGGGCAGTTAAGAGTCAATCATTGATGCAGTCCGGAGGGTCACATGTAGGCCAGACCAGGTAATAATGGCAATTTCCTTACCTAAAGGACATTAGTGAATTAAATGGGTTTTTCCTGACATTCGACAATGGATTCATGGTAATCATTAGACTGTTAATTCCTGGTTATTTTAAGTTCAGATTCCACCATCTGCATTTGTGAGATGAGAACCTGGTCCCCAGAACATTATCTGTGTTCCTGGATTAACAGTCCCAGCAATAGTGCCATTGGGCCATTGCCACACCATATACAAATGGTAATAATTCAGAAAGAATGAAACTGGCAGGTGTACAAAGTCATGAGTTGCCTCTTCAGATTCCGGTAACTCAAAAGAAGGAGAAGTACAGCAGAGGAACAGGCCCTTTGGCCCTCCAGGCCTGTGCTGATCACCATGCCCTAGCTAAACTGAAAAAAACAAACCTTCTGCCCTAATTCGGTACATATCCACTTATTCCCTCCTGATTGATGTAACATGCAGATGTCTCTTACATGTCACCAGTGTGCCTACTTCCACTACTTCTTCTGGCACTGCTTTCCAGGCTCCTACCACTCTCTGTGTGGAATAACTTCCTTCGCACATCTCACTTAAACATTCTCCCTCTCACCTTGAACCTGTGCACCTTTGTAATTGAAGCTTTAACACTGGGGAATAAAAAACCCTGACTATCCACCCTTTCTGTGTCTCTCATAATTTTGTAAACCTCTGTCAGGTCTCCTGTCAGCAACTATCTTTCCATTAAAAACAATCTCTGTCTTTTTAACCTTTCCTCGTGGCCAAGCCCTCAAAAGTGAGCAACATTCTGGTGAACCTTCTTTGCACTCTCTCCAAAGCTTCCATGCCCTTCTGGTAGTGTGGCTCCATGCATAACTTTTCTGCTTTCTCCTTGAGTGGGCCTACTCTTTCCCTTCTTCTTAGATGTTTTCTAATCAACAGTTCAGTTATTATATTCCTCTGGACCTGGTGGGATTTGAATCCTGGCTCTCCTGGCTCAGAGGTAGAGACATTATTCCTGCACCTTAAGGCCCCTGTGACAACTGCTGTATTTTTAAAATATGTCCAGAAATATTATCACAAAACTGAACGGCTGTTTTCCCATGATTTATTAGTCATCTGTTAACTACCCTCACTTAATCATGCGTGTTTCAACTGATTAATTTATATGGAAACCCCATTAACAACAACGTAATAAATCAAAGTTAAGGCAGAGAGGCAGAGGATTAAATCAAAATGGAGCTGGAAAAGGAGATAGAGAATCCATTCCCTGCAGCACGCACATTTCTGTTCAAGCATTGTAACCCCTGTCCAAAGCGCACAGTTTAAATTTTTACACATTGAACAAACTTAATGGGATAATTCTGCAAGTCAAGCCTTTGAATGAAAAAAGTATGGAAATAGACCATAAGACCGTAAGACAGAAGTGGAAGTAAGGCCATTGGGCCCATCAAGTCCACTCCGTCATTTAATCATGGCTTTTGGGCATCTCAACTCCACTTCCCTGCACTCTCCCCGTAGCCCTTGATTCTTTAATCTTTGAAACATTTCAAAGTTATGTGAGCTGGAGCACTGTGCACAATTCAGGGCATGACTTAAAGGAAGGATGTTGAAGCCTTGTGTAGGGTACTGAAGAGGATTACCAGGATGATCAACAGCAACCAACTGGTTCAAGAACAGCTTCTTCCCTACTGTTATTACACTGCTGAATGGACCTCTCTAACTTCAAGCAATGTTGATCTTGCTTTGTGCACCTCCTGTGCAGCCACAACCTTGAATGCTTCACTCTGTCTCAGCACCCTGTGACCTGTATGTCCTCCTTTGCTGTGATCTGCCTGTAGTGCTCACAAACCAAAGCATTTCACTGTACCTAGGTCCATGTGACTACAAAAAATCAAATCAGGATGACAGAAAAGATAAGGGAACTCATTCATTTTGAGAGATTGAACAATTTGGGATTGTACTGCTTATTTTCCAGAAGTTTAATGAAAGATCTCATACAGATCTTCAAAATCATAAAGAGCTCTGACAGATCAAGCAAGAATAACTATTTCCTCTGGCGTGTTCGTTACTAAATGGGTTACAGATTTAAAGCCATTGTCAAAGGAACAAATGAGGAGCTGAGGAGTAATTGTTTTGCAGAGAATATTGTTAAGATCTGGAATGCACTTCACGAAAGACTGATAGAATCATGTTCCAAAAGACTTTTCAAAAGCATTGGGGCATTTACTTTGTTTCAGGTATGGATTAAATGCTGTGATGTGGGACTTAATTGGATTCTATCAAAGAGGTACAACAGGCTCAATGGTCTCTTTGTGTGCTGTGAGGTTTTATGGTTGTAATAAAGTGGAGACAGAAAATGGCACTGGAACAAATATTAAAAATATGCAGTGTCAACCTATTACCTATGGCTGCATGCAGTTCTTTCAGCTAGTACTGGGTGGGGTAGTTTGCACAGGAAATACTCCCCACAGATCTTCCTCCTTGTTTAACCTTTATCTCATTTTGAATCTGTTCTAATTGAGGGCATCTATTTGTGCTCTTTGTTTTCTAAAAAGTATTACATTGCAAATAGGGAAAAACAATTCTTTCAAAGAGCATAATAATATCACACTTCATGCCCAGTGGTTTCACTGACAAACACAAACCCATGCAGGCAAAAACAGGACAGTTGATTTGATTCATCTCACTCGACTTGCAAAATTGCAAAGAGAAGAAAAGCTTGCATCTTTTACAGTGCCTTCCACATTGTGAGGACAAGCTAAATCCCTTCACAACCCATAAACTACTTTGAAAGGGAAAAGCTTTGAGTGGATTGCACTGTGTTAATCAGAACAAATCAAGCACAACTTTGAGCAATTGCAGTAAGGCGAATAAACTGCTTTTGAACATACTCCCAATCTGGTAGTAAATTTGTTTCCTTACAGCAATGAGACACTCACAACCAAAATAGTGGGCACAAAACCTGTTATTTTTGTGTTTGCTGCGGCTCAGCTTGTGGCACTTTCACTTCTGAATCCGAAGGTTGAGAGATCACGTACCAATCCTGACAGCTGAGCACAAAAATCCAGACACCAAAAAAGCAGACACTCCGACACAGTTTTGAGGGAGTACTGCATTATCAGACCTACCACCTCTAAGGTGAAACATTAAATCATGGCTCTGTCTACACCCCCCAGGGGGGTGTGAAAGGTCCTACAGCACTTGCTTTGAAGCAGCAAAGAAGACGAATCCCACTTGGTCAATATTTGTCCCGCAGCCAATATGCCTCTAAACTGTTCCTATTCATATACCCACCCAGATGCCTTCTAAATGTTGTAATTGTACCTGCCTCCATCAGTTCCCCTGTCAGCTCGTTCCATACATGGACCATTCTAGGAGAAAAAGCTGTCCCTCAAGTCCTTTTTAAATTTTTCCCCTCTCACGCTAAACCTGTGCCCTCTGATTTTGAACTTCCCCACTCCAGGAAGAAGTCCTTGGCTATTCACCCTATCCATGTCTCTTTTTATTTTATAAAGGTCACCCCTCAGCCTCCAACACTCCAGTGAAAAAAATGCCCCAGCCTGCTCAGCCTTTGCCAATAATTCAAACCCTTCAGTCCCAGCAACATCCTTACAAATCTTTTCTGAACACTTTCAAGTTTCACAAAATCTTTCCTGTCGTGGAGAGACCAGAATTGAATGCATTATTCTAAAAGTGACCTTGCCAATTGGCTCCCCTTCATGTTGATCTGGTTAACTAAGTTAATTGAAGTGTGAAAGCTCTGTGCATAAAGGATGATTGGGTCCTTTTCACTGCTTTATTTTGGGACCTGCTGAAAATTCACTGAAGTGTTTCCTGTATTATAATCATGATGGTATTTGGAAAAGTACATAACTGGCTGGAACATGCTTTGGGATGTCCTCAGGTCATGAAAGGTGCTAAATAAATGCAAATATTTTCATCACCTACCACAAGTGCAAGGTGGTTGCACTATTTGTGTATAAACTGTAACCACAACACAAGAACTGAGGCTTATTTGGATTGAATTAAAACTCAATGCTTTCCTATTGGTTGCTTCTGTTCTTTGCTCATTCCTAAGCAGTATTTGATAAGCAATCAGTATCTTTCATGTACTCGGAGACAATTTCGAGGGCTGCTGAGAAGTACAGAGTTTGCTCTGTGCTGGGACTCGTTAAAACACCCCAGCACAGAGATATCACAGAAACAAGGAGAGAGAGAGTGTTGCTTGTTTCAATTTGTCATTAATAACTTACAGCGGATCCTTACGCCAAGCTTGAGTCGAAAATACAGCTCTTTATGCAAAATGTATGAACTCAGACAGGAATAATTATCTAATAATGTGTTTTCTTGTTTGCTTTCAGAATCTACCACCTGGAACCCAATGTGTAGGCAGCCTGCAGTTACCTTACATCTCCAAGGTATTTTGTCTCTCTTGCTTGCAGAAAAATAATCATATTACATACACCAAAATGAATGGCAACCCCAAAGGGAAAGAAAATTCGACTGGTTTTAAAATGCAGTGCAGTTAGCGATGAGGGGTTCTCGTACAGAGCTGTGGCAGCAGTGGAAACTTGGCCTTGTTGCCTAATTGTTAACTGTTTAGGTTATGGGATGACCAGCTCCCTTTAAGTGACACTCTTCCTCGGACTGTACAATGGCCCCTATTATCTTTTCAGAGACTGTAAAACATCAGTAAATTGACTTTTCCATCAGTGGTTCTTTCATCATCAGCCAACAACAGTAATGACATTCATAGAGGCACTCACAACAATTAGGGAAACAAAAGAGTATTCTTTATAATGGATTGCAAACCCCTGCCATGAGTGCCCAGTTGGATAGGAAAGCATTGCTTTACAGGTGTGGATTGGGAAGATTATCCCTCTGCTGTTGCTGTGACATTGTAGCTTCAGGGTGTAACTGCAGCATGTGCAAAGAGTGGTACTGTGACATGTGTAACATGTGGCATAATGTCACCAACCCTATTTAATATTGAAGTCCTCTCATTATAACTGATTATAATTTAGATAATCCATAAAGCGATTGCATCGTGTTCAACAAGAATTACAGTCAACTAACTGTGAGAGTGAAATTCTTTTCACCAGTAGCTTTAGCAAATAAGTCTGCACCTAAGTAAATCCATTTAAAGGTTATGTGATTCCAACACATCCCCCAAAATGTTAAACTGAATTGGAAGACGTCACTGGGACTTAGAATGAGTTATGTTTTTAGCTCCCACCCCATCAATCTCTTCTCTCTTCTCACGAAAAGAAGTAGCTCCTTTGGATGGAAGTTCAGTAGCCCGTTGCTATTTCTTGTAATTGTGAATTCTGCCTGTGTGAGCCATAGCAGACAGGTTGCTGTTTGAGAAAGAAGGAAAGGACTTGTAATTATGTAGAACATGTCACCATAGCCAGTGAAACATTTATGTTAGTCTTTGTTGCAATGTGAAATGTGGCAGCCCATTTATGCAAATCTCTGGCAAACAGCAACGTGGTCATGGTTGGGCCATGTTTTAATAATACTAATTAAAATATAGATATTTGCAAGGTCAGCAGGATAAGTTCTCTGCTGTTTATTGAAATAGTGCATGTGATCCTTTACATCCCTTTGAGAGGGCAGCACCTCTGACCAGATGACATTTTCTTGGTGTGAGATTGGAGCCTCAGTAGGAGATTTCTGTCTTTAAGATTCTGGAGAATGATTTGAATTCACAACCTTCTGAGGAGGAAGGGTGTTGCTCACTGAGTCATGATTGACAATCCATCACCTCACTTAGAACAGAAAGGAAAGAGTTGAATGTGTTCCACCCTTCCTCTCAGCAGCAATTACAGGTACTCTGCATATGGGTACACCAAGGTGTCATTAATGTGCAGGCTTGACTTTTGTGGTTTTGTTATGCCTAAATTCAAGACCAATGTGCAAATTTGCAGATGTCTGCCTTCTAACATACATCACTGCAAAGATGGAGTTGTGGTACAGAAGCATGCCTGCAAAGGATAGCATGTCCTCAGCTCTAAAAATTAGTGAAACCTTTGGGTTCATTTTGCCACACTGATGGAGAGAAGCTAAGTGGGGAAAGGTCAGCAAACACAGGCAACAGTCAGCGCCACTATCTGTTGCCAGCAACAGAACAACATTAATGTCATCAAGAGGCAAGGTGTGAGGAACATTTTACCTGCTAAGTTCATCACAGGTTTGTTCTGCTGAGTCCTCCAGTGTGTATGGGCCTCGAGCTCTGGATTTCTTTCCCTAAATGTCTCTGTCCCTCCCTGCTTCTCACTCACTCCTTCTTTACAAAATTCTATAAAATCTACTTCATTGATGAAGCTTTGGTTATCTGCCCTAAAATCTCCTTGGGTGACATGGTGTTAATTTTGACTGATAATCACTCCTGTGAATCACTTTGTGGTGTGTTTTACTGCAAAGTAGCCTGTGCTTTCTTCAGATTTGAAGTGGAAGACAGCAGATGGTCAGGTTGCAAAAGCGAAACATACCTTAGTGCCCAAAAAAAGCAACTGTTTTTATTCATTCATGTGATGTTGCATTTCTGGCAGGGCCAGCATTTATTGTGCTTATGAGGCGGTGGTGAACTACTTTCTTGAACATGCAGGTGTCAGGACACCCATTGTGGTGGCTCGGGAGGGAGTTCCTGGATTTTGATGCAGTGACAGTAAAGAAACAGAGACATTGTTGCAAGTAAGGATGCAATGTGACTTGGAGTAATTGGTGAATTATTGCTAGTCAAAATGTTCTGGCATGGTTAATTAACTACAGTTCAAATACAGAGGTAAAAGGCAAAAGAAATACTGATGAAACTTTAGATTAATTTTGCGCTCTGACAGTTTCAAAGGTGCTTTATTCTGCCAATTTACATGATAAGACATGCAGATTTAGGTCTTAAACCATTGTAAATTGAATGCAAACAACTAGTTTTCCATAATTGCTGAACAATCAGCGCGTTAATGTAGTGCTGAATCAGACACAAGACAGTGAAAACATGATTGTTTTGATGTTGCTTGAAACCCGAATTGAAGGATTATATCATGTTGAACAAATGTGTTTGAGCTTCAAAGAAAAAAACATTCACTTTGACCTATACAGACTGTGTCCATTGTTGCACAGTTGGTAGCACGCTTGCACCTAAATTGGAAACTTATGGGTTTGAGTCTTCCTGCAGAGTCTTGAGCACAAATTGTGGGTTGATGCGCCAATGTCCTAGAGCAGGTCCTACCCTCCGGATAAGAGTCGTAGAGTCATAGAATTGTACAGCATGGAAACAGATCCTTTGGTCCATGTCGACCAGATATGTCCATTAATTTTGGATTCCCTTATCATGGGAATAAAAGACCTTCACTATCCATCCTATCCATGCCCCTCATAATTTTACAAACCTCTATAAGGTCACCCCTCAGCCTCCGATGCCCAGGGAAAATAGCCCCAGCTATTCAGCCTCTCCCTACAGCTCAAATTCTGCAACCCCGGCAACATCCTTGTAAATCTTTTCTGCACCCTTTCAAGTTTCACAACATCTTTCCTATAGGAGGCTTGATTTGTTCTCTCGCATGAAAATATTTCAAAAAGAAATGGAGGCGCCCCACTTGATGTCCTGGCCAATATTTGCCCCTCAACTAAAGCAGATTATTTAATCATCATGATAACATGGCTGTTGTTGTGGGCATTTTCTGTATGCAAATTGACTATTTCTTCCATTAGAACAGGGATTATGCTTCAAACATGCCTTGTTGACTGTGTAATTCTTTGGCACATCTGAAGGTTTTGAAAAACATTGCAAAATTGGAATCCTTTCTTTTCTTGCCTGTGGTCATCAGCTTTTTCCTGCTATTCCTCTGTTTGTAAGCCTGAAGAATGGATAAATCTATGTTGAAAAAAAATCAGTTTTGCTGAGGAGATCTATTGCAAACAATCAGAACAGTTTGTACAGCTGCAGGCTAACCATCCTTGTGGCAATGTTGTTCCCACAATGGTGCTGAGTTGGAAATTGAAGGATTTTGACCCAGTGGCAATGAAGGAACAGTTTACACAAGGACAGTGCCTGGCCTGGTAGGGTCCTGGAGCTGATTGTTTATCCTTTGTGTCACTGTTTTTGTGCTTCTTGGTGACTGGGAGATTAGGTGGGTTTGATTGAGCTGCACGTGTTTCTGTAGATACTATGGTGTTGGTGGTGGAGAGTGGAACAATGCAGCCAATGATTGTCCTGGCAATTAAGCAAATTTTTCTGTCCTTGGCAATATTAAGACTTTAATACGTTAGCTGCACTGATGTAGATGAGAGACACGTGTTCCTTTGCAATCTTAACCTGTGGCTGGTGGCAGAGCTTTGGGGAAATGGCCCATTTGTTTGCATCATAACCTGGCCTTCTCTATCTGACAGGGTGTTCATGTGAGGTTGGTCCTTCTCAGCTTCTGGTCAAAACTGGTCCCCCATCATGATGCCACATGGGTTTTCCTGTATGGCAATTCTGGGTAGATGGCTTGGACAAGTGGAGGTCGTGGGAGGGGACTGTTTCTCTTTTTGATAATGGTCAGTTTCCAAACATTATGTGACGTGAATCCCACTTACTAGTCAGGTGTTTTCTAGGACTTGATTAAGGATGGTATAGACTGTTCCCTGGTCAAAAATTTTGAAATGTTCATTTGGTATGCTTTTTAAACTCTCTCCTGACAAAATAAAATGATAGAGTTCCTAGCTATTCATTGTTACGTGAGTGACTCACATTTAGAAGAAATTACCAACCTTGAGCTACATTAAGCCACAGTTTCTGATGCAGGTGAGGGCTGCAGCTAGCCAATAAAATTTCCAATTGAAGCACAGAGGGACCATGTCTTCTTTCTATGGCCAATGCGAGGGTAAATAGAAATGATTCCCAGTTCTTTCTGTGCACTAAAATGACTGATATTGCCTTTGGTTTGGTAAAGGAAGGAATGGTTGTTGTGAAGAAGATAGAGAGCAATGGCAGCAGAGGTGAAAAACCCAAAAAGAAAATTGTCATTAAACCAAAAAAACCTAAAGAACTGTGGATGCTGGAAATCAGAAACAAAAATGGAAATTTCTGGAAAAGCTCAGCTGATCTGGCAGCATCTGTGGGAGAAAGCAGAGTTAACGTTTTGGATCCAGTGACACTTCTTCAGAAAAATGTCATTGCCGATTGTGGACAGCTGCCCAACTTTTATTTGCATGTTGAATTGTACAACTTAAATAAAATGGCTATTTCTTTGAATAAAGAAACGAATTAGGGTTGAAAGGACACTCGTCATCTCCCATAGTGTACTAATGTTTTTGAACTCCAACCTTTCAGTTGGATAAGAGAAGAATTGATCAGGTGGCCAAAACTGGCTTCAGATAACAAATCGTATTAACCTAAGAACTGTACTAGGGTGGACCAGGCTAAGTGCAAACCAAGAGCTCAAGTACAAAGAAATAAGTAACTTGAACAAGCAGTCAATCCAGATACTCAGGTTGGAGAAAGAGAAATAAATTGTCTGATTCGTCTTCACCAAGAACAGATTCATATCATGTAAAAGTGGTGACATCCTTGTCTGGAAACCCAGAGTCAGAACCTTCTGAGCCATGTGATATGGTTACCTTCCAGGATTAAAATTTGGTCAGATGTTGCATTTTTGCTCATAACCTGTTTTGTTTCTGGAATTCATCTTTACTTGGATGAGCGTCAGCGTTTCTGAGGGAGTATGTTTTCAGTTTCGGCAAATCGTGAGAATAAGTATTACCCTTCCTTTTGAACTGAACTTAGCAAAAGCCTGCTTTGTGGTGATTATTGCAAAGGAGATTTGATCACTCGCTGGTCCACAATCACGCTATTCAGTCTCTTCATTGTTTTGTTTCATGAGTAACAATAGAGCATCCTAACCAATGAAAAAATAAATTGATAGATTCAGGACAAATAGCAATTCAGTTACTTTAGTCATTTCTAACATTATCCAAGCCAGCATGTTTGTATGTTATGGTAATTCGGTTTTTCTAAATTCCCTTATTTGTTTGTCCTTCAATTGTTAATTTATCTGTCCTTGCATTTCAATGCTTCATGAAATGATTTGATCTATTCCCTCTTTTCTGGACAGAAGGAGAAAGAGATAGAAAGTTTGTTTAGTTTGTTTCTAGTCTGTATGTGTGCTCGCAGACCAACAATTGAATTTCCTTCTCATTTTTGCCTCCTCCAAAAGGTACTTCCCCTAAAAGTTGCACCTGAGCTGGGGAATCACTGGTTTGAATCACAGCGCTTCAGATTAACTCATACAGACACTTAGAATAGGTTTTGCAGAACTTTCTTCTTCCAACTGCTGTGTTTAAATATGTGGCAATGACTGCATTTCATCTACGTTGCAAGTATATTTCACAAGAGGAAGATTTCAGCAATCCAATTGGGAGGCACTTACAGTTTGTATTAGTCAATACATACTGTCACGTTTGGGTTCTGAAGATTGAACAGATACCACAGGAACCAGTTGCATTCACACCTAAATGTGGATATTCACTGTTTCTTTCTGAAGGGACACAGTTTGTGTGTTTCCATGACAGTGAGAAGATGATCTTCTTATTTTAATTGGGTTTTGTAGTTACCCCACACTGCCACAGTGAACCTTCTTCGATGAGGGAGATGACCAAAGAATATCCGGTGCCATTACACAGTTAGCTCTTGCAGAAAAGGGGATAATTGTTGCATCTTGCTGTTGGAAAACATTTTTTTCCATTGTTATTCAAAATGAGATCAAACTCACGTAGCTGCATGGAAATGACAAGATGCTGCACAAACGCAATCTGATGTGAAGTAGGTGAACTGCAGTGAAGTCTGCAAGGAAAGGCATGTTTCAAAATGAGCAGCAAAGCTGCCTGGAAATGGCTGTTTGTCGTTTCTATCTCATTTATAATGTATTTTGTATTTAAGAGGCAGGTTCTTCCTTTGGAGACGGACCACGCAGTGTCCACTAATGTCCTTGAGCTTTCAGAGAGGGGTGGGCACTGTGGGGCTGGACTGCATTATCTCCTCCTTCAACTTCATTATGACGTAGTCCCTCCCTTGGTTCTTGCCCTTTTTGGATTTCAGGTATTGGTACTCTGTCCCTGGTGAGTAGTGTTGGTTATTTGGACAGTTGGTGACTGGGCAGTTTGATAATGGGTGCTTAAAATTAAAGAAGATCTGAGTTCTGAATTTGGAAAGTTGGTAAATTGGCATTGGATTTATTTTATGAGAAAAATGTTAAGTTCTGCAGGGTCTAGTGCTGGTAACAAACCAGTTGCTACCAGTTGGCCCGTTTGACCCCTCCCATCGGCTTTGTCCCAGAAATTGAGAAGACGTTGGTTGTTTTCTTCTGGCATGAGGATGACGGAGGAGGTGACAGTGTGTGCTCACGATGAAGGATAGATAGTCATTGTGCCATTGCGTTGAGGAGGCAACTTTCTGCAGCAATACATTTATGTCATAGTTCATTTTGGATGTGATGCTCTGACAATGCATTACTTCTGCCAGCTTCACTGCCTGAATTAAGACACACAGCTCCTTTGTATAGCCAGTAAGTTTGTGGGTGAGGGGTGGTTTCTGCAGGGAAGGCCTAAAGCACTGCCTGTCTTTTACCAAGACTTTATCAAAGTCTGAAATGTGGTTGACTTTTGTTGCATCTTCTCACCATCATAAGCAGCAACTACCTTCATACAGCTGCCACCTTAAAGGGTTTGAGTCTCTGGTGGAAGGGCGACCTGTGACTGTCAGGGTGACCAGAGTCAGGGATGTGCTGGGTGTTGGTGGACTGGTCTAGATGTCACCACAGAAGCGGGTGGATTGTGTAGTGACAGACCAAGCTTGGAGCTGACGTACTCCATAAACTGACAACACTGGCACTTGTACAAGTTGGAAGACCCTGAGGGATGCGGTAGTCACCTGTCAGCATGTACTCCTTCCATATCCAGCTTGGAGGGGTGTTCCACTTCAGCCCTGGGTTCAGAAGTCTTCAGCAGCCTGTACCCCACAGCCTGATGCACAGCATGGGAATTCTGTGGCCGTCCTTCCATGGAGTTTAAGAAGTTTCCTGTATGGGCTACAGCTGCATAACGTCCAGTCCATTTCTTCTCCTTTATCCACTGCCTGGACTTGCCTTTTCTGTCACTGGGCAGGGGGTCCAGTGGGGAGGTCACTATGTTGATGTCCTCTCACTTGCCACTGGGAACCGGGGTGGAGGGTGTTTCCTGCAACAGCCCTGTATAATCATTGAATAAGGTGCTTCTTGTGCTCCAAAGGCCAACTGTTTGTTTCACAATGTTGTGGAGTCCATGTATCAAGTGAGTTTAGGTTGTCACAACACCTGCTTAGTTTTCTTAACGATGTTTTGTTCTTTTTCACACTTCATTCCAATACTCCTGATCTTTGGCCACTCAGTGTGGAAGGGAATGTTCACAAGCAGGTTGAAGGACTTCCTGGTGGCCCCGCACCTGGGCCTGGCTAAAGTGGTCATCAATAGGCCCAGGCAGTAGGTCATGTTGCCTGACTACGTGTCCTCTACCGCAGTAGCGTCAATGCTTCTGTGTCCTTGGACAAAGTGCATATCATGTCCGCTGGTAACCTCAGAGTTCTTAGAGATCAGGAATTAAGAGGACTGGAGTGCATTATCTCCCCTTCTGACACCATTTTGATCTTGTTCCTTACCTTGTTTTTCCCCTTTAGGTTTTGATATTTTTGACCACACTACGCCTGATGGACAGGGTTGGTTGTTTGTCAATTGGGTAATTTGGCGCTGGATTTCTTGATTAATAAAGAAATGAGTTCTTCCCCAGTGGTGGGACAGAATTGGACTTCTAGCCACAAAAAGTATTTGGCAAAGGTGTAAACATGTTTTTATTGGACATTAGATTTTCAATAAAATGCTTGTAGATTTCTGAAAGTCTTTTGACATACAGATATTCATGCATAAAAAAATTCGCCCTTTAAGTTGTTAGTTAGCTCACTGACCCAGTTGTTGTATGCAGTGCAGATGTTTTGTTACCCTTCTTGGCAACACCACCAGTGCAACCTCCGTTCGAAACGTTCAGGATTTATATGATCCTGTGGTGAGATGGTTTTGTCACTTTGGGTTCTGTTGCCTGAGCAGTGGTCTGTATATGCAGTCAACTTCTATATGTTTGTTAATGGAATCTCATGTTGAGAATCAGACTCCCAGAAATTCCCTTGCATGGTCCATTGTTCACTCGTCCCAGTATGGTCAGTTTGCCCTAGTTGAACTGATGGCCCTCATTGTGTGTATATTGAGACAAGTGAATATTGGCCGTGTTTTTTTACTGCCAGTTTGTGTTCATGTATTGTGGTCATCAGTTTCCTCCCTGTTTGTCCAATGGAATATTTGTTGCACTCACTGCATATCTGTATATCACATTGGTATTTTTTGCTGTCAGTAGAGGGTTATAGACAAGCGAACACCAGACATGCAAGGGGATTTCTGGAAACCTAGCTCTCAACACGGGACTCCATTAACAAATACATAGAAATAGACCCTGTATACAGACCACTGCTAAAACAACAGAACTGGAAGTGTCAAGACCATCACACCAGAGGGTCAATATAAATCTGGAAGGAAGCAGAGCACCAAGGTTTTCATTAGAGTTTGCGCTGATGTTGCTTCGAAGGGTAACAAAATGTCTGCATTACCACAGAACAACCTGTATCCACAATTTGATCTACAAATTTTTGCTAAGACCTTAAAAATCTGACCTTTAAGTTCAGGTCATCACAAGTCAGCTTGCAGTCGAGACTCTTCTGACTAATTATTCCATGTCTCTAATTACACAAGGAAATTCCCATCCAGTTCTGTGTTGCTTCATACTTTACAAACAAGGTCTGATTTGGCTGCTAATGAGCATGTCATTGTAACCTACCAAGAATTTCTCAGAAAAGAAGTAGCAAGAAAGCAGTCAGAGAACAGGGGAAGATTAAAATCTAAGATTGATATTAAGCATGAATTATGCTTTGTAATTGATATGAGGCAATAGCTGCAACTTAAGAAATGCATTAGGCAAGCCCTAGTTCTATACATGCACCTCCATGAAGGGGATGAACTCCAGGTATTGGATGTTTGCCTAATTCATATAGAATTTTTACTCTGGTTATTTTGTGATAACACTTCGTGAGTCTATAGTAATTGCGCATCACCTGCAGGAGAGCCAGTACAAGTGCTCACATACATTTTTAAACTCCGTTCTGTCTCTCAAACTAGCTGTTTCCTGCAGCCAGGATATGGCCTTCCTGAGGTAGGGCCTGACACCTCTTGACTTCCGTGCATTCAGAAATTGGGTCAGTTTTGTTTGTAACTTTCTGATTTGAAATAGTTTTACACTCACTGGGACATTCATATATGAATTAGGAGTAGGAATGGGCCACTCAGCAGCTGAAGGCTGCTTCATCATTTAAACAAGAGCACGGGCTGATAGGATGACTGCAAATTCCTAATCTACCCCTGATAACCTTTTGACCCCCTTGCTTATCAAGGATCTATCCACCTCTGTTTTAAAAATGTTCAAAGATTCTCTTTTTAGCACTTTTTGAGTTAGAGTTCCAAAGATTCACAATGCTCAGTGATTAATAAAAAGAACTCCTCATCTCTTTCTCAATTTAGAACTGCTTATTTTGAAATAGTGGGCCGTCATTCTAGATTCTCTCTTAGGAGGAAACATTGTTTTCACCCTATCGAGATCCCTTAAGATCTTCCATGTCTGTTTCAGTCAAGTTGCCCTTTAGCCTTCTAAACTCCAGCAGATGTGAGCCTAGGGCAATACGGTGCTCAGTGGTTAACACTGCTGCCTCACAGCACCAGGGGCCTGGGTTCGATTTCACTCTTGGGTGACTGTCTGTGTGGAGTTTGCACATTCTCCCCATGTCTGCATGGGTTTCCTTCCCCTATCCAAAGACATACGGGCTCGGTGGATTGGCCTTGCTAAATTGCCCACAGTGTTCAGTGATGTGTAGATTAGGTGGGTTATAGGGAGATGGGTCTTGTTGGGGTGCTCTGAGAGTCAGTGTGGACTTGTTAGGCTGAAGAGCCTGGTTCCACACTGTTAGGAATCTAGGTCTAGCCTGTTTAACCTTACCTGAGAAATCAAACCACTCTATTCCAGGTGTTAGTCTAGCAAACCTCTGAATTGCTTCCAATGTATTGCACCCTTCCTTCAATAAAAAGACCAATTCTGTATAGAGAATTCCACATGTGATCTCACCAATGCCTTGTAAGTAAAACGTAACCTCACTACTTTTGTATTCAATTCCCCTCACAATAAACAATATTTAGATTGCAAGTGTTAGTGGCTCACAGTCTGTGGCTATCACAGTGAACCACTTGCCACACTTTGCTCCAGCGACAGTGGGATTGCTCACATGGTTATGTGTTCAGACTATATGGTTATGCTTAGAGCAACTGTACCTTGAAATTCCTTGAAAGAGCCAGTCATATGAAGCATCAGTGAAACTCCCTGTGTACTTCTGCTGCAGTGCCATAGATAAACATGTTGATCTCTTGCAATGGGACTGAACCAAACCAAAAGCTGTGATTGCTGGAGATACTGCACTGGCTCATCTGTGTCTTAAAGGAGAGAAAGCCATAGAGTCATATTCAGTTTGTGCTGAGAAGCTTTCATTTGAAAATTGTCACAATTGTCAAGATGCTTCTGTCCTGTGGTGTTTCCTGCTGTTCTTGGAAGCAGGAATAAATCTTCAATATTTTGAACTGGAACCCCTGCAATGCTCTGGCAGAATTCTTGCAAAATTGGGAGAGATAAGAGGTGATGTGCTGCTGTGGTATGCTGAGAACCGCAGTCAATATAGATGTGAAAATCAAGGGTATGGGGCCTTTGATACATTCTCTGAGCCCATTAATTACAGGCTGAAGCTCTCTGTGACCACTGACCCACCTCTAACAGGCAAATCAGCTCAACTGCTGCTCACTGTCTGTACTCCCAATCACTCTCAAACATGCCAACTGTTATTGAGAAAAGTGGACAATCATTTTGAATGTATCTCACTTAACTTTTATTTGGCTTGTAGGTCAGTGAAGCTACTGCAAAGCAGAAACCAAAAGTCGAATTTTGTTTTGGTAAGTGTTAAATTTGACAGAAATGCTTAAATATTAAGACTGGATAGGTTTAGCCACTCTTGGAGTCGCTTACATCTAATTCCTTTGTAAAATTGGACATTGTATCAGGTAATTGCAAACCACTTAGGTGGTTTTATTCCTTCAAAGTTGATGCAAACTGAATAGTCTCCAGGTGCTCAAGCATGTCCGCTATATATTGGCTCTGTGAGCAACAAGCTTAATGAACAGAAAAACTGTGAAATATCTCTTCCCCTTGAATAAGAAGCAATTCATTTATTCCAGACAAGTCGTGCTGTCAACAAACACACTCAGCATTCACACCATCACTCTATGTTCTTCATCATTGAACTGTGGTTCTGATTCTGGTCAGGAACCATGACATAAAGGACACCCCTGAGAACTAAGTGACTTGGGGCAGTATCAATGGCTTGAAAATCCACTGATACCTTTTCTGTATATGTAGGACAGTCATCACACAGCCATGTGATACAACAACATTTTGGAAGGTCCCTCTTCTGCAGAAAGACCTTTTGAACAACTTCTCCATTTCATAGATCATGCAGTGAGCATTGCACAGACGTCAGATTTGATCAGCTTTCACCTGGTAACCATAAGCATTTGAATCCACCAGGCTTAACTTACCATTTCTGAACTGCAGTGCTTGTCGTGTTTCAATCATCAAGTCTTGTCACATGACAGGTACCTCTCTCATTAAAAAGCCCATGTTCCAAATTGTGCCTGCCTTTGCTCGAAGCACTATTCCATTTCATAAGAATATTTTGGAAAGGTACAGCCTCCTGAGGTTTTATCTCTTTCATACATACTTGGTGCAGTGACCAAGTTGAAATCCTATTTCACCATGTTTAGATTTTCATCCTCATCCAATGATACTACATTAATTTTTTGGCTGGTGGCAATAGATTTCTCTGGATCTGGTTGTTTACCACAGCCCAGATTTTTTTGTTTGAAATGAAAGCCTCAATGTGACTCTGATCTGATATCATGACCTGAAACTGCTTTGCTTGGATCCTGTATTTTTAAAAGCTTTGCAGTGCTGGTAAATCGAATTGGACAAAAACATGAAAAAGCAGGAAGGAGTGCATAAACTCATTTGCCAGGCACAATTGGGGTTCCTTAGATAGTGCTGCCTCCTTTGTCTTGTCAACTCACGACTCACTCGTTCAGCCTGACTGCACAATTTGTGAAGGTGGATGGGGTGAACTACTTGAAAACCAGAAACAGGCATTCATGTAAATCGTTTTGCATCTCTTGAGGAAAGAAGGTCAAACATTTATCACTCCCCATTAAGCTAATTTTTGATGGGAGGATATGCAATTAAAGAGATGTGGGAGAGCAGAGGTCTGGCTCTCTGACATTTTCCCTCCTCCGTGCTTTGCCCAGAAGTGGAAATCTCTGGCAATGTGAGTGAGGCAGGTAGTTCTGCCAGTTAAAGACGTATTGACTTGATTTGTGATGAGCAGACTGCAGTCTTGTTAGACTGGTGTGTGCACCCTCTCCCATTCTCAACTATGTACCTAACCTACCAGTTAAGGGCAGATAGCTGCACAGGGGAGGTAGATGCTGTGTAACATACAGATGAGGTTATGCTGGCAAAAGAAATGGCATCTAACAGCTTTGTCATTGAGTATGGAAATAATGGAAGTGCGTGCTCCCAGTTGCCCTACAGCCCCTTGTAGAAAACAGCTTCTACACAAAATGTGACTGCGTCTCTACTCCCACTTGTGCTGCTTGGGCCACATCAGGCCAATCAGTGGGAACCGCACTGTCCTCAGCTCCCAACTCAAGAACACACTCCCACACTCAGATCTAAGTGGACAGTGAACACAGTGGACAGCCTCCTACTTCCCTGTGAGTTGAAAAGACATGTTAGTTGCGCAACAGGAACTAGTCCTAAAACTAAGTTCCAGATTCCCAGGGGAAATTTCAGTCCCAAATGTCAAGTGTGTTGATACTCTGGTGAAGAAAGGTCAAGTGATCTGGGGGACAGCATGAGGATTTGGTCAGCAGCTCTCCAATGAGGGGAATTTCTAAGGCCTGGGAGATATTGTTCATGGGATTTGGGTGGCGAACCAGACAGGATTAACAGACATTTGAATCAGGTATAAAACCACTAGATTAGGGTTGAGTTTTTCAAGTTTGGGGCCAGGCCTTTCCCGAGCAGATGAATTGGCGAGGTTATACATCAAGCTAGCAATGAGCTGAACTGACGTAAACTGATGTACAGATAAAGCAGGTGTTATAAATCAACCACAAACTAGTAACAGATGAAAGAATGCGTGGGCAGTTGTTAAAGCCAATGGAGCTGTCTCCACATACTCTTGTTGCGTGACCTTTCAGCTAGTCTCCAAGTGTACAGCCAACATCTCTTCTGGGTCGTAACAGTATTGAAATAGGAAGTACTGAATGTTCTGTTTGCTTGTGGCGCTTTTGTTCTGTTGTTATAAGGCATTTCAGAAGTAAGGATGCATTCCAAGTGCTGTTTTCTTAAAATGTGCCACCTTTGCCTCCAACTTTTTTTGGACATTGTAAGCAATGTCAGCATTCCCTTGGTCTCCATGCCAACAAGCATGCATTGCCATTGTCTGTCATGAGTACCTTGCAGGAGTGAAGTGAGCATACCTCTCAGCACCTACTTCATGAAGTGGCAAGCCTCATCTCATCAGCTAGCTCACAAGTGACAAACCCAGTTTTGTGCATCAGAATTGACTTGTCTCAGTTTATATTTTTGTTTTGTTTCTTCACATGGAGTGGGTGGACAAGTCTCATGCTAACTTCACTGACTTGCCATATCTGAGCACAGCAGAGCTTGAATTGATTACACCTCATTGGACCGAGCAAAACTATCAATCCATGACTTAGCTCACCACAACTCCTAACTCCATTTTAGATAAAGGTCTTGAATTTTACTCAGTTTACTTTGCCAATGCATTGTATGCATATTTCAGTGAAAACAGTCTAATCAATCAATTTCTCTTTGAATTGCAGTCATAAATGCAGGCCTACGTCGCTACTTTTTACAAGCCAATGATAAAAATGATTTACTCGACTGGGTTGATGCCTTAAACAAGTCATGCAAAATTACAGTAAGTTATCTCTCACTCAATGCAATGGTTACAGTTGTTAAGTGGGCATGCAGTTTGCTTTCGAGCTTTGGGTGATGTCGTCTGCTTCAACTCCTGCTACCTCTGACCAACTCAAACACACCAATCAGCTTGTCTTCTGAAGGTTTCAGAGGAACGTGACCAGGCTATTCACCCTCATCAACCTGCTCCACATTTAGTTACCACATAGCTGATTTGGTCCTGCATTGATCCTCCTTAGCTCCATGCCCTTTCATATACCATGACCAAATAAAGAAAACAAAATCTATGCATCTCTGCCTTGAAAGCTCCAATTATCCAAGCATCAGCAGCCAGGATGAACAATGTAAGTCTCGACAAAGACACAAATGACCAGATCAAAAACACATTCAGTGTAGGTGAAGAGAAGAGACGCAGTCACATTTTGTGTAGAAGGTGTTTTCTACAAGGGGCTGCAGGGCATGTGAATACAATCGGAAACAAGTGGGAGCGGAAAGAGTACATCGCCATTATAAACAAACATAGGCAAACCCAGGGAAGTTTGAGTGGGATGATGTAAGTCATAATCTTGGTTAGGTAACAATATACAATCAAAGGTTCAGTGAACTATAGTGTATTAGTTTCAGCCAGAGGTTCTCAGGTTAGAGGAGCAGCATATATCACAAGAAATTGGTGCCAGAAAGAGATATGCAAGACTCTGAGAAACAGTGGTGTGAGTCTTTGGTATGTAGTGAATGATAGATGATGGACATTGTATTAATTTTGTAATAGATTATTAATGAGAATGGCACTCTGGAACACAAAAGCAGAATTCAGCAAGATACAGATAGTCTCATATTGGGTTCTGACTGATTGGGATAGAATGTTGAAATGATGAAATGTCAATGATGAAACTACTGATTTGTCTGATAATTAGTCATAGAGGATAGACTAAGAAAGAAAACACAGTTGTCTTATGTAACATGAAGGAGCTTTTTGTCTGACAGCATTAGTTACAAGTTACATTGGTAGTTAAGGCATAATGATGTCAGACTATCAGGGGCCAAAGATAACACTGCTGTGTCCATTGGGACCCCTTGCTGAACTGCTTTATTCTTGACCTTAACATCCTGTGACAGAATCAAATTGGATTGAGTGGGTAGAGTTAGGTTTTTCATGGAACCGTAATCTTAAAAACCCAACCCCAATGTCCCTTTGGGAAGGAAATCTGCAATTCTAACTTGGGCTGCAGATTCACAGCAAAGAAACTGCAGATTCACATGCCCTACCCTATCTCACAGTAAAGGACTCAGGGAGCGAGTCAATCTCTGCAGTGTTCTGACGTTGTTACCTGGAATTTGCGCGATGTTAGGGGTCTGTAGCCTCACTAAGTTGTGACATTTCATGAAGATGATACAGTACAGTCTTTCATTTTCTGTAACAGCTAAGCTGAACATTTTTTCAAAGTTGTCCAGCTTTCAGGATGTCCTTCATGTGGGCAAGATTTCAACAGCTTCTAATTTTTGTGGAAACTGAACAGAAGAATAATTAGTTTGAGCAACAACAGTGGTTTTGCATGGGACATCCACAGATGTTTGAGGGATGGGGACACTAATTTGCTCCAGAAGTGGAATGAACAATGGCACTGTGAAGAGGTTTTGGACACCTCCCAAAATGATAAACTTGGTATATCTGAAACAACAAAAGTGAACAAAGTAATGTCTCTTTTCCTCACTCTGACTAACTGTAAGAAATACAGGGCCAAGCATGATCTTTCGAGGTATATGTATGGCTCTACTTATTTTGCTTTTGTTTGCTTAACATTGTCAGGTGCCAAAGGGTAATGCAAATGACCCACAACCCAGTGCTGAGCCAAAAAGACCAACAACAGAAAGCCAGAAGCAGCAGATCCCATACAAGACTGAAATCATTGGAGGGGTAGTGGTGCAGACACCCATCAGTCAGGTGAGAGTTATAGTTTCAGTCTGTACTCTCCTTCCTATTCAAGATGTTGGAACCTATTTGTGGAATGTATTTCTGTTAATATCCTTGTCTTTTGTAGCATGGAATTCACAGGCTATAATCTAGGAAAAATAGTGCCAAGGCTTGCCACAACATATGACAAAAGAGGAGAGATTAGAACTATCTTCCAAAAGATATGTCAAGGGTATGGATTTCAACAAAGGCCTCAAAGGAGGAGGAGGGGATGGAGAGTTTAGGGAGGGAATTTCACAAAATGGAGTGTTGGGCAGCAGTTAGAATTGGGGCAGAGAGAAGGAAAACGCCATTTGGTGAAAGGGAACGTTCTCTGAGTCGGATGTAAGACTCTGGAGAAAGCGAAGCCATGACGGGATTTAAATTTTCAAAAGAGAAGTACAACTTGGATCTTTCCACTTTGTCCCAATGTAAACAGTGCCATATAAAGGCAAGCTTCTGTTGCTGATCTACAGTCACGCCTGTCTTGCATTTTGCTAGGATCTCAGTGAAGAGATAAAGAGCCACAACTTGGCTTTTTGACAGTTTCAGACAACAGTTCATCGTCCTGCTGCATTAGGTGACAGTATTTTCATTTTTGGCACTGAGTGTTCAGGGCATGACTGCAAGAAAATTGTCATTGACATAAATGCAGAAGGTGATAATTTTTTTGTACTGTGCTTGGGCTATTTATGCTTTATGATGAATTGAGAAAGCCACAGTGTGAAAATCTTTAACTGCAGTGTATATTGAATGAGAGTAGCCAACGTTTTGATGACAGTTTTTTTTACACACGATCTCATGAAATAGGACGAAGTAAGGCAACTTTATCACTCATGTTTTTTACACTGTCTGATGAGTTTGTGGAACTGCAACAAACAGCTTATTTATGGATAAACTTTAATTTTCTGTGTTTATCCTCAAAGCCCCTTACTGTCAAGAATGGTCGTATCATTGAACTGGGATTGACATGACCATTGCAGAACCAAGGTGGTTGAGTTGAGTGATGATGCACATCAAGCATGGTCGAATTGAATGGCAGAAAGGGCGAGAATAGCTTAGTCCTGTTCCCATTGTTGTAATAGAATTAAGAGTTTAATGATGACCATATATCCATTGTTGATGATTGGAAAAACCCATCTGGCTCACTCATGTCCTAAGGAAACTGCCATCCATAGCTCGTTTGGCCTCCATGTGACTTCAGACCCACAGCGATGTAGTTGTCTTTTAACTGGCGTCTGGGCAATTTGGGATGAGTAATAAATGCTGGCCTGGTCAATAACAATCTCATCCCGTGAACGAATTTTAAAAATCCTTTTCTTGCCAGGCAAAGCAGAACTGGCTCGTGGTCTTTTCTCAAGTAAGAAGAAGGTTGAGTGGTAACCAGACAAAGATCTTTAGCATTTGGAAATGTTTCAATCAGGCAGGCACTAAGCAGTGTCAAAATAAGTAAAATCCTTGTTCTGTCACTTCCAATCACTGTAGAGAAAATAAACTCTCACCTTTTCTTGCAATCAGTGTCAAATATTAGAATCCGAGTCTCTCTTTCTGTCACCTGACAGTCTGGGACCAAAACTTGAGACCCTAAAAATAACAATGTCACCAATGAATACAATTTCAGGATAAACTTCTTTAGCTAGTGAGTGGTGAGAATGTGAAACTTACTATCGTTAAGATGAATTGAGGTGAAGAGCACAAATGCATCTGAAAGACAAGCTGGATAAGTGTATATTAGGGAGAAAGGAATTGCAACAGCACTCGATGAAGAGGCTAAGAGGAATGAGTATAAACATAAGCATAGTCCAGTGGGGCCATATGGTCTGTGAGCATTGTTGTGGGTCTTCTGTAATCCATTACAAGATTAATAATTCAGTTCCAGTAAACCGTGGAAAACTGTTTATGCCTGATATCTGGATAATAGAACTTTTCATCTGTCTCAATTTAATGAGAGAGATTGTCAAATTATTTGAGCACCAGGAAAACTTTCACATGAACATGGGCCCATAATTGGGTAGTTCTTCAGCCTTCCGCCCCATGGGGCAGCACGGTGGCTCAGTGGTTAGCACTGCAGCCTCACAGCGCCAGGGACCCGGGTTCGATTCTAGCCTTGGGCGACTGTCTGTGTGGAGTTTGCACATTCTCCCCCTGTCTGTGTGAGTTTCCTCCGGGTGCTCCGGTTTCTTCCCACAGGCCAAAGATGTGCAGGCTAGGTGGATTGGCCATGCTAAATTGCCCATAGTGTTCAGGGGTGTGTGGGTTATAGGGAGATGGGTCTGGGTGGGATTCTTCAAGGGGCAGCGTGGACTTGTTGCCGATGGGCCTGTTTCCATACTGTAGGGAATCTAATCTAATCTAATCTAATACCATTAACCTGCTCTGTTGGGCAAATGACCAGAAGGAAACCAGCATTGTTGAGCTGCTTTAGATTGGCTGACCAGGGATTCTGGGGCCAAGTGATAGGGAGCTGCTGCAGGGGGAGCAGAGAGGTGGGGCACCTGTTGCAGGTGAAGTGGGTATGAGATGGTAATTCAGACATTTCAAACAATCTGTAGTAACACAACTTAATGCATGTTTTTGACTGGTATCACTGTATTTCCATATTGAGATGCAGTTGCAGCTGTCTGCAGCAAGACGTGAATATCATCTGCAGCTTTGCAACTTGTATCATTTATATTTTGGACCTCTGGGAAAGTTTGGCACCATACCTACCTCTTTGGCTAAGCTCCTCTTCATTCTTCCCAATATATCCATTTTTGTCAGATTACATCTGTGTTGAAGACTTTATAAATATGTGAGGGGTTGGAGAAGATCTGGAGGTGACCAACTAGACAGGTAGCTTGCATGCTTCTGATCTGTGGACTCCACAGGAACAACTGAGTTACTGCTGAGTGACAAAACAGACAGGCCTCCTCAAAATTTCCTGGGAGCATTGCCATTGAAGGTGGAGGAGTGAGGCAGAGAGGTGCCAGGGCAAACCAATATGAATAAGTGTAAAGGTGAAGGGCCTGAGCTGGGAAAGGTTGGCATGAACAGTCAATAGGCAACTCCCTCCAAGGACAACAAGCAAAAGCACATTTTCTAAGACTGTTGGAACGCTGTATATAAGGAAGGAAGCAGCAGCGTGTGGTCATAGAGTGAACTCTGCCCTCGTGAGCTCACAAGATTGAGGAACTAATCATGTGTATGTCTGGGGAATCACCGTGAAGGGAGAAACAGAGGATAGGTGAGTTTGAGATCACCAACGATAAGGAGTTGCCCATGGGCCAGCAGATCAAGGGAAGTTTCAGTAAGGCAGCAACATAAAGTAATCACACCATTGGTGCATCGTGAGTAATCTTAGTCCCCCCTGGATTTGAAGCAGAAGTTACCTGAAGGAACTGCGCAGTGTTTTTCTTGGACTTGACTCCATAGAGGTTTGTTTCTTTTTTCTTTCCTCCTCTTTGCAGAGCATGCCATGAATATTAGGTGTGGCTGACCATTGACAGGTCTGATAGTTTCTGCTCCCCTTCTGGGACTGAGTGGTCATATGGGACATTTCGAGATTTCACAATTTTGTTTCTTGAGCCAGCATTCCTCAAGAATCCTGCACACTTTTGGGGAGGAGAGAATTGCCAGCTGTGTCCAATCCAGATCTTGCCCCACCCCCTTCTGTCTTGATGTATTATTCATCCAAAGATCACAAAAAGTGATGCCATCAGAACTTTCTCACAAGTACTAAAATAACTGTCCAAGTCAAACAAAAACTACAGCATAAATTTCACAAGTAACTTCCACACCAGAGAGATGTTGGGTGAGGAGCTGCAACCCTTTCATTTTGCTTCTGAGACTACTGATGTGGTTGAACTCACATTGCCATCCTGTGACATGGGTTAATTGACAAGGTGGTTGACCGTTGCTGGTTAACTTCTGGTTCAGTTATCTCATCAGCCAAGCCAGTCACTTGTGGCCACCGCAGCACTGAAATTACTAATTTAGAAATTGTATTTGCATTAAACCTGACATCTGTGCCATTCTTCCTCAATTTCAGAAAAAAAATCTTTAACCGTTTGAGCACCAGAATACCTTTGTTCTCAAAAAGAGACATACAGAAGGTTATTCAAGCACACAAGATATCTGCAGGAATTTACTGAATGCCTGTTCTCCATCAGTTCTCCATTAAACTAGTGCATGTCTGGAATATTTAAAACAATTTTAAAATTCCTGGAACACAATTATACTTGAGTGTAAATTCCTTTGGCAGTGAAAGGGTCATTAATCTCAAACAGTCTGTGGAATCAGCCTGTGCATCATACTTAAGTGTAACTTAAGTGTGATACACAGACTGATTCTACAGACTGTTCAAGTTTAATGACCCTTTCACTGCCAAACGTTCCAATGGTGTGGAAGATAACTCTTCTTTTTTAACATTTTCAATTCACTCACAAACAATGAGTGCAACAATAAAGCTCCCCAAATGCTAGGAGCAGTTTAATTACCACGACAGTAAATCTGACCTGCAGAAATAAGGACTTACATTTTAAAATCTCTATTTAAATTACACTTCCGCAGTTTCTGTCTGCTTTGCCTCCCCCACCCTGTCTTGCCTGTTGGTCTACTTGTCTTTCCTGCTTTCATAAAATTGTACAACACAGAAGAAGCTGTTTGGCCTATCAGTCCTCTGCTAGCTCTTAGAATGATTGGTCTGACCATTTCCATTCTTCAGCTATTTCTCCTCAGGCCTACATAGATTTTTTTTCCCCTTTTGTGTAATTGTCCAATTCTATTTTGAAAATGACAAGTTTCTTCCTTTTGAAATAAATGGTGTGCATAAGAAAAAATCCTAGTCTCCTATTTTCTTCTGTTCAAAATAGCATTCAAGCTCCATTTCCTAGCCCCTCATAACATTTAAAAATATCTTAGCAAGTGTTTTTGTTTCACTGTTTTTCATTTTGCAAATAGCCCAAAAGAAATAGCTGTCATTTCGAAAACAATCCCAGTGTTTGCTTTTTTGGTTACTCCGAACCAGGAAGTACAGAGACTTAAAAACAGAAAATATATTCATTTGTAGGCTATGGTTATTTGTTTGACTGATGCATTTATTACAATGGTATCCTTTGCTCTCTGGAACTATTGACACATTCCAAGAGTACGGATTATGAAATTGTCAACTGTCTTTTAAGGGATGAAATAATCAGATACTTTGCTGCAAAAGATATCTGCGGGAATTTACTGAATGCCTGCTCTCCATCAGTTCTCCATTAAACTAGTGCGTGTCTGGAATAGGGGGTGGGGCAAGATCTGAATTGGACCGCATCCCAAAACCAGCCCAGCTTGTCCCCGACTCCCTAACCTGTTCTTTGCTGACAATCGTAGAATCCCTACAGTGTGGAAACAGGCCACTGGGCCCATCAAGTCCACACCAACTCTCTGAGGAGCATCTGACCCAGACTCGTCCCCCTAACCTATCCTTGTAGCACTGCATTTCCCTTGGCTAATCCACCTAATTTACACGTGCCTAGACACGGTGGACAATTCAGCATGACCAATTCACCTGATCTGCACGTCTTTGGACTGTGGGAAGAAACCACAGCACCCGGAGGAAACCCACACAGACACGGGGAGAATGTGCAAATTCAGTCACCCGAGGCTGGAATCACACCTGGGCCCTTGGTGCTGCGAGGCAGCAGGGCCAAACACTGAGCCACCATGCCACTCCCAAAGGAGAGGAACAGAAAGTCAGAGGTTTCCCATAAGTGAGACATGGAGAAGAATGTGCTTTTGTGTTCATTTTCATAACATTCCCAAAGCACCTTCCAGGAATTGAATTCTTGCTGAACAGGAGTTGGTTGAGCAATAAATGCTGGGAAGGTTGGGTGGAGAAATGGGACAAAATAAATGCTGGGATGTGTTAGCAGGGACAGTTTTCACTGGTACTTTTGGAGACCCATGACTTAGACTGGCTTTTGGCCACCTCTCTGTTGCCGTACAAGTTACATTCATCTGACAGGTGGGTCCACAAGGTTGTGCGACACTCCTACTTGGAGTGTCAGTCTGGATGTCATGTACAAGATTCTGGAGTGGGCCTAACCCCCTGACTGATCCATCCTATGTATGTTATTGCTGAGCCAAGGCTGAGAATTGAATGGTGAAGATGACTTAGAGCGCCACACAGAAGCAAAGAAGTCATCACAATTTGCTGTTTGACATGAGTATGCTAGACACATATATTGAGTAACAGGCATTCACAAGACAAACATTTCTTAATGGGTTTGGGTTATACACGATCACCTGATCCTTTAACTTAAACAAACTTTAAATGACCCCAGAAAATCCCATGATACATACATATATATGTATAATATACATATATAATGTTCTGAAACTCATGTTTGTACATCAATGCTAGTTTCTGTGGATCCCAGGATAGATGGAAGAACTTCCAACCAGGGTTCTTCCTTTCCACCCTATCTAGGCCAGTTATAATTTTGTACATTTCACTTCAGCTTTCTCTGTGCCAGAGGAAACGATTCTAGCCTCTCCAATCTGTCATCACGGTTAAAATTACCAACATTTGGTAAAAACATTGTAAATCTCCTCCGAGATAACAGGAATTGCTAATGCTGGAGAATCCGAGATAACAAGGTGTAGTGCTGGATGAACACAGCAGGCCAAGCAGCATCATAGGAGCAGAAAGGCAGACCACTCTCTCCGGGACTCCCTCGTCCGCTTCACACTCCCCTGTAGCCCCACCACACTTTTCCCTGCAACCGCAGGAAGTGCTACACCTGCCCCCACACCTCATCCCCATCCCAGGCCCCAGGAAGACCTTCCACATCAAGCAGATGTTCACCTGCACATCTGCTGATGTGGTATACTGCATCTGCTGTACCCGTTGCAGCCTCCTCTACTTCGGGGAAATCAAGCGGAGGCTTGGGGACTGCTTTGCAGAACACCTACGTTTGGTTCGCAATAAACAACTGCACCTCCCAGTTGCAAACCATTTCAACCCCCCCTCTCATTCCTCAGATGACATGCCCATCCTGGACCTCCTGCGGTGCCACAGTGATGCCACCCGAAGGTTGCAGGAGCAACAACTCATATTTTGCTTGGGAACCCTGCAGCCCAATGGTATCAATGTGGATTTCACAAGCTTCAAAATCTCCCCTACCCCCACTGCATCCCAAAACCAGCCCAGCTTGTCCCCGACTCCCTAACCTGTTCTTCCTCTCACCCATCCCCTCCTCCCACCTCAAGCTGCACCCCCATTTCCTACCTACTAACCTCATCCCGCCCCCTAGACCTGTCCATCCTCCCTGGACTGAACTATCTCCTCCCTACCTCCCATCTACACTCACCTTTGCTGGCTCCATCCCCGCCTCTTTGACTTGTCTGTCTCCTCTCCACCTATCTTCTCCTCTACCCATCTTCGATCCGCCTCCCCATCTCTCCCTATTTATTTCAGAACCCCCTTCCCCTCCCCCATTTCTGATGAAGGGTCTAGGCCTGAAACGTCAGCTTTCCTGCTCCTATGATGCTGCTTGGCCTGTTGTGTTCATCCAGCTCTACACCTTGTTATCTCGTAAATCTCCTCTGTATCTTCTTTGTGATAATTGCCTACCTTTGTTGCAGGAACCAGAACTGTATGCAGTACATCTAGCTGCAGCTCGATTAGTGTCCGAAATTTTCCAGATCTTTTACTCTCAGCATCTGCCAATAATTGAACAACTAACATGCTTCCAATACCAAGTGTCCCCAGTGTAATTAGACATAGTTTCTGATCCCCTCGGCTAATTGAAGGCCAGCAGGAGTCCCCATCTTCAAGATCAAAGCCAAGAAGGTTCTCTCACTCTACACACCTCAGAGACACTTGTGCAAAGAATGACTTATGTGAATTCATCCAATAACTTCAATTCTAAAACCTACACTTTAATTTCTTCACCATCACTTAAAGCTAAACGCAAATCAAAATAATGAATCATTTCAATCAAGGGTACAGAATAGAAGGAAGTGGAAATTTTCTATTTTTTTTAATCACAACCTAACCAATGGTGAGAATTATCTTTGCCTTATTTGGCCAGTCACCTAGTGCAGTTGCTTAACTCAATTCCGATCTGAACATAACAGAAACCACTTCAGTTTTCAAACATTGGGAACTGTGCTGAAAGGTGCAAAAGCATTGCATCAGGTCTTTCATTCTCTCTTCACTTTGTTCTAGTACAGTCTTTCTCACAGAAGTTTGCTCTGCAAGTACTGAATTCAGCATTTAAAACCCAGCAGGAAACCATGTTCAGTGGGAGCACAGGCCAGAAGATCAGCACCGCACATTTGCAGCCACATCACTGACTAGCTCTTCAAATCTGGTCTGCCTGTCAAGGGCATGAGATCGGTGAATTTATTTCCCTGGAGAACTGAGGCATGGATCTGATACTGGCCCCCAAGGCCATGGCTTAAATACAGTAGCCCTTACTGTCAAAATAATGGACAGGCTTTTGATGTTATTTCTGCTGAAGCTCAATTCAGGGTATGGGCTATATGTATATATCAAGTTTGTATGTGTAGTTATACATATCTGTTATACATATCCCTATACATATCCCTATACATATACAAAACCCAAACTGTACATCAGCACAAATAGCCACCAAAAACCTCACCATTAGTTTGACAGTCACACATAGATATACATATGTGTATGAAGGAAGATGCACGTGTGATGCAGATACCTAGAAATACTGTCCAGTTCTCAAGCAGCATCTCCTTCAGATTCACTTGTAAAATGTTATTAGTGTGGTGAAGCCCCTGTTCCTGTTGGTTAGAAATAGACAGAACTCACCAAAAATGCTAATTGTTGTCTAGTTCAGTCCAAATACTTTTTAATTCAGTGATCTATACTAATAATTTCCAGCCACTCTGTCCAGCACTGGAAATGATATGTTATCAACATGGAGTCTCATTCCTACACATTTTATTCGTTAGTGGTGATTTTAAAAATGCTCAAGTTTAAAACATTTTTATTAAATCACTTTTTGTTTCTGCCTCTCCCTCTGAATTCATCCAAACTTTCTCTTCCCATCTTTACCTCAGTTATGCATCTGATTTGACATTTAGTTTATGCAGCCTCATTTCTGCTTTCCTCAGCCTGAGAATGTAAAGATTCTGAAATTCGAATCTGAGCCCTCAAAACATTGTGAGCCCTCTTTGCTTAGCTCTCAGTTGCTCATTTTCCCTGACAGTAAGATTATCAGCTTGCACTTTCAGTAATATGCTGCAATCAAATACTGTAGGTCTGAACCTGCCAGGGCAGATACATTAGATTCCTTGTAATCAGAATCATGTGGTTGGGCTCTTCCTATGAGCAGACACATGCCAGTGAGGAGTAATATTGTCGAGATTGGAATGTGGAAAGTTTCGGGTACTGATGGTGTTGTATTTTGCTCGTGTAAGGTTCATTTCCTGTAAGAGCAGTTCGCTTTGGGGGAGCTGGACTCAGAAAAACACCTTCCAACTTTTACAAAAAATGAAAATAGACTGCAGGAAGAGTCTTTTTACACACACTCCAACTTGCTGTCTCCCCTAACCCTGCCAGCCCACTACAAACCCCACCACCACAACATATGTGCGCCTATGTCAATGACAGTAGGCAGGATGAAATCACCAAATGCGGTTCATCCTGCATTCAACATCCAAACACCTGTCAGAACCATGAGATACTGATCAGACATGTGAACTGCCAGCACCCACCTCCTACTCCTGCACACCAGGGCTGCTGAAGCTAGGTGGAGCAGTTGGGTTATTGCCCATTTTGGGTTCAACACAGGCCCTTTCCAGGCCAAAGCAGTTCACTTAATCGTTTCCATATCCAACACCTTTTCTGCTTAGCTGCAGCTTGTACTATCTACAAGATGCACAGAAGCAACTATTAAAGAATGCTTTGGCAGCATCTTCCAAATCTGTCACCTTTGCTACCTAGAGGGACAAGAGTAGCAGATACATGGGAACACCATCCACTGAGAGGTCCCCTCCAAGCCATTCAGAATCCTGATCTGGAAGTATATTTCTGTTCCTTCATTGTCACCGTATCAAAATCCTGGAACTCCTTTCCTGAGAGTGCCCTATTGGGTCAGACCTTGGCCATGTGCACTGCAGCAGTTCAAGAAGGAAATTCACCACAACTTGCTCCCGGACAACTTTGGGTGAGCATTGTTCATGACTCCCAAGTGATAAAATTTTTTAAAAAAGGAATTGGAAACTCACTTCTGGGATCCTCCAGCCTCTGCAGCTTATTAATAAAACACAGTTGTGCATTTGCACATAAGAGAAGCAGAGTGGAGCAGCGGCCAGATGCCAGGAGAGTCTTATGGTGTATCCAAGTGCTCTTGTGCACTGCAGTGGGCCTGACAGTGCTCTGACTTCATCATGTTTCCACTTTAGGATTTGATTGAGAGAGAGTTAACGCCACCACCAAAACAACTGTGGGCTTCAGTGGGTGTTGAAACACAGCTGTATGGGCCAGCAATACAAAAACCACAATGCTTTCCTGTACAGGTGGAACAAGAAACTGAATCATTTGCTTAGTTGGAGGTTATGGTGTACTCGAGAGTACAACTGTGAGACAACTGAGAAAGACTTGTCTTTCTATCACTCCTTGTATGACCTCAGCATGTCCTTAAATGTTAAAGTACAGCCACGTGCACAACATAGCAATACACAGCAGCCAATTTGTAAACTTCCACAAAAATGACATTGTATTTTAATGACATTGAAATATTAAAACCTTAGGGGATCTTTCACATTTACCTGATAGGGTGTAAGAGGCTTGATCAAGCCTCTGAACTGCAAGGCAGCATCTCCCATATTGAAACCCTCCCTCAGTTCCACACTAATATGTCAGCCCTTGGTTTTTGTGCTTTTTTGTGACCTGAACACAACCTTCTGACACAGAGTCATCAAGCTGCCTGAAGAGTGGGTCAGTGGCTGTGCTTCAGGCATCTTTTGGCACCATGCTGAACTTGACCTCTGCATTTGGGGCGCTTCTGACATTCCCTCCTCTGTTGTTATAAAAATGCGATGGCCCTCTAATGCTTCCTGCCGGTGATGTAGCTGAAACCCGAAGTAGTACTATCGAGAGAACACAGCACATCACAGACTATCACACTCAGATTGGTTTTTAAGAGTTTAATTGCAATACAACAGTTGGGGATTGCCACCTGCTATTGCGGTCAGTCTAAAAAACAAGTGGGATGTCTGGAAACTATGGACAGTGAAGGTTGCACAAAGGTATAAATTAGCTCAGTTTATTTGAGACCAGCCAGTTATCAGCATGGCATGGATAGATGCACAAGTAATTTTGAGACATGCTCAGGAAAGATTTTTAAAAATTAATTCATGGGATATGGGCGCCACTGCCTGGATTAGCATTTATTGTCCATCCCTTATTGCCCAGAAGACAGTTAAGAGTCAACTACATTGCCATGGGTCTGGAGTCACATGTAGGCCAGACCAGGTGAATTAGGCAGATTTTCTTCCCTGAGGAACATCAGTGAACCAGATGGGTTTTTCCTGACAGCCAGCAATGGTTTCATGATCATCCTTAGACTCCTATTTCCAGATTATTATTGAATTCAAACTCCACCATCTGCCACGTGGGATTTAAACTCGGTCTCCAGATTATTACCTGGGTCTCTGGATTAATAGTCGAGCGATAACACCACAAGGCCATCTTCTGCCTTATTTTAGATTCAGATGCCAAACACAGAATGTGATTAGATCCAAAGACTATTGGGGAATTGGAACACAAAAAATAAGAAGGGATGGATTCAGTGCTTTGTTAAATGTAAAATCTTCTGAAGACCATACTAAGAAAACAGTTTCTCACCATACCTCCAAGCCAGCTTTGCCAGGATCTTCAAAAATGTGTGCAAAGACTTTGGTCATTGTGGCCAACTGGCATTTGGCCCTCCTGCATGCCTTCTTTCACGTAGTGGCCTTGATAATGTGGAGTCCTGTCTAAAGTTCTAGAAGAAGGCCTTCTTAATCATGGATGTATGGAAGGAAAGAATTTGTGTTCATAGACCGCCTTTCACAGTTAGAAATCGTCTAGGAAAGCTCCACACTGAATTAATTTTTCCAGTGTTATCACTCTGGGTAAATAGAGCAGACAATTTGCAAAATATAGGGTTCCTCAATTTTTGATTTATGATTGATTAATTTATTTTTCTGGTGTTGGTGACAACATCCAAAAAGCTCTGTACCCTCGTTCACAAAATCCATCTCCACAACAATGAACACAATAATAATTAATATGTCAGCAGCAATCTACACAGGAAATAGGGGCAGGAGTAGATCATAGGGTCAACTGATCTGCTGATCTTCTACTTTAACTGTCTGGATGTATGTGGCTCCAACAACATGAAAGAAACTTGACATCATCCAAGACAGAGCAGCATGCTTGATTCATGACCCATTCACCACCTTCAATATTCACTCCCTTGAAAATGAACATTGAGTGGCAACAGTGTGTACCATCCACCAGATGTACTGCAGTAACTCACCAAGGCTCCTTCACATCACTTTCCAAGTCTGTAATCTCCTACAAGGAGAAGCGTAGCAAATACAAAGGAACATCACCGCTACAAATTTCTTCCAAATCTCACATCATCCTGACTTCAAATCACATTGCTGTTCTGTCATTGTTGCTGGTTGAAAATTCTGTAACTCTCTTCATGACAGTCCTGTCAGTGTGTGTACGTCACATGCACTGCAGGAGTTGAGAAGGTGGCTCATCACCTTCTCCAGGGCAACTAGGGATAAGCAACAAATGTTGGCCCAGTCAACAATGTCCACATACCATGAGAAAATTAATAAATGAATGTCCCTATCCTGCCCATTTCCCACATATCTTGAATCTTTCAGAGACCAAAAATCTGTCTATCATAGCCTTAAGTATATTCAACAATGCAGTATCCATTACCTTCTTGCATTGAGAATTTCAAAGATTCAAAGCCCATCAATAAAGTACTTTCTCCTCATCTCAGTCCGACGCAAATGGAAATAATTGCTGGCATCTATCTTCCAAAGTCCTTTCAGAATCTTGAAGGTTGCAATGAGGTTGCCTTTCATTTGTCTGTCTCTGGAGCACACTGACCTAATTTATTCAATCTCTTGTTTCTGCTTCACAGTTAACTGAGAAACACAATGGAAAGGGTCATTCCTTTGTGCAGCTTCATACTGTGTAATCCTGTGTTTCGACAACAAAATGAACTCTGCTTATTCAGGGAGACGAATGATGACAATTGCAGGGAGAGTAGAGAGCTCAGTCTGTATCCCAGCCAACGTTCAACCAGAATAATATGAATTCATGTGATTATTGTGCATTCTGTGGGTAGTTTATGACAAGGAATTCACTGTCTTCTTTGCTTTGGTTGAAAGGTGAATGGGGGCGAAAATCAAGAAGCTGCTGAATCGGCTACACATAGTGGCTTGAAACGTTCCTTAAGCCACATTCCAGTGTCCGGAAACAAGCAAACATTAGGACCTCAGGTTTTGAAAAGTGGGTACTGTGTGAAACAGGGCATTGTGGTAAGTACTCTCATCGGGAAATTTTAATTGTTGTTTCTGAGAATAAGGTGCAATCTTAAAATAATATGGACTCAATCTGGATTGCTGTCAGCTCATGCATTTGGCTGAGATTAGCCCAAATTTAAATAATTTGACAAGGAGTGCCTGGTATTTTAAATGTTGGAGTCGTATTCTGGGGCCTGCAGGCACAAACTGCCTGATGGAAAGTCAAGGATATCACAAAAGCAAAAAAAAAGCATACAATGTGGTGTGAAGCTACAGGATTAGGAAGCCTTTAAAAGCCTGCAGAGGACAACCAAATAAACTAAAAAAGCAATAAGGGGGAAGAAGATAAGTGAGTAAAATAAAAGAAAATTACCAGATTTTTTTAGATATAAAAGGTAAGAAAGAGGCAAGAATGGACTACTGAAAGTAGTAAAGGGAACAAAGAAATGGCAGAGGAACTGAGTAGGTACTTTGCATCAATCTTCATGGTAGAAGACACAATTAGCATATCAGAACTGCAAGACAGTTTGGGGGCAGAGGTGAATGTTGTAACCATCACTGAGGAGAAGGTGCTGGGGAAGCTGAAAAATCCGAAAGTGGACAAATCACCTGGACTGGAAGGCCTGTACGCCAGACCTCAGAGGAGATGGCCGATGAGATTGTCGAGGCATTGCTAGTGATCTTTCAGGAATCATTGAATTGAGGGAGGATCCCAGAGGAAAATGGCTATTGTCACACCCTTGTTTAAGAAGGGAGGGAGGCAAAAGCCAGGAGATTATAGGCTGTTAACCTGACTTTGGTCATTGGTAAGATTTGAGAGTCCATTATTCAAAATGAGATTGTAGTGTTAAATAGGGTTGAACCAGCACAGCTTCATTAAGGAAAAGTCATGCCTGACAAATCTTCTAGTATTCTTTGAGGAGGTAATGAACAAGTTATAAAACAGAGAGCCAATGGGCATGATTTATTTGGATTTCCAGCAGGCCTTTGACAAGATGCTGCACAAAAGGCTACTGAATAAAATCAGAACCCATGGTGTTGGGGATAAGGTACAAGCATGGATAGAGGAGTGGCTGATTGGCAGCAGGCAAAGAGTGGGGAGAAAGGGGTTTTTCAGGCTGGCAGCCAGTGACTAGTGGAGTTCCACAGGGGTCATTGTTGGCACCACAGCTATTCATGTGATACATTAACATTCTGGACGAAGAAACTTAGGCCATTGTTACTGAGTTTGCAGATGATGCAAAGATAGGTGGAGGGGCAGGTAGTATTGAAGAAGCAGGGAGGCTGCATTTGCACTCAGGCAGGTTAGGAGAGTGGGCAATGATTTGGGAGATGGTATATAACATATGAAACTGTGAGGTACTGCAGTTTGGTGCAAAGAATAAAGACGCAGACTACTTTCTAAATGTGGAAAGGCTTTGGAAATCACAAAGGGACTTTAGAGTCCTAGTTGAGCATTCTCTAAAGGTTAACATGCAGGTTCGGTGGCAAATAGGAAGGCAAATGCAATGTTAGCATTAATTTTGAGAGGGCTAGAACACAAGTGGAGAGATGCACTGCTGAGGTTTTATCAGACTTTGATCAGAATATGCAATATTATGAGCTGTTTTGGGCTCTGTATCTCTGGTAGAATGTGCTGGCCTTGGAGGGGATCTGAGAAAGTTTATAAGAATGATCCAGGGATGAAGGACCAATCATATGAGAAGTGGTTGAGGACTCAGGGTCAGTACTCAGTGGAGTTTGGAAGGATGGAGGGATGTCTGATTGAAACTTAACATACACTGCAAAGCCTGGAAAGAGTGGATCTGGAGATGTTTATACTAGGAAGAGAGACTAGGACCACAGGGCACAGCCTCAGAGTGAAGGGATGAGTGAAGTGAGATGAGGCTGGTGAATTGGTGGAGCTTATTGTCGCAAAAAGCTGTGGAGGCCCAATCATTGAGTGTCTTTGAGACAGAGATAGATATGTTCTTGAGGGGAAGAGTCAGGAGAATAGGTTGAATAATATGCCAGCTATGATCAAATGCCGTAATGCTGCTCCAATATCTTGGAGCCCTATGGCTCTGACCTGAGCGATGCAGCTGCTACAGGCTAGCCTATGTGAGCCTCGGTGCTATGAAATAATGGCCAAACCTCATAACCTCCCTCCTGCATCTAAGCAATATTCAGCACGTGAACAATAGAATAAGTAAGTTGACTCAAAGTTTTTTGTGCAATTTCATGTTCTGTATTTCCAGTTATCCTTTGTTTTCTGAAGTGCCAGCGCATAACACCTCCAGTTTAGTTAATGAACTTATAATTAATGTTGCAGAGAAAAAGCTGGAAGAGGAGATACTTCACACTGGATGAAAATTTTTTCAGTTACTTCAAGTGTGAATTGGTAAGCTGAAATTGGATGATTTTCACGATGAACTCGTTGATGTTTTTCAATCGGCTTCTCCAAGTTTGCTTTTTACTTCGGTTTTCTCAAACAGGACATTGCATTTTTTAAAAATAGAAACTGTCCTCATTTTGATCTCAGTTGTACCACCAAAAACATGAAACTTAGGCATCATGTAAGATATAAATGTGATTGCACCAAAGTCTCATCTGTCTTTACCATTGTAGTGTGCTATCACAGAGGTCTGTTAAAATATCTGATAGTATTTTCAAAGACCAATTTTGTTTTACATCTTCTTCTGCTCTCCATTCCCTTGAGTCTCCAGCAGTGACAACACAGCAAATCATTGCAAGCTTTGGTATTTCTGTGATCAAATGCTTTGTCAAATGCTCCAAGCTGCACACTTTGAGATTTCATGGAAGGATCAGAAGCGGTTACACTATCCCTTCATGGAAATATCTTGTTGGCACTAAGTGAATGCTAACTTGTGAGATAGAGAGTTGGATTGGTAGAGTCTAAGCAATACTCGAGCAGGACCCACTGCCTTTTCAGCAATGATCCAGTTGAATGGCTGAACAGGCTCTTACAGAGGAGTTGATGGGAGAAGAACATTGGGTGAGTCACCTGAAATAACTCCACAGAGGCAGATATCCTGTCACTAAGTCACTCTTTATTTGCACATGAAAAGTGCTTGACTCTAATACTGCCTCTTCAGTGTCAGCTCTCAGAGTACTAGTATTTCTGACACTCTTGTTCTTAGCTATCAGCCAGGGCTCCCTGATTGGACCAAATTAACAACCCCAGTCAGGGAACTCAGATTGTATATATCCTTCCCTATTAGACCTTACAAAATGTGTCACCTCTCACACCTACATTAACATCCAAGTTGTTCATGTACATAACAAAGAGTAAGCGTCCTAGACTGATCCTTGTGATACACCCTGGTCACTGACTTCCGATGACAAAAACAACCCTCTACCATCACCATTTCTGAAGAGGGGTCACTGAACCTGAAAGCCACATGCTACCCAGACCTGCTCTCTTTTTCCAGCAATTTCTGTTTTTGCCTCCAATATCACCCTCTGTTTCCTATTACCAAGCTAAGTTTGGATCCAGTTTGCCAGCTTGCCTTGAATCTCGAAGGCTCTTACTTTTTGGATCAGACTTCCATGTGGGGGCCTTGTCAAAGGCCTTCTTTTGAAGTCTGTGTAAACCACACATTTACAAAATATAGACTTAACTGCAAGAAGCTGCTCCCTGTCTATATTTGCAAGATCCTGTCAAATGATATTGAAATTAGCCTTCCCCCAATTTAGACACTTGACTTCTGCATTATCCTTATCCTTTCCCAAAATGACTTTGAAAATGCAGAGTTATAGTCACTATTCCCAAAAACCTTGCCGACTTGACCTGTTTCATTCCTTAGGATTAGATCAAGTCCTGTTCCCTTTCTGGTTGGGCTATCTATGTGCTGGCACCAAAAGGTCTCCTGGATGCACTCAAAAATTCCAGCCCATCCAACCCTTTCACAATAAGGCAATCCCAGGTTGTGTTAGTAAAGTTGAAGTCGGCTAAAACAAGAACCCTGTTTCCCTCACACCTTTCTGATTTACCTACATATCTGCTCCTCTATCTCCCTCTAACTGTTAGGAGGCCTGTAGTATAATCTCAGCAAAGTAATCGCCCTTTCTTTTTTTAAGCTCTACCCAGATGGCTTCATTTGAAGATCCTTCAGGGATATTCTCCTTCATTATTACAATGATGGTTTGCTTTTTCAATGCCCCTCCCTCTCTTATTTGTACCCCTATCATGTCTGAAACCTTTGTACCTTAGAATGTTGAGCTGCCAGTTCTGCCTGTCCATTAATCATCTCTCAGTGATTGCAACAATATCATATTTGCTCATCAATGCATCCACCTTGCCATCAAGTACCTTGAATTAAAATAGATACAATTTGGCTTTCTAGACCTCCCATGTGTCTTATCCCGTCCATTTTTCTCTATCCTTCTCCACCTACTGGACTGTTGTAGCATTCAGTCTATATCTGATCGGACTTTGCTCCTGATTTCACAGCTACCGTGTGCCCCGTGCCCCCAGCTAAATCAGTTTAAAACCTCCTCACAGCACAATGAAACCTCAGTTTGAACTCCTTGCAGTGTTTTATTTCATTTTTGAAGGACCATCAATCTGCAAATCACTTATAATTTGTACAGGAAATGTATTTATCATCTTTCAATAGTTTGCCTGGTCTGCCATGCTTCAGAATGGAAGTGACAATAGTATGCTGCGAAAAAGAGGATGGCTTTGGCTTATGCATCTTATGATGAAACTAATTCCAGAAAGATTTCCCATCGCACTCATACTGTGCCTGATAAAATGTTTTTCTAAATATAAATAATTTCACACCATGTGTTCTAAAATAGAGCCTGTGGAACGGCTCCTTACAGATTTCTATTCATGAAGGCTCAGTATTTGTTTTTGATGAATGCTTATTAAAACATAAGTCAGTTTGGTTTTGCCCATGTCTTTAATTCCTTTTCCCCCTTGGGTGGTGTGTTTGAAAATGGCATGGTTCCACGGTTGCAAGCAGTCCTTTAGTACCTCACTCAAATGTCCATTGTGAGTTTTAAGTGAATGACTGTGAAGCTGAGTTCAACTGGCAAGCACTTGTCTTTCTGGTAAGGCCACTGGAGATAGAAGTGCGAATGCTGGCTATATTTTCTTTTTGCTGAGGCTCTGTTAAGTCAAAGGAGATCAGGACTTGAGTCTGGATGCATTGACTTTTATTTCACTCATAGCATCTATTGCCTGTCCTTCATAGCCCCTGGGAAGGCGGCAGTGAGGTGCTGTATTGAAGATCATGTTGTTAAGAGTGGGTCTGGAGTAACAGGCATTGCATTTTGATAAAACAGACAAGAACGGGACTTATACAATTACAAATTGGGCCTTGGGTAGTATCTCAGAACAGAGAGTTCTGGCGGTTCAGGTACATGATTCCTTGAAGTTTGCACCACAAGTAGATGGGGTGGTTAGAAGGCGGTTAGCATGCTTGCCTTCATTGCTCAAATCTTTGAGTATTTGAGTTGGGGCATCATGTTAGGGTTGTTCAGCATGTTGTTGAGGCCTTCTGGAGTTCTGTATCCAGTTCTGGTTGCCCTGTTATAGGAAGGATACTATTAAGCTGGAGATGATTCAGAAAAGATTTACCAGAATGTTCCCAGGAACTAAGGGTTTGACCTAAAAGGAGAGATTGGATAGGCTGAGACTTCTTTCATTGGAGCATTAAAGATTGAGGATTGATCTAATAGAGGTTTATAAAATCATGAGGGCTATACATAAAATTAATGGCAGGTGTCTTTTCCCTAACATGGGGTCTTTCAAAACTAGGGGACATATTTTTAGAGTCAGTAGTCATACAACACCAAGTTATAGTCCAACAGGTTTATTTGAAATCACAAGCATTCAGAGTCCACCTGACAAAGGAGCAATGCTCTGAAAGCTGATGATTTCAAATAAACCTACTGGGCTATAACCTGGTATCATGTGACTTCTGACCGTGTCCACCCCAGTCTAATACCGGCACCTCCACATCATATTTCTAAGGTGAGAGGAGAAAGATTTAAAAAGGACTCAGGGGCAACTTTTTTTACATAGAGAGTGGTTCATGTGTGGAATGAACTTCGAGAGGAAACAGTAGATGAGTTTCAACATTTAAAAGACACTTGGATAAGTACATGAATAAGAAAGGTTTGGAGGGATATCGACCAAGCACAGGCAAGTGGAACTAGTCTAGTTTGGGATTATGATTGGCAATGGGCTGGTTGGACTGAAGGGTCTGTTTTCATGCTATATAACTTATGATTATGTGACCATGGATATTCGGGAGATTTCATTTCATAGAAGACATCAGTGAACCAGATGACCTTTATTATGATCTGACTGTTACATGGTCAGCATTATTGATTCAAACTTCTAATTCCACATTTATACTGAAATGAGTTTAAGTTGCCGAGCTGCTTTGCTGGGATTGAATTCATGTTTATGGAGTATTAATCCCAGACCTCTGGATTACAAATTCAGCGACAGAACTACTGTGTTACCTTATTCCGGAAAATGCTATGCATTTATTTTAACACTTATAGGATTTAGAAACCTATCTTTCAAACTGATTGTGTGATTTCAATTATACTTTTTCAGGAAAAAGAACCACTTCGAGCAATACCACTTAAGGACATACAAAAAGCTCAGAACTGTAGTTGCAGGTACATGAAGTTATTTGCTTCAGAAATTCTATAATTGAATTCTATCCAAACTATGGCACCTTCCTTCCAGGATTCAAGTGTTTTCTCTGTTGCAGGCAGATGATGGGGAGTGAATCAGGTTCCTACTTTGAAACTTCCTTGGTTAAATGTAACACATGTTTAAAAATGTTCTCGCATTGAAGCTATTATCTCTCTCTCATACAAATGTTACCAGGCATTTTTCCTTCTTGAAAGGTCAATGCAGCATTTTCTCCAGTTATTTCCAATTGCAGTCAAAAATCCATGTCAATGATCTGCTAATGGCATTGCTGGAACAATAAATTGGTTTGCGTAATCCTATGTCTGATATGTTGTTTCCAAGATTGATATTTGTCGGTAATATCTTTGATCTCTACTCTGTGAAACTCATCATTCAAGTGCAAATCGAAATAAAAGATGAGAGTTTCTTCAAGCCTGAGTTGATTGATCATGATACATGTTTGATAAATATTAATTTAAGTTCATGTAGTCTTTTATAAATCTCATGGAACATTGGTTTCATGTCTTGCCAACCTGTGGTCAGGTAATTGCTATGAGCATTTGAAGCTTTTGAAAATCATTTCATTCCATGAAAGTCTTATGGGTTAAAATCAGATGATGGAGTTTGAAAATAGATCTATACGTATCTAGATATAACATATCCACATTTTATCACTGTTGTGACATCTGACCTTGCTTTAGCTAAAATATAATGCATTATCTTACCTTTTATCATAACTTATTTTGTCCTTTCTTTTCTCCACCCACCCCAACACAGTCAAGCACTGATGAGGGACAATCTGTTTGAAATAGTCACAACATCTCGAACTTTCTACATTCAGGTAATTCTCACAAAAGTCTTAACATCCATCTGCATGCCTACACCTGAGTGCATCCTGACTGAGATCAACAGAGGTGATCAATGTATTCAGAGACCAAAACAAGATGGAAGGGAACTGAAACTTAAAGTGATCCATGTTTTTTCCAGTCAGTTTTAAGTCAGCTGCTTTGATCATTTCTTGCATGTATGCGTATGGTTGAAGAATCAGTGCTCTGATTGAATTCATCAACAATTTACAACCAGATCCCATTGTAATCTGTCACCAGAGAATCATAAAATAACACAGCATAGAAGAAATCCCTTGGCCCATTATGCAGTATTCTGTAATCAGAAGGTGAATATTTTCAAATGGAAAATGTAAAGTTGTTCTCAATGCACAATTGTAAGTGATTTAAGTGGATCACAAACATTTTAAAACAATTTTGTTTGGTCAGTCACCTCAGAGCAAATCCCTGTCACTTCCACCCTTAGCCAAACCCCATTTTAAAATGTCCCCTTTTGTCAAATGAACAGTTGTGTTGCTTGCATACAACATATTTTCATAATATTGACTACCTCAAGAGAAATGCTTGGTCAGTTTTTGAGTTTAAGTTCTGTATACACTATGCTTCTGGTGACAGGTGTGGGAAGGGGTCTGAAGGGTATGTTTACTGAAACCGACTCACCACTGATCGTTGCGTCCAACAGACCCAGACTTTGTTCTCCTCACTGTCCCCAGCCAGCAACCCCACACTCCCCAGGAAGTCACTTGTTTTCCCTGCTACCCTTGGTCTTCAGTGCTGCTATGCGGTCTGGCCCTTTCATTGGTGAGCAGATTCAGGCAGGATGGGACATTGCTGTCATAGGAAGAGATTGACTGGGATGTTTATTAGGTGAGACTTCACTGCTTGATTGGCCTATGAGTAGGCAGCACTTTTCCTTGGCGATGGTCAGGAATATCTTGCATCAAAAGATGCTTCTGTAAATAGGGGAAAGCTCAGCTGTTGAGTTTATTTTTGAACAACGACACTGAGACAATAAAATGCTGTGAGGGTATTTGCTGCTTTCAGCCATTCTAACATTTTAATGCCTGCAGCTCAGGGCAAGAACAAAACCTGATGCTTATGTGAACAACCTCTGCCACCTTAGACCCATTCTTCAACTTAGACTGCTCTGATCAGTAGCCCAACTCTGTGCAGTCATGGCCAGGAGCCTGGATTTTCCCAAATTGGGCTTCCCTACACCTCCAAAAAGAATAAGAGGGGCACAGAAACACCACATGATAAGCGGCGGCAGCATCAACCTGACAAGGTTCCACATCACCTCACAATTCCTTCAGAACTTTCTGGTCCATTCCCCAACTCTTGGCAACAGAGAGTTACTAGTTGTGTTTCGCCAGAGGTAAATTCTAAAGCACAGCAAAGGCAACAGCAGATGGTTTGAATCCATTGTTGCTTCTCACCAACTGACAAGTGCAGAATCTCAGTAGGGCATGTGAGGCCCAAGCTAAAGCATACTGCAGTTTAGCCCAAAAATTCCACATACCTTTAAGCCTCCACTAGCTGTTAATACCTCAAGAATGTAATACTTTCGGAATGGAAGATGTGTTTCAGTTTGCCTCCTATGCTTGATGGCCCTGAATGGGTAAGTGTCAGGATGATCCTGCTATTATTCCTCTCTTACTTTTAAAAAAGCTGTAAATGAAGAGTACTTTTTACATCCTCAGCAAGTCTGAAAATACTTAACAGTCAAGGAATTACACTCAAGGAAGTTGAGTCACTGTTATACAAGCAAACTTGGCAACCAGTTTTTGCTAGTTCCACAAAGAGCAAATTAAACAAATCATCGTCTTTTCACCTTTTCATTAGCAGTCATGGGATGATTTTGGCTGGAGAACTGAGAGTGTGCCTCTGCTTTTTAATCATACAAACTATTTACGGCATAGTAACTGGCCATTCAGCTCAAACGGTCTGTGTTGACGACCTAGGTGAGCACCCCCATGCCTCTTTATTCAGTGCCAGCGTATAACCTTCTGTACCTTCCTCACTTCCTTATTGAGGTAAAGTAAATTCCTCATTTTTGTTTGCTGCTTTGTAACCATTACACTCGCCATTGGGAGACCTGGATTACAAAGTACAACAGCACCATGTGATGGTTAAGAAGCAGAATTGCATCTAAAGTGTCAGGAGACTGTCCTCATGCTGTCTTTCCTCTTCAAACCACCAGGCTGCACACTTGTACAATTGGAAAAGGAAGCTGAACTTCATCAAGTAATTCTCAATGCTCTTTGGCAGTCATTTCATGCATATTCATCCATGAGACAGATTTCCGAATTACTAGTGGATCTCCCATGATGTACAGTAAATCCACAAAAAGGTCTTTCTTGCAGCTGTGTTGTAATTTCCCTTTGAATGATTTCATAAAATAAACCTAGATGACTGAAGAAAAATTAAATTTAAAAAAAGCTCTTCATTGATTGATGTTAATGTCGATATCTGCCAAGGCAACTAAAATTGGGAGCAGTCCCGTTAACCATACAATCATGTTTATTTTTCCATTAAATGCCCATTCCCCCAACCCTTCATTACATTTACTTTCTCTGTCTTCTGCCTGTTCCGTAATACTTCATAACTGAGGAATTAATCACATCAGCATCTCTCCCTGTTCCTCTTCTCTAGCTCTTATTGCTTCACTCATGGTGCTTTTCTCTTTTATTTTGGGAGGGGGCCAATTGGTGGAAGTTCTGGTGATGATAGGAGCCATCCGCAGCAGCATGCTCTTTCTGGTGTGGAATGCAGGGAAAGAATGTTTTTTTTGTTTTCTTGTTCCCATCCACAGTCATTTGGTTAAACTAGATTTCAGTTGACAAGACATAAAATACTGAAACATAAAAGACCATGAGGGCCTTGACAGCTGAGTTCTCAAAACGATATTTCCTCTGAGGGAGAGTGTAGAACTGGGTAGTCACTATTTAAAAATAAGGGTTCGCTGTTTTTCATACATAACTGAGGTGACCTTTTTTTTATCTTTGAGGCTTTACAGTCTTTGGAACTCTCTTCCTGAAGTAAAGTCCTAAAATATTTTGAAAGCAGAAGTGGACAGTTTCTTGTTAAGCAGAGGGATTGAAAGGTTATCAGGGATGGGCGGGAATGCAGATTTGGGTTTATAATCAAAATTAGCCAAGACTTCATGGAATAGCAGAACAGGCTCAATGTACTGAAAGGCCTCATCCTGCTCTTTGTTCATATGTTGGTAACAAGTGTACAAAAGGAAGCAGAATTTGAAAGGCAGGAGCTGATCCGTCTTGCCTTGAAGTGTTCCTGATTCAAACCTAGGCTTCAATCTTTGTTATAGTCAATCAGTTATCATCAACCTTTTTCCCAAGTCAGTGGCATTCTTTGCAGTGGCCGTCACGCAGTTCAGGAGCTAAGTAAATGGCTTCAGTCCTTATTATTGCTAGCAGCTCTGTCTCCCAATTACACCACAGATGCATCACAACTCATAACCAAAAGTGGTGATGGGCCAGATTTTAACTGCCAGTTTGTCATGATCTGTATCAAATTTATGAGTGGCAAAGTCACCAATTCAAGCACTACATTTTTAAAAAAAGGCATTGTCAAAATCTGAATGCAAATAGCATGAGTCCCACAGCGTGGGTGAAACAGCTGGGTTTGCTGAATCTATTCAGGTAATGGTTCTGCACTATAATTGCAGCATTGTATCTGTGCGCATATTAAAGCCCTGATGATTTTTGAAAAAATAAACAGGTCTTCAGGAACCCTGTTGGTTTTGCAGTATGTTTAAAAAAGGCCACTTCCTGTAACTGGAATAGTATGGGTGGGTATATCCTGAGTGAAAGTTCCTGAGGGTGACCACATTCAGCAGCAGTTACTGTATTTTAAAAGCTGACTTTCAAAGATCAGCAGTGCTATTTCCTGGTAGGTTAAAAAAAACCTTGAAATTTTTCGCATTATTGCTACCTCATTCTGTGCCTTTCTCTATCAATAATTTCTTCATCATTGAGTACAAAGTATTCCTGAACTGATTATCACATTAGAAGTGTCTAACATTTTTAATTTCCTTGTGGTTCCATTGTTCTGTTCAGCAGTTCTGTGATGCAACTAAAATGCAGAAATGCAACAGACTCAAAATGACCAAACCAAGATTTTCAAATCTCCAGAGCAATCATTGCATTGTGAGTGGTGTTATATCCAGTATGGGAATTATTGTGATGTGTAACTCAACTATTTCTCATTTCTAAATTAGTTTAGTTGTGCAATAACAAAAATGTGAAAGACAGATTGGCCAACACATTATTTTGAAAAAGTAAGACTCACATTTATAGGGTTTCTATTTAAGCATTTTACAGCCATTGAAGGACTTAGGAAGTCTCATCACGAATGTAATGTCAGTAACAGCTAACATGCCATAGAACAATATTTATTTACAGTAAAACTTGCAATGTGGAAGAAATCTACCAAATGATCCACTTCTGTTCCTATAAATCAATAAAGATTGAGTGTGATTGTACATAGAAGAGAGGTGTATCACAAATGTAGTTCCTAAAAATTTTACAAATTGCATTTCATGAAGCACTTTTCATGATATGAGCACACCTTGAACTGCCAATATTGGTCAGGATGGCTCGGAGATTGGGTAAAGGGACGCATTGAATAGAACTGTGCAACAGATAACTTGTCTCTCTGAGTGTGTTGCTGAATTTAAAATAATTTCATTTTTGTGTTTTGTTTTCTCTTAACAGGCAGATAGTCCTGAGGAAATGGAAAGCTGGATGAAAGCCATCAATCAGGCAATCAAGGCACTCAAGTGTTCGAACAATCCCACAGTACGTTCCCCTCCTATGTGTAAAATACTTGATTTGTTCAACTCCACTGCTTATTAAAGATAAAATTTTGAATTAAAAATACAGTAAGCCTGTATTAAAATCCTAACAGTTATCTTATTGCTGGTTTGCATGGTTGCAAGGATACTGTCTGCTAAAGAGCACTCAAAGTAGCATTTTTCAGGAAAATTAGCCATGCTGCTTTCAAAAGAGGTAGTGAAATCGTGATAATAGATTTTGGGTTGTAATCAAAGAAGTCTGAAATGATATTAACTAGTTGATCTCTTATTTTTTCCATAATTCTGATCTGATCATTTATCACCCCTTTCTTCTTTCCAGAGCCACCAGGCGGTGGCTCAGTAGGGGTTGCAGTACTGGCCATTGTGTGTCCCTCATGCCTCTGTAAACCTTGATGTACTCGTGTGTGAGTAAGCAGTCTATACAGTTAGGATGTGTTTGGGCTGGGGCTGGGGGAAGAGGTGTTTTTGAAGCTGACAAAAAAGTCAGCTGATCTTCACACCATCAAATGTTTGTGAATGGCAATCAGAAGCAAACACAATACCTGCATTCATTTGGCACCTCTGAAGCCAAGATGCATCCCAAAGTACCTTCTCAAAGCTGAGCCACTTGCCACTTCTCAGCCCAAGCCTGGTATTGTCTTGTCTTGCTGCATTTGGTCATTGGTATTTGGTAAGGTGACTGAAAGCTTTGTGAAATAAGTCAGTTTGAAGGACAGTCACAGGCAGAAAGAGGGATTGCTGGGCTAAACAAGAGAACTAAAGGACTTAGCTTGCTGAAAGTATCAATGACGGTGCAAAGGGGGAGACAAATGCAATTGAAGCTTGAATTTTTATTTATTTATTTAGGAATGGAGGTATCGCTGGCCAGGCCAGCACTTATTTCCCATCCTTCATTGCCTTTGAGAAGGTGGTGGTGTGTTTCTTCATGAACCACTACAGTTTACTTAAAGTAGATCAGCAACAATGCCATTAGTGAAGGAGTTCCAGGATTTTGACCCAGCAACACTGAAGAAATGATGATGTATCTCCAAGTCAGAATCTTGAATGGTTTGCAGGGAAGCTTTGGTGATGTTCCAAGACTCAGCTGCCCTTCATTTCTAGGTTGGAAGGTGCTATCTAATGAGCCTTGGCACATTTCTCTTTTATAATGCATACAATCCATATAATGGACAGTAACCATGTTGGAACTGTGTTTTGATAGAGAGAGTTAATGGTTGTGGATGTGGTGCCACTTAAGCATGCTGCTTTAATCTGGAAGGTACCGAGCTTCTTGAGTGTTGTTGGAGCTGCACTCATCCAAGCAATTGGGGATTATTTCATCACACCCTTGACTTGTGCCTTGAAAATGGTGAACAGGCTTTGGGGAGGCAGGAGGTCAGTTACCCACTGCAAGATTCCTATCTGCTGACCTGCTTTTGTAGCTCCAGTATTGATATGACCACTTGTGTAGCACAAATGTTATTTGCTTGTTTTCTGCCCAAACCTTATTGGCTTGGTCTTGTTGCGTTTGGACATTGATTGCATCAGTATGTGAGGAGTTGCAAATGGATCTGAGCATTGTGCAATCATTTGCGAACATCCACACTTCTGACCTTATGAAGGAAGAAGGTTCATTGATTGCCAACTATCTTCAGCAGAACAGGGAATTTGGAGTTGTTTCAAGGGCTGGAAAAAGTTACAAAGATAGGGAATCTTGAGGAGACAAAAGGATTTAAAGATGGCAGAAGCACAGCACTGCAGAGTGAGCTTGGGGGTGAACCGCAGCTACTGGACAAATACATGAGAAGCAGTGTCAGTCAGAGGGAGGCTGAGATTAATCAGAGCCTTAGCGGCAGGAGTGGAGCTGTATCCAGAGGCAGAGCTCCAGAGGTGATGTCACAACTCAAAATGTGACATCAGCTTGGCTGCGGAGGAAGCAGGTTTACAGATTGAGTGAGTAATGTCTGCAGGAAGGTAGAATATAAAGTAGTTACTTTTGCCTTTGTTGTTTGTTGGGAATAAAGAGCAAGAGTGAGAAATCTGATTTGGTGAGTAGTGGGTAAGGTTGTGTACTTGGCTAAAGAGCTAGTGTCAGGAGGAGTGATTCAGATATCTGGATCATTGAGATCTTTTCAAGGGCAGATGGGACCTGCACAGACAAGACAGGTTGCACCTAAACTAGAGGGGCACTAATATATTTTCAGGGTGGTTTGTGAGTGCCACTCAAGAGGGTAGGAACTAGTGTGGCAGGAAGGTGGGAACCAGAACAGGGGGGTCAGTATCTGGAGTGTTTGAAGAGAAGATGGGGTGAAATCTAGTAAGTCTAATAGGAGGAATGGGCAGAGTGGAGTAGGCAATGGCCCCGTGGTATTATCACTAGACTATTAATCCAAAGATGTAGGGAATGTCCTGGGGACTCAGGTTCAAATCCCACCATGACAGTTGTTGAAATTTGACTTCAATTTAAAAATTCTGGCATGAAGAGTCTCATGATGGCCATGAAGCCATTGTCATTTGTTGGGGTGAAAACCCATCCTGTTCACCAATGCCCTTCAGAGAAGGAAACTGCATCCTTACCTGGTCTGGCCTACATGTGGTCGGCTCTTGAACCGCCTTTTGGGCAATCAAGGATTGGCAATAAAAACTGGCCTAACCACGACACCCTTATCCCTGAATGAATAAAAAAATTCCTGTCCCTAAGAATCTTGCCCAATAATTTCCCTTGCACTAATTTATTGGTTTACTGGCCGATAATTTCCTGGATCATTCCTCTTGCCCTTCTTGAACAAAGTGACAACTTTGGCTATTCTCCAGTCTTTTAGGAGCTGGCATCTAGCTGGACAGGGTACAAAGATCTGTATCAAGCTTCCAGAAATCTCCACCATTGCCTCCTTCAGTATCCTGGGACAGAACCCATCAGGCCCTTGGAACTTGCCTATCTTAATGTTTTTCAAGATATCCAACATATTCTCTTTCTTAATATCAACATGCCTCAGAATATCAACAAACACTTCTCTTGACTTACCTCCATCTATATCTTTTCCCTGGGTGAAAGAACTCATCAAGGACCTCAATCCGTCTTCTTCTGGCTCCTCACATAAATTCTCTCTTTTGTCTTTTCTCTTTTGACAGAACCTACCCTTTCCCTAGTTATTCCCTCATTCCAATAATACATATATTGGATTTTCCTTAATGCTACTTGCCAAGGACATTGAATGGCCACTTCTAGCCCTCCTAATTTTTTAAAGTTAATTTGTGCTTCCTTTATAATCTCCAAGGGCCTTGTTTTCTAAACCTTACATATGCATCCTTTTACTTCTTTACTAAACTTACAACATCTCTTCTCATCTAAGTTCCCACATCTTGCCAGCCATATCTCATTCACAGGAACATGCTGGCCCTGAACTCTGATCACCTGGCCTTTAGGAGACTCCAATATGTCTTGATTGCCGGGCCAGTGAGTTTGATTGCAGACGTTTCATCTGGTAACATCATCAGTGTGCCTCTGATAAAGCGTTGGTGTTCTGTCCCGCTTGTTATTTATATGCCTTGGTTTGCTCGGGTGGTTGGCATTACATCTATTTCTGTTTTTCAGTGGTTTGTATATCTGATCCAGTTCAATGTGTTCGTTGATGAAGTTCTGGTTGGAATGCCAGGCCTCCAGGAATTCCCTGGCAGGTCTCTGTTTGGCTTGTGCTATTGTGGATGTGTTGTCCCAGTTGAACTTGTGTCCTTCTTTGCCCATGTGTATTAAGACCAGTGAGAATTGGTAGTGCCTCTTTGGTAGCTAGTTTCTGTTCATGTATCCTTATTGTCAGTTTTCTTCTTGTTTGGTCTATGTAATGTTTCTCACAATCCTTGCATGGTATTTTATATATTATGTTAGTTTTATTGGTTGTGGGTATGGGATCCTTTACATTCATCAATAGCAGTCGCAGTGGTTGTTGGTTTGTGGGCTTCTCTGATACCTAGGACTGGAGCAGTCTTATGGTCATCTCTGGTATGTCTCTGATGTACAGTAGGTGACCAGTGTGTCTGGCCGTGTTGTGACTTCTTGTTGTGGTCTGCCATGGAGGTAATGGCGGATTGTGCTTTTTGGATATCCAATCCTCTTAAACACTCTGTATGGGTGCTCCTGTTCTGCTATGCACAATTCTGGGTTGCTTCAGCGTGTTGTGGCTCATTTGAATAATGTCCTGATGCAGTTCTGTTTATGAGTGTTGGGGTGGTTGCTGGTGTCATTAAGTATCTGCTCCGTATGTGTGGTCTTTCTGTATACGCTAGTCTGGAGTTCCTTGTTATTCTTACGTTCTACTGTTATATGTAGGAAGGGTAGATTTAGGATTTGGAATGTGCTGCCTGGGAGAGTGGTGGAGGCAGATTCCATAGGAAGTTTCAAAGAAGAGGCTGGATATATATTTGAAAGTGATTAATTTAGAAGGCTACAGAGAAAGGGCTGGAGGATAGATCAAGCTGGGTACCTCTTTTGGGAACTGGTACAGACATGATGGGCCAAATGGCATCCTTCAGTTCTGTATAATTCTATATTCTAACTCTGTTTCTAACAGCACTGTGAGTGTTCCTGCATCACACAGTTTCTAACAATTTTAGAAAACAACTCATCACTACCTTCTCAAGGGCAATTAGGGAGATGGGACAAATGTTGGCTGGATTAACAATTGCCATCTGCCATGAAGGAATAATTGAAGAAAAATTCCATGACTCTCTATTAGCTGCTGTTTGGTAATTTTGAATGGCTATTTTTGAACAGATTCGTTGAAACTCTCCTCGTTCTCTCGGATTTGAAGCAGTGTCCATTCAGAAATTCTGGACCTTTACATTGCAAGCATCCAACCATGGAAATAAACTAGAGGGCAAACCATCTTGGGTTACTGTTATTTCTAAGGCCAGCTCAGGTGCAAGAGCATGGATCTTCAAACAATCAGTTTGAAGAATCATTACTGAGACACGCAGAGCCTAATAAGTCAAATGAGTTAAATTATTAAATTAATTGTCAAATCATGTGAAACAAAAGTTAACTAATGAGAGAGAAAGAAAGATGGTATTTCTGAATTCTCTAAACTAAAATCTCTCAATTTTGAAGGAACAAGATCCTACTTCGATAAACTTAAATTTTCAATGCTGGAGATGCTGCTCCCTCATAACTAAGACTTATTGTACGATTTAAAATTCATTTCAGCCTTAATGCATACATGGTAACTTATTCTTTAGTGTTTCTCACAGCTTCATGTTCTGAGGTGATTTCTAATTCTGGTTCTATTGGTGAGATACCAGTTTTGGGTAGCCTGTGGAGGATCAGGGCAAATCACACAACAACATCAGAAGTTCTGTATTTTGACTATATGTGTGCAGACCCTGGAACTGATTGCATTATACCAGTAATGACTGCTCATCCATTCTCTATTCTCAGCACAAAATCTGGCCATTCAAATGAATAAGGAGAAAGAAATTATTACTGCAGTCCAAAATGCCTATGCTCCATACATAAGAATGCCATGCAAATGATAAATCCAGTTGCCATTTTCTGCTTTTATTTGTGCCATCTGCTAACAGCACATAAACATTTGGTCTGGTTGTTGTTTTTGACAAGCTCTGGATGGGGTATTCCATTTCAGATCAAATTGGAAGAGAAAAAAAAACAACTGTGATTGTTGACCAGTCAGTTACCCACTGACTGAAGTGCCAGGGGAATGAGTCAGAATGCAGATGGTTGTTCATTATTTAAAGCTGAGGCCTTGCAGCTTGGTGGAATATGATTAACTTCCTCTCGTCTTGAAAATTCAGCAAACAAGATGGCACAGCAATCACTTTCTAACAGTTGATGTGAAGTGACAACTATGATCAGTTTGGCAAGAAATGCACAGTTTTCGAAGCTGTGTATTAAGCAGTTTCTCAGAAGTAGGTTTGGAGCAAGAGTTCATTATTTTCAAATGACGTGTGGATAATTTCATGGAAATTTACCAAACACTATGAAAGCATTGACACTTCTCAGGGGGACCATTTTGCTTCGGGTGCATTTGGTTAAATAGAACAATTAATATTCTTCTAGGTGGGTTGGGCAGCATGCGAATTGTCATGGGAAAAGGAACAGAATTTTTTGGACAGGCTGCAACTATCCAAGAAAAGAGCAAAAAAAAAAGCTGCAAAAGCCCAGTATCTGTGGAGGGAAACAGTTATTGTTTCAGGGTTAATGAACTTCCATCAAAATGAGTTCTGATGAGAGGTCCTGCAACTACCTGGAACATTATTTCTGTTTCTCTCTCAACAGGTGCTGCCTGATGTTCTGAGCTTTTCCAGCTTTCTTTTCTCATCTATCAGAGTTCCAGTATCTGCATCATTTTGCTTTTGCAAGGATTAGAGGATCATATCCTGGTCATCATTTTTGAGAGGCTGACAGATTGCATGGTGTTTAGGAAAGAAATTTGATTGATGTTAAAGTTCCTCTTCCTCATGAGCTTAATATCATTCACAGGCTCCGGTTCAATCCGCTTTCATCAGCAGAACCTCTTCATCGCAACCACTTGATTCCCTGACTGCATCAAACCCATCCTGTTCAGTGTCGTTATGGCCTCAGTTCAGTTCCAAGCCCCAAGGAGAAGAAAAACGACCTCTCTCCAAGTCTACCTCTGTGGTATCGTCATGGCAGCCATGGACCCCTGTGCCAGGTGCTGGTGAGCCACCTATGTCTCCAGTAGAGGAGGTGAGCAGGAATGAGAGTGCCCTGAAAGCACCATCTGAAGTATGCAAACCACAGCTGTCAATGAAGGAAGATGTGAATGGTCAGGGGAAGCGCCGCAGACACAGGTCACAACCTGCACCCAAAAAGGAGCATCAATTTGAGTACAACGTTGATGATGATGGCATCCGAACAACAGATGTTTAATGACAGTAAACTTGTCTTTTCCCATTGTTTGTTTTATCTAGGATTAGTGACTCAAGTAGTTTTCGTTTCGGATAAAAGTGCCTGCTTGTAAACAGCTTAGCTTGCCAGTGTCCTTGCTGAAGCTTCATTATTGAGTTAAGTCAGGAAACAGTGTTGGAGACTGAAGGTTCAAGAAGGGCAGCAATATCATATTTTTGTGTGGCTGCCCTGTACATTTCCATTCTTACTTGATCCAACAGGATAACAACATGGCTGAGCTCTGGTAACTGAAATGCAAGCTACCAAAGGGCCCAATACAACCTAGCACAGCCAATGGGTCTCTGTGATACACTGATGATGAGGAATGTATTAAAATTAGTGCAACTTTTACATTCCTGAGGTGTAGCTGAGCCCTTTATGCACATTTGTCACTGAAACACTGGAAAACACAGAAGCACAGATATATGCTGCAACTTTCCAGCCATTGAGGAAAATGGAATTTGGATTCTGCATTCCTTAATTGCGACAATTAGCTGTGTTATTTGCAGTTCTAAAATCTTTGTTGCTGCCTTTCTGTAAATGGACATGGGTCAACTTCTCAAGGAAGAAGTGCATCAAGAAAAGAGCTGTTCCAGTCCCAAAATCATCATGTCCTATACCTGCTATTTCCTTCCTCAGGCAAGGCACGGGACCAGCATTAGTTTTAGCCTAGTGTTCCCTGCACTGTTCCTCCGGAAGCATTTCTAATTTACTGATCAGTAGGCCTTGTCCTCCCACTTTTCTACATATTATTAAGGTTCAGGCAGAAACCATCACTGACATTGCAAATGAAAACAGCTCCAAAGTGTCTCAACATAATGTGTGACTCAGTTCAATAACCTCTCTAGGATAGAGAACGCAGCCAGTGAAAAATTGCAGTAACGCATAATCAGCTGCAAGGCTAATACTTAATTCCATTCTCAACTAATTTGTGCTGTTTGGGGCAAGTTTGTTTGCATAAGAAAGATCAAGTCGGGAAATAAAAGAGCCAGAATTATCTCTTTGTTATTTACTGCCTTTGAGGAGGATAGCATGGATGTCAAGAGAAGTTGGGGCGGTGAGAATTATAAAGCAAAGTTTGGCAGTCGATTATATTCAGGGTGAGGAAACGGTTTGTCCAGATTCAAATTACTGACCTTGCTGAGATACACTGAAGTGAGGAATGTCAAGTATGGTTTGGATCTTGTCATGGCCCAGAGAATAACTGTCCTGCCAATGATCTCTGCTGAGGTTTGCACATCAAAAGTCCTCTGCAGGATGAGGCACTGTTAAATTGCTAACTTTATACCTCAACAAAGAGTTTCCAGGAGAAGAGGGCAGAGAATCAGATTTGAGAAAGGAAATAAAAGTAAACATTGTGTAGATTGATGACTGACTTTACTAGAGATGATAGAATGCTAGTTTCATGCTGATCTTTCAACTTGGTGGGCTTTATTGAATAAAGAACTTTACAGTACAGAAGGAGACCATTTTATTGCGTCTGGACTGACTTCTAAAAGCTAGTCCCATTCTCCAGCCCTATCTCCGTGGCCTTCTAAATTCACCACTCTGAAATATATCCAGCTCTGTTTTGAAACCTCCTGTGGATCCACTTTCACCATTTTCCCAGGAGCACATTCCAAATCCTAACAATTCTTTGAATAAAGCAGCTTCTCCTCATCTCACTCCTTGCTCTCTTGCTGACAATCTTGAAATTATAATGTCTAGTTACTGACATACCAACTTGTGGAAACAGAATACCCTTCTTTACCTGGTCAAAATTGTTTCTAATTTTGAACATCTCAATAGGGTCTCCTCTTAATATTCTGTGCTGCAAAGAGAATAAGCTCATTTTCTCTCACCTTACCTTGTATCAAATATCCCTGATTCCTGGTATCATTCTAGTAAACCTCCTTTACACTCCCACAAGCACTTTAACGTCCTGCCTTAAATAAGGTGCCCAGCTCTAAACGTAATGTTTCAAATGTGGTCTGACCAATGATTTGGAGGGGTGTAGCATCACTTCCTTGCTTTTATACTCAATGACTCTATTTATAAACCCAAGGATCCTATCAGCTTTCTGAACAACTGTTTCAACTTGCGCGGCTACCTTCAGAGAATCATGCAAATTATTTCTGCTTCCAGTTTCCCAATTTTGTTCACTACTCTTCATGCATTTACATACAGAGAATTTAACTCTGCCTTTATCTTCTTCTTGCCCATTGGAACACAACCATTTCACTGTTCACTATTTTTTAATTCAAAAATGTACTTTCTATCATAAAAATCTTTATGTACATACATAGTTACTAGAGTAGTTTGATTCTGTACACAGTCATTACAGATACAGAAAAAACAAACCCAATGTGTTTCTTACTTACAGTAAACTATTTGCACATGTTTCAGGCATGAGGAGGGCCGGTGAACTGAACGGTTCCCCATTTAACTTCAGCAGAAAGACCTTAGATGGTGGTCGTTTCCTCTGTGTTTTGCTGACAGCTGCCCCAAGCTTTTGTGTATCCCTTAGCACCACCTGCAACAGTTGGTTGAGGTCAACTCCTTCCTCTGGATGACCAGCAAGTTGTGGGAAGACTAAAGAGCGCCTTTCACTGAATTGATGGTCCTCTAGGCACAGATGATGTTTTTCTCAGTATACATCCTGAGGAACAGACTGTAGAGCAGACTCCTGCATTTTGGAGCTGCTCGGGACGAACATCGACAAAAGTCACTGAAAACCACCCATGCACAAACTCCACACACACAGTTGTTCAAGGTCTAACTGAACCCAGGTCCCTGGTGCTGTGGGGCAGCAGTGCTAACCACTGAGCCACTGTGCCCCTGTATAATCATTTACCAATTTAAATTTTAAATCAAAACAGTAACAGAAGTTTTATTTTTCTTTATTAAGCTCTATGTGTCAATGTAGTCAATGTAATGCCCTCCAACGCAAACTCACAAATGTCTGAAAGTACCATTCACCAAACGTTTGTTACTTCTGATTACACTATGGGGTACGCAGGCTCAGCATCAAGGTTTTTTTTAACCTTAAGTTGAATGCTAGGATTTGGCACTAAAAACTGTGGAAGTAAATACACAAAGTAGAGTGGAGTGAAAAGAGATATGTGTCTTTTTTGGTGATGATGGCTTGAGAGTTGGATATGATGTTTGCTCAAAGAGCTGACATGTAGAGGAGTACACACTTGGATATACAGTAATCTGTATATTGATTTTCCACCTCCACACCAATAACGTATTGGATTTCCAAATACACTGCCCAGGCATTGTCCAAAGGCAGTGGTGGGGTGGGATGTAAGAGTTCAGCTTAGTTCTTACACTTGACCAGTGCCCAGTCCCCCAACCCACATGTAGACATGAGATGAATTATATTATGGTACTACCCAGGATAAACAGTTGTGACTTTTGTTTCAAGTTTAGTCTGACTCCCACTTGGCTCAGGTGGCACCATTGCATCAATTGACAACTTCAGACAAGTAAGTTAGAATGGATGAAGAAGATGGGAATGACTTTGTATTTCTGTGAACCGTAGAACCTTGAAGTGTAGAAGGAAGTTATTTCGGCAAGTCTGTCTGTCCACTTTCGTTGTAACCTCATTTTGTTTTCCTCATAGCTCAACATAATAATCCTGTTCAAGCATGGTTCCAATTGCCTTTTGGAAGCTCCTGATGAATCTGTTTCCAGCTCCCCTTCAGAGGGTATGTTTAAGTTCTGACCCGTCCTCAGTGTGAAGAAATTTGTCCTCTTTTTCCCAAAGCATCTTGTGTTTCTCTGCAAATTCACTCTTGACAAATTCCTGTGGGGAAGTCATAATTTCTGTGTCTTTCCTACATGGAACCTTTAACCTATATTTTGGTGTACGCTTACTAGGGCTTTCTGTTGCTGTGGGCAGAGAGCTGATGATAAACCATAAACCTTTGTGAACATCCGCATTTTGAATGTGGAATATCTGGTACCTAAAGTTTCTGAGCTTTTCTGTTTCAATGAGATTGTCTGAATAAACTTTCCCAAGAAAGGAGCATGAGGAGGGGTAGGTGTGCTCAAAACCAAACAGTCACGAACTACAACTTCTCAGCATGCTGATTTCAGTCAAAATTAAATGCCTCAGTGTGTGACAATGTCATTTAAGACTGGGGATAGTAAAGGTTGTATCAACATGATTCCCCAATGATTAACCAGTTATGACATGTAAAGTTCACTTAACTCAATTCACCATTCAATTCGATATTTGTGGTTGTAGTCTGTTTGTAAAGCATTTCAGTTCTGCAGTAAGCTTCAGAATGTACTCCTGCAAAATACATTGCTGATCAACGAGGGTGGGAGCTCTGTATTTGCCATCCCTTTGTTATGGGAGTGGCCACAGTCCTAATTAACGGAGTCTCTGCAGTTGTACCAATGAAATAGTTATCGTAGAACATTATGATCCCATTTTTCTCTTTAGATTTGAGAAATTGGGGATTGTTTTGACTGGGTAATGATGTAAAATGGAGTCGGCAAATTGGCAGCTTGCATTTCGTCTTGATCCCTCATTAAATTCTTTGTAATGAAAATGGGGCAATGGGACAATGAGCAACCAACTCACCAAGACCAATTTAATACGACGGATGAAGTAAAAACCACCTATCTTCCTTTAAAAAGGGACAAAGAAAACTGAATCTGCCATCTCTGATTTATCTAAAATTAAATATTCAAAAACAAGATAAGATTTATTTTTCTGTGTTGTAACACCCAAACACTAAAATAGAGATGCACCTACATGCCCAGCTGAGATCTTAACATTTACGTGCTTTCTGTCTGAACTACTGATAGATTTGATTTGAATGTTAGGACTCGAAATGGCAACCTCAGGAATGTGAAGCAGTTTATAAAGGGCACTGGTGCTCCTTATCTATCCTGACCAAAATCTCAGCAATGGAACAAGGAATGAAATCTGAACAAGCAAATGCTGGAATTTGTGCAGCATGAGAGAATGTGCAGACTGTTGACGCTTTTGTCTTTCATGTCTAGGCTGCTGAACATTTCTTTCATTTCTCACTTGACCAGGTGTTGCTTGGTGTCAGTGATTCCAAGCCAGATTATCGATTTATAGATAAATCTACATGAGCTGAAAGACTTGTGGTTATTAATTCTCTCCTCATTCTTTGGGAATGATTCAAGAATTGCAGGAAAGTAGCTGATTTAGGTGTGCCTGCCTCCTGAAATGGGCAGGTCAAGGTAACAGTTATCTTTTATCAAAGTTTTATAATGAATGGAAAGGAAAATATGGTTCCAAAATTTAAACTAATAAAAATTAGCTGTGTCTCAAATTACCACTGTGCTTCATAGCTATCCTGAAGTCATGGTTACTAAGATAAATACTTGAGATAATTTGTTCACTTTTGAAGTTGCAATTTGGCCACGTAAAGTATGATGATATATGAATATCAAATTCAGAGCAAAGTGACTTTCATTATTGTGTTTTTAGCAAGTCATGCATATCTCATCTCTGTTGTCCTCAACAGATAAAAGACCAGGCAAAGCAATACCTGTTTTTACTTTATAACTGAACAAAGCTGAGAAGCCTTTCAGCTTCTAGACTTTACAAGTTATTTTATTCATACATGAGACCTGATTCAGAAATGCCGATGGTTTTTTGTTTCCACTTGGTCAGGAATAAATGGTTCAAGAGTCTCAGCAACATTGCATTTGTGCATGATTCTATTCACAAAATAAAAATTAGTTGCTCATACCCAATGAAAGGTGTAATATCAAATCGACTGCAACTCATTGAAAATAATTGCTTGCTGAACCCAATCCCATATGCAAGAACTATGCAAGGCAAATGTGTGGACTTGAAAGGACAGTGTGGCCTTGATGCTTGGTCGATAACTGATAATTTAGGAAAAGTGAGTAATGCACGTGTACTTTTAGTAGCGATGATTAAAGCTTATGAGAGTGGTATTTCTAAAAGAATATACACCTTGGTTAAAATTATGGAATATTTTCAATACTGCCCCTCAAAAACATTACAAAGATTACAATTTTGGACTCGAGCCACCAAGTAGGTGGTCGTGCATGTGGTCTGGTAGGCAATTATTGTTACTGTAGAAAATCTTCAATTTATATTTTGCCAAACAGCATAAAAGGCTTTTTGCAAGGAAGTTAAAGGTGCCTTAATTAGGCCAAAAATTAAAGCATTCAAATGGATTTACCCCGTTTATCAGGCTCAACTACACTGTGAATTTAAAACAGATATGCTGAAAGGTGAAGATCAGTGCACATTGTTTTAAACCGATTTCTTTTAAGAAACATTGTTTTGGTGAATTCTTTGGTTATCTTTCCATTCCCAGCCTGATTCTGTAGCTATTTTTGCTTGGTTGACATTACATCAACATTTTCTGGGTCTCAATCTCCATGTGTGCACAGATCAATGTTAAGTTTTTCAGTTCTTCTCTGATGTTGTTCCATTGTAACATTTCAAAAAAGTTTAAAAAATTGGAGGAAAAGTGTGACTGTAACCAATTTGTACATGTTTATTTGGTATTTTGTGCTCAGGCACCAAGCATTATAAAACAAACTTGTGTTTTCTTTAACTTATGGACTACCCCAATCTAATATGGGAGGTGGGTAAGGGAAACATCTAGATCATTGAGAATGGCAAGAAAAAAAACCTATCATCCAGACAAACATATTCTGCTGTAATTCAGTGGTGACCGACAATAACCAATTGCTCCTGTAATTTTGATAAATTTCATTGCGAATGGATGCATAGGTCAGTAGCATTTGTTGAACTTATGTTGCATTAAACAATTTCAAATTTTTTTTTGGAAAAATGATCTGAATTACTTTTCATCTTCAAAGTCAGTCTTGTGGTGATTGATCTTTTGAAAAAAAACACCCTTTGGGCTGGAGCTTGCATTTGCACGTTTCTGTGAGAGTTGTGATTCAGACATCCACCATTTATTTTATTTTCAGCCAGAGAAGTAAACAGTTGCATTCCTAGAAGTTCACTGTCAAGGCAGTGTCAGGTTGAGCAGTCTGGGTATTTATGTTTGCAGCGCTGCCAGATGACTTAAGTGGAGATCGCTGCTATAAGATTCTCAGCTGCCATCCTATGAAGAGGAGCTGATTAACCAACACAGTGGCTGATGTGAAGGAGAAAAGGAAAATATGCATATATGTAGCTTATTTCACAACTTCAGGATCTTCCCTAGATTTTCACAAAGTTGTTTTGAAGTTTTGACATTATTATAATAAAGGAAATGCATCAGTTACCATAAACAATGTGGTATGACCAAAGAAGCAGGTTTTATTTTGATTGTTGTGGAATAACTATTTGGCAAGATTTGGGAAGAACTTCCTTTGAAATAATTCCATGGAATCTGTGAGTTGAGAGGAAGCCTTGATATAACATATCCTCCAAAAGTCAACACAGCTCTGGGCAAGGCTCTGGGCTAGCACATGAACCCACAGCCTTCAGAGGCCAAAGTGATACTTGCTCAGCTGAGGCTGACTCTCATGATGATTTCAAAGCAGTAAACTAGAACCAAAGGAATTTTCTTAAGAATTTTTTTTCTGAAGAAGTGTGTTGGCCTGAAATATCAGCTTTCCTGCACCTCTGATGCTGCTTGGCCTGCTGTGTTCATCCAGCTCTACATCTTGTTATCTCAGATTCTATAGCATCGGCAGTTCCTACTATTTCTTCAACTAAATTCCATGTCAACAGTCCAGGGTGGAACAACTGAGTTTTCCCGGGGACCACTTGTCACTGGAGGAGTGATGCTGCATTCATTGCCACAAAACAATACAGCCTTGATGAAAAAAAAACAATGTACTCATGATAAGAGTTGCAGAATTAACTTGTTGGCTTGTGACTTGTCAATTTACATGATCAAACAATGTCAGGATTTATTTCATTGATTGCTCTGCCGGGGTACAGTGTGAGATTATGTAACAATGCACTTTGCATGGGTTTGCCTTACACTGATGCTGGATAGAAAATGATGTTCACATTTAGCTGCAAAGCTTTGCTGTCAAGATTGGCAGTAAGAACAGTCATTGAGACCTCATGCCATCATTCCACTATGGGGGATAATTACATACCTAAAATTCTTTGGAAAGCAAAATGCTTCTGAGCTTTCAGGATGGGGCACATGACTAATCTCTTCATCATGCAAAAGATTGAAGGCAACAATGTTGTGCAGGTTTTTAGAATGCCAACTTAATAAATGTTGAAAAATGTGGTGCTGGAAAGAGATGAAGACCATCAGTAGTGAGTTATTGAATACGCTGAGCAATTTTTGGAAAATGCAGAATGACATTCCACCAAGACAACCCAGCCATAATAACTGCAAATGTCTCTCCATCTATAGTTTACAACTGAGCTGCACTTCCAGGAAAAGAACACAGCTTTATGAGCAGTATCCCCGACCACTGAGCTTTCAAATTTAGTTTTCAAATGCCATCCAATAGAAGTCACCTTCCAGTTTCAATCCAACTCTTGCCATTGACTAATTTGACCAATGCAACCACAATAATAGAGCAAACAAGGGAAGAACTGCAAGGAAAACGTCAAATTTCACTTTACTGATCTAAGTCCTGCAGACCTCACACTTCAAAAAGATGTGTGGTGTTTGCATCATTCCTCTGCTCGTAAAGTTATTCTGTTGGTTTTTTGAAAAATTTCTTTTGCATTGCTGTCTGCTGTAAGCATGGTTTTATAGAATGAGTTAACTGAATACTTTCTAGTAATTCCATTTTAACTACCTCAAGAGCATGAATAGGAAATTACTACATGAAGGTGACGGTCAGCAAAGTTGAAAGAGCAACAAGACAAACAGTCAGCCATATAAATTTTTACATCTGAAAGAGTCTGTGGGTTTGAGATTCAAAGAATTCAGTGCTTCTCCACAGCAATTTTACAAAAAATCTTTGACTGCTAATACAGGGTCCAATGAGGTTTTGAAAATACTAGAGCAGGTGTGAAAAGGATTTTGCTGTATCTTGTATTTTTCAGCATCTCGTGCACGAGATGTGCTTCCCTGAACATTCGGAAAGCAACAACCCCTTGCTTTTACATTGTGCCTTTAGGTGACTGAAATGTCCCATGGTATTCAACAGCATCATTAGCAAACAAGACTTGTCGCCGTGCAACCTAAGGAGATGTAGGCACATATGATCACAGGTTTGATCAAAGAGTTAATTATTAAGGACCAGCCTAAAAGAGGAAAGAGAGAAAGAGAACGGTTTGGGGAAGGAATTGCAGAATTTACAGCTGAGGGTGCAAATGCTGGAATAACTCAAAAGCAATCTTTCTGCAATAACAAGGTGTAGAGCTGGATTGACAGAGCAGGCCAAACAGCATCATAGGAGCAGGAAAGCTGACGTTTCGGGCCTAGACCCTTCTTCAGCAGAAGCATCTAGGCCCAAAACATGAGCTTTCCAGCTCCTATGATGCTGCTTGGCCTGCTGAGTTCATCCAGCTCTATACCTTGCTATCTCAGATTCTCCAGCATCTGCAGTTCCTATATCTCCGAAACAATCTTACTGCACCAGGGTTTCTGCTCATGTTCTATATCATGTTTGATCCAAAAGCTACACATGCACACAATTGAATTGCTGCTCCTAACATCACTTACAAGTTCATAAAAATGGCCTATATCCATCTGTCCTTTCCAAAATATCCCAAAACCTTTCTGTACTCCACTTGCCCCTATCGCATCACTCTGCCACTCCACTTGTCAACACACCTCTCAACCCATGCATTCTTTGAGGTACTTGCAGGGGTTGAGATGATCTGATCGTATCTCATCTGAAGCGCAGAGGAATTCTAAACTAGTACTCACTGGGTTTCAGAGCCACAAAGATTCCTTCATTTGGACGTGTATACGGAAAGGACAGCCTTCAGCTGGCTACCAGCTTGGAAGGAGAAAGAGATGAGGCAATGGGTGAGAAATGATAGCGTCTGAGTGTCATTTTTATTTTCCCATCCGCTTGCAGCATCAGCCCTCTCTTGGGACAGTCACATCATTGACACTATTCTACTGCGTGGAAATTTAGAATGAATTGGGAAACAATCAGCAAGACACCTGTCAACCTGGTTAAGGTGACAGACATTGGCATTTTAAGGCAGCCCAGCTGTGTAAATAGTCTGCATGGATTCATTTGGGAAACATGTTTGAATTTCAATTGTTGTAAAGTTTCTCTGGGTAGAAGGTATCCTTATACCCTGGGCCAAAATATATTAACTATTGGGAATAGGAGCCTTGTTTAGTAATTTAGAACATAGAACAGTACAGGCTCTTTGACCCACAGTATTGTGCCGAACTTTTACCCTAATCCTAAGGTCTATCTAACCTCCAACCCTACCTTATACTATCATCCATGTGCCTACCTAATAGCAGCTTAAATGCCCCTAATGAGGCCGACTCTACTACCCTCTCCGGGAATGTCATCCTCGCCCCTCCCCAGTCTCTGAATAAAGAACCTAGCTTTGATGTCGCCCCCATGTCTAAGTCTACTTACTCTAAAATTATGCCCCCTCGTAATAGCTACCTCTACCCTAGGAAAGTCTCTGGCTGTCCACGCTATCTATACCTCTGATCATTTCGTACACCTCTATCAAGTCACTTCTCATCCTTCATCATTCCAAAGAGAAAAGCCCTAGCTTTCTCAACCTTTCCTTGTTAGAGCTTCCCTTCATTCCAGGCAACATCCTGGTAAGTCTCCTCTGCACCTTTTCTAACGCTTCCACATCTTTCCTGTAATGAGGCAACCACAGCTGGACACAATACTCCAGATGTGGCCAAACCAGGCCTTTGTATAGCTGGAGCTTAACTTCACGGCTCTTGAACTCAATCCTTCTATTAATGGAGCTAACACACCATACGCCTTCTTAACAACTCTATCTACCTGCGCAGCAGCTTTTGGGGAAATGTGGACATTAACCCCAAGATGCCTCTGCTCTGCCACACTGCCAAGAATCTTTCTGTTAACCCTATGTTCTGCTTTCAAATCTGTCCTTCCAAAATGAATCACCTCACACTTTTCAAGGTTAAACTCCATCTGCCGCTTCTCAGCCCAGTTCTGCATCTTATCAATGTCCCTTTGTAACCTAGAACACCCGTCCGCACTATCCATAACTCGACCCACGTTCGTATCATCCATGAACTTACTAATCCACCCTTCCACTCCTTCATCCAAATCATTTACAAAAATCACAACGAGGACCCAAAACAGATCCTTGCAGTACACCACTTGTAACTGATCACCATGTTGAATATTTTCTTACCACTACTACCCTTTTGTCTTCTAATGCTCAGCCAATTCTGAATTGAATTTGCCACATTTCCCCTATCCCATCCCTCCCTACTTTCTGCATGAGCTTACCATGGGGAACTTTATCAAATGTCCTACTTAAATCCATGTATATATATCCATTGCTCTACCTTCATCCATGTGTTTGGTCACCTTTTCAAAGAATTCAGTAAGGTTTGTGAGGCATGATCTACCCCTCACAAATCTATGCTGACCATCACAAATCAAACTGTGCCAATTCAAGTGATCATAAATCCTATCTCTCAGAGCCCTTCCAATAATTTGCCCACCATTGAAGTGAGACTAACTGGCCTGTAATTTCCAGGGTTATCCCTCTTCCCTTTCTTGAACAAGGAAAGGACGTTTGCCACTCTCCAATCTTCCGGTACTATACACGTGGACAGTGAGGATGAAAAGATCACTGCCAAAGGCCCTGTAATCTCTTCCCTCGCTTCCGATAGAATCCTTGGATAAATCCCATCAGGCCCAGGGGACTTATCTATCTTCAAGTTCCTCAAAATTCCTAGTACATCTTCCTTACTAATATCTGCCTCCTCTAGCCTACTAGTCTGTTTCATACTGTGCTCCTCTACAGCTAGGTCCCTCTTAGTTGTGAATACTGAAGAAAAGTATTCATTTTAAAAGCAGTTTGCACAGGTGAAGTCAGCAGAGTCACTGGTGTTGACTCTTAGCTCCCACATCCTGCAGGAGGAACATTGTGCTGCTCTGACTGCCATCCCCTCTAAATTTAAACTTTCCCGAAAGATCTGTAAAAAGTAGTGAATAACTTACTTACCCTTTTATTCTTTGGCTAGAGGAGGTGGAAGGGTGGGAGACACCACTCTTGTGCTCTCGCTCCCGGTCTCCTCCTCCTCCTCTGCCCCCAAAAATGAAGGCCCCAAAATCAGATTTTACCTTCCCAGCAATCTCCTTGTGCTCTCTCCCGAGTTCTGCCGCTGAACAACATCATTCAACATATGCAGGTCATAAATCCTCATGGCAAATTCCCTGACCACTTACAGGATGCTTCAACATTTCGATACAGCACCACTAGCTGCATTACCAACTGTCATTGTAATGCTCCAGTAAGGAAACTGAGCTATCAAGGGCACACAACCAGTTTATGGGGAGTATAATTTCTCCACATAAACTAACCTTTGAATGTATTGTAATATTCAGCTAAATCTGCACTGCCCTTATTCCGATGCCAACAGATACTTTATAGGGCGCAGTGCCCAGACATGTACGAAAAACTCCCAGTGTTCTAATCAGCATTGGTATTGCTGCAACACAAGTTCTTCTTCTTTGTTAATCAGCTGATTAAATGCAAAGGCAACACTTTGATAGCTTTTCTGATTGGAAGTTGGAGAAAGTAAATTCTGAGATACGGAGGGGCAAATATCTGCAATTTTAAAGGAAAACTCAGAACTAAGTGGCTTAATGGCATACCATAAATCACAAGAACTGGGAGTTTCCAAAGAATAAGGACACATCAGTAAAATGTGAACAAAAATGAATTTATAGCACTTGGAATTTTTTTTAGACTAGTAGTAAATCCAAACTGTCAAAGACTGAAAGATACAGTTTCTCTTTGCTGTGTTGGGACATGCTTAATGCCAGGAGATAAATAACACAGAGATTCTGAAGAATGCACCCATCTTTTTGGCAGAAGCTGAGATTTAAAAAACAGCGCAGCATGTCTGAGCAATTTGGACTATGCAACATTTGTGACAGAATCAGACAAGAAGTCTATCAAGGTTGATCTTGACATTGGGAGCTCCACCGTTTATGCCTGTGAAAAACAACATTTTCAAGTTTCTCACCAGGCAGTGTTGCCAATTAAAAGAGATTATTAGTTAAATCATTAATATCATAACTCATGTAATTAACAATCAACTTTGAATCTAATCAAACATGCCAAACAAGTTAGATGCTGAGAAATCCTGACATAGAAATCAGCGTAGGTACCTGGCAAATTCAGCTCACAGATACTCCAAAGGACCTCTGTGTTGGACAGTGGACACATTTCATGACCATGAACCACACACATCCAATGTCCACAGGCATTGTAGTTCAACATATGCAGGTCATAAACCCTCATGGCAAATCTCCTAATGACTTACAGGATGTTTCAACATTTCAATATTGCACCTCTAGCTGCATTACCAACTGTCATTGTAATGATACAGCAAGGAAACTGAGCTATGGGGGACACACAACCAGCTTATGGGCTATACCAGGCTATATGTCTGGACTCATTGCTTGTTATTATCATACACATTCAGTCTGAGCTGACGTGGATGCTCACAGCATCCTTGCCTTGCACTGCTTTGCAATTTTGTGCTTTGGCCCTCAATCAGAGATGCCAGGTTCCTATTACTTCTGTCTTGCCCTACCATTTAGTGCAGACACAAAGCCAGGATGTTTGTCATCATTACCACAAGCCTCAGTCAGGTCTTAACTAAAGGGGTCCCAATACAGTAAGTCAACAGCAGCCTTCAGTACCAATCCAGAGGATTGGAATGGTCAATCAGTCACTTGGAATGGTTGGAGTAAGAGTGCTGTCTACAAAGGGTTAAAGAGCAGATCTTGGGCAACCCACAACCTGTTTTGACTGTACTGTAGGATGTTTTCCTCACAGAATGAGGAAAGAGGCAGAGAAAATGGGAAGTGAAAGTGGCTGGCACCGCTGTTACAGAGTACAGCATGTGATGTCCTCAGCAAGTCATTACACCATGCAGAGGACATAAAAAATTAATGCTGTCAGGGGTTCTGAAGGACATAAAGCAAATGAGGGAAGATATTGCACACAATAATGAGTGGTAGAGCATTGGTGAGAGGTAGGTACAGTGTAACAGATAGAGTTAGTATGAAGAATTGATCGAAATGATGGCACTTAACCTTGGCAATGTGAAGATATTCATTGACTTTCTTCATATAGAGCTAGGCATTCCTCTAGATGGCTGAAAGTGCTTTATCCACAGATGGGGTAGGCAGTTGTGGACCAGGCTAACATGGTTTGGCGTGGCTTTAACTGCTGGTCCTGGGGGAGGAGGAAATTCTGCCTCTGTATCACTTCATCCAGCAAGAGATCTAGGACCTTGCCCACAAAGCAGGGCAACAATTTTCCCCGTCTGTCATGCCCAACGCAAACGTCAGGAAATGTGAAAGGCAACTCCAGACTGACAGTGCTTTTCCGGGTGCTTTTAAAAATGTTGTTGCTGCAAGGAATGCCAGTCAATTCTGGGATATTCACTGAGTGGCAAGTTGTTATGGGAATGGTATGTCTGGAAGCAGACATGAGGGACGTCATAAATGCAGGGTAGGTAGTTTTTGAGAAAAGTTTGGGAGGTTATGGTAACAAAAGTACGAGGCCTCACAGTGGATACCTGTCCAAAAAACTGAATGTAACTTACACTTAGCCAAAAGTTTTTAAAACATTTTTTAAAATTGGCCTTAATTTTTGAAAAGCAATTCTCACAATTTGTTTTCGATGTTCTTTTTCAGCCCACACAACACATGGAACACAGGGTGGAATTTCATTGTGGCTTCAGTGATTCACGATTGACTTGTGTGAGTCAACATTTAGTAACAGTGCGGGTTGCAGTTTCAACAGTCTGGAATGGCTGTGGAACATTCCCACATCCTGTCGATATTGTCTTCTTGTCCATTCACTCATTAAGGGGTAAAGTTTCACCAAATTGCAGGAACACTCCTCGGGAATTTACATTTCAAGCTAGTTTTTTCTGTGATTTTTTTAAGAATTTGAGAACACATATTTGCGAAATCGACATCAAAAAGCAAGTAAACAGTGAAAGAACTGCATGCACTGGATATCTGAAAGTAGCCAGAAAGACATAACCTGCCAACATTATGGAGAAAAAAGAGAAGTTATTGTTTGGAATGGCATTATTCACTGGAACTGGAAAGTGGAAGATAAATGAACTGGTTAATCTAGTTGAAACCAATGGAAAATTTAGGACAGCATGCACACGAATACACGGTTCAGCTGGAAACACAAGCCTCAAAGATGTGCCATATTATCTCCACTTCAAAAATGAGCACTTGCTTCAACTCATCCTACAAATTCTCTCATAGAATCCCTGCATTGTGGAACCAGGCCATTTGGGCCTTACTGACCCTCTGAAGAGCATCCCACCCAGACCCACCACCATACCCTATCGCTGCATTTGCCAAGGGTAAATTGGACTGTGGGAGGAAACTGGAGCACCCAGAGAAAACCCACACACGTGGGGAGAATGCACAAACTGCACACAAACAGTTGCCAGAGGGTGGAATCAAACCCAGGTTACTGGCACTGAGTCCAATGGTTGCCTTACATCTTTTATCCATTTTGCCTAATACTATTCCTGATCAACACCAGTCAAACATACACATGGATATGTAAATTTTGAGTCAGAATTCAGCCTCTTGAGCCTTCTCTGCCATTCAATAAAATCATAGCTGATCTCTCCACATCCAGAATTCTATGTTCCAATCAATCTAACATCCTAATTCATAAGGGAGACAAAGACAAGTAACTATAGGCCACTTACACTTACAGCCCCTTGAGGAGATGACAAGTAGGGGTTAATGGGGAAGCAGCAGGTATTATTGTTGCAAAGGATGATCATAGTCAGGCAGTACATGATAGGCTATTCACGAAGAACTGAAGGGTTGAATGTCACCCGTGGTGTTGGGGTCATTTATTAGTATGAATAGCAGATTGGCTTACTAATAGAAGATGGAGAGTTGGGATAAGGGGGCATTTTCTGGATGGCAAACTGCAACTGCAAGGATCATTGCTGGGACTACATTTATTTCCAGTATATATTAATGACTTGAAGGAGGGAAGTGACGTGCTAGAGCCAAGTTTGTGAGTGGCACAAAAATATGTGGAAGGTCAAGTGGTGAAGGTGACACACAAACAGTTTGCAGAGGGATACAGCTGGGTTTGGGAAAGTGGGTGAAACATGGCAGATGGATTATCATGGGGGGAAATGTGAGCTTATGCACTTTGCCATGAAGAATAGAGGAGCTGAACAATATTTAAATGGAGAAAACCACATTACAGAGGGACTTAGGAGTTCTAATACATGAATCAAAAAAAGCTAGCAACCAAGTTCAGCAGGTATTAGGGAAGGCAAACGGAATGTTGGTCATTATTTCAAAGGGAATGGAGTATAAAAATAGGGAGGTTTTGCTAAAACTATACAAGGCACAGACCACACCTGTTAACTGTTTTCATCTCCTTTGCAAAATAGAGATATATCAGCATTGGAGGCCGTTCTAAAATAGTTCACTCAGTTGATCTTGGGTATGGAGGGATTTACTTATGATGAGAGGGTGAGTAGGTTGGGCTTACATATAAGGCTCTAATGGGGCTTGACAGGGTTGCTACACAGACAGCGTTTCTCCTTATAATCTGGGAGCAGAGGGCAAAATTTCAGAATACGGAATTGGCCATTTAAAATAGAGGTGAGGGGTAATTTCTTGTTTGACGCCATAGTGAATCTCTTGTACTTAGTGCTACAGAGAGCTGTCAAGGCTTGGTCAGTAAGAATATTCAAGGCTCAGACAGACAGATGTTTTAATCAATAAGGGAATCAATGGGGATAACACAGGATAGTGGTGTTGTTTGTCAGATCAGCTATGATATTGTTGATTGGCAGAGCAGTTTCAATTGGTCAAATAACCTATTACTTCTGATGGTCTTTTAGTCTTACACCTTGCTTTTATTCACGCCATTGCAGGGCCAAAAGGTCCTTCTTACTAGATAGGGTGTCACACTGAGCACAACATTCTGGGTGGTGTCTGACCAAAGCTTGATATAATTGAAGCATCACTTGCTTTTCCAAAACTTGTGATAAAAACCAACATTTCATTATTCTTTCAGAGCAGATCAGAGGCTTGGAATTCTGAGGCGAATAACTCACCTTCTGTGTATCCAGAACGTACTCACCATCTATGAGACACATGTCAGGAGTGTGCTGGAATACTCCCCACTTGTCTAGATGAGTGCAGATTCAAAAACACTCAAAGCTTTAGCATCATCCAGGCCACAGCAGTCTGAGTATCCTGCATCCCACCATTCACTCTTTTTACCACCTATACAGAGTGACATCTACAAGATGACTGCAGAAATTCACCAAGTCTTCTTCAACAACACTTTCTAAGTCATGACCACTAGTGTCCAGAAGGACAAGGGCAGCATTGAAACATAACCAGCAAAACTCTCTCCTGCAAGTGACACACTATCCTGACTTGGAATTGTATTGCTGTACCTTCATTGTCAAAAGTCTGGGACTCACTTCCTAAAGTGCAGAGTATGTCCCTATAGCTCGTGAACTGCTCTATTAAAAAAGATGGAATATCACTTCCTTTACCTGGACAACTAGGGATGGGTAACAAATACTGGTCTAGCCAATATTGCTCTAATCTCATGAATTTTTTTTTAGAAAATAGATTTTAATGACTTTTACACATGAAAATTAGATCCCAAAACTAACATTCGCAGCCCCTAGTCTCATGTTGTTTAGAAAATATTCTGCTGTCTCATATATTTTCTCACATAATTTCCAAACATGGAATAATATATGTCAAGCTCCGTCCATAAAAATTCTTTCATATTCATTTGTAATTTCCCACATCTGTTTATGCAATTCAGGGAAACTCCTAACAAATCTCAAATGTCGATACAATAGCCAGAAACTTCCAAACCCTGGATGACATAAGTGTAGTGATTATAACAAGGTCAGCCAGGTCGACCTCATAGAACCTGAGTTCCCTGATTGGGGCTGTTAATTTGTCCAATTAGGGAGCCCTGACTGACAGATACAATAAGAAGTGTCAGAGATTCTGTTCACTCTGAGAGCTGACTCTGAGGAAGCCGGACCTATGTCAAATATGACATACAGGTAAATAAAGGCTGACTTGGTGACAGGATCCTGCTCTCTGTAGAGTTATTTCAATCAGCAATGGTGACAAAGGAAAATTGTATGAGATGATCAGCGAGAAACTTCTCAATGTTGAGGGAAAGAAGTCCCATTTTTTAACCGATTGTTGAACAACAAGACAAGGCTTTTGTTGAATAGAAAATGGATGGCGAAAATTCCCAACATGGAAGTTAGAGTGGTTAGCTGGCAATATCAGCTTACCAATTGCGTCCCTGTCTTGCCATCTTAGTCACCAGGCACCAACAGCTCAAGGTACACACACACACGCACACTCATCCACAGATATTGGCATCTGACGCAAAGCAACCTCACTGAATCTTCAAAGCACATCTTCAATCTATTTACAGGATGGTTTTGCACTTTGAAGTGCTCCGGTACCTTTGATTGAAATGGTGATGCAAGGACACTTTGCACACATGGACAGGGATCCATCTCAGGGACTGAATCTGGAATAACTTGACAGGGGCCGGTCTTCCGACACCAAGTTACCCTTTATTGACATATGCATAGTACTTGACACTGGTCTGGCTTCCTCGGAGCCAGTTCTCGAGTGAACAGAATATCCGATACTCCAGTTTATATATGTCAGCCAGGGCTCCCTGATTGTACTGGGGAGTTATCAGTTATACCAATTGCTACAAAGTCTCTAAGAAATGAAGCCAGATGGAATACTTGGCATCAACCTCGCCACCAGAAAATACAACAGCAGAAACAGCCCTGTTGAGCTTGCAAAGTCCTCCTTACTAACATCTAAGGGCTAGTGCCAGAATTGGGAGAACTATCTCATCAATTGGTTATGTGGCAGCCTGACACAGTCACACCCACAGAATCATACCTTACAGGCGATGTCCCAGACACCACCATCACCATTTCTGGATACGTCCTGTCCTACCGGCAAGACAGACCCATAGGGTGGCAGCACAGTGGTGTGCAGTCGGAAGGGAGTTGCTCTGAGAGTCCTCAACATTGACTCAGGACCTCACAAAGTCTCCTGGCTCCAAGTTATACACGGACAAAGAAACCTTCTGCTGATCATCATGTGCCGTCTCCCCTCAGCTGATGAATCATTCATGTTGAACAACAGGTGGAGGGAGCACTGAGGATGGCAACAGCATAAAATATACTCTGGGTGGAGGATTTCAATATCCACCACCAAGAATGGCTCAGCAGCAGCACAACTGATCGAGATAGTTGGGGCCTAAAGTACATAGCTCTAGACTGGGTTTGAAGCAGGTGGTAATGGAATGAACAGAAGGAAAAACATACTTGTCCTCAACCTTACCAATCTGCCAGCAACAAATGCATCTGTCCATGACAGTATTAGTAAGAGAGGCCACTGGACAGACCTTGTGGAGATTAAGTCCCACCTTCACATTGAGAATAGCCTCCATTGTGTTGTGTGGCATTATCACCATGATAAATGGGACAGACTTCACACAGATCTAACAACTGAAGTCTGGGCATCCATGCAGTGCTGTGGGACATCAACAGCAATAGAATTGTACTCCAGTACAATCTGTAACTTCATCACCTGGCATATTCCTCACTTAACCATTACCATCAAGTCAGGGGATCAAACCTGATTCAGTGGAGAGTGCAGATACCAAATCAATTCACTTCGTGTAATATCATGAAATGGCTGGAGACATTGGATACTGCAAAGGCTATGAGTGCTGATAACATATGGGGATTATACTTGCGCTCCAGAAATTGCCGCTCCATGAGCCAAGCTGTTTCAGTACAGTTACAACATTGGTATTTACCTGGCAATGTGGAAAATTACCCAGAAATGTCCTGTAAATAAATGGCAGGACAAATCCAATCTAGCGAGCTATTGCCCCATCAGTCCACTCTTGATCATCAGTAAAGTGTTGGAAGGTGTCATCAACAATGCATTCAAGCAGCACCTGCTCAGCAAATCCAGTTTGGGTTCCACCAGGGTCGCTCACCTCCTGTCCTCATTATAGTCTTGGTTCAAACATGGACAAAAGATTTGAATTCCAGAAGTAAGTGAGAGCAACAGCCCTTGACATCAAGGCTGCATTTGATTAAGTAAGGCAACCAGGAGCCCGAGCAAAACTGGAATCAATGGGTATCAGGGGAAATGTCTCTGGTGATTGGCATCGTACCTGGCACTCAGGAAGATGGCTGTGGTTGGTGGAGGTCAGTCATCTCAGATCCAGGACATGTCTGCAAGAAGTTCTTCAGGTAGTGTATGAGGCCTAACCATCTTCAGCTGCTTCATCAATGATCTTCCCCCCATCGTAAGGTCAGAAGTGGGGATGTTTGCTGATGATTACACAAAATTCATCACCATTCGCGATTCCTCACCTACTGAAGCAGTCTATGTTCAAATGCAACAAAATCTGGACTATATCCAGACTGGGGCTAACAAGTGGCAAGTAACATCAGCACTACAAAATCCTAGGCCATGACCACCACAGTGAGAGACAATCTAGCCACTGACCCTTGACATTTGATGGTGCTATATCTCTGCGTCCCCCACTATCAAGATCCTGGGGGTTATCATTGACCAGAAACTCAGCTACACACCACATAAACATAGTGGCTATAACAGCATGTCAGAGGGTAACTCACCAACTGACTCCCCAAAGCCTGTCCATGAGGCACAAGTCAGGAGTGTGAGGAAATACTCACCGCTTTCCTGGATGAGCACAGCTCCAACAACACTCTATACTTGACACTATCCAGGACAAAGCAGCCCATTTGATTGGCACTACATTCACATGCATTCATTCCCTCAACCACGAGATCTCAGTCGCAGCAGTATTTACGATCAGCAAGATGCACTGCAGAAATTCACCAAAGATCCTCAGACAGCACCTTCCAAACCCACAACCACTTCCATCTAGAAGGACAAGGACAGCAGATACACGGAAACACCACCACCTGCAAGATCCCCCACAAGCCACTCAACATCCTGAGTTGGAAGTATATCACCATTCCTTCACTGTCATTGGGTCAAAATCCTGGAATTCTCTCCCTAATGGCAAACCCAAAGCAAGTGGACTGTGGCAGTTCAAGAAGGCAGCTCACTGCCATCTTCTCAAAGGCAACTAAGGACAGGCGATAAATACTGGCCAACCAATGGTGCACACATCCCATAAATGAATTTTTATAACCCCAAAACTTCTTTTTAAAAAGTCATGACTATCTCACCAATGGAGTGCTGCAGTTGGAAGTGCTGTCTCTTTCATCTAACAGAAAAAAGTGTCCCACATCTATTCTCTTGAGCAGCCAAAAAAGTTTCCATCATGCTATTTGGACTTTTCTCTGGTCAACATTTATCCCGCAGCCAAAATCAACAAGCCTGATTATTTCAATCACCACAACATTGCTGCTTGTGGAGGCTTGCTCTTTCAAATTGGCTATCATATTACCTGCATAATATCAATGACTACGTTTCTTAAGTAAATAATTTGCTGTCAAATGGTTTGAGGCATGTTGAGGTGGCAAAAGGCTTTACCTGAATACAAGTCTTTTGTTTGTCACTTTTCAGAGTGCTAACTGTGGTTCAATGTGTCGCTCGCTTGCAGCTGAGGTGCAAAGTTTTGGCTTAAGTCCCACTATGCTGCAGTGCGAGAGAGTGCTGCACTGTCAGAGGTATCAGCTTTTTGAATTAAACTTTAAATAAAGGCTCCATCTGCCCTCTTGTGTGGATGTAAAAAATCCCATTGTGATACACCAAAGAAGGGGAAGGGAATTAGCCCTTGTGCCATGACAAATATTTATCTCTCAATTAATAGTGCCAAAACAAAAGATTTTTAGCTGATTATGTGTTTGTTGTTTGTAGAAGTCTGAAATGGTTGTAAAGCACTTGAGATTGTGAAAAGTTCTGTGTGAAACACATGATCTTTTTCTCGTGTAGACTCCTGAGAGAAACTTGCCAATATAAATTTCCAATGGAAAACATTCATTCATTCCCATACATTTTACTGTGTTGGAATATTAACAAATGCCTGGGAAAATAAAGAATTACCATTTCCTCATCCAAGTTTTAAATCTGCACTTTCTTTAAGGACTTTAGAATAGTTTGTGAACCATGGGATCTCAAAGCACTTCAATGCTCAGTGAATGTTCAAAATATTACAAGGACAACAAATAGTTTCAGTGGATTAAAGGAAAAGTAATTTGAATTGATATGGTGATTTACATTCCTCATGTTTGCTTAACAACAATTGAAGTGATTTTGAATGGCAGTCACTGGTATAATGTTGGTAGTTAATTTGAACATGTTATGGAAAAATCAAATTATAAAATGACAGGAAGATAAATGACCTTCAAATAAGTTTTCTAGTAATAATGGTTAAAAGCAAATGACAAGAGATAGTGATATAGGGATTATCTTACTGAGATAGTACATAAGATCAAGTGTAATGCTTTGGGTGCACAGGTTCAAATCCAACCCCAATGGCGAGTGGAAGTTAAGTTCAACCAATAAATCTGGAATATAAATCTACTTTCAATAATGGTGACAAAAAAGCATCACCAACGTGTGTAGATCCTAGCTAGTTCTGTCTTAACCTTTAACAACATTTTCCTGTCCATGTTGACATGAGACTCCAGATCCATGGTAACATTGATTCTTAACTGAAATAGCCTTGAAGCTTGCAAAGTAGCTAACAATAGTGAAGCAAACAATTCAGTTCAAAGGCAATTAGAGATGGGCAATACACGTTTGCCTCACTAATGGAGCTCAAACCCCATGAAAAAAAATTTGGTCAGGAAATGGGACAAATTCTAATCCTCTTCTTTGATAAATGCCATGGAATATTTTGCACCCACTTGAGAGAACAGATGAGGCTGCAGATTAACATTTTACCTCTGTAAACAGGTAGTGCAGTAGACCTGCAGTAGTGCAGTGAAATATCATGCTGAATTCCATTTTCAAGTTTGGACTGCTTGTTTTAACCCTGACCTTCTGACACAGAGGCCATAATGCCAACAGGCTCAAGGCTGAAACCTGACTGCATACAAGGTCATACCAAATAAATTTAGGGATCCACAGTTAATATCTTCTACCAAAAATATGTGCAAATTTTCAGTTTGGGGTTCATCCAACTGGGGATAAGATTGCTGATTTTAGAAAACAGGAGCAAACATATGTTTGTCAGGTGATAATACCCAGCAGCTTCCTGAATGAAGGTTTGGGACTGAGGCCAGTGTGGGAAAAAGGAAAAGATGTTTCCAATTTTCATTTTTTATAAGCATGGTTAGTACTTTGCATCGTCAACAGTTTCTCAGTGGAATATAATGTTTGTGCGATATGGACTTAATTATTTATGACTTTGAACTGTGGTCATGCTAACGCACCAACACAGGGACTGCCATCTCAAATAACTTTGGAATTTCCTCTCAGGCACTTCATTTAGATCTCCTTCTGTCCATAATTACTCACACTGCCGACAGACACCGGAAACTAAGACTGTTGAAACCAAATAATAAGGGTGCTGGGATCGCTAACATGACTCAAATAACAGTACCCAAACAGAATACAGATGATTCACACAAAGTTTGTTGCACAAATATTTGAATTTTTAGGCCTGTCATGTTTCTTCCCCTAATCCACTGTTTATTCTGTCATGCAGAGCTTGCCAGAATATCTTTGTTTCCTTGTCAGCAGTTTGGAGTAATCTGGTCAGCAAATATTTTCATGCATGGTGTCAAAGAGGCCCCATCAAAGGCAGCAGGAAGTCTAATTGAAACAAAATGTACCAGATGGTGTCAGGTTTTCCCTTAATTCAAGTCAAAATTTCATGTTTCCCTTGTGGTATCCAGTTAATAGCCCAGCTGGAGATCTGGAAGAATCCATCCAAAAGGGGAAAGATTACTCTGAGTGACAAGTAATTTCTGGATGTCGACCAAACAGTGCATGAAATCTCAGCTCAGTTATGGGCTTGAGCTGCATCACAGATCATCCAATAGAACAATGTCAATTATTACTAATTTACAGGATGTAAACAGCACTCACAAAACTGCATTTATGCCAATCCTTGTTCACCCTGAGAAGATGGTAGAAGGTCTTCCCTGCAGTTCCTGTGGTGATGATGCTTCCAACTAAGTGTGGCAGGGGATTTTAGTATAACAGTGAAAAGTGCACAACAATATATTTCCAAGTCAGGATTGAAGAGAGTCTGGAGGTTGCAGTTGTTCCCAAGATCTGGCTACTCTTGAACTTGACTGTAGTTCACAGAGTCATACAGCATCAAAACAGAATCTTTGGTCCAACGAGTCTGTGTTGACCATAATACAAACTAAACCAGTCCCACCTGGCCCATAAACCTCCAAACCTCTTATTAATGTACTAATCTAAATGTCTCTTAAACATTACAACTGTACCCACATCCACTACTCCTTCTGGTCATTCATCCCACACACAAACCACTCTCTGTGCAAAAAAGTTGCCCCTCATGTCTCCCTTAAATCTTTCTCCTCTCACCTTCAAAATTATTTTTTCTGGTTCTAATTTCTGCTGCACCCTTATTTATTCTGCCCCTCCATGAAACACTTTATTGTTCATCTCTTCACAACCTTGTACCTCTGCTCTATTCAATTGAACTTCCCCCTCTCCACCAACACCACAACTGATTAGTTTAAAGGTTTATTTACAACCATAGTAATATGATCCATCAAGACACTGGACTTGGTATGATTCAAATGTAGCCTACCCCAACTGAACAGCTCTTTCTTTCACAAGTACTGGTACTAGTGCCCTTGAATTGAAGAGCTATTTCTCCCATACCAATTTTTCAGCTGCACATTTACCTGGACCACAGCAACTGAAGCTTCCTCTCCCACTTCAAGTTCGTCTCTAGTGCAGAACAGTCGTCCTGAATCTTGCTTTCAGGTCAGCAACACCGCCTTTGGAATTCTCTGCCTTTGCCTATTCCCCTTCATATGATGTACCCTATTATGGCTATATTTCCTTTTTCTCCCCCAACTTTCACGAGGGGTCATATTCATTAAGGCTCTGCTCTCATTCAATCCCAGTCATATCCTTCTGTCCCTGAAAACAAGGAAAATTTGATTGAAGGAGTCTAAGGGCTGTGACTGTCTCCTGAAACACAAGTGTTCAGATACCTCTTCCAATTAGCTTTTATTGTCACATATACTCAATGAGTATAGTGAAAAGATTATATGTCGCCATTTACAGTGTGGACTTAAGTATAAAGGTACCTAGGTACAGCTTCTTTTATTTCAAGATCCCTGATGTGTTGCAGTGTCAACAGTCCAGACTCCAGTTCACCAGCTCTGAGCTTAGGTTCTTCAAGTAGCTAATCCCTGCAGTAGATGTGCAAGACATTGCCTGCTCATTCACCTCTATTCTGTTTCATTCAATGTTAATTACATCTCTGATTTAAATCACTTGACCAATCACAACAGTCATGGAAGAAATATTCTCCATCATCTACCTGTTTTCCTGTGACATACTTCGACTGTACAGATAGAACTAAGTTGAAGGTGCTCTTTGCATTTGGTTTTTATCTCCTGCCACTGCTGCCCCTTCCATGCAGGTGTGACCGCCCAGTCACTTAACATGAATTTATAGGTGGATTCCCTGGGATTCAACTCGTTGTGAATTTCTGTACTAGAATTTAATTTTTGCTAGAGTTTGTTCGAATTGCTTACCAGAATCAAGTGGAACCAAAATGGCCAGGCAAAAACAAAGGGTATGACTTTTAATTCAGCTGTGCTCTCCAACATTCACTAAGTGTTTCTTCTCAATGGGATTACAATCAGAATAACCAGAAGGCAGGCAATGGCATAGTGGTCACATCACTTGAGTAGTAATCAGGTGAATGTTCTAGAGACATGTTTTTGAATCCAACCATGTTCAATGGTGAAATTGGAACTCAATTAGAAAGAAGAAACCATTGTTGTAAAAATCCATCATGCTTTCAGGAAGGAAATTTATCACCTTCCCGGGTCTGGTGTAACCATGACTCCAGACCCACAGCAATTGATTCCTAACTGCCCCATGAAATGGCCAAGCAAGTTATTCATTTGTATCAAAACAACTACAAAGATGAAAAGATTAAACTGGGTGGACCTTCTGGCATCAACCTAAGCATCTGAAATGATAATGATAAACCTGTTGACCCTGAAAACATCTGGGGCTTGTGGCAAAATTGTGAGAGCTGTCCAAGGCAATAGGCTGTAAAGTAGCTTTTCTGTAACTTATGATTCTGTGGCTTTGACTATGTCTCAGAGACTGCCATCACAATTCCCGGGTGTCTCTCATTTCACTGAGGTGGTGGTACTACAGTGATGTACAGTTGGAAGGGAATTGCTCTGGCAGTCATCAACATTTACTTTGGACCCCATGAAGTTGTGTAGCAGGGAAAGGAAACTTTCTGTTGATTACCACTTAGTTCTTCCCCTTTGGTAATAAATTTGTTAACTTCCATGTTGAACAGCACTTGGAGGAAGCACTGACGATGGCAAGAGCACGGAATGTACTTTTAGTGGAGGACTGCAATGTGTCTTGGGAGCAGCACGACTGATTGTGCTGACAGAATCCTAAAGGATATAATTGCTAGACTGTGGCAGATGGTGAGGGTACTAACAAGAGGGAAAAACTTAATTGAACTGTCCTCACCAATCTACCTTTAGCAGATGCATCTGTCTGTAGTACTGGTAGGAGTGACAAGCACAGTCCTTGTGGAGACTAATCCCGTCTTCATGCTGAGGATACATTGCATGATATTATGGCAGTACCGTGGTGATAAGGGGCAAGTAATATTTGCGTCACATAAAAGCCAGGCAATGACCATCTCTAACAAGACAAAATCTAACCATTGCCCCTTGACATTCAATGGCATTCCAACAATTGATTCGCACACTATCAAATTCCTGAGGCTAATGTTGACCAGAACTGGACCACTTATATAAATACTGTCACTACAAGTGTAGGTCAGAGGCGAGGATTCCAGCAGTGAGTAACTCAGCTTCTGTTTTCTAAATGCCTAACCACCACTTATCTGGAAACAGAGGGTAGACATAAATGATCAGGTTCTGGTTAGCAGGGATAGTGCTGAGATCTCAACATTTTACAATTTATATAAATGATTTGATCAAAGGGTCTGAAGGTATAGTTGCTGAATTTGCTGATGATATAAAGATAGGCAAGAAAGTGAGTTGTGATAGCCCCAATTGCATGCGCTTAGCGCATATCCCTCCAAACATTTCTTATTTATGTACTTTAGCAAATGTCTTCAAGCATTGTAACTGTGCTTGCATTCACCACTTCTGAAAGTTCATTCCATACATGAACCATTCTCTGTAGAAAAAAATTGCTTCTCATGTTTTATTTTTAAATCTTTTTCTTCTCATCTTAAAAGTATGTCCCCGAGTCTTGAAATCCCCCACTGTGTCGAAAAGAGACCTGCCACTCACCTAATCTACACCCCTCATTTATTTATAAACCTCAATAAGGTGACCTCCTCAAAGTCTAATGCTCCGGTGAAAAAAGTCCCAGCCTATCCAGCCTCTCCCCATAAGCCAAGCCCTTCATTCCCGGCAACATCCTGGTAAATGACTTCTGAACCCTCTCCTGCTAAATAATATCTTTCCTATAACAGGGCGACTAGAACTAGACACATAGAGGCCTCATGAACGTCCTGCACAACCTCAACAAAGGTAAGACTAGCAAGTTGGTTCAATACAGTCACTAGTCAGTGTACGTTTACACTGCAGTCACAGGGTAGAGGAGATAAATATTGAATTTAATGGAAAGTATGCTGATCAAATGCTGAAAGATGGTAAGCTTCATCAGTTTGGAGTCTTGAATATTTCTAGAACTCACTCTTGACTGTAACATTTCAATGAATGGGGCAAATTATATGGAGAATAATTTTCTAATTGTGCATATTACATGCATGCAGACACTGTACTTACAGGTTAGCCTGCATCAAAGATTAGAATTCAACAAAACTATGGACTGATGCAGTTACTTTCACAGCTTGTTGCTTGCCATTGTTTGAGTACACTCCCACAATATCATAGACACATAAAATCTTTATTGAGCTTGTTGTAATATGTCCACAGAGGCCAGTGTCCCAACACCAAGTCACCCTTTATGTGTGCATAGACTTGACACTGGTCCAGCTTCCTCAGAGACAGCTTTCAATGTAAACAGAGCCTGTAACACTCCGGTTTATATCTGTCAGCCGGAGGACCCTGATCAGATCAGATCAACAGCCTCAATCTATGAGGTCTACCTTGTGTCAATCATGACGTCCCTCCCCTTCTAAGTCTGGGGCCTGTATTTGTAGGCTTTTCTGGGGCGTTTTTGCACTGGGTCCAGTTCCTCCTAGTCAGCCTTGGAACGGGTGAGTGTATTGGACCACTGCCTGCTTCTTGTGCCCGGACAGTCTTAGAAGAAGTGGTGTCCTCCTTCAGGTGGTAGAGTTATCGAGGCTGCAACATCCATTGAGTCCATCTCAGACTCTGAGGTTTCTTCGATGTTGGATGGAGGGGAAGAATGTATGGGATCCAACAGACTTTCTGACTATTTTGAAGGGGCGGGTATGCTTTGCTCCTGCACCGTTTGCGAGTTTACAGCTTTCAAGTGGTCCTTGTGCATGTTCAGGACCACCTCACCTTCACAAACTTTGCACATCATAGGACCTGACCTTGCATTGACCATGCTTCTTACCCAAACAGGGCCATTTCTGTGGTTTCAGCATCGAACTCCATCCCTTAAATAAACTGTCTCTCTCGTTTAGAGGAGTTTTTGTATCTGGCATTGGCATTCCTGGTGCCGTTTTACCTTTACCTTCCCAACCGCATACCCCCATGACAGCCCCCGCCTCCCCCACCACCACCTTCAGGTCTGGGAAGATCAGATTTTTAACCCGGTGTGGAGACTTCTACCTATTAGCAAATCTGCTGGAGCTACACTGCAGTTGCATGAGGGGTGGTCCATTAATTAATAGGAACCGGGACAGTTAGTATCAAGTGAAGCTGAAAGCTGTTTCTTTAAAGTTTGGTCTGCCTTCAAAGTCTGGATTTCTTTTCCACTAGACCATTAGACAATGGGTATGTGGAGCTCTCCTTAGATGCTGAATGCCATTCAACTTTTGGGAATACTTGAATTTCTCCACTGGTAAATGATGGCCGGTTGTCTGTGGCCAACAATTCCAGGAACCTGTGCAATGCAAAAGATGACTGGAGCTTTTCTATCGTCGTCCCTGTGTTTGACGAATAAACTCTATGTTCCAACTGCTTTGAGTAGACATCCACAATGACTAAGAATATTAACCCTATGAAAGGACCTCCAAAGTTGATGTGTAACCAGGACCGGTGTTTACTCGGCCATTCTCACGAATGAGGAGGGAGTTGTTGGTGGTAATTTTTGTCCTTCCTGGCACTCTGGCATTGGCCGTCAATGTGCCAATGGCTGCATCTAATCCTGGCCATCTGGTATAGCTTCCTGCCAACATCTTCGTTTTGGATACCCCTGGATGACCCTGGTGGAGTTCAGTCAGTATCTGGTGGTGACCTTTGTACCCCATAATGAAATGCCATCTCCATGGTGATCTGGTCTTGGGGTCCAGAAAGGTTTCAATTCTGGTTATGATAGCCTTTTTGCTTCCTCCATCATGACCAGCAGTTTTAGTTTTGCCAGGAACAGATCTCCTTGCATCCACAGTCTGATATTGTCAGTGGTGACTGGAAAGGTATCCAGAAAGTTTAAAATCAGAATGGACTGTTCCAATGGAAGCATCTCCGGTGCTGTATCTGCTATTGTGAGGCTGCTCAAGGCATCTGCATTTGTAATTTGGCCTCCTAGATGCTGTTCCAACTTGTAATTTTATGCACTTCAAATGACAGTTCGGGACAGAATTCAGCATGGACAGTATGGCCTTGTCCTCTTTGACCGTGAGCAGGGGTTTGTGTTCTGTTAATATTTCAAATTTATGACCATAAAGATATTGATGAGACTTTCTCACACCAAAGAAGACTGCCATCTTCCTTCTCTAACTGGGTGTATTTCTGCATTGGCCAAAATCTTGGAAGCATATGTTATTGGGCATTCCTTTCCATTGGGCCATTTGTGAGCTATATGATGTCTCCATATAGGGAGACATCGCATGTCAGCACCAGATCTCACTTGAGATCATAGACGATCTTAGACAATGATAGCTGTTTCTTCGCTTCCCTAGAGACTACCTCTTGGTTATGAGACAATTTCCAAGACTGACCCTTTTTCAAAAGCAGATGCAAGGATGCCAGGGTGAAGGCTGGGTAACATATGAACTTTTCGCAATAACTCACCAATCCAAGGAAAGATCTCCGCTCCAGTACAACATGGGAGCTGTGGTATCTTTGATTGCCCTCTTTGTCTTCCAACGAGTGTAAACTGGTCTTGTTGATTCTTGAGCCCAAGTAGGTCTACTTGGGGTACCTAGAACAAACATTTGTCTCTTCTAAGACACACACTCTCCTTGGAGAAATGTCTAAGGACTATGTTCAAGTTCTCTAAGTTTTCTTTATTGGTCTTCCCTGTTATTAGCACATCATCTAGATAAATGGCGACCTGAGGCAGACCTTGCAAAATATTCTAATCATCTGCTGAATAGTGGCACAGGCAGATGAAACCCCAAACGGCCGTCTTGTATATGTGTACAAACCCTGGTGGGTATTAATTGTAGTATATGTCTGGGAATCCTCATCTAACTGCAATTGCAGGAATGCATGACTCATTCCTAGCTCTATGAAGGATGGCCCTCACCAGCCAGCTTTGTGTATAAGCCCTCTATGTAAGGGACTGGGTATTTATCCAGCTGTGGGAAGCTGCTTACCATTTGTTTAAACTCCCCATAAACATAAACTGACCCGTCGGACTTCCCCTCTGCACCACTGGTGCGGCCCATTTGCAAACTGGACTGGTTTCATGATTTAACACGGTGTGAAGTTGGATGAACACAGCGGGCCAAGAAGCATTAGAGGAGTAGAAAAGCTTGATGTTTCGGGTTGGGACCCTTCTTCAGCTTCACATCGTGTTATCTCAGATTCTCCAGCACCGGCAGTTCCTGCTATCTCTGGTTTGATGATTTCTTAACTTTACAGCCTCCTGATTTCTGCCTAAACATTTGCACATAAGGCAAATGGCATTGGGTGGGCCTTACAGCATTGTAGAATTACTTCCTGGTCAACATGTAAGGTGGCCTTGGTTCCTTTAGTAGTCCCTAAAATATCCTGAAAAATTTCCAGGTATTTAGTTAGGACTTCACTCAGGCAGCCGTTTTCTCATTGAAAAATGTTGAGCCAATCAAGGTGAATCTTTCTCAACCAATTTCGCGCCATTAGGTTTGGGAGCCGAGCTTTTTACTGCAATCAATGGTCAGTGAACAAGCTGCTTTTCATACGAGACCAGAACTGAAGTTGTCACCTTAATCTTTAAAGTTTCGCTAGTGCAGATTCTCACTCTAACTGAGATTTTACACAAACTTAAGAGTTGAATTCCGTAGTGAATTTTGTAAAGACTGTTTCTGCAATCGCTGATGCAGCTCACTGGTATGAACCTCCATTAGAACTGGTGACCATTTAACCAGAAGTTTATTTGGATTGGTTCTGATTTGGATGTTACGAAGCAATTTAATTGTTCCAAGCCAGATGTAGGTGGGCTTTCCAGTCAACGCACGCCGGCCTATGAATTGTGTTACTCAGTTCAGGCCTAGTGGAACTCTTTTGCTGTCTCAAATCCATAAACCGGCAGCAACTACAATGTTTCTCAGGTCAGGATCCAGAAGAAAACATTAACTGTTTGGTCAATGCTTGGCTTTGTTTTGTGGCTTTCCTGTGGGCTGACCTAAAGTCCCTGTCTCGGACATGTCCTGAGTGAAGCTATGCAATTGCCTTCACTCAAGTGGTGTGTCCGCCAAGTGGTCTGGCCACTTACATTGGCACATCTTGTAACTCAAATGCTCCACTTGCTGCATTTTCTTATGACAAAGCCAGTTATGATGTCTGCCTGAAGTCCAACTGGGCCTCAGCCAGTCGGTACTTGTGCATGGTTATACAATTAATCCCACTCTCATCACCACTGTATTGAATCCACAGAGTCACCAAGTCACCCTTTATATACATGTGCATAGTACTTGACGCTGGTTCCAGCTTCCTCAAAGCCAGCTCTGAGAGTGAACAGAACGTCTGACACTCCAATTTACATCTGTCAGCCAGGGCTCCCTGATTGGACAGGGTTAACAGTCCCAAACAGGGAACTCGTATTCCATGAGGTCCGTCTGGCTGACCTTGTCAAACTTATGGTGCGAAGAAGACCATTTAAACCAAAAGATCTGTCATTTCTGTGCAGGGAAACCCTGTGACCAGTCAAAGCTTTCATGAGTGGAAGGAAATGAAGCAAAATTGTCAAGAAAAAAAAGGCAAAAACCTGAAGTATAATAATTCATTGAAATTTACTCTAATATAACAAATAATTAAATCAATTTTAAAAACAAATCATCTACTTTATATGTTAAACTGGTGAGTCTGACATCAGTGGTGGGTAATTTGTTGGAGGAAATTCTGAGAGACAGGCTTTACATGCATCTGGAGAGGCAAGGATTGGTTATGGACAGTTTGCATGGCTTTGCGTATGAGAAATCATGTCTCACTAACTTGACTGAGTTTTTTTTGAGGATGTGACCAAGAAGATAGATAAGGGCACAGCAGTAAACATTGTCTTTATGGACTTTTGTGAGGCCTTTGACAAGATTCTACACGGTGGACTGGTTAGCCAATTTACATCACGTGATATTCAAGAAGACATTGTCAATTGGACATAAAATTGGCACATAGGGAGGAAACCAGAGCACTTGGAGGAAATCCATGCAGACATAGGGAGGATGTGCAAACTCCAGACAGACAGTTGACCGAAGGTGGACGTGAACCCAAGTCACTGGTGCCGTGAGACAGTGGTGCTAACACTGAGTCACCATACCAAGCACCACCATTATAAAGCATGAAGAGTGTGTTGATCAGTTGGGAAGTACACTCTAGCAGATTAGGAGAGTATTGCCATGGAGAATGCACCAATTCATGTTGATTTATAGTTAACTGCCATGCTCACTTAAACTTAATTTTAATCCAGTCTGTTAGCTTCGATTGGTCCTGATTTTACAGGCTCCATCCCTGCCTCTTTGACCGTCTGTCTCCTCTCCACTTATCTTCTCCTCTATCCATCTTAAGACCACAAGACATAGGAGTGGAAGTAAGGCCATTCAGCCCATCAAGACCACTCCGCCATTTAAATCATGGCTGATGGGTATTTCAGCTCCACTTCCCTGCACTCTCCCCGTAGCCCTTGATTCCTTCTGAGATCAAGAATCTGTCGATCTCTGCCTTGAAGGCATCCAACATCCCGGCCTCCACTGCACTCCGTGGCAATGAATTCCACAAGCCCACCATGCTCTGGCTGAAGAAATGTCATCTCATTTCAGTTTTAAATTTATCCCCTCTAATTTTAAGGCTGTGCCCACGGGTCCTAGTCTCCCCACCTAACGGAAACAATTTCCTAGCGTCCACCCCTTCTAAACCATACATTATCTTGTAAGTTTCTATTAGATCTCCCCTCAACCTTCTAAACTCTAATGAACACAATCCCAGGATCCTTAGTCGTTCATCTTCTATCAGCCAACCCCCTCTCCCTATTTATTTCAGGACCCTCTTTCCCTCCCCCATTTCTGAAGAAGGGTCCAGGCCCGAAACGTCAGCTTTCCTGCTCCCCTGATGCTGCTTGGCCTGCTGTGTTCATCCAGCTCTACACCTTGTTATCTTAGCCCCTATTTCTAGAATCTCCAAGCAGTGGAATTAGTCGATCTTAATCTACACTTTTTTTCCTGTTCAAGATTTTGGTCCAGAGCTGACACGGCCACCGACTGAACAGGAGCTGACACCCTGCACAGTCTTTCACTGTTTTTCGAGAAGAGATGGCTTCTTATTTTTCCAGGAGAGCGGATCCACAAGATGTGTTGTCGCCCTGCCTGCTGATTAGGCGTTATGCCCATTCACAGGAAATCTGCAGGGTCGATTGATTTGCTGCTGGCGGCCGATAATATCTGCATAGCTCACAAGACAACAAGCACGACAGCACGAAAAGCGGTCCCTGATCCAAACTGATCTTGAACGGGTCGCTTGCAAGGGTTAAAGCTTTCTGCGAAGAATGAGCTTAATTGGAAGCATCCAATGGGCTGGGTGTGGGGGATTTTGGCACAGATTTCATTGGCTCTTTTTCTTGCCCTCCTTTCTCACAGCAATAGACGACAGCCACAAGTGACCAGAGAAACCTGACAAGTACGAGGACAGAGTGACCAAACTGTTATCTCCGGAGGATTTTGTTTTTTTTCAGCGCATTACTCGTTCCAGTACATTCCTGCAAAGGTGGTGGAGGAGCTGCTGGGAGCAAACTGCCGCAATTCATTTCAGTTGCAAGGTCTGTCCTTCTGTGAGAGAGACGCAATAGCCTTGCTGCATTCTTTGCCCAGTTCCTCCGGGATCTGATTTTTTTATTTTGCTCCTTTCGTGGCCACTTTGACCAGGTTTGCTGCCGACCGTGGACCATGTTGGGCACCGTGTTGATACTCAGCTTCTGCCTGATGGCGGTGAACGGTAGAGTGATGAGACATGCCTGCCCCCAGGTCTGCGATCCTTCCCGGTGCCCCCCGGACCCGGTGAACTGCTCCGAGGGCGAGGTGAAGGACTCTTGCGGTTGCTGCACCGTCTGCGCCGCGGCCGAGGGCGAGAGCTGCGGGGGGCGAGAGGACGTGCACGGTGTCTGTGCGGAAGGCTTCGAGTGCATCTACTCGGCTGGCAAGCGCAAGAAGGGCACCTGCGGCTGCCCGCACAACGCTGAGGTGTGTGGCAGCGATGGCCAGACTTACAGCAACATCTGCCGCCTGAAGGCTCTCAGCCGCCGGCACCAGTCCTCCAACGCGCTTCCTGTCATTCTGATCCAGAAGGGAGCCTGTGATGCAGGTATGTATGAACGCTAGCTCCTGCAGCCCATCACTGGAGGGCATCTCGTTAGTTGGAGGCCACCACTCAGAAGGAAGGGGGCTTCGAGCGAATGCCATTAGGCTGGTAATCTAGAGGCTTCGTGTCATGCTCGGGGGCATGGATTCATATTACACCTGGTGAACTAACATCAACTGTCCCAAACCCTATCCTGTTCACTGTGGGAAAGAAATCTGCATTTTTTACTTATTCTGTTCTCCATGTGACTCCCGGCCGATCCCACAGAAATGTGGATGACATCTCTTAATTCATTCAAGGGATGCGGGGTCACTAGCCAAGTCAACATTTGTTGCTCATCCCGATTTGTCATTGAGAAAGTGTTGGTGATGAGTTGCTTCCTTGAAGTGAAATCTAGTGGTGTAGGGCTGCTCCGTTGTTTGAAAGGGAGTTTCACAGTTTTGACTCAGCCACTCTGAAGAAAGCAGTTTATATTTACAAGTCAACTATCCACTGATATGGCATCCATTCAACAGCACTTAAGGGTGGGGAACAGTTGCTAGCCTTGCAGCATTGTTTATACAATTAAATAACATTTTTTTTTGAAAAAGCACTTTCAGTCAAAAACTGACTCTTCAACCCTTTCAATTTCAAATTGTATGTCATCTTGTCAACCTAACCTTCTGCCCTTCTTTGCTCAACATGACCTCATTGCATGCTACCCTTTCGAAAACATACATATTTGATTACAGGTGTTTTCTAATCAACCTGTTCAGAGATGTTATTGCACACTTCTGAATGAGATGAACTCAGGCCTCCTGGGCCTGAGACTTGGATGGTGTTACTGCACTAGGAGGGCACGACTTGGTTGTTTGTACAGTTACATACAGGAACTTCTTTCATTCAAACATAATTTAATTTTATTCATGTAAACTTGCTCCTTCAGACTTCAATTTGTCATTTTGCCAATTGGTCACACCTTACAATCTAGAAGGAAGATCACGTTTAAATTCTCCCTTTAATTACAAGTACCTCTTACTAAGCATCAAAAAGTTTTCATCAGTGACAACTTGCTGACAAACTGTAAGAGAATATGGATTTTATTAGTGCAAACAAAATTTACCATCAGTCACCTGAAATTATCATTTTTAATCAATTCTTAAATGGACAATGGTTATTTGCCTCATGAAAATTTCTGCAGAACATACAGATTTTGTGAAAGACAGTGGGGCACATATCTAGAAAATAGTATTGACTGACCAGGCTTGCCAAGTGCTGTTCATTACAACTTCAGCAGAAATGGAAGGAAACTTTTGATGGGTGGGCACTCAAGATGGCCTTTGACAGACTCCACAAATATTCAACCACATAAAATGATAGTGATACTATTCCAGAAGTTATTGTTGACAGAATTAGTGGACATGGAAAATGTTACTGTTCTTCAGGAAAAGTACAAAAATACCAAGACCATTGTTACAAAGGCATACCTAGGGTATCAACGGTTGTGAAAGGAAGTCATAATTAAAAGGAATATGTACATTGCATTTTTGCTGCCATAATGAGAAATCAAGTATAATGCAGGAAGGAATTTGCCAGAACTTCACAAATAAGTCACTGAAAGAGAGCCTTGCACACCTTCAGAACACAGTGAGGAAAATGTGACATCCATGATTGGTCTTTAGAAAAGTCAATCACATGAACAATTCATTTTGTCATTTCTCCCCTTACTTCCCTGGTAATCTTTGTCAAGATGATGTCCTTTAGCCGACAGCGATTGGAAGTTATCATGTTGATGCCAACTGAAAAATACTTCTGAAAAGCCAGAACCCACAGAATAGCCTGAGCTTTTACATGAACATGAATGGAAGAATAACAGAACTATTAGTATTTGTTGTTTCAAAGTGGCACTTGTGAAAAAGTGCTTTGGCTGGGGATCCAGAAGATGTACCATCACTTAAAGTTAGTCAAAAGTAGAATGTGAATATCACTGTAGAGTTATGTCTACATGTTACAATGGAACATAATTGCTTCCAAGTAAGTTTGAGTTTATACTCATCGGACAGTCAGCCGTTTTGAGAATATTGAGAGAAGATTTAAATGTCCAAAATCAACAGCGAACAGGACTGGGAGGGAGAGAAACCTATACAGGTGCAAAGATCACGAACGAGAGGACACAGATTTAAATGTTTTGGTAAAACAAAACATGAAGGAAATCCTTTTTGTTTAGCAAGTAATTAACTTTCAAATAAGGGGTTGGTTTAGCTAGCTCGGTTAGCCGCACAGCTGGTTTGCAATGCACAGTAACACAACAATGTGGTTTCAATTTCTGAACCAGCTAAAGTTACCATGAAAGATTCTCCTTTTCAAACTATTCCCTTGCCTGAGTCATGGTGCCCATCAGGTTAAACCAGTTGTCTTTTTCTAATGAGTCAGCAGCCCTATGGTCTGGTAAGACTATGGCAACTTTACCATTACCATTTCAAATGCACTGCCTAAATAGTGGGTGGTGACCGATTCAGTTGCTCATCCCAAAAGGGAATAGGAAAAGCATCTGGAAGAAAATTTGCAGGGCTCTGAGGGGCAGTGAGATTGGCTAAACTTTCTCAGGTAGAGAGCTGGCATGGACCAATTAGCTGAATAGACCTGTTTTGTGTTGTAACCATTTCTGATCAAATGATTATTCTCAACAAAGTCAGAATTTCCAGCAACTGAGTTTCTAAAACCCAACATATTTGGTTGAAAACAACCACAAAAATGATCTTGCAGCCTCCTGGTGTCAACACTATAATGTGATTCCCAGATATATTTTTGGATCTTTTGTCAGCAGTTTTCAAAACAAATTGTTTCTTCCAAGAATCAGCTGAGTCACAGTTTGACCGTTGAGTTAGCAAGGTCTTGTTCTGCAACCTTTATTCGGCTGGCTGAAAGTAGCAGCTAAGACTTAGAGTTTAATTTTTCACCTTCCTCATGAGCCTATGCTTCAAACTTAGTCTAAGGCTTGTGCCAATGTAATTTTGTTTAGAAAGTAACAAGAAATAAGGTACAACCCATCATCAAAGAAGCTGTTTCCTACTGGTGTCATGAGGCTGTCGTGCAGTGGGGAGTCCTTGTGCCTCTGAGTCAGATGGTTTCGTATTACAGCCCCTCTGACATGATCACATGATGCAGGCTGATATTGCAATGTGGCAGTCAGGAAGTACTGACTTTTTGAAGAGGTTGCTAAACCATTTTACAAGTGGATCCCTGGCGTTATTTTGGTAGTACAGATCCCACTGGTGTTCTGCAAAGATTCATTCATCAACCAACGCCAATTAAACGGCTGAGAAAGAAGATTTGTTTTGAAAAGTACCGTTCACAATCCAACATGTTGAATGGATAATTAAGAACTTTTAAAGTGTAGTCACTGTTGTAATGCATGAAAGAGGGCACAGAGTAGATGCATGCACAGACGGAGATGGTGAGGTCAGCTGGACATGACGACAGGTTTCAGGATTTGTCTCCGTGCACAGAACTATCGCAAGATTTTGTATCCAGTGATATCAGTATCAGTGCGTGCACTGTCTGCCCCATTGTTGTTTCAAGGTAATTGGTTTTTTAAAAGTGACATTTGATGTCCAGACAGGAAATAATCAAATCACTTTGAATATTCGAGATCTATTGTTGTTGCTTCCATAGGATGAGAGCTGCTACAATAGTGGAAAATAAACAGGTTGCAGCGAATTAACACAGGCTTGACAGACAAATACAAAACAAACCAGCAGTATGCCATTCTGTCATTGAGTTGTGAATTCATGCTGCAACATTATGATCCTATGCATGTGTACTTATAATTACACCTGGTGGTGGCTTTGTAATGAATGCAGCCAAAGTAAAGAATTATCTGCCAGTTTGCACACAGTAAGTTCCCACAAAGAACAACAATGGCCAGTTGGACTGTTTGTTGGATGGTGGTTCTGGAGAGGTAAACATTGGCTGAGAGCACTGGTACATCATCTGTGGGTGGAGATCACTTACATTAACTGAGAGGTCAAAAAAAATCAATATCTCATCAAAAAGTTTGCACTTTCTGCCTGAATACAGTTCTGCGCTGGACTGTCAATCTTTTTTTGATAGACACCTCTAGATTGAGATTGAAACCTACACACTTCTGACTCAACAGGGAAAGTGGCACCACTGCGCCATGACTGACACCACTGAGTACGAATTTGCTGCATGTTTCCTGCATTATAACAGAGGTTACAATTCAGAGGTACTGAAGTGGTAAATGACCTCTTGGGGTTGTGAATGGTGCAGTCTTCCCTCTGAGGAATATACCAGGCAAAACCAATTTTACTCTGGTCACGACAGGTGGCTGCGAATTGCATAACATTTTTTCCATCCCATAAATGGAGCATGGGTGAGGGGTGGGGATGTGAAATGCTTGTCAACCGAGTCAGCAAAGTAAGCTCATTGTGTATCAGTTGGAACAGATATTTCCATGGTATTATTTGCCCACTGGTACATGTTGAAAGAGTCAGATTTGGTCACTTGCCACTTGAAGCTCTGTGAGGACCCTATACCGATGAAGACAGACATGATTGTTGTGAAGACATTGCCCCTCTCAACTCACTCCCAGCCCTAGCATTCAGATCCAGCCGACTTCTAACTGGACAACGGCATTGAATGTTACATAGAGAATGCAGAGATGAGGAAAGCAGTGAGAGTACATCAGGAGCCATGGATCTGATTCTTGCAGCGGAACTGCTTGGTTTTCTGTCGAGGGTTACGGGAGCTGGATTTTCCTCAAGAAATAACATAGTACTGCTGTATGAAAGGAATCACCACAGCTATGTCTGAATCTCTGAATAGTCAGAAATTATTGATCAACAAGCTCGCTCCAGTGCACATAGCTCCATGCAACAGCTGTTATGATTGGGAAGGTCAAAACTACAAGATCGAGAAGGCTTGTTTGCTTTGGAATCTATATTTTTTTCAGTTTGTCTCATATTTAAGAATAGATCTTGAAGCTTGAGCCCCTCAGGCTGTGAATTTTCTATGAGTGTACACTGTATTTATGAAGATAAAATCTTGGCCACTGACAAAAAGTTCCACCTTCTTTTAACTTCTTTGTCTGCTGCCACAGCATTTTTCCTGAGTGTATAAACTTGTCCGACTAGGATGGTGTTATGCAAGTTGGCCTTTGAAGTCATATCTTTTGTTCTTGGCTGAGTTATTGCAGATTTATAACATTTCACTTGATCAAGTCAAAAGAATCTGTTGCCGATACCTTAACAGTTCTAATATCACAGGAGGTTGAAAAATCCCTTGAAGGAGGGGAAGTTGTTTTAACAATTTCTCCAAAAGCTTAAAGGGATTTTTGAGTTTCTTTTGGGAATTTATGGACTAGATGGATTTCCAAGAGCGATGTGCAAAAAAAAGAGCAGCTTGTCTCTAAAGTGTATTTAGATTATATGTTCTCATCATGCTGAGCATAATTTTAAGTAAAATTTCAGCTGTTTTAATCAAACTTCATTCCACATCAGCAGATGAAGAAGCAAACATGGCAAAATGTGAATTTTATAAATTTTACGAATTTTACACAAATATTTCAGCTGAACAGATTAGTTTGGATCCCAGTCTGAAAATGAATGGAATATTATTGTTGGATTTAACATTGAATACCAAGACATTACTGTGCAGTGCTGGTATACATTAATGGGTCTTGAGATTAAATGTTCTGGAACAGTAACTGCTTTGAGCTTAGTTCATTCTAACTGTCACTGGATTAACCCGTTGAGAACTTAGTTTTGCAGAGTCCAACAACACATAACAAGAACCAGTTTTCCAATAGGACCTTTGAGAAGTACATCTTCACAGCTGTGTCCTATAAACATGGAGTCATGCAGTAACTTACCCCATACTACTTTCTCAATGTCAGTCTCTGCTGCCTTTTGTTCTGAAGACTGCACAACCTCTTGGCCAGCAGTGCTGCACAATCACTGTGAACATTTAAACTGGATTGCAGAAGTAGCAAAATTACACCATTGATGCAATTTCATTCAATTATTATTTTTAAAAATAAAGCCCAAATAGGAAATTGTCAAAACAAAGCTCCCGAATCGGCCCTAAACTAGTGGGGTTGGCTTCTTGGCTTCATTTTCCGATCCTGACTTATGATTATATTTGGCAAGGCTCCAATGCTGAGTGAGGCTCAACCCATAAAAATAAATAGTAACTTTACTTGACTTTAGATAACAAAAGGAATCCAACATCTATGTGAATAAAGCAACAAAATACATTTCATTCATCAGGTGTTTCAACTATTCAATATGCAATAGAGAAGGAATATTTCTTTAATTTACTAAATTTAAGCTATCTTATTCTCAAGCTGCTTCACAACCATCAGTTGAATCTTGGACTTTAACAAAATTATTTTTCCCAGAAATTTTCTACAATCTACGTTCATATTGCTTTTTCCCCAAATCTGATTTAATTTAAATTCTTGTCCTCCTCAGTTCCCTTGCTGTCACTGATTATTCTTTCTGTTAACAGAAATGTTCTGAAGCCTCTGCCACTGCTTCACCACTGCTAGAAAGTCACAGTGTTATAGAGAGAGTCGTAGAGTTTTTACAGCATGGAAAATGGCTCCTTGACCCACCATGTCCTACCAGTCAATTGTGCTGCAGGTTGATTTATGCTTTAAGTTTCTTACAATGTTTGGTCATCATCAATACCATCTCTTAATAGCTGTTGAAAAACTGGAACTTCGCGGTTTGTGAGGAATTATGAGCATATTCTGAGATATATTACTGTATGAATGCTGCAAATACAGTACAAATGTTCCAACCATCATTAATAAAAATGGAAAGAAACAGCAAAATGGAAGTAGAATGCTTTCAAGTACATGAAGAAAGTGTGTACATTTCTGCCTTTCTGGTGCAGACGTATTTAAGCAATGCCGTGTTTAGGTTGTCCTCAAGAACTTCATGAGGTTCTTGATAATTCCACTTGTTACTAACAAACTTTCAAAAGTGAACAACAATCCTCTGCTCCACTTTGTCCCCAGCTGTTTTGTTACAAACTGTCTCACTCTTTTACTGTCAGGAGAATTTAATAAGCCAAACCAAAGTTAAAAACAGGTGAAAGGGAGCCAGCACTTAAAGGGACACGAGCAGAAATCAAAGATACAAAGAACCTGCATTGGCACAAGTTATGCCTACCTCTTCGTAGGATACCTCCGCTACATTGGCACTATCCCCCACCTCTTCCTCCGCTCCATTGGTGACTGTATCGGCCCTGCCTCATGCTCCCATGAGGAACTTGAAGAGTGCATCAATTTTACTAACACCTTTCACCCCAACCTCAAGTTCACCTGGACCATCTCTGATACCTCTGTCTCTTTCCTGGACCTCTCTGTCTCCATTGCTCCATTGCAGGTACCTGTACTGCACCTCCTCTCATCCAACTTCCTGCAAGAACACAGTCCCCTACTCCCAATTCCTCCGGTGTGTCTGCTCCGAAGATGGGGTGTTCCACTCCCGAACATCCCAGATGTCCTCTTATTTCAAGGACCGCAACATGTCGCCCGCCCCCCGCAACTTCAGTGGTCAAAAATGTCTCAACCGCATCTCTTGCTTTTTCCACACGTCAGCCCTCACACCCACTCCCCACAAAAAAAAAGACAAAATCCCCCTTATCCTCATGTTATGGATTCAATGTATTATTATCTGCCACTTCCATCACCTGCAATCTGACCCCACATCCAAAGATATATTTCCCACCCCACCCCATCTGCCTTCCATAGGGACCGCTCTCTCTGCAACTCTCTCCTCCGCTCCACACTCCCCACCAGCTCCACCACCCTCGGTACCTTTCCCTGCAACCGCAGGAAGTGTTACACCTGGCCTTACACCTCCCCACTCAGCTCCATCCAAGGAACCAAAAAAACCTTTCACATCAGACAGGGGTTCATCTGCACATCCGCTAATGTGACTACTGCTCCCAATGTAACCTGCTGTACATTGGTGAGACCAAGCAGAGGCTCACAGAGCGCTTTGTAGAGCATGTGCGCTCTGTTCGCAACAAACAACAACATCTTCCAGTTGCAAACCACTTCACCTCCCACTCCCACTCCCTGGACAACATGTCCATCCTGGGCCGCCTCCAGTGTCACAATGACGCCAACCAGAAACTGGAAGAGCAGCACCTCATATTCCACCTTGGGTGCCTACAACCCAATCCTCTCACTGTGGATTTTACTCGTTTCAAAATCTTCCCACCCTTGGCCTCATCCTATGACCAAACTTCCCTCTCATCTCTGCTTCCATAACCTGACACAACCTGTCTGTCTTCTCTTCCACCCATCTGCTCCTCCCACCTCACTGACCAATCCTACCACTGCCTACCTGCTCTAACGTATCCCACACCATCCCACCCACCTTCCCCAGCCTCACCCCTCCTCTCTATTTATTTCAGAGCTCCCTTCCCCATCCCCCATTTCTGAATAAGGATTCCGACTCGAAACGTCAGCTTTCCTGCTCCTCTGATGCTGCCTGGCCTGCTGTGATCCTCCAGCTCCACACCGTGTTAGCTCTGACTCCAGCATCGGCAGTGCTTACCATCTCTTAGCAAAATGCATGTTGTTTTGTAAATTAACAATGCCCTTGGCAACCAATGGTGACAGAAGGCTTGAGCATGCCTGTGGACATGCTCCTTCACAAAGACTGCTAGGCCATGAACATAATTAGGGATGATACGCAGGCAGTCAGTCCCAATGATCCATTCAGTTGCCCATTGCCTGTTTATGGCCACCTTGATCTGGCCCAGGATCTGACTTATGAGGAGTTCCAGTGATCTGCTCGACCTGCTGTGCACTGGGTGGCCAAAGAGTAGGAGTGTGAGTCTGAGGTACAAATAAAAGGTGAGAATCAGTCCCTCAGAAAGTTAGAAAAGGACTACAAAAGACAATACCTAGTGAAACAAATTGTCTGTGTTATCTGTTTTTTTACTAAGTGAAAAAATTTGCTTAGTGTAGGTCACCAGCACCCAGACAGCATGCGATTCAAGTTTAACTTCATCGCAGACGTGGTGGAGAAAATTGCTCCTGCTGTGGTTCATCTTGAACTTTTTCGAAGGTAAGAGTATAGGTTCAGCATGTAAGACAGTCATTTTATGGACCTTTACAGTGATACAAAGAAAATACATTGGCATATAAGGATTGGTGCCGGGTCCACTGCTTTTAGACATTTATATAAATGATTTGGATGTGAACACAGGAGGTATGGTTAGTAAGTTTGCAGATGACATCAAAATTGGAGGTGTAGTGGACAGCAAAGAAGGTTACCTCAGAGTACAACAGGATCTTGATCAGTTCGGCCAATGAGCCAAGGAGTGGCAGATGGAGGGGTTTAATTTAGATAAATATGAGGTGCTACATTTTGGAAAGGCAAATCAGGACAGGACAAATGGTCAAGTCCTGGGAGGTGTTGCTGAACAAAGAGAGTTTGGAGTGCAGGTTCAGAATTCCTTGAAAATGGAGTTGCAGGTAAACAGGATAGCGAAGAAGGCATTTTGGTATGTTTCAAATAAAATAGCAAGGTGTACAGCTGGATGAACGCAGCAGGCGAGGCAGCATCAGAGGAGCAGGAAAGCTGACGTTTCGGGCCTGGACCTTTGTTCAAGGGTCCAGACCCAAAATGTCAGCTTTCCTGCTCCTCTGATGCTGCTTGGCCTGCTGTGTTCATCCAGCTCGACACCTTGTTATCTCAGACTCCAGCATCAGCAGTTCTTACTATCTCATTTTGGCACATTTGCTCAGTGTGCAGGAGGTTGGGAGGTTCATTTTGTGGCTGTACAGGACATTGGTTAGGCCACTCCTGGATTCCCTACAGTAGGAAGGATATTGTGAAACGTGAAAGGGTTCAGAAAAGATTTGCAAGGATGTTGCCAGGGTTGGAGGAATTGAGCTATACAGAGAGGCTGAATAGACTGGGACAGGGTCAGTAGCTGAAGGGTGACCATATAGAGGTTTATAAAATCATGAGGGACATGGATAGGGTAAATAGACAAGGTCTTTTCCCCAGGGTGGGGGAGTCTTAAAACTAGAGGGCATAGGTTTAAGGTGAGAGGGGAAAGATTTAAACGGGACCTAAGGCGTTAGAAAGAAAAGCTGGGGCTATTTTCATTGGAGCATAGGAGGTTGAGAGGTGACCTGATAGAAGTTAACCAAATAGTGAAAGGCATACAGAGAGTTAATGGGAGTTGTCTTTTCCCCAGGATGGGAGATTTCAAGACTAGGAGGCACATTTTTAAGGTGAGTGGAGAGAGATTTGAAAGACGTGAGGCAAAGTTTTTACATAGAGGGTGGTTCACATGTGGAATGAACTTCCTGAGGAAGTGGTGAATGTGGGTGCAATTACAACATTTAAAAGACATCTTCTGAAGAAGAGTCTAGGCCTGACGCGTCAGCTTTCCTGCTCCTCTGGTGCTGTTTGGCCTGCTGTGTTCATCCAGCTCTACACCTTGTTATCTTGGATACATACATGAGTGGGAAAGGTCTGGTGGAACATGGGGCAGGGGCAGGTAGGTGGAACTAGTTTAGTTTGGTATTATAGTTCGCATGGACTGATTAGACCGAAGGGTCTCTTTCCTTACAGTGTATCTCTATGACTTTACATCAGGAAGTGGGAACAATGGACTTTGATATGGTTGGGAAATGGACAGACATTTTCTGAATGACACCTTGTGAAGAAATGTATGCTTTCTTTTCCCAAAGAGCTTTCAACAAATGCGCCTCACCTTAACACTAATGAGCACTGTGGAATAATAAGCTGGGACTGTCCTTGGTAGATCAGACATTAGTCAATCCTCATGAGAAATTGTGACTTCAAATTTCAAATCTTTCAGGTATTGTTAAACTCTGAGCATTCCATGAACTGTGTAGCAGATGTGGACAAGACCTGGTATTACTGCATTGGATCATTGTGATACAAGCTTGATTGACTTGTTTTGCAGTGATTTCTGTAGTTCTACATAAATAATTGCGAATGAGTGTTCAGATTTATTTGTGTCCCCTTAGCAGGAATCTCCTGAGCAGGAATAGGGTGAGTAATTCCAGCCTAGCTTCAGAAATTTGCCTCTTCTGATGTGTTAGCGTCTCAACCATGTGTAACTAAGTCACTGCAGCCAGAAAAGAGAAATTTCCTACAATGGGGTTCGTATCTTCTGAACTGTCCTGCCAAAATTTACTATTCATAGTGTCAGTTCAAAAAGTGATGTATTTTACAAGCTCATAACAATTATGCATATACAATGTCATGAGAGATTATGACACAATTCAGGAGGGCAGAGACCCATGGAAGAGGAATCTCCACTCGGTACTGTGCAGTTATGTGGCTTCTAAGAGTGAAAGATTAAGACAGGAGAAAAATTTTTAAAAAGCCTTTATTTTGTTTTATTGGTACAATTAAGTTTGTTAGTCATAATATGTAGCACCTTTAAAATGATTTTAAATTATACTTCAGGTATAATGTTTATTGTCAACCTCACACGGATAATGCAAGATAGGCAATAAATGCTGGACTGCTAGTAATGTCTGTATTCCAGGAAACACTTTATTTAAGTGGAAATTTGGAATAAAAGGTACTTGACTAGATTGCATTGTTGGAAATCATATCCTTCAAAGAATATTGATTGGAGATTAAATGATGAGAGTTCTGAAAATTAGCCCAACCAGAGTCAAGTACAATATTTGAAATGGTAACTATTTCCAGGACAGTACTTGTAACAACTGTTAGTTAACCACTTTCTATGATTCACGATGACATATATCATGCAAGCAAAACATATTTAATGATGGAATAAATTATTCATATGCATTTGAAATGATCAACCTAGCTGTACACAGAGAGTAGGTTTTTGGTTCTCGTATCTTTTCAGACCTCCACATAACTTAATATATGTGCCTCTTCATTAATTTATTTTGCCCAGACCAAAGGCTTATATCAAAAATACAAGCTCCTGCTGTAATTTTCCCTGAATTGTTTGGAAATATTCCATCTCCATAAATGGTTACTGTTGCTTAATTCCAAGTTCCTTCTCTCAACCAAAACACTTTGACTGTTCTTGAATCCTTTCAGAGCTGGTTCTCTTCCAGCCTGTTTTTCTATACTTAGAGTTAGTGGAGCTTCTACCCATGTTAATTACATAACAAAAGTCATAACATTCAAACATTTGCAATGGTTGATAACTGACATTATCTTCTGTCATATCCCCCACCACCTTGTTTATCTTCAAAAGCTTGGTGTTCTAAGATGCAAAGAATTTTAATTATTAAAGTTGAACTCTCCAGGATGTCCAAAATGTGGAAGTTGGCCATTTTATTCATTCTATTCCTGCATTCTGAATACCTCCCCACGTGGTCTCATTCTTTTTTCCCATTGTCTTTTAAATGGTACTTTATCATGGATCAAACATCATGAAAAGAAATTAAGATTTCCTCATAACAGTAAGTTCTGATGAAAAAAGTTGTATCTAACCGAACAGTTAATATTTGAGACAGTAAGCTACTACGTTAGAGTACACTGACCATACTGTAAAATTGCTCCATACTTTGCGAACTGTGTTCTGTTATTATTACCTGTTACCATGCAGGATGCCCTTCAGTAACCGTGAAATCGCTGTGGCAAGTGGCTCTGGGTTTATCGTATCAGAAGATGGTCTAATTGTCACCAATGCACATGTACTCAGCAATAAACAGAAAATAAAGGTGGAATTGAAGAATGGAGAAGCTTATGAAGCAAAGGTCAAAGATGTTGACCAAAAGTCAGATATAGCATTAATTAAAATACAGCCAGACGTAAGTTCCTTAAGTTATCTTCTTCTGCACCTACCCTTCTCCCCTACCTCCTAGTGTGCGATGTTTATCATGCCTTAGTTTTTGTTTAAACAAAGAATTGCTTTGCTCTGCAAATACTCTTTTAGCTTTTAAGACGAGAATGTTGGCCAATATGGCTTTCAGTTGGGCATCAAGTGAAGTATTTGCAAATGCAAAATAAGAGAGCCAACTTGGAGGCAGTTGACTCACAAGGAGTTGGAACACATCTTTTTGCAATTGAGACTTTGGATTCAAACCCAGACTAAACCACAGAGATGATGGTTTCCCATTCTCATGACTTCCTTAATTCAGTTTTCTTTCTTTCTCCGCTTCAATATACAGGTTAATAATTCACAAATTAAGACAATTATGGTGAAAGCGATGCAGGTTTTGGACAGTGTTGTCACGGAAAAACTGCCTCCACTGGCAGAAGGGTCAAAAGTCATAGAAACAGATTTAATATAAGTAGCAAAATAACCAGAGGGAAAATTAAAATTTTTTGAATAGTGAATTGTTATGATCTGTAATGGTGGTAGATGCAGACTGAGTGCTGACTTTTAAAAGGGAATTTGATACTTACTTGAAAAGAAAATTTTGCAGAGCTATGGGGCAACTGCAGCAGAATAGGGATTAATTTCGAAACTGTTTGAAAGATTTGGCACAGGCTTAATAAGGTCAGCAGCCTTCTCTGTATTTTCAGATTCTAACAATGTTCTCAAATCAGTAGTTAATTTGATTATATCGGCTCTCTTTTATATAAAACTGCATTTCTTTAACGTAAACTATTTGATTCTCTATGCTTACGAAATTGGAAATGTGAGCATTAATTACATTTTTTTTTGTCTGTGAATAGAACCCTCTACCTGTGCTTTTGCTAGCACGCTCTTCAGATCTCAGACCAGGAGAGTTTGTGGTGGCGATTGGCAGTCCATTTTCATTGCAGAATACAGTCACAACTGGAATTGTCAGCACCACTGAGAGAGAAGGCAAAGAGCTTGGTCTCAAAGATTCTGATATGGACTATATTCAGACAGATGCCATAATAAATGTAAGGTCAAAGAGTGCAAACAAATAAGATATAAGAATCTATATACACACCTCATTGTAAAATTGTTGTTAAATTTTGACAAGGTGAAAAGCTGAGCTTTTTATGAAGTAATAATTTCTGTGAATCCAATTGACTCTTTGTCCAATGGGACCTTGCCTGACAAATAGGTAACTCAGTGTATCAGCGATGAATCTTTTAAAAGTATGTCTTTCATGACTGTGTTCCAACAAAATCAACAAAGAACTTTGGTGACTGTAGAAGAGCCTACAATTGTGCCATAGTAGATAGAGAGCAAGGTAAAATGAAGATGCAATGATCTGTACCGTTAATTAATGAGAAAAACATGTTTAGTGCACACTGCAGAATCTTGTTTCTTACAGCAATATGAATTTTCATATGAATAAATTGAGATCCAGTTACTCTTATCTCAAACCGAACAGACAGGCAAATAACTTTCAATTATGTAATGCCTTTAACATAGTGCAGTTTCTCTTGCTGTTCCACAAATGATAAAATTTGACATTGAGCCACCTGAGAAATCTTAGTTCAGGTAACCAAAAACTTGGTCAACGAGGTAAATTTTCAAGAATATCATCAAGGAGGAAAGAGAGGTGAACGAAGGGAGTAAAGATGGAATTCCAGAGCCAAACATGTAGACAGCTGAAGGCATGATCATGAATAGTGAAGAGGCAGGAGTTGAAAGAATGCAGATCTCTTAGAGGATTGTGGAGTTGAATGTGATGACAAAGATAGGAAGAGTTGGGGCCATGGAAAGATTTGAAAATGAGGACGAGTATTTGTTTACCAAGGCATTCTTGAACTGGTCGGCTAATAAGTACAGAAGTGATCTGTGAATGGGGATTTGGTGTGAGTTAAAACATTCGCAGTAGAGCTTTGGATGATCTCAAGTTTATGGAGGAATGCTGCAAGGCCAGGAAAATAATAATTGTTTTCAAAAATGGCACCATTGTAAAAATAGAGATAAATTAATTCAAGGTGGGGAAACTGTGCAAGCTTTCTGATAAGCTGAACCAGTTTTCAAGGATTGGTTTGTCCTGGACTGCAAAAGAAAATGAAGCCTGTTATTAGGAAGCTTATTAAAGAGTACACAAATTTTAAAATTATCTAACTAGGTTGCCTAGCAAAAATGGCAAATTTTGGAATGGTGGCCTGCACAGACAGTGGATTAGTTCTTTTCATGGGCTACTTTAAGGTATTATTCTGGAGCTTTCATTCAGTGTGTGTTATTAGCTCTATGAATATTGTCATTTCTTGCAAATATTACAGACATTGAGAAAGACTTTGTATCATTCAATATACAGCAGATAAGAGTGCTTTTCCAGTGTTCAACATTACAATTTTAAAATTTGTGTACTAAAGTTGTCAATTTTAAAAATACTTGAATCAAAGATGTCTTTGGATAAAGAATTAATAATTTAAAATCATGCCTTGTGAACATGTTCCATTTTTATTACAGTATGGAAACTCTGGAGGACCACTTGTCAATCTGGTGAGCAGCAGTTTAACATATATTTTTGAATTAATAATTTGTAAAAAAAGACCTCTTTTTGTCCAAAGTTTTGAACTCTTGAACAGCTCATAATACACTGGGGTCTGTTAGCTTTGAAATTAATCCTTTCAACTCAGAAATACAGGGACAGTAAAAATGGAGGTTATATTTCATGAAATTTATACGGTTAGAATTTTGGACAAAGTATCCACAAGAACTCGAACACTATTTAACGTCTGGTGAAAAAGAAATGCGTATAATATTTTGCTGCCAGTGTCTGACACTGACACTCGAAGCCTCAAAATAATTTGCTCATTTGTAATGGAACTGAAGGAGTTGTTTACAGCACATGGGGTTAAATTAAAATGCACGATAAGCTTTGTTTTCAATCAGAGCTTATCTGTTTTTGGATAAGTGGAAATGTTAACTTGAATTTTCTGGTTTGCTATGGTGCGTGTGGCCCCAATTATCTCCACTAATTCTCTTGAAGCCACATATGTTGAAGTAGACCAGCTGCTAGACTTGTGGTGAAAAACTATTTTATTCAGGCAAGGGGCTGCTGAGAGTAAACAGGTGAACATCACATTGTGACAGAACACATTTAGATTTGCAGCTGTCAGCATCATTTGGACATGTATATTCCAATGAGATTGGCATATGAAATATGGCACAGATATTCATGTTTTCAAACTCAGGGGTTACAAGATGAGTAGTGCTTGATAGGCACAAGAGTCGTCCATGCTGCTCTTTAAGCCTGTTCTGCTATTCAATGAGATCTCTATCTCAACACCACTTTACCACATCATCCGCATTGGCTGTCTTCTCCCTTAGTATCCAAAGCACAATCAACCTTTGTCAGGATCAGGGCCCAGGATGGTTGTGCGTCAAGGTCCAATAACTCCGGTGGCTGTAAGGGCAGGCACTGTGCCTGGGCTGAAGAGTGAGGTCTTTTCCATAGCAGGACACTGCTATGCTCAGATTAGCGTTGGAGAGAGCAGTGTTGGGTCTGGAGCGATGGTCAGGGCCATTCCGCTTAGGTCAGGGGAGGGATCACTCTGATCACTGGGGAGTAGAGTGGCTGTTGTGCTCAGATTGATGGTGGGCTTGGGGACAGAGGCAAATCCTAGTACCTGAGATTTTAGCCCCTAGTCCTGATCAGGACTGGAATTTTGCAACTCTTTGAGAATTCTACAAGTTCAGAATCCTGTGGTATCAAGAAATTTCTCATGTGTGTCCTAGATGGTTGATCCCTGTTTTTGTAATGGTGATTCCCAAGCTTTATATTTTACAAAAAACTTCTTTCTATCATTTATTCTCTGGCATGTATTCTAATATAACTATGCAACCAATCCAACAACGAAAATCTCATCTTGTTTATTAAGTTTGAAATAGCACTCTTTGAGTTTCTCCTTATAAGTCACTCCTATAAGTGAAGAAGTAATGAACCACAGAAACAAGAATCCATTTGGAGTCCATGCAGTTAGCCTCACTGAATCAGGACACCACAGAGAGTGCCAGATGTGTTTGATGTATACTCCGAACTGGGAACTGTGTCAGTTCATGTAAAGCAGCAGCAGTAATGCTGCAGATTTTCTCAGTTATGTAAAACTTGCATAAGAAGCACTTCTTGTTTAATTTTTTGGAATTCAGGCCTGATTTTGTGGAAGTGAAAATGTGGTGTGTGGTAGGGGAGCTCTCAATCACAAAAGTAATTGACAGTCCCTACCAGCCATTGGCTTTACCTTTTGGAATATTATCAGTTATGGCATTAAATTATCCTGTTACTCTACTTGTGCCCTGATGTGAGGACATTGTTGGATTTGAGCAGTAATGTTCCCGACAGATGATCCTCCATCATTGGCTTGCCAGGTTGATTAGGTAATTGTAACTGTGGCAATGGATCCTGATGTGAATCCTCCCATTTCAAAAGAGATCTGATAAAACAGCACTCCAGGTTGAACAGGTGGGAAAGCAGCAGTTGTGTGCCTCACTGAAGTACGTGCTTTCCCACGGGAGGAAGAGTCATCTAGGCAGCTATTACTCACTTCCTGCTCTCCAAATTAAAAGGATTACTTTTCAAACTTCTGTTTTGCAAAAGTGACCATGGGTATGGAGAATTTTTTTGAGCCTGCTCAAGTATCATTGGCCCATGTCCAATGAAGCTAACCGTTATTTCATTACTTCTTGGAAGTGCAGTGAGTTTCCAAAAGTTATGTTGGTATCTGGCCCAAAGGCTAAATGATGGAATCTGCTGTTATCCACTGGTATATTGATATTGAAAGTAGATGCTTTGTGAATGAGAGATTGTTCAATACTTACCAAGAACACTAAGTACCAACAGCAAAGTTATCAGGTAGTGACAGAAGAGCCACAAGTCAAATATTTTGGTTGCTAAACTGTGACTGCTGGCAATGGCTTATATTGTTAATTATTTATGACCTTCCATCTAATCCCAAAAAAAATTCTTTCTTAGAACAGTTTCACTCTCCTCAAAATTTTATTTATTCACAAGAAATTCTACAGGTTTTGTCACAATTTACAATTTCCTCTGTTTCAACAAAAGGAGTTGCAATTATATCATGCCATTAACAACCTCAAGGTATCCGAAGTACTTTTACAGCCATTGAAATCACGACTGCAGTTTAAAGAACATTGCAGCTATGATATGATCTATGATATGAACAGATATATAAAGACTGTCTCACTGATGTTGCTTGAGGGCCAAACACAAGAGGAAAGTATCCTGAACTTCTTTGCAGTTGTGGTCATGGATCTTATAAGTGTGAGAGTGTATAAGAGACCTGTGCTTCATGTCATCAAAATACAGCACCTCCAACACTGATGTCCTTCCTCAGCTCTGGACAAGTGTCAGCTTTGCTTCACAGCTCTTGTCTTTGGAATGGGATTTAAACACATAGTCCCTTGGCTTCAAACGATTACAGTGACACGGTGGCTCAGTGGTTAGCACTGCTACCTCACCGCACCAGGGACAAAGGTTAAGTTCCAGCCTCAGCAACGGTTTTCACATTCTCCCTGTGTCTACATGGTTTTCTCCCACAGTCCAAAGATGTGCAGGTTAAGTGTGTTAGCCATGATAAATACAGAGTTACAGGGATAGGGTGGGAGGGGGATGCTGTTCAGAGGATTGGTGTGGACTCAATGGGCTGAATGGCAAGCTCTCACACTGTAGGAATTCTGTGACTCAAGGAGAGAACATTACCACAGCTGGAAATGTCAGAAGTCATGCAGAAAGACAGTTTAGGATGCTTTGTGAAGCAGTGGGCAGCTAATCAACTCTGCCTGGTTGAAGAAAATGCTTTTGAAGCAAATGAGTACAGGTCAATGAGTGGGGCAAATTGGCAGCAATCGCAACAGCTATGCAATGCAGTGTGGGGAGGAGAAGATTGATTAGTATCAGAGGGTGTATGCAATAATTAGCTTGACAGGCTGCAATCCTGAATAAAGAATGAATCTTCAGTGCTCTTGGGCATTTTCTTTCAAGTAGAATGACATCTTGGCTGTTCCTGTGTGGTTTGGAACAACATTTACTGAACAATATGTGTCAAGAATTAATGACATCGAGGATGTGATATTTACAGGGAGAGGGCTTGTTTGCTGAAGGGAAAACTGGAAGAAGGTACTTCCCCCAGCAGCTGCTTAATTTAATGGGAGGACACAATTAATTTTTTTAAAATCTGTTTCGTGTCCACAGCAGCCAGGTTGAAAGGCAGACTGGCAGGAAGCTGTGCCCGCCTGAGATCATAGTGAGGGATTATAAGGAAAGAATCATAGATTTGGATGAAAAGGACAGATATTGATGGGGTTTCTCATGAAATGGGGGGAGAGGAAAGAAGGAGTCAAGGAGAAAAGGGAAGGACAACCATGGCAGGGCCTGAGAGGTTGGGAGGGTGTTTGATTTCACAAGAGATAAACAGCTTTGTTTGATAGACCAGACAGATTGGAGTTCTGCATTCAGGAGGGGTGTGAAGGCAAAACTTCAGTGTCTCCTAACCAACAGATTGCTCTGGAAAAGCACTGGCCTCTTCCATGCAGAACTTCTTGCTGCTTAGTTTCCTCAGGCAGATAGCATGAAAGTTGGAGCAAAGGAAAATATCAGATGCACACAGCCTCTTATGAGTATTTAAATGACAGAATCACCCATTCAGGGTTGGCTGGTTACTCACTGTCACTCTTGTCCTGAACACACCTCGATTTACACTCAAAATGGACTGCTTTGGTTTGGGGTTTAAAATATTTTGTTATTTCACTTCATAAACCATCCTGAACGTATTCTTTGGAGTTAAAATTTCACTCCAAGTGTCAAATGTACAACACATTAAGCATTTTGCCAGACAATTTAATTAAATGTATTTTGTCATCAATTATTTTACACTGTAGGATGGTGAAGTCATTGGCATTAACACACTTAAGGTGACAGCTGGGATATCTTTTGCAATCCCTGCAAAAAGAATTCAGCAGTTCCTTGCAGAATCTCATGACCGCCAGCTGAAAGGTATGAGACAGAAAATTAATCACACATTTATGATTAAAACCAGACTGCTGGTTGGACTTTTATATTACATGCTGTGGTTGTTTCTATTGGTACATCTTCAAGGAGACCCACTGTGAGGTGAAAAAACCGTCAACTGCTTTTCATTATGAGAGCAGCTAAATCAGCAGAAAGGACAGAACATAGCTCTACATTTCAGTGGTGTGTTGCTCATGTTTTAAAAAGAATTCCACAGAAAGTGTGAGTCATTTTCTTTTTCAACCCAAACTATCATGTTACTGTTAACCCACTGTTCAGTCAATATGTGATCTATTGTCACTGAACTAAACAGATAACAGATAACAGAAAGAAATCTGTATAGATCCATAGAGGCGGCCTGGTGGCTCAGTGTTCAGCACTGCTGCATCACAGCAGAGACCCAGGTTTGATTCTGGCCTTGGTCAACTGTCTGTGTGAAGTGTGCACATTCTCCTCAAGTCTAAATGGGTTTCTGCCGGGTGCTGGGGTTTCTTCCCACAGTCCAAAGATGTACAAATTAGGTGGATTGTCTATACGAAATTACCCAGTGTTCAGGAATACGTAGATTAGGTTCGTCAGCTATGGGAAATGTAGGTTTAGGGGATGGGTCTGTATGCTGTTTGGAGGGTTGGTGTGGACTTGTTGGGCCAAATGGCCTGTTTCCACACTTTCGGGCTTTATGATCTAATCCTTCATTTAACTCCTTGTTTGTGCTGAAACAACTAGTCTCAGTCATTCTAGCACTAGGATAAGGCAGATACAGTCACAAGTTAACAAGAATCAGGGATACAACCTCTTAACCAACACTCAGCAAGTCCAGCAGAAAATGGCATTTGAGAAAGAGGTCAAACGTAGCTGTGACATTTCCCACATCTACCTCCCACCAGCAGATATTTCCCAGTACCTCAAGTCTGGATGCTTGAGCTAAGTATCACTTGGTGGGTGTGCGTCAGAATCCAAAATTTGAATGAATGTTGTCATAGTTCCTATGTTGTATGTTCCATAAGTAGGCATAATCCTGTATCCTAAATGTACCATTCTGGTTTTATACCAACAGAAAACTCTTCACCAAAGAAAAAATATATGGGAATAAGAATGGTAGCACTGACACCAAGGTAAGTGTTATGTACTGCATTCATGCACTCATTAAGCTTGTTATAAGATTTTGTTTTGGAGTAAGTATCTATTTAAGGTCCTTGTATTTGTAGCTTGGGTTGTGGATGGGGTTGTTGGCTTGCTTGCTGAGCTGGCCACTTATTGTATAGACGTTTCGTCACCATGCCAGACAACATCGTCTGTGCGGCCTCCGATGAAGTAATGTTGTTTTACTCCACTGGGAATTTATATGACCTGGTTTGTTAAGTTGGCTTGTGTCATTTCTGGTTCTTTTCTCATGGGTTTGTATATGGGGTCTAATTCCACATGTTTGTTGATTGCATTATGGGTTGAAAACCAGGCAATAGCCGTCAAAAGAGAATCCCTCTCGTCCTCACATACCACCCCACCAACCTCCGGATCCAATGCGTCATCCTCCGACACTTCTATCATCTGCAATCTGACCCCACCAAAGATTTTTTCCATCCCCACCCTTGTCTGCTTTCCAGAGGGACCACTCTCCGTGACTCCCTCATCCGCTCCATACACCATCCAACCCCACCACACCCGGCACGTTCCCCTGCAACCGCAGGAAGTGCTACACCTGCCCCCACATCACCTCCCTCACCCCCATCCCAGGCCCCAAGAAGACTTTCCCCATCAAGCAGATGTTCACCTGCACATCTGCCAATGTGGTACACTGCATCCGCTGTACCTGTTGTGACCTCCTCTACATTGGGGAAACCAAGTGGAGGCTTGGGGACCGCTTTGCGGAACACCTATGCTCAGTTCACAATAAACAACTGCACCTCCCAGTCGCGAACCATTTCAACTTTCCCTCCCATTCCTTGGATGACATGTCCATCCTAGGCCTCCTGCAGTGCCACAACGATGCCACCTGAAGGTTACAGGAACAGCAACTCATATTCCGCTTGGGAACTCTGCAGCCCAATGGTGTCAATGTGGATTTCACAAGCTTCAAAATTTCCCCTCCCCCTACTACATCCCAAAACCAGCCCAGCTCGTCCACGTCTCTCTAACCTGTTCTTCCTCTCATCCATCCCCTCCTCCCACCTCAAGCTGCACCCCCATTTCCTACCTACTGACCTTATCCTGCCCACTTCACCTGTCCTTCCTTCCCGGATTGACCTATCCCCTCCATATCTCCCCACCTACACTCACCTCTACTGGCTCCATCCATGCCTCTTTAACTTGTCTGTCTCCTCTCCACCTATTTTCTCCTCTATCCATCTTGATCTGCCTCCCCTTCTCTCCCTATTTATTTCAGAATCCTCTCCCCCCTCCTCCTTTTCTGATGAAGGGTGTAGGCCTGAAACGTCAGCTTTTGTGCTCCTAAGATGCTGCTTGGCCTGCTGTGCTCATCCAGCTCCACACTTTGTTATCTCTAGGAATTCCCATGTGTCTGTGGTTGGCTTGAGCTAGCATGGTATGATAAACCCTCAGAAGAACCAAAGATCCCATACCATGATATGCAGGACCAACATACCAACATTACAAAATACTTTGCAATGACTGCAACAAACATTAGATCAGCCAGACCAGAAGGAAACTAGGCATCAGGGTACACAAACACCAGCTAGCAACAAAACAACACGACAAATTTTCCCTCATCTCAGTGAACCCAGTCAATGAAGGTCATCAATTTATACCATAAATACCAAGAGGAGAGGCTGCACTAATGACATTATCTAGCATAGTGATGAAACATCTGTCTGATAACGGGGCAGCATGGCAAGCAAGCCAACAACCTCAGTGAGTATTTATCCATGAATCCACCCATATCTATGAGTGTAATGTGTCTGTTTGATCAGGAGTGTTACTGATGAACTGGGACAAGCTTGTAACAATCACCAAGTGAGACAATGCCACATTATCATGAGGAAATGTACAATATGTACAGTTTTGCAACCATGTTGGCTTTTATCCTACTCACTGCAAAGATGAAGCATTTAAAGTTATGCTGGATTTGACAGTGACGCAATGCTGTCAGATTTCAATGCATGCAACTTACAATTACAGAAATCACAGCAGGCAAATGATTTTCTGTTTCAGTCTCTTGCGGGACCTGAAAATGCGTGACAAAGATTTTCCTGATGTTTCTGCTGGGGTTTACATATTTGAAGTCATTCCGGCAACGCCTGCTGCAAGGTATGAGATATAAGAAAAGACAAGTGGCACGATGAGGAATCTGCTGGGTTTTTGAAATCCATATGTTTTTTGGTTGTGTTCAATTGTATAGCAAATAAAACAGTATTCATTAGATACTGAAAGCCCATGTCCACACACCTAATCCTCCTGTTATATCTCCTGTTGGTGCTACATCGCTAGAGGGAAGTTAGTTTAGAATGGAACTGCAAAGGCTTTCACACCATGTTATAAAATTAATTCCGTTAGGATTTAGGGCACTTTCTGACTGTTGAAGCAATGGGCAACTTTTGTACCACTTCAGATAAACCTAGACACTGCTGTGGGGCAGAGTATATCTTCCCCCTTTACTGCTTGATTCCATGTTCCATCTGATGGTAATAAGGCAAAATTCGAGAATTCAATTCAACTAGTTTTGACCATCATTCATTCAAACTCTCAATATTTAAATTGCAGCCAACATTGGAGAAGACTAAAAAAATACATAAAAAATGTTTCGAACAGACAAGAGCTGCGAGGTTTTCATCTGATTCATGAAGCATTTTCTGCATGGTCGTTGGGGTACAAGTAAAAAATAAAGTGTGTGGCAAAAAGAATTTTAGCACTGGCTAAAGTTCTCATACTAATTTCCACCATTTCTGCTGCCAGTTGGATCTTGCTTTTGCCAGTTTCAAACACTACAATCTGAATAAAAAATCTCCATGGTCAACAGGGCAGTTCCATAGAGTCATAGAGTAACACAGCATGGAAACAGGCCCTTTGGCCCAAACTGGTCCAGGCTGACCATGGTGCCCATTCAGCTCGTTCCAATTGCCTGCACTTGGTCCGTATCCCTCTAAACCCTTTCCATCCATGTATCTATCCAAATATTGATTAAATGTTGCTACTGTACCTGCCTCAAACACTTTCTCTGGCCATCCATTCCAAATACACACTACTCTCTGCATGAAGAAGTTGCCCCTCAGGTCCTTCTTAAATCTTGCCCCTCTCACCTTAAACCTATGCCCTCTAATTTTCAATACTCCATCCCTGGGAGAAAAAGACTATATGCGTTCATCCTTTCTTTGCCACTCATGATTTTATACACCTCAGTCAGGTCACCCCTCATTCTTCTACATTCTGAGGAATAAAGTCATATCCTGGCCCCAAGCTCTCCCTATAACTTAGGCCTACTAGTCCTGGTAACATCCTAATAAATCTTCTTTGCGCATTTTCCAGTTTAGCTGTGTCTTTCCTATAACAGTGTGACCAAAACTGCACACAATACTCCAAGTGCCGCCTCACTAATGACTGATACAACTGTAACATAACGTTCCAAATCCTATACTAGATGCTGTGACCAATGAAGGCCAGCATGCTAAATGCCTTCTTCACCACCCTGTCCACATGTGATGCCATCTATCCATTCTTGCTTTGGAAGGTGCAGCCAAAATAGTCTGGCTGGTGCAGGGTGTTAGAAGCTTCCCTTGTTTCTAGATGTGGGTTCAAATGTACCCCAGACTAATATAAATGTCCACTGTGGGCCATCTGTGGAAGATCTGGTTTTCCATTCTCATTTCAATTCCACTGTGAGAATTATTGCTCCTGGAGTAATGGGTCGATTTCAAAGTTTTGGACTGAGATGCATAATTTGGATTTAGCAGAGAGAACTTTACTGTGACCTGAGATGCAAAATGATAGACCAATTTCTCAGCTGCACTTGCTGGCCCTTATCACTTAATGGGCACTTTTTTTGTTTTGAAGTAAAAGTGTTGACTGTTTTCAGTGTTTGCTAAAGAGTACTGTGCTAGCAGATAATTCCTCCCTGTCCTCCACTGCAATGAAGCCTTAACTCAGTTAAGCAATAGCATATGAAAACTTGAAATATTAATTGCTGTTTTTTCTAATTGCTCCATTCATTCACCTTCACAACACCATTGTGCTGTGCAAGGACAGGACAGAGGTGATTTCCCTGTGTGAAATGGCTTGTTTTACAAGGTAACAGATTTTACAGTGGGTTAATCAACAGTCTGGCCACAGGCCTTCAGATAACATCACTTAACTCATTGTTAAGATTGTGGCTGACCTGACCACTCAAAGAGAACAAAGAAAAGAGAACGAAGAAAATTACAGCACAGGAACAGGCCCTTCGGTCCTCCAAGCCTGCGCCGATCAAGATCCTCTGTCTAACCTGTCATCTATTTTCTAAGGGTCTGTGTCCATTTGCTCCCTGCCCATCCATGTACCTGTCCAAATATATCTTAAAAGACACTAACGTGTCTGCGTCTACCACCTTCGCTGGCAACGCGTTCCAGGCACCCACCACCCTCTGTGTAAAGAACTTTCCTTCTCTCACTTTGAACTCATGACCCCTAGTAATTGAGTCCCCCACTCTGGGGGAAAAAGCTTTTTGCTATTCACCCGTCTATACCCCTCATGATTTTGTAGACCTCAATCAAGTCGCCCCTCAATCTCCGTCTTTCTAATGAAAATAATCCTAATCTACTCAACCTCTCTTCACAGCTAGCACCCTCCATACCAGGCAACATCCTGGTGAACCTCCTCTGCACCCTCTCCAAAGCATCCACATCCTTTTGGTAATGTGGTGACCAGAACTGTACACAGTTGTGGCCGAACCAAAGTCCTATACAACTGCAACATGACCTGCCAACTCTTGTACTCAATACCCCGTCCAATGAAGGAAAGCATGCCATATGCCTTCTTGACCACCCTATTGACCTGCGTTGTCACCTTCAGGGAACAGTGGATCTGAACACCCAGATCTCTCTGTTCATCAATTTTCCCTAGGACTTTTCCATTTACTGTATAGTTCGCCCTTGAATTTGATCTTCCAAAATGCATCACCGCGCATTTGCCCGGATTGAACTCCATCTGCCATTTATCTGCCCAACTCTCCAGTCTATCTATATTCTGCTGTAATCTCGGACAGTCCCCTTCACCATCAGCTACTCCACCAATCTTAGTGTCATCTGTAAACTTGCTGATCAGACCACCGACACTTTCCTCCAAATCATTTACATATATCATAAACAACAGTGGTCCCAGCACAGATCCCTGTGTAACACCACTGGTCACAGGTCTCCAATTTGAGAAACTCCCTTCTACTACTACTCTCTGTCTCCTGTTGCCTAGCCAGTTTTTTTTTTATCCATATAGCTAGCACACCCTGGACCCCATGTGACATCACTTTCTCCATCAGCCTGCCATGGGGAACCTTATCAAACGCCTTACTGAAGTCCATGTATATGACATCTACAGCCTTTCCCTCAATCAACTTTGTCACGTCCTCAAAGAATTCTATTAAGTTGGTAAGACATGACCTTCCCTGTACAAAACCACGTTGCCTATCACTGATAAGCCCATTTTCTTCCAAATGGGAATAGATCCTATCCCTCAGTATCTTCTCCAGTAGCTTCCCTACCACTGATGTCAGGCTCACCGGTCGATAATTCTCTGGATTATCCCTGCTGCCCTTCTTAAACAAGGGGACAACATTAGCAAGTCTCCAGTCCTCCGGGACCTCACCCGTGTCTAAGGACACTGCAAAGATATCTGTTAGGGCCCCGGCTATTTCCTCTCTTGCTTCCCTCATTAACCTGGGATAGATCCCATCCGGACCCGGGGACTTGTCCACCTTAATGTCTTTTAGGATATCCAACACTTCTTCATTCCTTATGTCAACTTGACCTACAGTAAGCAAACATCTATCCCTAACCTCAACATCTGTCATGTCCCTCTCCTTGGTGAATACCGATGCAAAGTACTCGTTAAGAATGTCACCCATTTTCTCTGACTCAGCACATAACTTTCTTTAAAAGCCTCTCACATATCAAATGTGGATTTACCTTCAAACAGTTTCTCCCAATCTATGTTCCTCAGATCCTGCCGAATCTTGGTATAGTCGGCCTTCTCCCAGTTTAGTACTCTTGCTTTCGGACCACTCCCATCCTTGTCCATGAGTATTATAAAACTTACGGAATTGTGGTCGCTATTTCCAAAGTAATCCCCTACTGTAATATCAACCACCTGGCCGGGTTCATTCCCCAGCACCAGGTCCAGTATGGCCCCTTCCTGAGTTGGACTACATACATACTGCTCTACAAAACCCTCCTGGACACACCTTACAAATTCCGCTCCATCTTGACCCCTAACACTGAGTGAATCCCAGTTAATTTTGGGAAAATTAAAGTCTCCCATCACCACCCTGTTTCTCCTACACCTTTCCATTATCTGTTTACATATTTGTACCTCTATCTCAGGCTCGCTGTTGGGAGGCCTGTAGTACAGCCCCAACATTGTTACTGCATCCTTCCTATTTCTGAGTTCTACCCATATTGCCTCACTGCTTGAGTCCTCCATGGGGCCCTCCTTCAGTGCGGCTGTGATATCGTCTTTGACCATTACTGTAACTCCTCCACCCCTTTTACTTCCCTCTCTATCCCACCTGAAGCATCGATATCCTGGGACAACTAGTTGCCAATCATGCCCTTCCCTCAACCAAGTCTCAGTAATAGCAATAACATCATACCTCCAGGTACCAATACAAGCCCTAAGCTCATCTGCCTTACCTATTACACTTCTCGCATTAAAACAAATGCACCTCAGACCACTTGTCCCTTTGTGTTCATCATCTGCTCCCTGACTACTATTCCCTTCAGTCACACTGACTCCATTATCTAGTTCCCTACTGGCTTTCGTTTCTACCTCTTTTCTGTCCAATATTTGATTCCCATCCCCCTGCCACATTAGTTTAAGCCCTCCCCCACAACATTAGCAAAAGAATCTTACTGAATTGCAAGCAGGCTTAAGGGGCTAAGTGGTCAATTTCTGCTGCTACTTTGAATGCTGTTTCATGTGTTTGGTCCCTTTTGTACAATTTGCTTTTATGGTCACTTTTCGAACTTTGTGTATCATTGGACAAAAGCATTTCCATAATTCTTGAAAATTCTTCATTTTCAGTGCTGGTTTAAGAGACCGTGACATCATTATCAGTATCAACGGACAAACAATCACATCTTCAGAACAAGTGAGCGAAGCGATTAAAAACAGTGACACCCTGGGGCTTGTTGTGCGTCGTGGAAATGAAGACTTGATGATCACTGTAGTACCTGACATAATTAATTAGAAAAAAAAATTTTTAAAAGAAAAGAATATTGCAGACCATTGTAATCAGATTTAAATGTGGTTACTTGAATATTTTGTTTTACCAGTAGTCTCTTAAAAAGAAACCAAGTGTCAATTGTCATGGTTAGGGGCTTTGTAGGTATAAATAAAAATGATGAACTATATTATCACCTCATTTCAAAGACTTATAGTTACTCAGGCTCTCAAATGGAGCATAACACAGTTCTATCCTGTTGCATATCTTCTTGAGTGTTACTCCATTTTGAATAATATTTATTTCCCTTTAACAACTGTAGTTCAGGATCAAAAAACAAGCTCCCAAAAAACTGATTGAAATTCATGAATCTGATGCTCTGCCTTGGACTTAACATAGAGGTAAATTCTCAGCAGATTTTAGATACAAGTGTTGAGCGATCTGGGAACTCAAAAGAATGGGTTTATCAGTGTTCTGTGGAACTGAACTGCAGGGCACCTTTTGGTGTACCAACCACAAGCTGTCAGTTTGTTAATCAGCCAAAAAGCCGAACAGGGCAGGTTAAAGTTTTCAGGATGTGGAGGGAAGAATCATTTATGGAAGGTAATGACCTAATGGTATTCTCACTGGATTATTCAAACAAGGACCCAGGTCATGTTCTGGGGATCTGGGTTCAAATCCCGCCACAGCAGGTGAAATTTGGAATTAAGAGTCTAAGGATGACCATAAAACCATTGTCGATTGTCATCAAAAATCCATCTGGTTCACTAACGTTCTTCAGGGAAGGAAACTAACATCCTGCATGTGAATCCAGACCCACAGCAATGTGGGTGACTCTTAAATGCCTTCTGGACAATTAGGATGGGCAACAAATACTAGCCTAGCCAGCGACACCCACATTCTGAATAAATAAAAAAAAGTGGGACTTTATCATCATCATCTTCCAGACTCCCTTCCTGCAACAACAAAGTGCAGAGCTGGATGAACACAGCAGGCCAAGCAGCACCTTAAGAGCACAAAAGCTGACGTTTCGGGCCTAGACCCTTCATCAGAAAAGGGGGATGGGGAGAGGGTTCTGAAATAAATAGGGAGAGAGGGGGATGCGGATACAAGAGACTTGCAGTGGGAGAAAGATCCCCTGGGGTTTGTCCGGAGGGAGGAGGGTAACTTCTTCAGGTAAGGCATCCCTGGAAGAGGCTTTGCAGTGAGGTTAAAATTGTATCATGTATCCACCTCCCCCTCTCTCCCTATTTATTTCAGAACCCTCTCCCCATCCCCCTTTTCTGATGAAGGGTCTCGGCCGGAAACGTCAGCTTTTGTGCCCCTAAGATGCTACTTGGCCTGCTGTGTTCATCCAGCTCCACACTTTGTTATCTCGGATTCTCCAGCATCTGCAGTTCCCATTATCTCTTCCTGCAACTGGGTGTCTCTGCAGCCACAACATTCATTGATTTATTCAGAATGCCCATTGTCATCTGTTATTGAGTGGCTCCATAGAAGCCCTCGTCAGTTAAAAACTCTACTGTTGCTGCGGAAGGTTCAAGCCAGATAGGCAGCAGGGTTTCCAATGTGTGAATGGTTCTGGTGGTTTTCTCCTACTGATCGGAAAGAGGAATGAATTGTCTACAGTGGGACCCAGCCTCGGGCAGTCAGGACTCCTTGACCACTCTCCCCTATTTTCTCTACAATTTGGATGTGAATGTGCTCCTGCCGGTGATCCAGATCTTACTCCAAATGGGGCTGTTGTGGCACAGTGGTATTGTCTGTCCCTCTAAGCCATAAGGCTCAAGTTCAAGTACAACCTGGTCCAGAGGTGTGTAGTTATAGGTTGAATACAAATACTTTCCATAACGCCTGATTTTCTTTTAAGAAGCCTCATTCAATGATGGTTTGTGATAGCAAGTTGTACAATAAATGGCAGTATTCTGCTTCAAAAACTTTAAACTATTGACTTTTCTGCTTTATTTAGAACAACAGATGTTTAACTGAAGGAGCTAGCAGTCAAGCAATAAGCCAAGAAACTTGTTTCTATTCCTGGTTGGCATTCATTCCAAGAATAATGTTGTTATTCATTAAATCTATCAGATTTGTTTGATGCTGCTTCAGATTCTGCTAACACAGCAGTTGTGAGTCAAGCACCACTTTACAGCTGCATTAATTGTACAAATGAATTGAAAAGTCCATTGTTTTGCAAATCATTTGGCCCTTTCTGAAAGCATGATGTAGGTAGCAGATTCTTAAAAGTGAGAAGTACTCAGCACAGTAATACTTAGCGAGAAGACAACAGCTGCTAATATGGGACTGGTATTCAGCAATTCAGGTGCCACTATGAACCCTAATAGTCAAGTTGCTCTGCGTTATTTGCTATACATTCCAATATACACTGGAGAGATCAAATTTATAGCTTCTCAAAAGACATGCAGTTTCACTTGTTTACTGTTACAAAATATTTCATAGTCCACAAATAATTTTTGCATTGCAGCAACCAGTTGAAAACCATTGCAACAAACTAGCACACAGCAAGATGCCACAAGCAACAATGTAATGAGCAGTCAATCTTGGAACACGATTAACAGAACAGATGATAAAGTTCATTCTGTATTCAAGAAAGTAACAGATGATTATGACCTAATTCCTTACTGTGTTATTTCCCCACTTTATGTAATATCTTTGACTAAAGTTTACCAGTCTCAAATTTAAAATTCACAATTAATGTTGCATGTTTGACTGGTCTTTGCAAAAGTGAACTTCAACCTTTGACTATGCTCATAAAAGGCTTGGTTCAGACTTGTAGAAAATGTTCCAATCCAGCAAAAATAGCCCCTTTCCCTCCATTTTATCTGTTCCTTATTGTCTTGAAACATTCAGTGAAATCACCAATTCCAGGAAACGTTGAGTGAAATCACAATTAATGTTCTAAATTCCAGAAAACTCAACTCAAATTCTTTTAAATCAATTTAACCCTTGCAATTCTGGTATAATTCTGGCAAATCTGAACCACTGTTCCTTTCGGGCTAGTAAATATTGCCTGAAATCTGGTGCGCAGAATTGCTTAATACCCCAAACGTGCTGCAACTAGAGCTGTGTGTAGCTAAATACTGACTTCTCCTCACTTTTTTTCTAACCAGCTCTCCAAATATTAAAGCCAAAGTTTCATTCCGCTTTCTAGATGATTTTAGGTATTCATGGTAGCATAATGACTCATGTTACTGCCATTCTCCCGAGTTTTTGGATCTCCATTATTTCTGGCTTTTCCATCTTCATAAATTACCCGGACTCTAACCTTTTCAGGAATAAAGTTGATGATGTCATATGTAGTTCCATTGGAACCCAGTGGCTACAGTTTTTACACAGACGAGGCCAAGGGAGCCTCCGAAACATCCAACTTCTTCCACAACCGAGGATTTCACAGCACCATTGTCAACATGGCCCTCAACTGGGTCTGACCCAACTCCCACACTTCCGCCCATATCCCTTCTTTTCCCTCCTGCAACAGCGATAGGGCTCCCCTCCGATCCAACCTGCATCCACATCCAGAAGATCATCAGATGCCATTTCCGACACCTCCAGCAAGATGCCACCACCTGACGCATATCCCCCTCCCTTCCTTTGTCCACTTTCTGCAGGGACCATTCCTTCTGGCACACCCTTGTCCACTCTTCCTTTACCCCCAAAACACCCTCCCACAGCCCCAAAGCACCTTCCTCCGTAACCAGTGCAACACCTGCCCATTTACATCCTCCCTCCCCACAATCCAAGGGCCCAAACATACCTTCCAGATGAAGCGAAACTTCACCTGTACTTCCCAGAATCTAGTCTACGGCATTCGCTGCTCACAATGTGATGTCCTCTTCTTTGGGGAAATGAAGCGTACAATGGGTGACCACTTTGCAGAACATTTCCGTTCTGCTCACAAAAAAGACCGAGCCACCTGTTGCCTGCCAATTTAACACACCACCCTGTTCCCTGGGCAACATCTCTGCCTCTGGTGTACTGCAGTGTTCCACCAAAGCTCAACGTAAGCTAGAAGAACACCTCATTTTCAGCTTAGGGACTCTACAGCCCTCCAGATTCAATACTGAGTTCGATAATTTCAGGACCTAAAGTCTCCTCTGTCCTCGCCCCTTACTCCACACACCAGGCCTTGTTACTAGATAGCCTGCCGCTACACAATATCTATCATTAGTCATTAACAGTCCCCGTTAACATCTATTCACCGTCCTTGCCAGATCGTTATCAACTCCTTTGTGTACCCAACCCCCCCCCCCCCCCCCCCCGCTATCTTCTGCATATAAACCGACATTTTCCCAGCTACCATCAGTTCTGAGGCAGGGTCACCAGATCTGAAATGTTAACTCTGATTTTTTTCTTCATAGATGCTGCCAGATCTACTGACTATATCTAGGCTGTTGTTCAGTGAATTTCCAAACCACATGAAGTATTTATCCTCAATTATATGAGTTTTAACTTTTGTCAACAATTTCTTAAGAGCGATTTAATCAAATGTCCAATGGAAGTCCATACAAAATACATCCATAGACATTTATGTTTACTGCCTTCGTCAACTGTACAAAAAAATTCAGTAAGGTTTGTCAAATAAACCTACATGTCAACAATCCATGCCAGCTTTCTCATCAGCCGAAAATGTTCAACATTTTCAGTTAATCATGATGAAGACAGAATCAATACACACCATCAGGCTTAACAAATAACAGAAAATAACTCTTTCATTTCACACTTATCTTTAACAAAAGACAGAGCAAAAAGGTTCGTAAAAACCAAAAGAACGATGCATGATGTCAATCAGGAACAGAACTTCCTCAGTTCTGAGGAAGGGTCACCGGACCCGAAACATTAACTCTGTTTTCTCCTTCACAGATGATGCCAGACCTGCCGAGCTTTTCCAGCAACTTTGTTTTTGTAAAAGGGTTTGTAACTTGCTACTGCAATTTAATCTATTAAGGTTCACAAAGCACACCATTACATATAAGTATATAACATAGAAAATCTCCATAGTAGATCACGTTATAGGGAAATTGCTATAGAAAATCGTTATACTATGCAGTGGAAAGTTCATGTTGTTCAAACAGCATCCACTATTCATCAATCGCATCACAGCCAAGACGCATTAATGAAAAACACATGAAAACAGTAATACCTGTATTCTTATTTACGACTCAAATAACAAAGGCAAATGGTTTGACAGGCAGTACAAGTCGAAAAACACACACAAAGTGCCACCAATCACAAGTTCAGGTTGAAAATCCAGGTTAAATTAGAGCATAGAACATAGAACCATACAGCGCAGAACAGGCCCTTCGGCCCTCAATGTTGCGCCAACATTTTTAGAATCGGCGACATATTGTCATCTGTGTAATGATGGTCGTTTCTCAATTCACAAGTTGATTGGGCAGGCCTGGGTCTCGTCAGAATACTTTCTTGTAAGCTGCTTTGATTTTTCTGTATTTTCCTATTTGAAGACAGCAGGGGGAGATGGATGCTTTCCGCCAGCAGGGTCTGGCACTTCAGCTTTTGTGCGATACAGTACAACCAGGCAAGCTGCCTTCAGGCTGAATTTCCTGAAGAGTCTCGGTGTCACTAAGTCTCAAATGTTCTGCCTCAGTGATTCAAAAATAACACTGCAATGCACAGTTCAAAAATATACAGCACTTGATTTAAGTTTAAAGATCTGGTAATTCAGTTTGCAGTCCCCCAAAAAAGGTGGTCTCTTCTTTCTGGATGGAATATTCATCCTGCAGCAGGACCTTTTTCAAAAGTTCTTCCTACTGATGTATGGCTTCGCTGTTAACAAATTTCTATGTCTCAACCTATTGAAGAGCAGAGCTAAATCAGGGATGTCAGCTGTTTAGCACTTCTCCCTTTAATGTATCGTCTCTACCAGCAGTGGTGTTGAAGCCACCAATGATACAGAGGGCACTGGGAGAATTTCCTGAACATGTTTTCAAAAAGAGAGATAGCTGCCCTTCAGGGAAACAATGTTTCATATGAAAGAAAGGCCCTCTGACTGCAGCTACTTCTCAAGCAGTATTAAAGTGTTAGACGAAAACTTTTTGTGTTCTGAGATTGCAGTCAAATTTACAGTTCTTGTCAACAAGTTAACCCATTACTTCAAAATTATTAGCAAGGGATTCCCATGGACACAGACCAATGTTCTTAACTAATTCACCCTCAAGCACCAAACCTCTTACATTCCAAGTCAAAGCAAAAAGTGAAAGATTCGAAGATTGTGGCTTCATTGGTCAACATTATTATTTAAGAAATTGAATAACTCTATGCTGAAGATGTCTGTTATGAAAATGTATTTGTTTTTCAATTCATGCAGTGAATTTGTCATTTTTCTTTCCCTCTGTATTTTGCTAAAGTTCTTTTTGATGTTAATGTGGTGCCCTCTGCTGATTTTTTAAAGCAGTCAATTAAAGCAAGTAGCTCATTGAACTGTGTATATTGTCAAAACTGTGATACAAATACTTGCATTCATGTTAATAAGGCCCAAAAACCCTAACTAGAAATGTGAGGTTTGATTTTGTGTAACTGTCTGTTGGCGAATAACTCAGGCTTTCTTGGACAGCATAATTTAACTCAATTCATTGTGAAACATATTGGAGTTGAGACAACACACAATACTACTGTGAGAACAAAGTATGGAGCTGGATGAATACAGCAGGCCAAGCAGCATGTTAGGAGCACAATACTACTGTGTTTAGAGAGCACACGGCTCTTCAAAGTACCAGCTTTAGGCAGGAAATGGTGTTTAAGAGGAGCATGCAAATTTCACAATAAAGGCATTGATGAGTTGGGAACCATTGTCAGTCAGCACCACACAGATAATAGACAAAGTGAACATTTTCTTGTAGAATGTTTGTCAAACAGTGGGTTGTGAAGGTAGTCCAGTGGTACCCTAACAACTGACATGCTGGCCAATGAAATCCAAAAAATGTTTTTCGCTAAAATATCTTGTGTTTTATAATTGAGCGACAAAACTTACTCTCAGCAAAATCATTAAATTTTTAATGTCCATTAATGGTTAATGTAACACAAAAATGTATTTAAATGTAAAAAACACTCCTGGTATCATGGTGGGGGCTAGGATTTTTGAAGAAAATTGTCAGTGGCACCAAAGATCCAAAAGATTGAAAATTGCTGTGTTGCAACACAGAGGATTGGGTGTACTTAGATTTATGGAATGGAGAAGATGAGGAGTGACCCAGGATTAGAATTGTCCTCGCTGCATAGGCAAATACAGTCAGCAAGTACAAAGACAGACAGCAAACAGGCAGTGTTGTGGAGGCTAATGAACATTATTTTGCATTGAAAAGGGTATGAATTGTAAGTTTGAACTAGGATCTAATAAGATGAAAATAATTTGGATTTATACACAGCCTTATAAAGCTCATTTATGATAATTTTACAATGAATGACGTAAGTAGATATATAGCTAGAAAGTGGGAATTTAATTACAATTTTAACATGTCGGCCGGTGGAATGCCTTCAGTAGATGGAAGTTTAGAGCTTCACAATCTTGAACTGGAGGAAAAGGTCCAATAGATAGCACCAGTATCTTTGAATCCACAGTTGAAAACAGCAAAAAGACCTTGCAAAAGTGTGCTGTAATTTTTAAAAAAATCACACAATAACATATCTTAATTCTCCTGGGTTGAATACATATTCGCTAATCAGATACTCCTCATTCTGAAAGCAGAATGATCATGATGGTCAATGTTAATTTTGTGTGACAGAAGCTTATAATGAGATTAAACCAAATTTCAGAGCATTTATCAAATTAGAAGATTGTCATGCAGTCAAGACTTATATTTTTGGAATTTTGAATGAAAATATTTAATGTGAAGCTTTTTTTTCTCCAAAGTGTTGGGCATGCCAGATGCAAGACCATATTTAGATTGGCAACAGAGAAGCAATATGGTCATGATCTCAGATTCAATATGTATGTCCAAATGGTTTACTTTTACTTAGTATTCTTCTGATTACAAATTAAAAATTGAATTGCAGGTTTTACTGGCATAACCTGTACACTCACCAAAAGAATCTAATTTCTGCATGGTCTTTACAAGTTCAAGATTAACACATTCACATTTCTAATTAAACAAAGTTTAACTGAAGCTGTATTTCCCTTCAAATGAATCCAAAAATTTGGTAATGCTTGCATTACTCAATATTTGCTAGAGAACCAGGTATATGTTATTGTGGGGCACCTGTAGCCTGGAAAGAATCCTGGTGCAGTCATGAGTTCAAATCAGACAGAGACTGGGGACTTCCGAATTCAAATAATTACGTAAATCCAGAAAAAAATTACTAACAGTGAAGGTGAAACTACTAGATTGACGTAAAACACCATCATGCTAATTGTTGATCTTTCAGGAGGGAAATCTGCTGCTCTACTCAGTCCAGATGTACCACACTGGTCTCTTTATATTCATCCCCACCCCTCATTTAATTTGGTTGTTCCTCTCAAAACTTCTCCAGCTCTACCCTTCCTTGAGACATTACCTCTCCTTCTCCTTTAAAGCCTATATCTTTGATCAAGCTTTTGGTCATCAGTCTTATTTCCCCTTATGAGGCACGCTGTAAGATAATAAAGGCCCTTGACATGATTAGGACATTTTACTGTGCCAAAGTCCCTTTTTAAATGTAAGTTGCAGTTGTTGGAGGTGCCCCAAAGAAGTGTGGTGCTACATGAAGCTAAATCCACCTTCTAAAAATACAGGTGTCCACTTGCATGTAGAGAAGATCAATGAAATCACCAACTTCCTGATTAACTTGATTAAATGAACATGCATTTTGCATTCATCAGCATGAGTTATGACCTCTTACTAGCATGACTGATCCCATTATTCTCTCTTACCTCATATGTGCATCAAGTTTCCTCTTAAATGTGTTCGTGATATCTGCTTTAACACTCTATGTGTCAGTAGACGCCAAATTGTTGGGCTGTGGTCTGGCTTGTGCTATATGCAAACTAGAAATGGGACTCTTGGGCTATAAATTAATTTAAATGCAATTATATGATTATAAAACAGTTAGAAATAGAACTATTTGTGGGGAAAAAAAGGTTTGAAGTGGGGTTGTTGGGTTTTAGGTTGCTTAAGGAAAAGTCTCATTGGATTGTTTGTAATGGGATTTTGAATTAAACCTGAAGATGGCCTGAAATGAAATTGTTCACTAAATATCGGATTAAAATGGAACTGTTGGACTATAAACTAATCTGAAGTGGGATTGAGTACTTTATCATCGTAATCCAGATTATTTATAGAATAATAAATTGATACACCAGAGATTGAGACCATTTGCCTTATTGTGTCTCTGCTAGGTCTTTGAAAGAGCTATCCAACTACTTTTAGTCTCCTGTTCTTTCTCCTTAATCCAGCAATGTATTTTCCAGTTCCTTTTCAAATGTTATTATTGTCTTTGCTCCCATCAGACTTTCAAATGTTGCAGTTCTGATCATTGTAACTCACCACTTGTTGCCTCTGATTCTTCTGCCAGACACCTTAAATCTTTGTCTTCTAATTACTGATCCTCACCCCTTGGAAAAAGTTAACCTTTCTAAAAATAAAATTATTATTCATGAGTTGTGGCTGTTGTTGGCTAAGAAAGTATTTATTGCCTTAGTATCCAAGCAGTAACCTTTGAGTTCCAAAAACAACATCCTAAGTGTAACTGTGCAAGTGCTATCAGGGAAAGGAAGCCGAATTGTGAACAGGTCACCATGCTGGCTGCCCCATTAAATTTTTAAAAAGCACACATTTCTTTGAAAACCATGTCAACATTGTTAAAATCACACCTATCCATCTTTCCCTCTATTCATTGTTTCCTGTCTGATCTTCAAAACAGTTCTGACTTCTACAGTTTACTTTCTATCAAGCAATATGCTCTGGTTTTTGATGATTTCCATGGAAAATGCATCTACAGACTCATGATCATTTAACGTCACCCCAAGAAAATGCATTTAAGGGAAAGTGGATCTCAAGCAATGAGCACACACATACCTGTTGTAATTCCAAGAAATTTTGAGTGATTTTCAACATCAATGACGCATTTGACGATCGAGATCAAAATCTGGCTCACCTGTTATCTAACAAAAAGGCATTTGAATTTTTTTGATAGTCAAGAGATTATTGGAAGGATGACTGCTAGCTTTAGCTTGTCTTTGGAGAGGATGCTGTCAGCCATTCAGTCTGTAACACTGCAGTCCGCATAGTGGTTTAGAAAGAAATTCCAAGGCCCTGGGGAATGTTGCCAAACAAAGACACTACGGCATGCAGTTGCATCGTTCCTTCAGAGGAGTTGCAGGTAACGGTGAATAAGGCTTTTGACACATTTGCCTTTCTCGATCAGAACTCTGCGAATGGGAGTTGGGATGTCACGTTGCAGCTGTACAGGACATTGGTGAGACAACTTTTGGAATACTGCGTCAATTTCTGGTCACCCTTTTGCTGGAAGGATGTTGTTAAACTCGAGGGTGCAGAAAACATTGACAAGGATGTTGCTGGGACTGTTGGGTTTGAGTTCTCAGGAGAGACTGAATATGCTGGGGCTTTTTTTTTTCCCTGAAGCATCAGATGCTGAGTGATAAGACGTTTACAGGTGCTTATAAAATCGTGACGGGGACAAATAGGATAAACAGCCAAAGTATTTTACCTAGGATGGAGACAGGAGTCCAAAACTAGAGGCCACAGGTTTAAGGTGAGACTAAAGATTTAAAAAGGGTGATGTGGGTATGGAATGAGCTGCAAAAGGAAGTGGTGGAGGCCAGAACAATTACAAAATTTAAAAGACACATGGAGTGTACACTTATATGAAGGGCTGGAGAGATTGAGCCAAATGCCAGCAAATGGGACTAGGACAGATTGGCATGTCAGGTTGGCACTGATGTGTTGGACCAGAGCATCTATTTCTGTGCTGTATGGTTTTACAAAATTGACTATGCAATGACCAACTGAAGAATGCTGTTTGAAGACATTCTGTGACAGAGAACGGATGAACAATTCCCAAAACATGCCATTTACAATGCTTCAGTGATTATAAAATGTGCAATGTCTTTGAAAAAGTTCATGAAATATTAGAGAGACAGCATCATCAGCTGAATTCTTTTCAATGTCTCTCCCAGACATATGAAACAGAAGATAACAGAATACTTAGAAGTGGAAGAGCTGCCCAATCAGCATTTTTCCATAAATACACAGACATTCCCACCCATGAAGTCAAAGGAGAAACTCACAATTTAACTAGAGAATGAGCATGTTACGTACAGTCAGAATTTCAGTTTTCGCCTTTCAGTAAACCATCCTGAAAGACAGAGGCACTTAATGACAAGCAATTGCACGCGGAAGATATCTGGCATTGGATAGTGGCAACGTTGATAAATTAGAGGCCATCTGTCACCCACTCAAACAAAGACCAGAAAATTCAATGACTTAAGTCAATTTTAGGGAAAGGGGAGAAGGCACAAATATTATCCTGCCGCTGTGCTCAGTATCCATATGGATCCACTCTTCAACTAAATATAGAATGTTATAACGAGAAGTTTCTGCATGCTACTTTAAATCGATCAAAGTTTCAACGGTTAAATCTTTAGAAGATCAGCAACAACCAAGTCTTGAAGGGGATATTCTCTTCTGACTTCATGAACATTTTACAAAATTAACCCCCACGTGAAATGCCAATTTTACATGATGCCAAGTACCAGTGGAACTAGTATGCCACAATGGGAACAGACATTAAAAAGTGTGTGAGACAACATAGCTGTCACCATTCTTGTTTAATTGATAATCAATCCAAAATGGGTGAGCCAATTACCATGAATTAACAATGCAGTCTTCTCTTTCTGGCTTTATCCTGTTGAAATCACAGCTCGCAGGTCTGACTTGCAATATTCAAAGCTAAAATCGTTGTTTATTGGCTGTATTTCCACGAGGAAAATACCGAGACATTCTGCCCTGAAGTGGGTTCCTATCTTAAACAGCACACAATGCTATTTACAATTATCTGACAATATGATAATTTTATCCAAGTGCTTCATTTGACTTCCATCCAGCTTTGAACTTTCCAAAAGATTTTCTACGGTGTGTGTATTTAATTCCACAGCTATTAAATCATCTGTTAAATAACAGATTGCACATGCATTGCTTATTTCAAGTACTGTGAAACAACAGACATTCATCAATTCAAAAATTCAATCAGTGCTACAGAAATACACAATTTCTATTTTGTATGTTACCCTATGCCTTGCTTGATGCATTTCATAAAGCGCAAATTAAAAAGAAAATCAGAGCGAAGTTCAGAAAATCATGACTGCAACATGTATATTTACAAACTTGGTAAAAATGATACACAAACTACTCCAAATTGAGACATTATAGTATTATATATCCCGATAGGGATATAGAACAAACATGAGAGGGAAGAAAAATCCAGGCAAATGTCTTATGTGCAAGAAGTTGATATCCATCTAAACAAATTGTATTACTCCAGGCAAAGGCACAAACAGACTCCGACGTGCTTTGTCCTTCTCCACCATCCAATCCAAAAAAAGCTTCATAGATTCCAGTTGAAGTGCATCCTCAGTAATAAGTGCACCAGTTACTGCCATCACTGGGCATCAGGCCTCCTGTGATGAGTAGTATTAGATCCACAAACCACCAGATCCCGAGACCTCCAAGAGTCAGCAATTTCCCCACTGCAGTGCCAGTGTGGGCCAGGCAAAATCTATCCACACCGAAGCACCCCAGGAAAAAGGAATATAGCAAGGTTGTTACAAAATAGTGTCCTGTGTACCTGCAAAATACACATGTAGAGGGCTTAGTAAGGAAACAGAACATGTTAAAAACAAGTCATTGGACTAAATTGTTCGGACTGTTTCGCAAAAGTACACCATGTTGCAACAAAAACAGAAAATGTGGAAACAGAGACAGATAGGCAAATATTCTTTCATCACCAGTGGAAAACATGAGCAGTCTTAATCAAGGGCTGAGGGAAAGAGGAGGGATTGGTGGTTGGGGGGGCACAAAAGGAAAGGTTTGTGACACGGTGAAAGTGATTGTTTTAAGGCCATGGATATGGCATTCCAACAAGAAACAACAGGTACAGGTTGGCTGGCTCGCTGAGCTGGTCTGTTGATTTGCAGATGTTTCGTTAGCATGCTTGGTAACATCCTCAGTGTAGCCTCTGACAAAGCGTCAGTGTGTTTTCCCGCCTGGTTTTTCTATCCTGGAGTCTGTTGAGTGGATTGCCTCACTTCCAGCTTTCCTTCGTCGTGGAATGTACATGGGGTTGAGTTCAATGTGTTTGTTAATTGCACGCTTCATGGAGTGCCATACTTCCAGGAATTCTCATGCTTGTCTCTGCTGAGCCAGTCCCAGAATCTTGGTGTTGTCCCAGTCGAAGTCATGGTTCTTTGTCCAATTGGATTGAGATGAGTGAGTATTGGTGAGTATTGCAAAACAACAAACAAGCTTGGTGAGCCAACCAACCCCAAAACAATCACCCCAACTGCCATCCAAACTATACACAGCAATGATTATGAACATAAATTATTTAGCTTGAAGTTTGGTTCAGAAGGCTGTAAAGTGATCAAAAGATAGGACGATGGTCCTTGGGTTCGACTCTAGTCTCCAGAAGAGTAGATATAACGCTGAGGAAAGGAGGAAGTGATCCATGAATGGGACAAAAGGTACTAATTTAGAATCAGTTTTCATTCCTTAAAATAATGCAAATAACAAATGGAGATGTGAGAATTCAGTCGGTATCAACAGGAGGCATGGGAATGGCTTTTAAGGAAAACATTGGAATTCCACTCTAAGTCAACCCTAGCAAAAGAGATCCCCCTTGAGTGAAAGCCCCGCAACGCCACATGGTTCCCAGTGCCACTCACTGAATGCATTAGAGATTTTATTTCTCACACTATATTTAGTTCTTCAGATTTCTTCAGTCTGTTCAGATTTTCACCGCATAACTGAATGCTTACAGTGCACAAACTGATCAATTGGTTCGTCACCTATGCATTGGCTCTTGGATAGAGCAAATCATAGTACCACTCATCTGCCTTTTCCCCATAGCCCTGTATCTTTTTGTTAAGTCTTCAAATAATTATCCAATTTCTTTCTGGTAGCGTTGACTGAATTTGTGTGCACATAACTCTCAGGCAGTACAAAGAAATACAATATGCATACATGCAAATCTTGCATGTTAATAACTTTATTAATCAAGCCAAAAGTAATCTTTTTTGCCTTGAGAAGCATAAAATACAGGTAGCCAGTGGTTCCTGCCTCTTCTTGACAGCTTCTTGAAAATTGAAACCATTAAGCTCTGTACCTTCACCTTGCAATTTCTCGCTTTGTAGAAATATATTCTATTCCATTTTCAATGTTATGACTTAAGACAAATAATCTAAATTCAAGTGTGAAATGCAAAGATATGTTCACAATTTAACTGGCTTGAATTACAAGGGCAAGTTCTGTTTGTTCTTGAAATTAACATAGCTACTTCACAAAATGTAACTTTAAAAAAAATGTCATATTACTCACATATATTCAAATTACTGTGGAGACAAAAGAATCACACACAGTTGTTTGTCACATTCCAAAAAAGCTTTTCACAGGTAATTTGTGGATTCCACCTTTTTGGTTTCATGGTGGATGTATGCAATATTAATCAATATGCACCAAACAATAAAATCAATTCTTACTTGATACATGGCACTTTTCCCCTGAGGAAAGTGCGTGGCCCGGCACATTCAATATCCTTTAAAGCAGTACAACGTACAGGTGTGTGTTCGACTTCGTTGTAAGCCTGCCCACCAAACTGTTGACCAAAATACTGAGTTAATTCACCATTTCATGTCAGGAGCCCTATGCCCAGGACGCAGTTAATCAGATAAAAAAATTTCAGTGTAATTAGACCGGTACAATCCATTTAGCAACATAAATGCAGTGAAGGGTCCCATGCTACATAGGAATTACGAACCAAAACAGAAGTTGCTGGAAAAGCTCAGCGGGTCTGGCAGCATCTGTGAAGAGAAAATCAGAGTTAACATTTCGGGTCTGGTGACCCTTCCTCAGACCAGACCCAAAACGTTAACTCTGATTTTCTCTTCACAGATGCTGCCAGACCTGCTAAGATTTTCCAGCAATTTCTGTTTTTGTTCCTGATTTACAGCATCCATAGTTCTTTTGGTTTCTATTAGGAATTTCAAATGTTATGAGCAAGAAAAATTAAATCTGTTGCTTGGCCTTGGCTGCACTTTTACTCAAAAACCTACTTTAAATGTTCCAACTTTTACACAGCTTTATCCACAGTGAATGAAGTGCAGCTTTATGGTCATACAATGGGAACACAGATGTAATCAAAACTGTGTGCCAATATGTAAGACAGCTTTCAGTTAAATGGATTCAAGTATAAGGGTCAAAGAGCAGCAACAGATGGACTGCCTACTTTCAAGATTACTAAGTCATTGACAAGTCTAACAGGAGCTGAATGTCTGATTTCTAACTCCTTTCAGAAGCCTAATGGTTCCAAGGGCAATTGCAACAACTCAATTGCTGCAAAGGTAAATATATTACACAGAGTTCTGAATAATTAGTTAAAAACAGAAAATGCTAGAAACACAAAGAAGGGAAGAAGTTGGCTCCTTTCAAGAACAGAGATGTCAACATTTCAAGTACTGTGTTTTTGGAAAATGGACGTTGAGACAACTTTATTGATTTGTGTTATGAAGGCATATTTAAAAAACTTTGGGGATTTGAGTTTGAAAGATTGTGTATTCTTGAATAGTTTTGTTGGAAGCGGCATGGGAAAGGTCATTGAACATCTTTCTCAACAAGGCATCTTTTTTGTTGTCAGAAATCTTGCGACAACTGCTCATTTATTGGAGACCCCTTGCCTGTGCTTGATGGCTGTCAGGTTCCAGATTGTTCAGAGTCACTCAGGAGGAGCCTCTCAATTTAGATCCATTTCTAGAAAAAAAGCCCTTGTTTTGGGTCAATGCATGAAAAAGATCTCCAAGAGTTCTGCTATAATTCATGAATGAGTATTTGCAAAGATTCTCAGCGACAGCTGACACCTCAAACTTAATCCTTTTTGCATTCAAAACTAAAGTTGACTGGTCAAGTGTATTTTTAAATCTGAGAAAATTCAATCTTCTTCTTGCTTTACCTCATGCATATTTACTCCCGTGTCCAGCATAACAGGGATGAGCATTTATATTGCCATATTACAAACTGCTTGTTAACCAGTTCTATATCTTTATAGAATAAGTATCATTTTATAACAAATAAATGTTTATTAAAGAAATCTGGTTGACGGCCTTTTTTATTCAATGTCAAATTTAAAGAAAGCATATCATTTACCGTCCGGGGACTTCGGTAAAATGTTATAATTTTTGTTGTGATCATGGAATAGTAGGATTAGAGCAACAATGCAATCCTCCAGTACGGTTCAAACAACAGCACAACTTACAATAAGATTTAATTAACAGGTCGAGACTAAAATAAAACTTTTCTTACTTTTACACAACCATATCCTTGCTCTTGGTGTGCAGTCACATTTCCAAAAAGATCCACTGGTTCATCACATTGAACAAATTCATCTGGCCTGCCAAAAACACAGATGACGAAATATAAAATGCTATCATTATACAAATCAAAGAAATAAATGGTTTATAGCTGTAGTTCAAATCAAGTACAGTATTACTCCAATTCCCATAAAGGGTCTACAACTGAAATGTTGAGGTCATAAAGGTTAATGCCATTTTTTGGTTTCCGTGAAGTTTCTGACAATGCTCCCATCTAGCACTAAATGACTCATAAAAGGTATGGTTCATCTTTCAAGCAGGGATTCTGGGGGTTAAGCTAATAGCGTTTCCAGGAAGAAAAAACTCTGCCCTCACACCTGAATGGACTTCAGCAGCCTCAACTATTTTGTGGTCACCCATACCTGAGGTTTTTCCTTTGGTGGTGGCGGCGGCGGCGGCGGCGCAGGCCACACAAAATAAAGAAAGTCCTTGTTCACAGTTGATCGGAAAGAGTGATGAGATACTGCTGGGTTCACATCACAGAAAAAGATAATTAGAATTCTTGCTCAGTAAGAAAGCGCAAAAACAGGGCTCAAAGCTTGTGTGTTAGATACTTTGGGCTGATTTTTTTGTGTTGAGGTTCATGGTAGGGAAGATGATTGGAAGATTCTGTCGTCAACACTTCATTCATGCCATAAGATACTTCAGAGACATACACAATAATGAAAAGTAGCAAGGCCAAATAGAAGGATGAAATATTTCACTTTGTTTGGAGGAACAAAAGAATCAGTTAGGTTAAAAACACATTCACATATTTGCAGCACAGATGAAGGCGAAAATGGCCCATCAATGGCATCAGCAACCTCAGTACACCAATGGAGGGTCGTATAACTTTCCTTTTCATGCCAGGTGGAAAGGGCAACAGTGCAAAAACAAAAAGCAGAGAAAATGCCAAAGATGAGAGGTTATGGCTATCATGTCATAAGAAAAAGAACATTTGCACATTTGAGGCCAGGAATAAAAGATTTCAGAGAGAAGATCCAGGGATAAAGTATCAAGCTATAACGTTGTCTGCACCCACAATTTTTTTGCACTGCGTACAAACTGGCAAGTTTGATGTAGACTGAAGATGTAGACTATGAATCAAGTCTTGAGAGTGAACATTGCCTTTTATGTAGCATCCAGTCCCCTTTCCAAAACTAACAGGGAATTTCAGGAAGATAGCGCTTTCCCATGAAACAGTTGTTAGAATGTAGAATCATAACCAGAAAAGGAGTACGGGGTTTTATTTAAGGTGAAAAGAATGGTGCAGGCCCCGAAGGAGATGAGAACATCAGAACTTTTGTGAGAGGCTTTCACTGCGCCGCAACTTGCTGTGACATTGTAGACGGTAAGTGGGTTAGGAACACGGCAAAGTGCTAGGGACTTACAGGAAGCTGCAGAGCACCAGTGGGGAGAGCGGGTCTCGGTACTCGAGCAGCTCCATGTCTTCCGGGTAGGTTCCCGGGCCTAGCTCCCCACGGAGCCGGGCCGCTGACTGCAGCTGCCGCGGCTGCGAGCCGTTGGCCGCCGCATTCTGAGACAACGAGCCGGCTGCCAGGCACTGCAACAGCACAGCTGCTGCCAGCAACACCAGCTGGCCGCCCAGTAACAAGTGACCGAGCGACACATCCCACATCTTTTCCCCCCCCCCACCAAGGCTCGGACAGGCTCTCTCTGTCAGGAGAAACAACATGGCCGCCAGCAGCAGCACCCAATGATTGACATACACCTGGCCCAATCAAACACCCCGCCTGACCATTGTGGGGGCGGGGAGAAATACGGTCCCGCCCCGACGGTCGCGCATATGATTGACGCCCACATTTGCCCAATCAAACAAAATTACCCTCGACACGTGATAACAACAACGCCTCGCTGATGATGCCCATGATTGACGTCTATCTGTCCACGGGGTCTGCACGAAATGACGTTCGCAAGACGTAATCAATTCTATCCAATTACGCTACAGCGACTGACACACGTTTGTTGGGTTCCCAAAATTGTTTGGGAATGAATCAACAAATAGTAGTTTTCGATTTGATATAACTTATTATTGTCACATGTCCCGAGATAAAATGAAAAAATATTGTTTTGTATGCAAACCAAACAAATCATATCTGACATAAGTACGTCCGGAACAAAATGGAAAACATAGGGTTACAGCTGCAGAGAAAGATCAACTGTAATATCTGAGAGGTCTGTTCATGTGTCACATAATGGCGGCAAAGAAGATGTTCTTAAATCTGTTGGAGATAGCAAGAACTGCAGATACTAGAAGTCAGAATCAATACAGTGTGGAGCTGGAGGAACATAGCAGGTCTTCAGCATCAGAGGAGCCAAAGTTTTCTAGCATCTGCAGTTCTTGCTTTCTCCTAGTCGCTGAAAACCCTACTTCAAAACCTGTTCCAAGGATGCCCACCTTTAAGAAGTTTTCCTCTTCCCTCTGAAAAGATTTCAGTGGGTCTCTGTACCACTGCAACCCCCTGGTGGATCCCCTCTGCCCTGAAGCTCTTTGACCACAATCTGAAACAAACCCTTGACGACAGCCACATTTCCTTTCTCTGTACCTGTCTCCTTTTATTCATTCATGGGATGAGGGTGTTGCTGTGTAGGCAGCATTTATTGCCCATCCCTAATTGCCTCGAGGGCATTTCAGAGTCAACCACATTGGTGTAGGTCTGGAGTCACATGTAGGCCAGACCAGGTAAAGATGGTAGTTTCCTTAAGGACATTAGTGAACCAGAGATAGTAGGAGCTGCTGATGCTGGAGAATCTGAGATAACAAGATGTAGAGCTGGATGAACACAGCAGGCCAAGCAGCATCAGAGCAGCAGGAAAGCTGACGTTTCAGGTCTGGGCCCTTCTTCAGAAATGGGCCACCACACCCAAATCGTCAACCTTCTTGCTCCTCTGATGCTGCTTGGCCTGCTGTGTTCATCCAGCTCTACACCTTGGTATCTTAGTGAACCAGATGTGATTTTATGACAATTGACAATGGATTTATGATCATCATTAGATTCTTAAATCCAGATATTTTATTGAATTCAAATTTCACCATCTGCCATAGCAGGATTTGAACCTGCGTCTGCAGAACATTTTCTGAGTCTCTGGATTAACAGTCCAGTGATATCTGATCCTCATGGACTCCAAACAACATTCAGACCATCCCAATTTAGAACAAACCATAACGAACATTATCTGCAGTACTTTCAGAGTCTCTAGAAATGGTTCTCTCTATGGATCCTGAGCTCCATGCTCGCAGCAATGCGCTGACATCTTCTCTCAATACCATAAGACATAGGAGCAGAAATTAGGCCATTTGACCCATCGAGTCTGCTCCACTATTCAATCATGGCTTCCTCAACTCCATTCTCCTGCTTTCTCCCTGTAACCCTTGATAATCAAGAACCTATCTGTCTTAGTCTTAAATGCACTCAATGACCTGGCCTCCACAGCCTTCTGTGGCAGTGAATTCCATAGATTCACCACTCTCTGGCTGAAGAAGTTTCTCCTTATCACTGTTCTTCCCTTTATTCTAAGGCTGTACCCTCGGGTCCTAGTCTCTCCTACCAATGGAAGCATCTTCCCAACATCCACTTTGTCCAGGCCACTCAGTATTTTGGAAGTTTCAATTAGATACCCTCTTATCCTTCTAAACTCCAATGAGTATCGTACCAGAGTCCTCAAGTGTTTCTCATATGTTAACCTTTCCATTCATGGGACCATTCTTGTGAACATCCACTGAACCCGCTCCAGGGGCAGTATATACTTCCTGAGATATGTGGCCGAAAACTGCACACAATACTCCAAATGTGGCCCGACCAGAGCCTTATAAAGCCTCAGTAGTACATCCCTGCATTTATATTCAAGTCCTCTCAAAATAAATGCCAACATTGCATTTGCCTTCCGACTACTGACTCAACATGCAAGTTTATCTTGAGAGAACCCTTAACGAGAGCTCCTAAGTCTCTTTGCACTTCAGACTTCTGAATTTTCTCCCCATTTAGAAAATAGTCCATGCTTTTGTTCTTCTTACTAAAGTGCATGACCTCACACTTTCCCACGTTGTACTCCATCTGCCACTTCTTCGCCCATTCCCTTAATCTGTCGAAATCCTTCTGCAGCCTCACCACCTCCTCAATACTTTCTGTCCTTCCACCTATCTTTGTATTGCCTGCAAACTTAGCCAGAATGCCCACAGTTCCTTCATCTAGCTCATTAATGTACAAAGTGATGAGTTGTGGTCCCAGCACCAACCCTTGTGGAGCACCGCTCGTTACTGGCTGCCATCCTGAAAAAGATCCCTTTATCCTTACTCTGTGCTTTCTGCCAGACAGGCAATCTTCTATCCATGCTAGCACATTGCCTCTCTGACCATGGGCCCTTATCTCACTCAGCAGCCTCCTGTGTGGTACCTTATCAAAGGTCTTCTTAAGTCCAGGTAGATAACATCCATTGGCTGTCCTTGGTCTACCCTGCTCGTTGCTTCCTCAAAGAATTCAAGCAGATTTGTCAGGCATGACCTCCCCTTGACAAAACCATGCTGATTTTGCCTTATTTTACTATACACTTCCAAATATTCAGAAATACAGTCAGCTCTACCCCAGCTCAGAGCCCCTCTTGCCCAGATCTGCAAAGGACGTTGACTGTTTTTTATTCTACACAAGATCTACAGTCCTGATGAAGGGTCCCGACCTGAAATGTCAACTTTCCTGCTCTTCTAATGCTGCCTGACATGCTGTGTTCCCTCAGCTCTGCACTGTATCGACATAAATCTATTCGTATGTGTTTAAGATGGACCTTGGCCATTGAGACTTCATGTACAAAATTCTGGATAAGGAAGGTGTAGTTAGTTCATGTGGGGGGAGATGCTTTTGCTTGATTGGGCAATTATGGACAAAATAAATGCAGATAACAAGATATAGAGCTGGATGAATGCAGCAGGCCAGGCAGCATCAGTGGGTCAGGAAAGCTGACGTTTTGGGTCTGGACCCTTCATCAAACCTTTCTGAAGAAAGGCCCAGACCTGAAACATCAGCTTTCCTGACCCTCTGATGCCGCCTGGCCTGCTGCGTTTATCCAGCTCTACACCTTGTTATTTCAGACTCCAGCTCGGCAGTTCCCGCGATCTCAAAATAAATGCAGGTTGTGTCATACTAAATTGAACATACAACAGAATTGCCACTCGTGGCTTCAATCTCAACGAAGTTCCGAAGCTGTGGGGTCAGTCCTTTATCTACCATTCCCCCCTATCCTTATAAAGGCAGTCAGTTCCTGGTGCTACCTTCTAACCTGACATTGAGCAGATCACACTGATTGCAACTTTGTTCCAAACTGAATTGTTTGAGAATAAAAACAAATGGTTCAGATTTACTATGGATTAAGGCAGACCAAAATAGAATGCTATTCAGCACAGAAGACACATCTTCATAAGCAAACATGAGAATTATTTAATAAAATGTGAGGCTGGATGAACACAGCAGGCCAAGCAGCATCTCAGGAGCACAAAAGCTGACGTTTCAGGCCTAGACCCTTCATTCCCTCTGATGAAGGGTCTAGGCCCGAAACGTCAGCTTTTGTGCTCCTGAGATGCTGCTTGACCTGCTGTGTTTATCCAGCCTCACATTTTATTATCTTGGATTCTCCAGCATCTGCAGTTCCCATTATCTCTTATCTATGAGAATTATTTATTCTGTCACAACTGTGTCCATGAGTGCTGATTTGTTTAAGTGCTTGTCCATTGATTGTTGGCAGTTCAATTCAAGGTAGTTGCAGCAAAAATAATGTTACGTTTTTCAGGCCATACTTCAAAACTTTGAAACAGTCCGATTAATAAATCCTATTAGCTCTCTCCATCATTTCCATGGTAACTCAATTTGAACTGACACTAAGCTGAAGAATAATTCACCAACACCTAAGACAGCGTTCTTGCGTAATGTGAAAGTTTCACTGTTTCTATTAGCACATTACTTCCATGAGTAACAAATGAGTTACTGTTTAATCAAGTCACAAAAGAAAAATATTAGCCCAGATTTTTTCCAACATTCTTTCAAATCACATTTCCAGTTGTGAAAGAACACCAGTTAAATGTAAAATGTGAGATCTGAAACTGCCCTTGAAATGAAAAATAGAAGCTTCAAGTGTCCTTGCTGATTGATCTAAAAGAGAAATTAATGTGCATTCATTTCTGTCTTGAGTCTAAAATATCTATAGGTGCTCAAGAATTCACAATCATTAAAGATTCATTACAATTCTTTCCAACTGAAACAGATATTTGAATAATTTCACACCATATTGTTTGATAGGATACAGACAGTTAAATTACATCAGGACATTTTACTTCCGGTATAAAGATACTTCGCCTTCAGTCACACTTTGTTGTGTGTGCGTAATATACAGGATTTGCAGTAAGCATCAAACCAAAAATATCAGTCCCATGATATTTTAGCTGTGTAAATAGTTGATGTTGCAAATAAACTTCAAGATATTCAATTCTACAAGAACACAAGTTTCATGTTATATGTTACATAGATGCAGTTTACAAGAAGCCAGAAATTGCATCAATCATGAATGAAATACCTTCTGAGCTAAACTGACTCTAACCCAGTCCAAATGAGAGACAATTTTGATGATGAATGGGCTTTTTTTTTCTCAGACAGTGGAGGCAGGAACTTATGCGAAGAGAAAGGTTGGGTATATCTGAATGATTATGTTTTCCTCAACTCATTACAAATTCATGCACAAATAAAACACAATATATTGGGCAGGAACTTCTGCAGCCCTGGCAACCAATAGGGGGTCCCACTTTTGGGCAATAGATTAAAAACACATCTGGATAGCACTTAACTGTCTGGAACCAAGGAGTATTATTCAACCTCTGCTCATCAATCCCAAATACACCTGATGATATTGGAAATGTGGCAAGAACAGCCCCTCAGCTTTCATGATGTTTCTCTCTGTGTGTTCCTTGAAGCTCTCCAAGAAAGGAGGTACCATTCTGAGTGAAAAAGACGTGTTGGACCATGGTGGCTGAGGTAGTCACTGTCCATTAGAATGCCAAGGGAAATCAGATCCAGTGTTGCACAAGCATGAATGATCTATTAAGCATCAATTCTCCATGGCACCATAAGTGAGAGGAATTGTCACCCTCAGCAACTCATTCACCATCAGGTCACCAACCTTATATTACAAATAGGTAAACCTATAATTCTGATAGCTTTTCACCAATGGCCTGCATGGGCCGAGGTCACGATGACAGAAAGTAAACCTCTCACAGGACATTATTCTCACATCAGACATACACATCTCATGACGTTTTAACGATACTGATCAATTCCAGCTAGTTGATGACAATGAAGCTCCTTCCAATCAGAACTTGCCCCATATCTTCATCAATATACAGTAGATCGATGCAGGCACAGTCTTAATGTATTCCTGCTAAGATTGCTGACAGACAGGGGTGAGGGAGATGCCTGATGTAAGACTCCTGACTCCCTTTGAGGAGTAGCCCACCAAGCTAGCAAGGGAGTAGGAGTAAGTTACCAATGGTTGAGGGGAAATTGGATATCCACAGCTACCTAGTGAGAAACCTTACAATCTGCGACTGCCAGATACACATCAAGCCCAATGCCATCATGAAGCCTTAGTTTAAGGCTTCACTGTGAAGTCTTCATGTTTTTCTCTTCAGTCTTTTTGGGTCAAAGTCCCAAGCCAGGACAAAGCAAACAAAAAGAGCTCCCAGCCACTAGGCTTGTCTCTACCAGCCTGTAAAGCACACTTCTCAGGAGGATCACTCAGATCCTCAGATAACGTTTTGTCAAGGTTTCCCTCTCAATGCTCCTGGCCATAGATAATCACCTTGGTAGGTAATCTATCTAGCGTAGGCTTGGGGCGATATGCTTGCTAGCACAGCACTGGCAGGCTTACATCTATAGATCAGAGAAGTCTCTGACAGTCAGAGGCTCTGCTGAGTCCAGTAGAGATGATAAGCCTCTGGTCATTAATATGCTGATGGAAATATAAAGGAAAACAGTGGAATGTCTGAAAAGAGGTGCTAGGGATCACGCATAGAGGATCCTACCCAGGTTCTGTCTGATGTTATGCCTCCGGCATGCAAGCTAATGGCAACCGCCGTGATTTAGTTGGTGGCTGCAATGGACAGCCAGGACCAGCAGAAAAATGCTGGCTGCCCATGGTGATCTTCCCTCCAACACCTGAACAATTAATGTATTTATTCAATGACTTGACAAGAGATAACTTCACATCCTTGTCGGTGCCCCAATTCATTAAGAGGTAAGTGGGGTGTCATTAGGCATAGAGTGGGGGAAGGAACAACAGCCAGCCATACAGGCATTTCAGGACATAGCTGGACAGCAGAGTCCCATCAGGTACAGGCCATGGGGTTACATCTGTATCTGTGCAGGAGATACCCGGCAGATTAGGGCCATTTCAAGCCAAGGCTCAACAGAAGACATCTGCCAAAGTTAACTTAAGCAAGACAACCAAACAGTCAGTAGGATTCCTCAAGCTCAGTTGTAGCTATTGAGGTGTCATCATGATGTTCCATTGCAAAAAGCAAATTAAGCAACACTGAAACCATTTAGCATGTATTGTTCACAAATTTTGCCTAGTAGTATAATTGAAAAATATACAACACCTTGTACTAAATTGCTTTGCTCTATTTCAGTGTGATTTTAATCTGATCTAAGATTGCTGATTATTCATGATTTCCTTGAAATCTATCTTGAAGAGTGATGATTATCCAAGTCTCTCATTCACCTTGAGAAACACAATCTCTAGGAAATGGAAGTTAAGCTATATCATTGGGTTTCAGAAGTCAGTTAGCATCATACAACACCCTTACCTCAACGATAGATGGAAACGTTTTGGAAATGAATTGAATTGAATGAGGAATTGAATTAGGTTTATTGTCACATGCATTAATATGAGTACAGAGAAAACTTGTTAGTCAACACTTAATGCTACCTAAGGTTCAAAGATAATTAGGTACAGAATCTCAGAACAGAGCAAAAAATGAAAAACATAAAGTTATAAAGTTAAATCTTATAATCTTTCTGACTAAAAATGAAAAAAAAAACAAAGAAACACAGTTAACAGTTCAGCACCACAGTCCAGAAGTGCATTCCTCACAAGGGCCAACCTCCCTACTTCGGGATCAACCTTGTCCCCACCACTGCACCAGGCTGCCTGCTGTTGCCAATTTGCAACCTGATCCTTCCACTACTGCTGCCACGGGGCCTGTTCCTGCTCCCACTGCTGCCTCAGGCTGCCTTCTCCTGCTCTCACTACCTGCCACCCCGGGCTGCCTGCTCCTGCTCAGGCCACCAGCAGGTTTGAGTCATACAAGCATGTTCTCTGTGTCAGTCTGCAGAACTCGAACATGGATGCTCTGAAATAAAACATGTCTTACAAAGTCCTCCAAATGCAAAGGTCCTCCACAATCCATGATTGGCATTCCCCTTCCTAACGCTGTCATGTGTACGGTATTTGTGACCTTTATCTATGTACACGGCAATTCACAAAGTGTGACTTTTTGTTGCCCTGCATTATTGGTCCAAAGTGAACAACTCTAATTACGTTCAGTAACAATCAAACTCTCTTACAATTTAACATTTATGAAACAGGCGTTCCCTGAGGACAGGAAGCTTCTGTGCCACGAATGACTAATCCTGAGTGTCAACAATGCAAAGTCATTCAGCCTAAAATCTAGATGTTAGCAGGCTCTCTTGGGCTTGCCTGCTTTGTTTCAGTACTACCTTGGCTTCATCAGCATCATCATCAGCATTGTATCTCAGCAGCATTTTTGTCAGCCTCCCCTTCTTCCTTGTTTGAGAAGGCAGGAGACAGATCACTGGTCCATCTTGCCTTCTTTTAGGTTCTCACCTTGAGGAAGACTGTGTTCTACACTGTCCACCCTGTCACACTTTCAAAATAAAGAATCTTTCAAGAATCTTATGGCAGTCAGTTCTCAATTGTTTGAAAGTGGCGTGGCCACTTTTGTACTGTTGTGTAAGAGGTCAACTGGTATTCCTTTTCTAATGGCACAGATTAAGGGACTAGAGAAAAGAAAATATTTTCCCACAGGTTCGGGAGAGTGAGTCTGTAGTGAGAGGCATGGAGAAATAGACGAGGAGAAGTTTGGGGAGAAATGTCAAGGGCCTGGCATCCTGCATATGTTGGGGGAGAGGCAACCAGAACAGTCAAGATAGAGAAATGAGCAGCCTCAAGAATGATGTCAGTACTGACCAAATGTATGTCTGTCTCAAGGTCTTGGCTGGCAGAGTCTTTCAGGGGCTACAGTTCTCTACAATATTTCAATAACTCTCTGAGATTTATGTCAGGTAATGTTCTTTACAATGAACCTGTGAATAGATATGAGGAGCAGTTGAAGCTGGAAGTTCAGTATTGTCCTGCTTGACATAAACATACACATTCAAATAATGATGATGCACAGAAAGTTAAAGTGAAGTCAATGTAATGTGAAATATCAAGAAGTGCAATTTAATTTGAAAGAACACCGATGCTACATTTGTGCTTTCACGTCTTATGTTAATGGGAGTAGAGTTTACAGTGAAGTTGTGGCTGTGATTCAAATCTTCCTGTTTCATGATTTGTTGACTATTCTAGATTTGACACTGTTTTGTTTCCCAGAAGTATGCTGCTACATCCACGGATAACAGAGTATGGAGATGGAGGAACGCAGAAGGCCAGGCAGCATCAGAGGAACAGGAAAGTTGAAATTTTGGGTCAGGACCCTTCTTCAGAAATGGGGGAGGGGCAAGGGAGTTCAGAAATCAAGAGAGAAGAGGCTGGAAAAGGAAGGTAGGATGGTGATAGGTGAGTGCATGTAGGCAGTGGTCAGGATTAGTCAGTGAGGTGGGAGTGGCAGATAGGTGGGAGAGAAGATGGAGAGGTTGTGTCAGGTCAAGGAAGCGGGGATGAGAGGGAGCGTTGATCATGGGATGAAGCCAACACATGGACGTTACCAGTTTCAAAATCTCCCCACCTCTGGCCTCATCCCAAGACCAACCCTCCCTCTCATCGCCACCTCCTTGACCTTACACAACCTGTCCATCTTCTCTCCCACCTATCCCCTACTCCCATCTCACTGACCAATCCCAACCACTGCCGAAATGCACTCACCTATCACCATCTCACCTACCTTCCACAGCCTCACCACTCCTCTGCATTCATTTCTGACCTCCCCTTATTTCTGAAGAAGGGTCCTGACCTGAAACATCAACTTTCCTGATCCTCTGATGCTGCCTGAACTGCTGTGTTCCTCCAGCTCCACACTATGTTATCTCCGACTCCAGCATCTGCAGGTCTTGCTGTCTTAGTGATTTGCATTCATAGGCGTTCTATACAATACTCTTTGCTCACAGCTTACTCATGACAACATTGGCTCCCTTTCCAATATATGTCTTGTGAGATTGTAACCATCACTGCAGTACCAGAGACTTCTGATGTAAACCCATTTTGATGCAATTGACTCTTTAATAGGCTGCCTGTTGATGTTGCAAAATCACGTGATGGCAGTTTTAACCAACGTAAAGTTTCCGAACGACTGCATTGAACTTTTTTTTGGATGTAAGCTGCTGGCACTCAGAATTTTGACCCAAATTGTTCGGGTAAACACAAGAAGAGAAAAAGTAGAATTGGCACACAGTTCTGGTTACTACATCAGAAATGGTACACTGTTGACAAACACATAAAAAGAACAGTGCTTCATTCACAAGAAAGAAAACTTCCCAATTCCCCTATTACCATCAATGCATGACAACCATTAGGTGTCTCACTCACTTTTGCTCTCTGATCAATGATGCACATTTGAATAAACTTAAACAAATGTAATGTGAAATATTTACAAATGAAGTGAAATTTTATAAAACGCCCATGCCACCTTATTTTCCTTGCCTAACAGGTGGAAATATATTTATGTTCAACTGTGTTCTGAAGATTTAATTCATGGAAACTGTTCTAAGCTTTCAAAAGTTTGTAGCTTTGCAAAGGGAGCTTTAAATACCTTTAGTATGGTAAGGTATTGATTCTTTATTTACACTCATTTTGGAATTTCCTCTTTCTTGTTTCTGCCCACATCGAACCTGATTCATAGTTTAACCTCCAAAGTTTTGGTTTGATTAAACAATCATTGGCAAACTATTTTTGAATTTGTTCTATCTCAAACCTAGGTGTGCTCATGTGTATCCTACAGCAGACATCCCATCCTACAAATCAAATTTTGATACCATTTGATAAACAACTATGGCTCTTGATAGGAACCTCTGGATTTAATACAATGTGGGACATCAGCACTGGAATGGAACACTTGAACAGTTTCTATTTCAACTGTGCAATATCAACCTCAAATATCTCCAGATGAGAAAGAGAACAATTGAAGACAGAATTGATGGCAATGGTCTAGTGGTATTATTGCTGCATTACGAAGTTGAAGACCTGGGTAATGTTTTGGGGACCTGGGTTTGAATCCCACCATGGCACATGGTGGAATTTAAAATCAATAAAAATCTGGTATTAAAAATCTGATAATGACCATGACACAGTTGTCATGAAAAATCCATCCACTTCACTAATGTCCTTTAGGGACGAAAACTGTCATCATTACCTGGTCTAGCCTACATGTGACTCTGGATCCACAGCAACGTGGGTGACTCTCTACTGCACTCCAGGCAATTAGGTTTGGGCAATGAATCCTGGCCTAACCAGTGATGCCCACATGCTGTGATAGAATTTAAAAAACACTCCTGATAAGCACTTTATGTTGAAATTGAGAAATAGTTTTCTGCATCACTGGTACACCTTTTTTCTCAATTCCCCACTCCTGTCATTAAATAGCCTCAGAGTGACATTTAAAATAAATCCTGGAATTTTATCGTGTCTCTCACCATCTCAGGAGGCCCTTAATCCCTTAAAACTGGAAAAGTGCTTTCAAAGTCCTGTCATAACAAAGGAAACACTACGTATAATTTGTACAGAGCAAGATTTTAGAAACAGCAATGTGGATAAAGATCAGCTGACCTATTTTAATGCTGTGATGTGAAGCATTAATTTGGGTCAGAACATTATAAGACCATACGTTTTCGGAGCATAATTAGGTCATTTGGCCCATCGAATCTGCTTCACAATTCGATCATGCCTGATAAGTTTCTCAACCCCATTTTCTTTCATTTTCCCTGTAACCCTTGATCCCCTGATTAATCAGGAACAAATCAAGATGTCTATCTTAAATATACCTAATGACTTGGCCTCCAAAGCCTTAAGAGTCATAGAGGCGTACTGCATGGAAATAGACCCTTTGGTCCAACTCGTCCATGCTGATCAGATATCATGAATATATCCAGTGTCACATGCCAGCATTTGACCCATTTCCGTTAAAACCCTACCTATTCATATATCTGTCCAGGTGCCTTTTAAACATTGTAATTGTATCAGCCTCCACCTCTCCACCACTGGCAGCTCATTCCAAACATGCTTCACCTTCTGCGTGAAAAAGTTGCCCGTTCAGCCACTTTTAAATATTTTCTCTCTCATCTTAAATCAATGCCCTCTAGTTTTGGATTCTTCAACCCAGGGGTAAAGACCTTGTCTATTCACCCTATCCATGCCCCTCAAGATTTTATAAACCTCCATAAGGTCACCCCTCAGCCTCCGACAGTTCAGGGAAAAGAACCCCAGACTATTCAGAAACTCCTTATAGTTCAAGCCCTCCAAGTCTGGCATATTTTTGTCAATCTTTTCTGAACCCTTTCAAGTTTCACAACCTCCTCCTTATAACATAGAAACCAGAACTGCACATAGTATTCCCAAAGTGGTGCAACTAATGTCCAGTACAGTTGCAACATGACCTCCTAACTCCTATACTCAATGCATTGATCAAGAATGGCAAGCATACCAAATGCCTTCTTCACTATCCTACCTACCTGCGACTTCACTTACAAGGAACTATGAACCTGCACTTTAGGGTTTCATAGAACGTAGAAAAGTACAGGACAGTAAAGGCCCTTCGGCCGACCATGTTGTGCCGTGGAATAATCCTAATCCAAAAATAAAATAACCTAACCTACATTCCCCTCAATTCACTGCTGTCCATGTGCATGTCCAGCAGTCGCTTAAATGTCACTAATGACTCCGCTTCCATGACTACCACTGGTAAACTATTCCATGCGCTCACAACTCTCTGGGTGAAGAACCTCCCTCTGACGTCTCCTCTATACCTTCCTCCTAACACCTTAAAACTATGACCCCTCGTGGCACTCAATCCTGCCCTGGGGAAAAGTCTCTGGCTATCGACTCTATCCATGCCTCTCATTACCTTGTACACCTCAATCAGGTCACCTCTCTTCCTCCTTCTCTCCAGAGAGAAAAGTCCGAGCTCAGTCAACCTCTCCTCATAGGACAACCCCTCTAGTCCAGGCAGCATCCTGGTAAACCTCCTTTGCACCCTCTCCAAAGCCTCCACATATTTCCTATAATAGGGCGACCAGAACTGGACACAATATTCCAAGTGTGGTCTCACCAGGGTTTTGTAGAGCTGCAGTAAAACCTTGCGGCTCTTAAACTCGATCCCCCTGCTAATGAAAGCCAAAACACCATATGCTTTCTTAACAACCTTATCCACCTGGGTGGCAACTTTGAGGGAGATATGCACTTGAACACCAAGATCCCGCTGTTCCTCCACACTGCCGAGAATCCTGACTTTAATCCTATATTCAACATTTAAGTTCGACCTTCCAAAATGCATCACTTCACATTTATCTCGGTTGAACTCCATCTGCCATTTCTCGGCCCAGCTCTGCATTCTGTCAATGTCTCGCTGAAGCCTGTAATAGCCCTCGATACTATCAATGGCACTTCCAACCTTTGTGTCATCAGCAAAGATACTAACCCACCCCTCAACCTCCTCATCCAAGTCATTTATAAAAACTACAAAGATCAGAGGCCCAAAAACAGAGCCCTGTGGGACACCACTCAGCACTGGCCTCCAGGCAGAATACTTACCATCTACAACCACTCTCTGCCTCCTGTCAGCCAACCAATTCTGAATCCAGACAGCCAAATCACCCTGTATCTCACACCTCCTGACTTTGTGAATGAGCCTGCCGTGGGGAACCTTATCAAATGCCTTGCTAAAGTCCATGTACACCACATCCACTGCTCGACCCTCGTCAACCAGTCTCGTGACTTCCTCAAAGAACTCAATAAGATTTGTAAGGCATGACCTGCCCCTCACAAAGCCATGCTGACTCCCTTTAATCATGCTATGCTTTTCCAAATAGCCATAAATCCTATCCCTCAGAATTCTTTCCAAAACCTTGCTGACTACAGACGTAAGACTGACTGTCTGTAATTTCCAGGGATTTCCCTATTCCCTTTCTTGAAAAGAGGAACAACATTTGCCTCCCTCCAATCTTCCGGTACGACTCTCGTGGAGAGTGAGGAAGCAAAGACCTCCACCAGCGACTTAGCAACCTCCTTTCTCGCTTCCCAGAGCAACCTGGGATAAATCTCGTCTGGCCCTGGGGACTTATCAATTTTAATGTTTGCCAAAATTTCCAGCACATCAACTTCCTCAATCTTGATCTGTTCAAGCCTGTTTTCCTGCTCCTCAAAGTTCTCATTCACAACAAGGTCCCTTTCCTTAGTGAAAACCGAAGCAAAAACCCATTTAGGCCTTCCCCTATCTGTTCAGACTCCACGCACAAGTTCCCTACGCTATCCCTGATTGGCCCTACCTTCTCCCTGATCATTCTCTTATTCCTCACGTATGAGTAAAATGCCTTCGGGTTCTCCCTAATCCTTCCTGTCAAGCCTTTTTCATGCCCCCTCCTGGCCCTCCTCAGTCCACTTTTGAGCTCCTTCCAAGCAAGCCTGTAATCCTCTAAAGCTGTGCTAGACCCTTGCTTCCTCCACCTTACGTACGCTGCCTTTTTCTTTTTGACAAGAAGCACCTCTGTACCCGTCATCCAAGGCTCTTTAATCTTACCCCTTCTTACCTGTATCTGAAGAACAAATTTACACATCACTCGCAACAACTGCTCCTTAAACAGACTCCACATGTCTGCTGTGCCCTCTCTGTGGAACAATTGCTCCCAATCTGTACTTCCCAACTCCTGCCTGATAGCGTCATAGTTTCCTTTACCCCAGTTAAATATCTTCCCCTGGTAACTACAAAACCCTGGTTTCTTTGTTCAGCAACACTCCCCAGGATCTTACCGGTAAGTGTATAAGTTCTGCCACGATTTACCTTCCCAAATTGCAACACCTTACATTTATCAAAAGTCAACTCCACACACCACTCCTCAGCCCATTGGCTCATCTGATCAAGATCCCATTGCACTCTCAGATAGCCTTCTTAGCTGTCCACTACACTACCTATTTCAATGATACATGAATTTTTTACAACAAGCAGTGGTCACTACTAGGCTAGCTTTTAATTCCAAATTATTGCTGAATTCAAATTTCATGGTCTGCCATGGTGGGAATCAAATGTGGATTTCTAGATTACTAATCTTGTAATTTTACCATTATACCACTGCCCAGATATGTTCTGTACACAAAGCAGAACAAATCTAATCCGGGCAATTACCACCCTCTTAGTCTACTGTCCTCTGTGGCTATGAGGGACAACCCCCTTCTTTTTGATACTAGAGTGACATCCTTGATTTTTGCGTTCAAGTCTTGCAGTGGAATTTGAACATACAATGAATTAATTACGCAAGAAGGACAATTGTCTGCTGTAGAACACTGTTATGCACTGAAGATTGCCCAAGTGAAATTGACATCTGATCATAGAAACAGCAAGCAGTGGGAAACTTTATCCTCTGGATTTGACTGTTTTACAAATTAAGTTCACAAGTCATTTTGCTGCCCAGCTTTGACTGACTGCCTTTTTGAAAGGCTTAACTAAATTATCAGTGGGCTATTTTTAGCAAGCTTGACATTTTACAGCAGATGACAGGCAAATGACTGAGCCAATACATTTCCTGTTCCAATGTGGTTCAATTATCTAAGACAAACAATGGTTTCTTAAAGGCAATTTGGGACGGGCAACAAATGTTGACCTAGCGAGCAACGCCCATATCGTACAAAAGCAGTATGAAATGTGAGACATTTTTCTCTCAACATGTTGTGTGCAAAACATCCTATTTTTCTGAAGAAGTGTCCAGGCCTGAAACGTCAGCCTTCCCACTTCTCTGCTGCTGTTTGGCCTGCTGTGTTCATTCAGCTTGACACCTTCTTATCCCAATAACCCTTCATACACTTTTACCACGTGATTGCTTGGATTCGGATTTTACACTGCTTATCTCTCTTCCTGGAAAGGTGATACTGGGCTCGATATTAACTCAATTTATTTTGAATTAGTTAAAATCTTGTGAAATGGTCCTGGGAGAAATGTACTCTTATGGTACTACACTGAGTCATATAACCTCGTGATAGTCGGATGGAGTTATTGGTCTGATATTAGTATCACAGATTTTAGCAGATCCAGAATAAGGTAGCAGGGACCAGTTTTATTTTCATTTTTCTAAATCCCTCAGGGAAAACATATGCAACCTAACATGTGTAAACGTATCAAAGTTATAAAAGAGAATTTAATTGACAAAGGGGAACATAGAAGGAGTGGCATTCAGCCCCTCAAGCTTGTTGTGCCAATCTCGGTCATACCTTCATGCCATCTTCCCATGTTATCCCACTAACCCCTGTCAGTAATTTTACAAAAACAATGAACAAGAAGCAGGAGTAGGTCACTTTGACCCTTGCCTGCTCTGTCTTTTTGTAGGATCTTAACTGATCTAATTGTAACTTCCATTCTGCATTCCCACCGAACCCCAATAACCTTTGAACACCTTGCTTCACAAGAATCTATCATCCTCTGCTTAAAACTATTCGGAATCCTGCCTCCACTAACTTTTCAAGAAAACATTTCTGAAGACTCACAACTGTCAAAGAGAATTATGCCTCATCTCTGCTTTAAAGTGGCAACTTCATTTTTAAATGGTGACGTCCGAGCTCTAGATTTCCCTACAGCAGGAAACATCCTCACCATGGGCACCCTTTCAAGAACCTCCAGGATCTTTTATGTTTCAGTTAAGCTGCTGTTTATTCTTCTGAGCTTCAGCAGATACAAACACAGCCTGTCCAATCTTTGCTCATATGGCAACCTGTCCATTCCAGTATTCATCTGCTAAACCTTTTCTGAACTGCTTACAACATGTTTACATCCCCCTTTAAATAAGGTAACCAACACTGTACCCTGTACTCCAGATACAGGCCTACCAGTGCTGTATAACTCAAGTGTAACCTACCATCTTATACCCCGTGCAATAAAAAAAATTCTTCTAGTTTTCCCATTTATTTGCTCAGCCTGCATAATGACCTTTTATCATCCATGCATTCAGACACCTAAATCCCTCCACATCTCAAACATCTGCAATCTCTCACCATTTAGATAATATAAAAATATATATTCTTCCTGGCTACATTACTCCTGTAACTTCTGATTGATAGTTTTGTTTGTGTTTGTACAATAGTTGTGCTTTCAAATGAAAAATAATTATTATTTGAGTCATTTTTATCAATTAAAATGCAGTTTTTAGTGTATGGTTAGGCACTACTCTATGTGCTGTCAGCTCAATAAATCAATAACAGGAGTTTGATATTTAAGGAGCTGAGAAGATGGTTCCTCTAAAAAACTCCTCCCCACTATACATTTTGTTGCTAATTAAGTGGCAGGTACAAATTATATTTCCATGAAGTAGGAGAGGACTCTTCCTGTTGGAGGGGGATATGGAATGGTTTGCTATCCAGTCACACCATTCTGCAGTGAAATACAGTCATGCTCAATCCAACCACACAGACTCAACTTGCTGAATGAACAGGCCTAAAAGTAATTTAGAATACTGTATAAGCTTTGAAATGCTTGGCTGAATCTTATCATATTTTAATAAATTGTCAATTTCCTTGATTCAGGAAGGGTTTCTCCTCATGAGGCCCAGAGAGATTTCTCACCAAGTCATCCCAAAATTGGATCATTCACCACCGATTGCTCTGGCAACCTCACACCTGATGATAGTCCAGGTGTTGAGATAAGAAGCTGTATAGAAATGAGATGAGACTTGCAGTTAATGAGACTATTGACAAGGAGAAAAACACCTCATTAATAGGCATCTCATCACTGACTTGTGACAATCTCATCTCAATGCCAAGAACTCAGTTTGAAAATGTGATAAGTTGCTCCCATTGTCAGATAAGGCCTTGCTTGACTTCTCACACAATTCTCCCAGATTCCCCACTATTGTCTATGTTGTTCAGACCCCTATAAGATTCTGCCTCTGAGTGTTTGCACAAAACAATATGAATGTTAATTAGTCATTTAACTACCTTGATCTATTTTGATATTTAGTGAGATTTTGGATAATATTTGAACTAACATCATCTTTCTTCTGAATCCATTAAATCCTTTGACTAATAAAACTCTACCAACTTTATTTTAAAAATTAAATAATTTAGTTTAGAGCTAGTCCCCACTTCGTGTGAAGAGTTCCCTAAATTTACTGCTCAAACATCAGGCTTTCTGATGAAGGATCCAGGCCTGAAACGTCATCTTTTCTGCTCCTAAGATGCTGCTTGGCCTGCTGCGTTCATCCAGCTCCACACCTTGTTATCTCGGATTCTCCAGCATCTGCAGTTCCTATTATCTCTGAGGCTCTTTTTTTTGACTATTTTCTTCTTTGACTCTCTTAGATCACAAAAGTAGTTTTTCTCCGTCTACCTGGCTTGTTCTCCTTTAGAGTTTGAAATCTTTGATTAAATCAAATATTTTAGGTTGCAATTTCATTCAGAACCTGTAAGATACAGAAGAACTGAGTCTACGAACACTTGTGTGGGTTATGTTGAAGAAATGATGCGCATATTTTGAGTGCTGGCGATCCTAATTGTCAAATAATTACATCCCTTCAAATACATCTATTCTAATTGGCAGTATTGTGTCTGTATTCAAATGTTTCTTTTTTCATAATCCATTTCATATCCAACCACCATCCAGAAGAAGCTAAAAGTGCATCTGGCAGAATAATTGATTAGTCTGCCCAAAGACATCAGCTCTATTGTCAGAACAACAACAGGCAGGAGCTTCCTTGATAATAAAATGTGAGGCTGGATGAACACAGCAGGCCAAGCAGCATCTCAGGAGCACAAAAGCTGACGTTTCGGGCCTAGACCCTTCACAAAAGCTGACGTTTCGGGCCTAGACCCTTCATCATCTCTCTGATGATGGGTCTAGGCCCAAAACGTCAGCTTTTGTGCTCCTGAGATGCTGCTTGGCCTGCTGTGTTCATCCAGCCTCACATTTTATTATCTTGGAATTCTCCAGCATCTGCAGTTCCCATTATCTCTGGCAGGAGCTTCCTTCTTGCTTTCTCCAGCCTAAACCATGGAGAAATAAAGCCTGTGTTTAAAATATAATATTTCACATGCGTGTAGAACGATGATGTGTACCTTTTCATCTCACACAAGCACGGTATATATTACCATTGAAAATATAATTTGGAGCAGTAGATTGTGCTAAAAATAAAATCTGGGATGTTTTTCAAGTTATTTAATTAATAGATAAATATAAATAGTTTCCTTTGACATCAGGCAGCCAAACACAGATAGGGAGTGCCATAATTTGGTGATTATGTTGCTGAAATAGTCATCCAATGCACACAATTAATGATGCTATAAAATGAATTCAATCTTAGTAAGTCAACTGGGGAATTTAGCTTCAATGCATTAAGTAAATCTGGAATCAAAATCTCACATCGATGATGGTGTAATTATGGGTTTGACATAAAAAACCCCCACCAAATTCACTAATGTCTTGTAGACAAGGAAAAATCTGGTCCCATCACCTTATCTCGTCGATCTGGGACTCCAAACACACGACAATGTGATTGATTGTTATGTGTCCTCTGAAATGGCCCAGCAATCTGTTTAGTTGCAGTGAATAGTGCAATCCACACACAATTCAGATTGGGTGCAGAAGACTGACTTTGCCAGCAACATCAAAAATCACACAACACCAGGTTACAGTCCAACAGGTTTATTTGAAAACGCGAGCTATCAGAACCTCAGGCCTTCTTCAGGTGTTGGTTGGAGAGGTAGTTTCAGACACATAATTTGTAAGTAAAAGATCAAAAATTCACACGAGGATTATTAAATAAACCTAAGGTGCTATTAAATCTTTAATCAGTTAGAAGGTTTTAATTGATTGATATATATATGTAAATCCCTGAATTCCTTAAATCATGGTCCTGAGAGAATTGAAGGTTTTATCAGTGTAAAGAAGAGGTGACATTTCAGGGCAGACAATGCATGTTAGGTAAAGCATGTTAGTTTAAAGTCAGATAATAGTGTGGAGCTGGATGAATGCAGCAGGTCAAGCAGCATCTTAGGAGCACAGAAGTTTAAAGTCAGACTGGTTTTATTTCTAGAGTAGGAATTTATAAAACATCACATTGACTGGCTGTCTAAAAATTTTGTTCTTTTTGAACAAAATAAAATGTATCTGCAAATACAAATTCACCCCATAGATTCACATGAATGTGGCATGTGTGTGTTTGTGTGCGAGGGAGACACACAGACTTACACAGATCATCTCTCATACGCACGGTCTCTCTCTCCCACTAACACAGTCTTTCTCTCCCTCTCTCTCTCACGCACACACATTACATTTATAAATTAAACCTTCTAACTGATTAAAGATTTAACAGGATCTTAGGTTTGCTTAACACATCCTCATCAGTGGTGTGAACGTTTACTTTTACTACTAAATTCTGTGTCTGACACTGCCCCTCTAACCAACACCTAAAGAAGGACTGAGGCGATGAAAGCTTGTGCTTTCAAATATCCCTGGTGGACTATAACCGGATGTTGTATGATTTCTGACATGGCTGTCATCGTCAGTCCAACACTGGCACCTCCACATAATTTGCCAGCAACATTCTCTCTGGTTTCCTTTAGTTGTTTTGGCTCCTTTGTGGCACCTGGCCACACATGTGTATATCTTCCTGTGTGTTGTCTAGATGTGCTCCATATGTTCAATTCTGCATTGTGGCACATTTGAGCAGTTTAGAGAGAACTTTGTTTGCTCAGGATGTCCACATCTAATGAAAAAGTTAAAAGAAAATCAGCAGAGCAGAAAGATGCTGTAGGAAAACTGGCTATTGTCCTAGAGCTAATCTTGAAGTAATTCTATTACTTTATTAACTGACGTGACAAAGGGTTTAGTCTGAAAGGAAAGAACAACTGTTCATTTCATCCAGTCATTAAGATTATCCACAATGTTTTTCAAACAAATCCAGTGATACTAAAACACACCTGTTCTTTCAAGATCCTAAAAACATTCTGAATGGATCTTTTTTCTCATATGCCTTTTAAATAGCATCTGTAGATAATAATTGACAGAGTTGCAAAATAAGTAGAAAACAGAAATGGAAACTATTGTGGTATTGTGAACATACATTCACACAGATCCCTGAGAAGGGGACTATATAAACCTTTTCTTAAACATGTGGGCATTGCTGGCAAGGCTAACATTTATTGCCCATCCCTAACTACTCTCAAGAAGACAGTGGGCTAAGCCACCTTCTTGAACCATTAAAGCCCTTACAATCAAGGACATGATCAGTGTCATGGAGAATCACCAGGAGACGTAGAGAATTCTTCAAGAAGTTAAACTTTTGTTTGCAAACAAAAGCTGTGGCAATCAGAAAATGGTTTCCCGATCGCCCCCGATCCTAAGGGCTTGTTATCTTTTATACCTTTTCAGTTATCATGCTGTTTCTCAGGTTATCAGCATCACCAATTGTGTTAGTTAGTGTTATCTCTCTAAGGTATTCGTCTTCTGAATTATCTCTGCTACAATTATTTCTAAACTTATTAGACTATGATTATTTTCTGCCGCAATGGTCTCCCACTCCGCACCTAATCTATTACAGTAGGTCATCATGGCCTTCAATATTTGAGATCACATATCACATGATGGTACTATCCTAATCACACTGTGCTCCCATTGTTCCAGTACACATAGTACCATCTAATACCACCTAATCTATTACATTTTGTCATTATGGCCCTCAGCCTGTTTACCTTTATGTCACGTGATTTGACTTGACTAACCTCCTCTTACCGTCTTCCATTCATATATAATTAATTCGTTCTACTTAATTTGTTCTATGTAGCTCTATGTCAATTATCTTATTGCTTGGTATGTTCCATTTTATTTTCCGTATCAGCAACAATGAAGGAACAGCAATACCTTTCCAAATATGGATAGTGTGTGAACTGGAGTCAAATTGGAGTCGAACTTGAAGGTGGTAGTGAAACAGCTGCACTTGCCCCTCCATTTGGTCATGGTTTAAAACTTGTGAGGTGCTGATGACATAATGGTGAAGAGCTGCTATAGTGATTGCAATGAGTTCAGGCAGCGGGGCCTGCTAGGATCTGAGTTCCCTGATTAGGGCTATTAATCTAGTCCAATCAGGGAGTCCTGGCTGATATAGAAAGATTGAGCGTCAGGGATACGGACATACTGGTGCCTAATGCTGTGTGAAGCAATACTATAGTTAAAGATTGCTCATGCAAGTAAAGGGAGACTTGGTGATGGGATACCAGTTCTTGTGGAGTTATTTCAGTGGCAATGAGAGAAAAGCACAATCCTGAAGAAACCCACCCGCAACAGTTGTCTTTTAGCTGAGTTAAGCATTTATTTGTTTGTGAAACTTGACTTGTTCCACCATGCTGTCGAGGTCTGGGCCCAGTAAGTAGAAAAAATTAGTTATCTTTTTGGGCAAACAACATTTTCGCAGATGAAAATCAGTGAGTAATTCTCCTGACACTGTGTGGAGCAGCAATGTTTTCTCTCATTAGGAGCCTACTTTTCCCTGAGGGACCAGATACTAAAACTTTTCAAAAATTGATGAACATAGTTAAAGAGTATTATGACCCCAAACCTTTTCCAATTCTGAGAGGTCTGATGTTATTGCTTTTACGCAGCAATTTCAAAACCAGGAGAATCTCTATTGGGATTTTGACTTGGTTAAGATGATTGTCAGAAGCCTCTGCAAAAACTCTTCCTAACTGAACTTCAAACAGGCACTATATCCGGTTTTATCACTGGAAAATTCAGCAATGGGAGCATCTGAGTTTCAGGGTGCTCCAATGGAAGTGGACAGCCTCGCCAAGTCCAACTGAGTTGGCAGAGCATCAACTGAATGCAGCAATTATAAAAGCTCACTCAGGACATATCTGGTTACAGGCACTTGAGGTTGTCCACAGCAAAACTCCAAAACATGTCAAGCCTTGGCGAAATGGTTAAAATTTTCTTCAGGACCCAAGTTGGCAAGTCATTGTAGTTGTTGCTGGTACATAGACTCAAGACAGCAAAAAGGTCCTTTTAAACCTACAGAGAGTTAGATAACTCATAGACCAGCATCCAGTGGGATATCCAAGAAAGCTCATACCTTGGAAAGTTCACCTACATCTGATTTGGAACAGTTCAATTGCTCAGCAACATCAAAATGAGAATCAGTCAAGATAAACATCTAGTTAGGTGGTCACCCAGTCTAATAGAAGTCGACACCAACGTTGCAGAACCAGTTTTCAATAAAATTCACTCTGGGCTCCAGCCCTTAACTTTGCTTAAGATCTCAGCAAGGCTGAGGGCCGAAACCAGCTTTACAGATGAAGGGCACCACTTTGTTTCAGGTCTTTTGCATAAATCAGAGGGTTCGGTTAACAGCGATTGTAGTAAAAGGTACAGGCACAAACTTGATGGGACAAAATTGTTTGCTTAAGATTCACGTAGATTGGCTCAATATTTATCAGTTAGAAAATTGCTGCCTCAGGGAAGTCCTTATTAAAAACCCACTGTCTTCCAGGAAGGTCTAAGGGCTATCACAGTAGTCAAGGCCACCTAGCAAGTTGTCCAAGAAGCAAATCTGCAAGGCCCACCCACTGCCATTTGCCTTATGCACAAAAGTAGAGGTCAAAATCAGAAGGCTGGAAAGTGAAGGAATCATCACATCAGTCCAATTCGTGGGGCATACTGATTGTGAAGTCCAATGGGAAGGTTTGCCTTTGTGGGGATTTTGGGTAAACCTTGTAAGTAAACTGCTTTTAGCACTTGGATAAATTCCCAATTCCTTGGATAGAGGATTTATCTGCAAACTGGCAGAGGTTGCTGTCCTTCACAAAGCTGGACATGAGTTATGCTTATTTGCAATTGCTTTTAAACAAGGATTTCCAGAAGCATGATGCAATTAACACCAATATACGAGACTGCCATTTGGGGTATTGTTCAGGTTTTCAGTGGATAATGGGGTACATTTTGCAAGGTCTATCTCAAGTCGCCATTTACCTAGATGACATCTTAATAACAAGGACAACAAATGAGAAAACTTAGCGAACTTGGACATAGATCAAAGACTTTTTTTCAAGGCAGGCATACGCCTAACAAGGCAAAAGTATCTGTTCCAGGCCCCCAAGTGAACTACTTGGGCTATTGAATTGACAAGACTGGGTTACACTCATTGGAAGAAAAAGTGAGGGTGATCAAAGGTATGTTGGCTCCCATGTCTGTCCAGGAACTTAGGTTATTATCACAGAAAGTTCATGCATAACCTTGCATTCATCCTGGCACATTTCGCAACCTCCTAAAAAAGGGTCAGCCTTGGAAATGGTCGCAGCTATCATCGTCTTAGGCATTGGCACACTATGAAAGATCTGATACTTACACGTAATGCCTCCCCTTACAGCATCAGGGCAGTATCAGCTCATAGCCAAATGGAGAGGAAAACCCAACAGCTTATGCATCCAGGACTTTGGCCGAGGTAGATTGTAAATAGGCCCAGATAGAAAAAGAAGGATTGGCAGTCTTATTGGACTCAGGAAGTTCCACCAATACGTTTATGGGCAAATGTATGTGATAATCTTGGACCAAAAAACACCTACTCGGACTACTTAAAGAGGACATGACAGTGCTGCCCATAGCTTTGGGCCGCATTCAGTGGTGGACTCTAATACCTTGTGCTTACAATCATAAGTTAGAATACCATCCTGGAGGCCGGGTAGCAGATGCAATGCGGATGCATTGAGTTGCCTGCCACAGGCCCCCACCCCCTCCCAGTGGAGGAGCCTGTAATTATATTAAACTTTCTGGACACATTCCCAGTCACAGCAGATAATCTCAGACTTCAGGCACAAAAAGATCCATTCCTTTCAAAACTTCAACAACTGGTAATGATGGGATAAACCAAAGTGCTGTCGCAACTGGACCTAAAGAGACCAGCTAATGGGAGAGGACAGCGCATTGTTATGGGGAGCAAGAGTGATTGTTCTGAGTGAAGGTCGCTGTCAAATACTGGCTGAACTCCATCATGGCCATCAAGGGGTCTCCAAAATGAAGATGTTAGCAGGAAGTTTTGTCTAGTGGCCAGGCCTGGACGCAGACATAGCCGCATTGATGGGGCAGCACCCAGAGTGTTAACAAGGACAAAAATTACCACAAGCAGTTTCCTCACATTCATGGGAATGGTTGGATCTTGGTTGCACATCGACTCAACAGGTCCTTTCATGGATTCAATGTTCTCAGTCATTGTAGATGCCATGTGCATAGGGTTCATTCATCAAACACAGCGATGACAACAGAAAAACTGCATGCATCTTTTTAAAACATGGAGTCTCGAAGCGATGGTCACAGATAACGAGCCAACATTTACTAGCTGGGAATTTAGTTATTTCTTAAAGTCAAACGGGATTTGACATAAAAGGACAGCTCTGTACCACCCATCATCCAGTAGTCTGGCAGAAAGAGTAGTTCAAAGTTTGAAGGCTGGCTTGAATAAACAGCCTCGCTAGATACCAAGTCGTCATGGTTCTCATTTGATTATAGGACCACCCCACATGCAACTACAGGGATAGCGCCTGTAGAGTTGCTAACGGGATGAAGATTCTGCACCAGCTTAAGTCTTATTTCCTGGACCAGAGTGAGACTGTAAAACGGCATCAGGAACTCCAATGCTGGACACAAGACTCCACCAAGTGAGAGAGACAATTTGATATAATTGATTTGATATTCATTCCACAAGCTACATTTGTTCCTAGAAATGGATCTGTCTTCTACAAGAATAAGGAATAGGTCCAAGCATTGCACTTCACTAAACTTAAATGAAAATCTGGGGACAACAGTTCACTGGTGCATTCTCTGAGCAACACTAACCAATCAAGGTCAATTTGAAAACCAACCAGCACCCATTCTTATGTAGTGTGTATTGCTGCTCCCTTTGGAATGTCATTTTTGCACTGATGAATGTGAAATGAAAAGCTGTGATAGCATGTCTCTCCGTTCAGTAAAACTCAATTTCTGGTTCATTCTGAATTAACTGACCTCAGCTGAGGCAACAATTGCAGATCCAGAATTAGCTTCTGCATGAGGGAGAAGAAATATAGGTCACTTTTTTCCTGCTCATAGTTTCTATTCAGTGATTTTTGCATAGAGGTGCACAGCTCATAAGAAGATTGGCTTGACAGTCAGTTATCATTGAGGCACACAACTGTACGGAAGCTATGTTCACTGTTGGAACTGAGCACCAGTAAGATACCACATAGGATGGCAGGTAATACGCCAGCATCCATGACCAGAATCAGATGCCATTTCCGCCACCTCCAGCAAGATGCCACCTCCAGCAAGATGCCACCACCAGACACATATTCTCCTCCCGTCATGTCTGCATTCCGCAGGAACCCTACCCGCTGGGACACCATAGTCTACACTTCCTTCACCCCCAACACTCCCCCGTAGCCCTACTGCACTTTTCCCCGTAACCAGCACAGGCTCAACACCTGCCCATTTACCTTTTCTGTTCCCAGTATCTAAAGGCTCAAACAGACCTTCCATGTGAAGCAACACTTCACCTGCACTTTACACAACCTCATCTACCGCATTTGCTGCTCACAATGTGGTCTCCTCGATATTGGGGAAACCATGCATAGACTGGGTGACCACTTTGCAGAACATCTCCACATTCTGCTCGCAGAAAAGACCCTGAACTACCTGTTGCCTGCCACTTTAGTGCACCACTCTGTTCCCTGGCCAACAGCTCTGTCCCTGGCTTCCTGTAGTGTTCCAGCAAAACCCAAGTTAGAAGAACAACACCTCACTTTCCGCTTGGGGACCCTGCAGCCCTTTGGATTCAATATCGAATTCAATAATTTTAGGGCCTAAACTCTCCCATGTCCCAGCCTGCTAACCCACACACCAGGTCTTGTTAGCACATAGCTATCAATTGCACACTACCTGTTGTTAATCACTAATAGTCCCCATGAACAACTATTCACTCTGCAGCCTGATCATTATCAACTCTTTGTCCATCCAACTGCCCTTCTCTCTCTTTAGGGTCTATCCTATCGCTCACTCCCTATCCTGTTCACTTCCCTATATTCTGCAAAAAACGGACGTTTTCCCAGCGACCATCAGCTCTGAAGAAGGGTCACCAGATCCGAAATGTAAACTCTGTTTTTTTCCCTCTACAGATACTGCCAGACCTGCTGAGCTTTTCCAGCAACTTTGTTTTTGTTGTCGTCTGCACCAACTGGGGTTGAAACAGCTGTCCAATTCGTTCTACTTGTGATAACGAGGTGTAGAGCTGGATGAACACAGCAGGCCAAGCAGCATCTCAGGAGCAGGGAGGCTGACGTTTCAGGCCAAGATCCTTCATCAGAAATGGGGGAGGGGAAGGGGGTTCTGAAATAAATATGGAGAGAGGAGGAGGCAGATAGACGATGGATACAGGAGAAGTGGAGAGGAGACGGACAAGTCAAAGAGGCGAGGATGGAGCCAGTAAAGGTGAGTGTAGGTGAGGAGGTAGGAAGGAGATAGGTCAGTCCAGGGAGGACGGACAGGTCAAGGAGTGGGGGGATGAGGTTAGTAGATCGAAAATGGGGTGCAGCTTGAGGTGGGAGGAGGGGATAGGTGAGAGGAAGAACAGGTTAGGGAGGCAGGGTGAGCGGGGCTGGTTTTGGGATGTGGTAGGGGTAGGGGAGATTTTGAAGCTTGTGAAATCCTCATTGATACCATTGGGCTGCAGGGTTCCCAAGAGGAATATGAGTTGCTGTTCCTGTATCCGTCGGGTGGCCTCGTTGTCGCACTGCAGGATGCCCAGGATGGACATGTCATCTGAGGAATGGGAGGGGGAGTTGAAATGGTTCGCGACTGGGAGGTGTGGCTATTTCTTGCGAACCGAGCGTAGGTGTTCTGTAAAGCGGTCCCCAAGCCTCCGCTTGGTTTCCCCAATGTAGTGGAGGCCACACCGGGTACAGTGGATGCAGTATACCACATTAGCAGATGTGCAGGTGAACATCTGCTTGATGTGGAAAGTCTTATTGGAGCCTGGGATGGGGGTGAGGGAGTGATGTGGGGACAGGTGTCGCACTTCCTGCAGTTGCAGGGAAAAGTGTCGGGTGTGGTGGGGCTGGAGGGGAGTGTGCAGCGGACAAGGGAGTCACGGAGAGAGTGGTCCCTCTGCAAAGCAGGCAAAGGTGGGGATGGAAAAATGTCTTTGGGGGTGGGGTCGGATTGTAGATGGCGGAAGTGTTGGAGGATGATGTGTTGGATCCAGAAGTTAGTGGGGTGGTATGTGTGTACAAGGGGACATTTTAGTTGTTATTGTGGGGACGGGGTGTGAGGGATGAGTTGCGGGAAATGCGGGAGACACAGCTGAGGGCATTCTCGACCACTGTCGGCGGGGGGGGGGGGGGGAATGTTGCAGTCCTTGAAAAACGAGGACATCTGGGATGTACAGGAGTGGAATGCCTCATCCTGGGAGCAGATGCGGCAGAAGCGAAGGAATTGTTGTGGCCTCCTGTACATTGGGGAAACCAAGCAGAGGCTTGAGGACCACTTTACAGAACACCTACGCTTGGTTTGCAATAAACAACTGCACCTCCCAGTCGTGAACTATTTCAACTCCCCCTAACAATATGTCCATCCTGGGCCTCCTCCAATGCCACAACGATGCCACCTGAAGGTTGCAGGAACAGCAACTCATATTCCGCTTGGGAACCCTGCTGCCCAATGGTGTCAATGTGGACTTCACCAGCTTCAAAATCTCCCCCTCCCCCACCGCATCCCTAAACCAGCCCAGCATGTCCCCGCCTCCCTAACATGTCCTTCTTCCCCCATCCCCTCCTCCCACCTCAAGCCCCACCCCCATCTCTTACCTGCTAGCCTCATCCCGCTCCCTTTACCTGCCTGTCCTCCCTGGACTCCTCCTATCTCCTCCCTATCTCCCCACTTGCACTCACCTCTCCTGGCTCCATCCCCGCCTCTTTAACTTGTCTGTCTCCTTCCACCTATCTTCTCCTCTCTCCCTATTTATTTCAGAACCCTGTTCCCCTCCCCATTTCTGATGAAGGGTCTGGGCCCAAAACGCCAGCTTTCCCGCTCCTCTGATGCTGCTTGGCCTGCTGTGTTCATCCAGCTATACACCTTGTTATCTCGGATTCTCCAGCATCTGCATTTCCCATTATCTCTAGTTCCACTCGTCTGCTATTTCCATGCAGGCATACATAAATTTTTCTCACGTCTCATGGGAGTCTTGCAGTTGGATCTGCTTAAACCGCCCTATCATGTCGCGCAGTTTACAACTCATTGCAAACAAACAAGTAAATAAATTGCCTCCTTTTTTTTCGCCTTCAATCTGTGAGGACTTAGTCTTTGTATCAAGTACAAAGAAGTTTCTCCTCCTCGACCAACTGATTCGTTGCTTTCCCCAGTGTAATACCGGCGAAATCAAGGTCTTTTGCTCGAAACAGGTTCTCCTCGAAGGCGATTCTGCAGCCCAGGAAAGTTAGCCCGATAAGACCGATTCCGAAGCGTCGCAAAGAGGGCGCAGCGCAGTCCATGTGTGTGTGGGGGTGGGGGTGAACTGGAAGCGCATGCGTTACTTCAGCAGTCGCTGGGGAATTATGAATGGATGATCAGAGCAGAATCGCAGTTGGAGAGAGCTGCAGACTAAGTCCTTTCAAAGTGCACTTTTTTGACTCTATATTTAGGTGACAGGGGACGTAACAGTCAGCTCTTCCGGATAAAACCAACTGCACCTGTAAATCGCTCCGTTAAAAGTGAGGGGTGAAATGCATTGCTCTCTGGCCTGTTGAAGCCAGAGCAACGCCAGGTCTACCAGGGGTGAGGGAGCACCGGCAGAGCCTTGGACGGACTGGCGACAGAACATGGCTGGAAATTTCAGGAAATATTACGCTGCTTTTATGCCAACTTTCATGGCATTGTTATACTTTGTGATAGCAAAGATCGGTGAGTTACTCGGGGGAAGGAAACCAAGTCAAATTAGTTTGCGGAATCGTGTAATGAAACTCCTTGGGTGTGGGGAAGGCATTTTCTCAGCACACCAGTGTTTGTACTGGGCTATTGTCAGGTTTCCCTTGTCAATTATTTTTTCTCCCACTGCCGAGGTGAAGTCATTTCCAGTGGCGATAAATACAGTAGTTATCTGGCGGGTGTTTTTGTTGTGTTCTGATGAGTATTTTTTGGTAGACTGCACCCATGCTTTTGAAATTTGTTCCAAATTTCAGAATGAGCACAATCTTGTTTCGCTTGGCCAATCATCGGAACAGCTTTGATGATCGAGGTCCCTGCCAAGGGGAGTCGGGCGGGGGAAGACAAAGGGGGTGTTGGATTAGCGATTGCAAATTCCCGGCGATCGTAGGGTAAACTGGCAGTTTGGTTCGGGCGGTAGCGGATTGATCGCCAGTCCTACGCTGCGCCTGATGTTGATTTCCAGTGTCTGCAATGAAACTGGAACTTGTCCCTTCCAGCATCATTTCGTAGCGAGTCTGTTCTCTGCTGAAAGGGAAGCATCGCAAGGCTCTCGCAACAGGAACACATCAACTCGCATTAGGAGGGGGGAAAACGAATATCCTTGTGTAACACATTTTAGATTTTTTTGTCAACATGAAGTCACCGAATTGGTGATGGCTCAAGTCCAGTTTCTGTCGCTCCCGTGGGCTGGTCTTGTGGTTTTTGATTTTTGACTTGGGATGACTCGCCAGAGCAGCTCCCGGCGGAACCCGGAACCCACTGGATCATTCCTTGACATTTCAGTCGTGTCACGTTGCTTGCTTTTGAACAAACAGTGACCCCGTGGGGTAGAGCAAATCTCCCAGCGACTGCTCCCACATTCATGTTTGGATGTGGACATGGTAGCTCGAAAGGCAGGGGAGGAAAGAACGGGAATTGCAATGTGGTTTCAATAAATATCGAGACTATCTGAAAAGGATTGTGGATGTAAATATTTGTTTGAGGTGGAATTTCAAATTTGTTTGATTTTAATCAAGAAATACGATAGTAAGTTTCTTCTCTTTCCCTTTGATTCAATGGATAGTAGTAGATTGCATTTCATCTCCCAGTTCCCCTTAAATTCTCTTATTCTGAAGCTGTGGACTTTAGTTATTGACTTTTCAAGGCTGTTTCAGGTTCCGGCGCCCTGTTTAAACTTTATGGGCGTGATTGTCAACACCAGAAAATCATTGCAAAATTATGTTGCCAAGATATAATTTGACTTATTATTGTCCCATGTACCAAGTGCCGTGAATAGTTTTGTTTTACATGCATAGAAACACAAAAAGTCATAGGGTGATTGAACAGTAAAGAATACAAAGTTACACTGCAAAGAAAATGCACAAAAGGCAAGATCAACATTAGATTTGAAATTTGAGAGGTCCATTCAGAAGTCTTAATACAGTGGGGGTGAAATTGTTTTTGAATTTGTTGGTACGTGTGTTCAAACTTTTGTGTATTCTGCCTGACAGCAGAGGTTGAAAGTGTCTTTCTTGATGTTGACTGCCTTCCCGAGGCTTTGAGAAGTGTAGATGGAGTCATTGGATGGAAGGTTGGCTTGCATGGTGGCCTGGGCTGTGTTCATAACTTTGTGCAATTTCTTATGACACTTGGCAGAGCAGTTGCGTACCAATTCGTGATGCACCCAGATAGAATGTTTTCTGTGGTGCATTTTTACAAGCTGGTGAGAGTCCTCGCAGACATGGTGAATTTCCTTATCCTCCTGAGGAAGAAGAGGCATTGTTGTGCCTCCTTGACCATTGCAACAATGCAGGTGGTCCAAGTCAGAATGGTGATTATCGGTCCTTGGAACTTGATACTCACAACATCTCCAACTTGGCTTCATCAATGTAAATATTGGCGTGCCCTTCTCCATGCTACCTGAAGTCGATGATCAGCTCTCTAGTTTTCCTGACATTTAGGGAGAGATTGTTATCCTTGGTGTTGTCACATCACCAAGCACTCTCTTTCTCTTATGTTCTGTTTCATCATTGTTTGGTATCTGGTCTACGATGGTAGTGTTAGCTACGAACTTGTAGATGGAGTTCAGATGAAATTTGGCCACGTAGTCGAGTAACCCTGATTTCGTAAACATTAACAAAAAAGTCTTTCTTGGGGCCCACAGTGATCATGAAATGTCGACTAAAGGGATTCTGAAAGGAAATTCAAGGTTGGCTTCAATCTGAGATACTTCGGGGAAGTTTTATTTCAAAACATTTAACCTGTTGTTTCACTCAAGAGGTCAATTGACAGTTTTGTCAATTTAAATGTGATAGTTTGTTCAAGAAGGAGTGAAAGGAAAATCCTACATTTTAATAAAAAATGAGCAGGTCAATGTTTGCAAATGCCACTAAAGGGAATTTTTTCAATCTAATCTACCTTTTTACGAGATTCAGTTTATCCATTCTCAATTTGATTGGCCTGTCTTTGCTCCTGATCTGGAGCTGTGAGTTAGATAACGTCAGGACATCACAGAGATTGATCATTGTGTAAAAAATGGTTGAAATTGCAAAAACTGCTTGTTTACGAGATTTAGGTTAAACACTATTCCTGTAACTTGCCATACTTAAAGTAATTTATTCGGTTAAATTTGAGAAGCCCTGACCGCATGACGGGTAGTCCAGATGTGTTTGCTACTTCTTTCCTGTTGTGACTCAGACTTAACATTTCTGATTTGAGGCAGTTTTCTGTCAATGGTCTTGATTGGCCCAAAATCAGATTATCTGCCCTCGAATCACTGCACTGAGAACTTTTTGTGTAAGCGTGTTGATATGCAACACAGGAAATTCTGTGTTTGTAACTTAATACATGTACAAAACTGTTTCTTATTTTTGAAGTAAAGCCAAAAGAATGCATCAACTTGCTCAGCAAATGGTGCACATTGGGATTTTGTTGGGGGTATGCATTAAAGATTATTGTTTGTGTCATTACCCACCGTCTTCACATTCACATTATCAGCACTCAGGCTGAATCAACTCTGATTTTCTTTTTCCCCGTTTTTCTACTTCTGGTAGAAATCGAAGAGGCAGTGCAGATGTGTACAATGAGGAGAAATGGATGACAGTGCATCACAGTTTTGCTGGGGTCATTTGTAGTACTGATCTTTAGAAATGTAGTTACAAGTATAAGGTGAATTCAGTTCAAGCACAGTTTATTCTCCTTTGGAGAAGCAAAGGTTAAATAAGATATCCAATACAAACTTGTTTATGATTATGAACCTAACAAATTTGTGTAAATTCTTGGAAGTAGCAAAGAAGTTTGTTGAGGATAGCACAACAGATACATTTGATAAATTGACAATGTAGCACACATAGTCAGTAATGACAAGTATAGGGTTGAAAAGAATGGTACCTTGGGTATGTTGGTTAATGAATTGGAGGTGGACAGGATAGGTGAATTTATTGTCTTTTCGGTGGATCACAATTTTGAGTGGCATCCTCTAGGAGTTGGAATTAAAAGTTTTAATTTCGCTTCATGATGGACCTGGATTTGAGCAGGTGATTTGACGTTTGGGGATTTTGCAAAACTTGTTTTGGTTGCAAGTAGAAGTCAGATAATAGCAGACTTTCCTGGAGTGGTGATTTGGCCAGCACACCAAAGATATGGGTAAATATGAATTAGAATTAGATTTTGTTGCCATGTGTACTCAAGTATGGTGAAAACTATACAAAGTCGCCATTCTCTGATGCCAGCTTGGTTACAAAACCAGAATTTTAAAAAAATTGGAGAAGTGCCTGATGGTGAGGGATCCCTCTTTCAACCCCGTAAACTTTCAAGTTCAGAAAGGATTATCCTAACACGGTCCTATGTCACACCTCTCTTAAGTTACTTTACGTGGAGTACAGACAAAATACTGGAAATATTCACCAGGGCTGGCAGCAGCAGTGGGGAAAGAGAGTGAGAGAGAAAGAGTTTGTGTTCCAGTTCAGAGAGCCTTGAGCAGCACTAGGACAAGTTCCACAGCAGTGATTGACTTTTTGGGTGAAACAATTTGCAGGAGGAGCCTAATATTGTTTTCAAGCGTGCAAGAACGTGGGTCCTTGGTGTATATGTTCACAATTGTTAGAAGGTGGCAGGACAAGTTATATCCAAAATAAAAAGCTTAATCTTAAAAATAGTGAAAAGCTAGGACAGCGCACCTAAAGTTGCTTAGGCACATGTACACAGATCACATAAATGTAGTCATGAGATACAAAGAAATTCGGAATCCTAACTTTTACAGCTGGATGACTAGATCACAAAGGGGAGCTGCAGCTATACAAAGCCTTGATTTGAAATTACATCTGGAGTCATGTCTGTAACAATGTATCTTACGAAGATCTGTTGGCTGTGGAAGGAGGGCAGTGCACATTAACTATGATATTACCAGATCTCCAAGCAGTAGATTGTGAGAAAAGATTGCTTAAGTGATTGAATATGTTATCCTGCAATTTCATTCAAGTGTTTAGGATTGTGAGAAGAATTAATAGGTTATGTAGGGATATTTTAATCTGCTCGTGGCAAATTTAGGACAAGAAAGACGAAATCATGGGCAAGTCATTGACGAAGGAAATTGGGAATATAGGTAAATCTGCAGTCTGGGAGAACCAGTTGGGGCAAAGCAAAGGGGCACAAACAGAATGCCCTTCTGTTTCCTTCACTGTCTGTTCTCCCATCCACCCCCCCACCATATTTTCCCATCCCTGTGTTTTCATGCCCCTATTTCTCCACCACTTTTTGTGCCCTCTTTTTCTGCCTCTAGTTGGGAAAGTCTGAATAAAACTAAAATGTTAGAAATTCTCATTGGCTGTAGTGCCTCTGTGGACAGAGGTATAGAATTTAAACTTTGAAGAGAATAGGACTTCTTCTGGTGAATTATCATATTTTTCTCAAGATTTTGTTTACAGATGCTGGCAGATGTGCTGAAGATTTTGGTAATTCAGGGAGTAAATGTTAACACAAGGGTTGCAGCAGTATGGAAAAATTTCCTTGAAAATACCAGCTCAATTAATCATTTTAATCCAAAGCAGAACTAGATGCATTGGAATTAAGAAACAGATCAGACACATCTCCTTGAGTGGCAGTACTGATTTGTGGGGCTCTTGATCTGCCGTTGGTGCTTCCAGAGTCCAAGGGGTTTGCGTTGGCCGGGCAATGAAATTATTTCACAGTGAACCCAAACTGATTTTAATGTGTTGAGAACCCTTCTTTCTGATATTGGAACCTGTTTGAAAATACAAAGAGAAAAGCATCACCTTGGTATATCATATTGTAATACTCGTGCGCCAAAGCTTGCATGAAAAATGGAGGTTAGCCATCGTGCTTTGGGGGCAGGAGAGAGTAAACATTAAATTTGTTTGGTAGCTGGGAGTTGAAGGTGGGCAGCAGCCAAAACCTGGACAAAACATTTGATAAAATATCACCCATCTCCGACCAAATTCAAATCATCAGATCTAATGACGTGAATTTCAAAATCAGGCATGAGTCAGTTGAGCTGATGACCATTTCTTAAGAAGAAAAAGGAAATGTAGGTGAAAAGTATAAATTTGACATCACATATGGAAACTGAGAGTTTGGCTTATTTTGAGGTTCTGCAAAGATTGAAGTTCATAATGATTTAACTAGAAAGGAGAAGCTCAAATATTGGGGGGCTGAAGATACTGCCATAGCATGTGAAGTCATGAGTAGACAAATGAAGATGCTGATTGCCCAAGTGCCTGGCAATTAATTGAGTCAAAAGGAAAGCAAGCAGGGTTGATGATATAGTGAACCGTTGGCAAAAGAAAGGGGGCCAGACTCAAAGATAGGCAGGAACTGTGGGCTACCATACAAGATCACAGACAGAAACTAATATCTGAGATAGAGAGCAAATTTGCAGAGCATATGGAAAGCCAAATCACTGAGAACATGGCTGCCAAACTAAGCAAGAGGATGGTAAATAAGCCAACACAGAACAACTGGGTATATGAGAAGAAAATAAAACCCAAAATGAGATGGACAGCACGATAGGTGTTGTACCATACAACTGTATTAAATGTCTGGTTACAAAAGTTCCCAGAGAAAAGAAAATTGCAGAGCAATTCAGGAGTAACCATAGAGTCGTGGAGATGTACAGCATGAAAACAAACCCTTTGGTCCAACTCGTCCATGCTGAACAGATATCCTAAATTAACCTAGTCCTATAGTCAGTATTTGAGGCATATCCCTGTAAACCCTTCCTATTCCAAGACCCATGCCTTTTAAACGTTGCAATTGAACCAGCCTCCACCACTTCCTCTGGCAGTTCATTCCATTCATACACCACCCTCTGCATGAAAAAGCTACCCCTGAGGTTCCTTTAAAATCTTTCCCCTCTCACCTTAAACCTATGCCCTCTAGTTTTGGACTTACCATGCCGGGGAAAATACCTCATCTATTCGCCCTATCCACGCCTATCATCATTTTATAAGCCTCTTCTAGGTTACCCCTCAGCCTCCAATGCCTTCGGGAAAATAGCCCCAGCCTATTCAGCCTCTCTCTATAGCTCAAACCCTCCAACCCTGGCAACATCCTTGTAAATCTTTTCAGAATCCTTTCTAGTTTCACAATATCCTTACTATAGCAGGGCAACCAGGACTGGACGCAATATTCCAAAAGTGGCCCAAGCAACGTCCTGTACAGATGTAAGCTGACCCTCCAACTCCTGTGCTCAATGCACTGACCATTGTGTATAGGAGTTAAAACATAAGACGATCTCCAAGATCAATGAAGCAAGATGTTGAGTTCTCAGTCAGAGTCATGAAAGAAGTTTCAGCAAACTGTGAAAGGTAGTACTTCATTCTGAAAAATAAAATATTCTAAGAGATAGGTCTGTCATGTTTAAAGGGGTCAGTTAGCTCACTTAGCTTGTAGGCTGGTTTGCAATACAGTGTGATGCCAACAGTGTGCATTCAATTCCCATGTTGAAAGGAATTTTTGTCTCAATCTGTCCCCTCTCCTGAGGCATAGTGACTATCAGTTCTCTCTCTCTCTCTCTCTCTCTTTCTGTCACTCATGAACAAGCAACTCAATGATTGAGTTGGATTACTTCAACTTTTTCATTTTAACACAGTGGAAATCCTTTTGTCCCCAGGTTGCTGCTTCTACAAAAGGTCTTGGAGCAGCCTTGGTAAAACAGAGGAACTGACAGCATTCTTTTCTAAAAGTTTAACTGCAATGAACATGGAAAAGGCACTTTTGTAATTTTTGTCTAGTTGTGGAAAATTACATCCTATTTAAATGAAAGAAATTTTGTGAATAGACATAATCTTTCACTGGAGCAAATTTACAAAGCAGAATCTGTTCAAACCATGAGCATATTGTTGAGGATTGATTGTTAAGATTTCACTCTGAAATGCAAGCCAGGAACAAAAGTAGTGCAAAAAATGGGACAGCTACAAAAATCATTTTAGGATTACAAAATCTGTTTCTGAGCAAGAATTTCCTGAAATAGTTAAGACAATCAACACAGTTTGCCTCCAGAGACTTTAAGGGATTCACTGAACAGTCTGGGTTCAACCCTTATCATGACATTACCCAAGTCTACGGAAAGATAGATCCAGATGATAGATAGAAATGTCTCAAAATCACAAGACATAGGATTAGTCGGAGTTGCCTTAACGTCTCTCAAGGCTGTTATGAAATATTAAATGGAAAGAGACATTAGACAAATCTTCAAAGCTAGATACTTTCTCCAAGCGACGAGGAGCAAGTAAGACAACCACTCGGTGACGTACAGGCAAAAGGGAGTCAACACTCCACACGTGGCAGATCACTACTTGAATGGGTGAAAGGACAAACTATTCATGTACAGGATCTCTCGACTTAACATTAGCTTGTTTACCCTCCATGGAAGCTGCCTGACCTGCTGTGATTGCCAGCGTTTTTGTTTTGTGTCCCATCATAGGATCCCATCATGGTTTCCAGCACCTGCAGTTCATTGTTGTTTTTTTAAACTCAGTACTGCAAGATCTCTAAGGTCATGGAAACTGAAACCAGTAGGCAAAGGAGAAGGAACGGCATTTATAGTTGACCCATCCCTGAGCTCGGAGAGCAGAAAAGGTTATCAACATTACTAAATAGTTTGACAGCATATACATCAAATGGCAAACCATCATCAACAACATCACTACAAATTAGACAATAATTGCGATGTAACATACGGCTCGACCACACGAGGAGCAGTATGCACAATATCACACACACAGCATGCTCATCTTCCTTGACAAGTGCAAAATTAACCAGTGGGAGGTACAACATCCTACTTTCCGAAATGATATGATGAATCATGTATTGCTAACAAAAGAAACAAAGTTCTTGAGGAGTTCAGAGATAGTAAGAACAGCAGATGCTGGAGAATCTGAGATAACATGGTGTGAAGCTGGATGAACACAGCTGGCCAAGCAGCATCAGAGGGGCAGGAAAGCTTGACGTTTTGGGTCGGGACCCTTCATCAGAAACTTAGGTTATGCAGACAGAGGCTCTCCTGCCTCTCTGATGCTGCTTGGCCTGCTGTGTTCATCCAGCTTCACACCGTGTTATCGCTTGAGGAATTCAGTTTACATGTTAGAATAAATTGTTAATCTTAACTTAATTTTTTGCCTGTGAAAGTAATTTGGATATGTTTCAGGGAATGATTATAGCTTGGAAGGGAGATACTTAGCTCATCATGTCTACACTAGCTCTCCAAATGGGTAATTCACTTTTTGTTTGCTTCACTGGTCTTCTCTGTTTAACTGTACACATTCCTTCTTTGCACTTTTTACTCTAACTCCCGCTTGAATGCTTCACTTGGACTTTTCTCCAACATTCTCTTTGGCAGGGCATTTCAGACCCTAACCACTTGCTGGTTGAACAGATTTGTTTTTCTGACTTTGTTTTACTTTTGCCATTTAGTTGAAATCTATGCCCTCTTGTAATTGTTCCTTTCACGTTTGGGACAATTTCTCCCTGTCTACTTCGTCCAGATTTGGAATACTTCAATCAAATCTACTCAGCCTACTTTTCTCTGGGGAAACCGATCCTAAATTTTCCAATCTATCTGCATAACTGAAGTTTCTCATCCTTGGAGCCATTCTTGTCAGCCTCTTCTACACTCTAATCTATCAGCCTTCTGATACTTCTTTTTAAAGTGTGGTTTCCAGAACTGTCCACAGTTTTCCAGCTGCGACCGATCAAATGTCTTATGCAAGCCCTTAACTTGCTTGCTTTTGTACCTTAGGTCCTTACCAGTGAAGCCGAGGGTAAGGTCTTGTCTGTTTCATTGTTTGGTTTCTCATGTACACATGCGTGAACATATATATACTCAAGTCCCACTGCTCAGAATCCTTTTTATTTTACTTTTTCTTTCTCCAGATTGATTTTCTTCTCATATCTCCGCATTGACATTTTTCTGTCATTTGCTCTCTGCCCCTTGACTTCGAGAGCTGAATGCAACGTACTTGAAGAATCTTAAGAGTTTTGAGTTGAATTGTGATTATTTCAAATTTAGAGGAACCAAAAGATGTAAAGACACACAACAGTGCACCATTTTATTATGTATTATGCTGAAGGATGAATCAAACTTCTTTGTGAGTTCATGTTGTCTACTCATGAGAGTCTTCCAGGTTTCAACATACTCTGCTATTTACGCTCAGTGATAAGAAACTCTGTGACATCATCACAAGGTTGCTTTAGGATCATGAAACCCTTCCACAACGGTTCTAACAGATTGACAAGGTCTGCATGGTAGACTAGTAACATCAGAACACATAGGATCCAGGGAGACCTAGCCAACAGCAGGCAAAATTAGTTTGATGATAGGATACAGAGGGTGGTGGTGGAGGCGTGTTGTTCAGGCTGGAGGCCTGTGACAAGCAATGTCAGTGTCAACAAGGCTTGGTACTGGGTCCACTGTTCATAATTTATCTAAATAATTTGGATAAGAATACAGGAAGCATGATTAATAAGTTTGCAGATGACACCAAAATTGTGCGCTATATCACCAATGAAGAATGTTATCTCAGAGTACAGTGGGACTCTGATCAACTGGGCCAGTGGGCCAAAGAGTAGCAGAAGGAATTAATTCAAACAAATGCGAGGTACTGCATTTTAGTAACCAACCAGGGTAGGACTTAGAGGTCGTGTTAGGATCCTGTGGAGTCTTGTTGAACAGAGAGCCAGGGGTGCGGATACATAGTTCCTTGAAAGTGAAATCACAGCTTGTCAAGATGGTGAAAGGTGTGTGGCACAGATGCTTTCATTAGTCAGATCACTGCATACAAGAATTGGAATGCCGTGTTATGGCTATACAAGGCAATGGTGAGGTCACATTTTGAGTACTGTGTACTGTTCTGGTTGCCTTGCTATAGAAACCATCAAACTAAACTGGAAAGGGTGCAAAAAATATTTAAAAGAATGTTCCTGAGACGAGGTGGTCTGAGGAATAAGGACAGGCTGCATAGGCTGTGACTTGTTACCCTGGAGCACAGAAGGCTGTGGCGTAACCTTATAGAAGTTTATAAAATCATGATCGACATAGATAAAGTCTTTTCCCCATGGTAAGGGAGCCCAAAAATAGAGGGCATAGGTTTAAAGTGGGAGGAAAAAATTTAAAATGGACCCGAAGGGTAGCTTTTTCATACACAAATGGTGGTCTGTGTGTGGAATGAACTGCTAGAGGAAGTGGTGGAGGCGAGTACAATTACAACATTTAAAAAACATTTGGATGGGTACATGAATAGAGAATGTTCAGAAGGATATGGGCCAAACGCAGGAAAATGGAACTAGTTCAGTTTAGGAAACCTGGTCAGCATGGATGAGTTGGGCTGAAGGGTCTGTTTCTGTGCTGTCTGTCTGACTCTAAGCAGGACCAGATCTCATAAAGCACGCTTGATTCTTTGGAAATATTTACTTTACTTTGTGAGCAGAATTATTGTTGTCTTTATGTGTAGAATACTTGGGGAACTAATAGGAATGAAAAGCATTGTGACTTGATCCACATTTCTGAATCCTTCTTTCATTCAATAAGCATGCCAGTACCCTGGGTAAAAGCAAATAAACAGTATAGTCTTGGTAACTGACCCAGTCAACTGTTCGGGTTTACACAAATGATTCATGGAATCTAATTACTTATTTAGGTTCTAAATTTTCTATCTTTCTTCACTATATGTAACACACAATATTCTATAATTGAGAATATACGGGCTCCCTGGTTAAAGATTCTTCTCGCACCGCGCACGGGAGGCTGCGTTTCTGAGTGAGTGCACCCCAGGTTACCCATTACTCCCTGCCCTTCTTTGTATGTTAATCTACGGGGTTTTCAGCCTGACATTGCACATCTTGATTAAAGGATTTAACTCCAGGCAACAAACAAAACCTCTTTGATTCCCAAATTCCTCATTCCCATTCTCCGCCCATTGCCTTTCCTGGCCAAGTCTTATTGATTTGGTCTTCTGTCCTCAGAACCTCAACAAAACTTATTATGTGCAGAATTGTGAGACTTATGAAGTTTTATCTGGGAATTACAGAAGGTTTGCTATAGCTCAGTAGGTAGAGACAACTCTCAAAGCAAATGGCACAGTAATTCCCTAATGAACAGCAAATCAATCAGGTGGACATAACATTTAAAACAAAGGAGTCACCCTGGTGATTTCTTCAGGAAAAGGTGATAAAATTTGGATCACTCTTTTTGATAAGTTGTTAGATGACTTATTAAATTTAAAACTGCGATCAAGACTGAAATAACTCCACAGAGGCTGGTATCCCATCACCAAGTCACCCTTTATTTACACATGGGAGGTGATTGCCCAGTGGTATTGTTACTGGACTGTTAATCCAGACACCCAGATAATGTTTTGGGGACACTGGTTCAAATCCCGAAATGGCAGATGGTGGAATTCGAGCTCAATAAAATATCTGGAATTCAGAGTGTAATGATGACTGGATTGTTGGAAAAACCCATCTGGTTCACAAATGTCCCTTAGGGAAGGAAACTGCCATCCTCACCTGGTCTGACCTATACGTGACTCCAGAACCATAGCAATGTGGTTGACTCTGAACTGCTCTCTGGGGCAATTAGGGATGGGCAATAAATGCTGCCTAGCCAGCGTCACCCTCATCCCAAGTATGAATTAAAAATACATAGGGATAGTCACTGGTCCGGCTTTTTAGACCAAGCTGTCAGAGTGAACAGACCCACTGACACTCTGGTTTATATCTGTCAGCCAGGGCTCCCTGATTAGGGCTGTTCATGTGGTCCAATCAGGGAACTCGTATTATATGAGATCCAACTGGATGACCTCATTACAATCACAACAAATAGATATCAAACATAAGAGGGATATGCAACTAACATGCAGGTACATAGAGTTAGATTACAGATAAGTCAGAATCCCACTGAATGATAGAACTGTTTTGAGGAGCCAAATGTGTTTATGGTGAGTTTGCCTCAAGGAATGTTGAGTTGGTGTCTTTCCTCATGGGTTATGCAAAGAGAATTGCAAAGGGGTCCCTTTGCTGTTTGCTGTGCAGCAACCCTCTGAAAGAAGATGTGCATGAATGGATTGAATTTAATTGCAATGTGATGCTTAAAAATCCTCCTATGAATTCAGCATCAAAAAAGTGTACCTCAACAACATTAAATATATTGCTGTTATGTGGGATTTTGCTGTGCATAAATTTGTTGCCATAGCTCCTGCATTACAACCATGACCTCAATTCAAAGATGCACAATTGACAGTAAAGTACATTGGCACATCCTGAGGTTGTGAAAACTGCTAGAGCAATTGCAGAAAATGAGAGACATGGTCATTTCTCCGAGGGCCACGTGAATTTTCAGGAACATGCAACTGGATATGGGCACGTGGGTTTAGTGCTGCTGCTCGGGTGGCATCATGGTTGTCTGACCTGGTGAAGCAACCTGTTTACATTATTTTTTAAGATGTACAATCTCTTGAAGTCAGTGTTAGCTTAACCATTGCCACATCTCCTAATAACATTGTTAATGCAAAGCCACAAATGTTTTAATTCAACCATTATACATTTAGGCTAAAAAAGTCACAGATTCCATTTTCATGTATTTTTATGCTTCTGTCCTTCATCAGTATATATTTGGAATACAGCACTTAGCAAACCATCAGTGTGGCTGCTCTGCTGTCACATTTGCTACATGGCTTTGTAATTTTCTTGTTTGCTTAGAGTGCCAAAAGTATCAAATGGTCATTTCCAGTAAAAGACACAGAACTCTATGCAGCCCATCTAATCCAACGTGAAAAAACAATTCCAGTAATTTTGCAGTCTATAATTTACAAAGTTTGTTTACTTAAAGAAATGAGGGGACTTCAGGAAATAATGGATGACTCCCCATTACTCTTAACAGGCTATCTGATTCAGATAGGCTTTAAGTATGCCTCACCCTGCCTTTAACTGAGAACTGATTAAGGAGGAGGCTACAGGAAGTTCAAGCTTTGAAAGCTAGTACTATGTGTTTCTTTCAATGGCATAGTGATGAGTGAGGCGGAGTGATGGAGACATTTACATGAAGGCAATTTTGCAGTTCAGCCAATTGGAATTTATCAAATATTCTCCCACATGAGAAATCATATAGATGATGGTTTGGAACTGGATACTGCATTTAAAACGTGCGAGTGCCAAATGAGGAAGGACTGCTGAATGTATATTGGATAACATGACATGACATGAGAATAGAACAGAAATTTCCTGTCATGTGTACCTCAAAAAATATAGTGAGAAGTTTTATAAATTGTGTCACCATGATGCCTACGGCTGTGACATATAATGTGATATATAATCCCGAAAAATAGTAAAAGTATTCAAAGTTCATGACAGTTCAGTTAATGGCTCCCAGGTTCAGGGAAAGCTGATTTGAGGAACACTGGAATACTCTGAAGACGCAGCTGAGATGATCAAACAGCCAAGCCGAGTTGAGACCACAACTCCTGGATGAGATTGCCTGCTGAGCCACTGGAATACCTGGAAGCTTCCACGTTGCAACAAGACCATTTTTCTCCTCCTTCAGGCCCTGGAGCCTTGGCCCAACCTGCAAGTCTGGGCTGGAGGAGTAAGCCCAGGACCTGTTGCTCACTCTCCCAGGAGAACCCCAGGCTGGGTTGGAATAGTATTTGGCTCATCCTGGCATTGCTGCTGCTGGCGGCCCCCTCCTTCATCCACCACCCTCCAGGCATAAAGTAAAAGAAAACAAAGAAAAAATGAAGGGAAAAAGTTCAATAAAAAGAAAACAAGAGCACTCTTGTGTGGATCTTATGCTTGCTCTCTGTGTAGATATGAAGACGTTTTATCTTTTTTTGTCATTGGTATTAGAACATAGAACATAGAACAGTATAGCACAGAACAGGCCCTTCAGCCCACGATGTTGTGCCGACCATTGATCCTTATGTATGCACCCTCAACTTTCTGTGACCATATGCATGTCCAGCAGTCTCTTAAATGTCCCCAATGACCTTGCTTCCACAACTGCTGGCAACGCATTCCATGCTCTCACAACTCTCTGTGTAAAGAACCCGCCTCTGACATCCCCTCTATACTTTCCTCCAACCAGCTTAAAACTATGACCCCTCGTGCTAGCCATTTCTGCCCTGGGAATTAGTCTCTGGCTATCAACTCTATCTATGCCTCTTATTATCTTGTATACCTCAATTAGGTCCCCTCTCCTCCTCCTTTTCTCCAATGAAAAGATTCCGAGCTCAGTCAACCTCTCTTCATAAGATAAGCCGTCCAGTCCAGGCAGCATCCTGGTAAACCTCCTCTGAACCCTCTCCAAAGCATCCACATCTTTCCTATAATAGGGCAACCAGAACTGGACGCAGTATTCCAAGTGCGGTCTAACCAAAGTTTTATAGAGCTGCAACAAGATCTCACGACTCTTAAACTCAATCCCCCTGTTAATGAAAGCCAAAACACCATATGCTTTCTTAACAACCCTGTCCACTTGGGTGGCCATTTTAAGGGATCTATGTATCTGCGCACCAAGATCCCTCTGTTCCTCCACACTGCCAAGAATCCTATCCTTAATCCTGTACTCAGCTTTCAAATTTGACCTTCCAAAATGCATCACCTCGCATTTATCCAGGTTGAACTCCATCTGCCACCTCTCAGCCCATCTCTGCATCCTGTCAATGTCCCGCTGCAGCCTACAACAGCCCTCTATACTGTCAACGACACCTCCAACCTTTGTGTCGTCTGCAAACTTGCTGACCCATCCTTCAATCCCCTCATCCAAAGTCATTAATAAAAATTACAAACAGTAGAGGCCCAAGGACAGAGCCCTGTGGAACACCACTCTCCACTGACTTCCAGGCAGAATATTTTCCTTCTACTACCACTCGCTGTCTTCTGTTGGCCAGCCAATTCTGTATCCAGACAGCTGAGTTCCCCTGTATCCCATTCCTCCTGACCTTCTGAATGAGCCTACCATGGGGAACCTTATCAAATGCCTTGCTGAAGTCCATATATACCATATCCACAGCTCGACCCTCATCAACTTTTCTAGTCACATCCTCAAAGAACTCGATAAGGTTTGTGAGGCATGACCTGCCCCTCTCAAAGCCGTGTTGACTGCATTTGATCAAGCCATGCTCTTCCAGATGGTCATAAATCCTATCCCTCAGAATCCTTTCTAACACCTTGCAGACGACAGACGTGAGACTTACTGGTCTGTAATTGCCGGGGATTTCCCTATTTCCTTTCTTGAAGAGAGGAATTACATTTGCCTCTCTCCAGTCCTCAGGTACGACTCCAGTGGAGAGTGAGCATGCAAAGATCTTCGCAAGTGGTGAAGCAATTGCATTTCTTGTTTCCCAAAGCAGCCGAGGACAAATCTGGTCCGGGCCTGGCGACTTGCCAATCTTAATGTTTGACAAAATTTTCAGCACATCAGCTTCCTCTATCTCTATCCATTCCAGCATGCACACCTGCTCTTCAAAGGTTTCATTCACTACAAAGTTCGTTTCTTTTGTAAAGACAGAAGCAAAAAACTCATTTAGGGCTTCCCCTACCTCCTCAGACTCCACTCACAAGTTCCCTATGCTATCCCTGATCGGCCCTACTCTTTCTTTGACCATTCTCTTATTCCTCACATAAGTGTAAAATACCTTTGTGTTCTCCCTAATCCGTTCTGCCAAGCCTTTCTCGTGCCCCCTCCTGGCTCTCCTCAGACCATTTTTGAGCTCCTTCCTTGCCTGCCTGTAATCCCTCTAGAGCTGAGCTTGACTCTAGCTTCCTCCACCTTATGTAAGCTACCTTCTTCCTTTTGACGAGAAGCTCCACCGCTCTCGTTATCCAAGGTTCCTTTATCTTACCCCTTCTTGCCTGTCTCAGAGGGACATATTTATTCATCACTCGCAACAACTATTCCTTAAACAGGCTCCACATGTCTATAGTGCCTTTACCATGGAACAATTGCTCCCAGTCCATGCTTCCTAACTCATGTCTAATCGCATCATAGTTTCCTCTTCCCCAATTAAATGTCCTCCCATTTTGCCTAATCCTCTCCTTCTCCATAGCTATGTAGAATGTGAGGCTGTTATGGTCACTGTCACCAAAATGGTCTCCCACCACAAGATCTGATACCTGCCCCAGCTCCTTTCCGAGCACCAAGTCTAGAATGGCCTCTCCCCTCATCGGCCTGTCAATGTACTGCATTAGGAAACCCTCCTGAACACACCTTACAAAAACAGCTCCATTCAAATCTTCTGCTCGAAGGAGGTTCCAATCAATATTAGGAAAGTTAAAGTCACCCATTACAACAACCCTACTACGTCCGCACTTTTCCAAAATCTGCTGACCTACGCTTTCTTCAATCTCCCTGCTGCTATTGGGGGGCCTGTAGTAAACCCCTAACGAGGTGACTACTCCCTTGCTGTTCCTAATTTCCATCCATACTGACTCAGTAGGCAGATCTTCCTCGACAATGGAAGCTTCTGTAGCTGTGATACCCTCTCTGATTAGTAGTGCTACACCCCCTCCTCTTTTTCCCCCCTCCCTATTCTTTTTAAATGTTCTAAACCCTGGAACATCCAGCAACCATTCCTGCCCCCGAGAAACCCATGTCTCTGTTATGGCCACAACATCATAGCACCAGGTACTGATCCATGCTGTAAGTTCATCACTTTTATTCCTGATACTCCTTGTGTTAAAGCAAATACACTTTAACTGATCCCTTGGTTCCTTCCCAGGAAAATCCTTCCCACTAGCTGGTCTACCTCTTGCTACTGCCTCACCTGCATCAACTCTCACGTCTGGTGTACAGCTCAGGTTCCCGCCCCCCTGCCATACTAGTTTAAACCCTCTCGAACTACTCGAGCAAACCTTCCACCCAGGACATTGGTCCCCTTCCAGTTCAGATGCAACCCGTCCTTCTTGTACAGGTCCCACCTTCCCCAGAAGGCATGCCAATTATCTACATATCTGAAGCCCTCCCTCCTACACCAGCTGCGCAGCCACGTGTTAAGCTGCGCCCGCTCCCTGTTCCTCGCCTCGCTATCTCGTGGCACCGGTAGTAAACTAGAGAACACTACTCTGTTTGTCCTGCTTTGCAGCTTCCATCCTAACTCCCTGAAATCACTTTTTATATCCTCAATCCTTTTTCTGGCTATATCATTAGTGCCAATATGTAACACGATTTCTGGCTGTTTGCCCTCCCCTTTTAGAACGTTATACACCCGATCGGAGACGTCCTGGGCCCTGGCACAAGGGAGGCAACGTACCTTCCGGGAATCCCGATCCTGACCACAAAATCTCCTGTCGATTCCCCTACCACGAGTACTTTTCTATTCTGCCCCCTTCCCTTCTTTGCCACAGTGTCAGGCTCAGTGCTAGAGAACTGACTACTATGGTTTTCCTCTGGTAGGTCATCCCCCCCAGCAGTATCCAAAACGGTATACTTATTGCTGAGGGGAATGTCCACAGGGGATCTCTGCACTGTCTGTCTGTCCCCTTTCCTCCCCCTAACTGTAACCCATCTATCCTTGTCCTGAGCCTTAGGAGTGACCAACTCCCGGTAACTCCTCTCAATTACCCCCTCTGCCTCCCGAATGATCCGTAGTTCATCCAGCTCCAGCTCCATTTCCCTAACACGGTTTTCAAGGAGCTGTAGTTGGGTGCACTTCCCGCAGATGTAGCCAGCGGAGACGTGTGCCATGTCTCCCACCTGCCACATTCTGCAGGAGGAGCAAGCAACTGCCCTAGCATCCGTACCCCACTTATCTGAATACCCACTCAGTACTAAAGTAGAAAGCTTAGTTGAAGTTGCTATAAAATTAATAACAAACTTATATTCAATGGAGAAAGTTTCGAATGAACCTTACCTTATTAACTAGGTTAGAGGAGGAGGGTGGGTGGGAGACACTACGGTTGTAGAGTCTCGGGTTTAGCCGCCTTGCTGATATATATGGTCACTGCTTTCCTTCCCGGCTGCCCCTCTGGCCCTCGTCACTTCGTCCGCTGCTCCCGCTCCTTCTGTGAAAGAGAAAAACACCGCTGCCCGCTACCGGTCAGTAATTTTTAAAAAACTGCCTTACCTTAGCTGCAGTCTTCCAGGTTCATCTTACCTCCGCTGCTGCTCATACTCAAAGTGGCCGTTGGCTGTTTTTCTTGATGGTTATGACTTGTACTATCCACAGCAAAAACAGGTGGTTGATTCGACATTATCTATCCTAAGCAGGGGGGGGTGAATGACCTACTCCTGCATTGCTATGCTGTTGAGTGGTTAGCTGTTAATTTCATGAACAGTAGCTAACCCAACGCTGTATCATTGAGCCCATTTACAATCTTCATTTGAGTTTCACCTCCCAATTGTTTCACTATGAATCAGGATTCTCTCTTGGTGGGTTAAAAACATGAGAGAAATGTAAAGACCTATGAGTGCTGAGAACTGTTGGGAGTTCTTGATTTGTCACACTTCATTTCAGACTAGCAAGTACAATCAGAAGGTTTACTCAGGGTCTGTTGTAGTCTGCATTGTCCAGCACTACATGGGGATTTTTTTTTAAAGTTAAGATGCTGGTGAAGAGGGAGTGAATGGATAATCCCAGAGGAGACGTGCTTTAATCGGAAAGTTAATTTGCGTTGCCCCACAAACTTCCACATACAAAATGTTTTGAAGAGCTTTGAATTTGGTATTTCCATTAATTGGCAAAGTCATGAAAATCTAAGGGCAGCAAGAAGTGGCTCAATTTATAATGTTAGACCACATACCTTGGGTGAATTCTTATTAGATCCTGTGTTCTGAAGCAGGTTTCACAAGGTCAATTGAAATTATCACTACCTCACGCATCAGAGAATATGGTAAGCAGAAATTTTGGCTTGTTAGCTCCCAAAGTCACTAACAGTTTATAAAAACAATCACCGACTGTACAAGTTTTCATTCACTGGTTAAATCCAAGCATTTTCCATGAACTATTCTTGGAGTTTGCAATAGTGTGCCTCAATTTTGTGCGTGTGTATATTAGTACAAGGTGTGCAATGATCAGCATTAGGTTCAGAGGGTAGCGTCAATGTAAAGTACAGATGGAGTGAGGTATGCCTTCTCCAGGTACCAATTCATACTTAGAATTAGAAGCTCATTCTGCTTGCAGAAGGAGAGCAAAATACTAAAATGAAGGTCATTTCTACAGCTCACACTGTAACAAAGCTCTTATGGGTAAATCTTGGCAGCTGTGTCATTTGATCTATATGTTTGGAAATTGAGGTACATTGATCCAGCTGATGAACATGCTGCTGAAAAATAAATGCACATCCCATTATCAGTTTAATGTAATTCCATCCTGAGATGTTAAATCTGTAGCCAACTGAGTTGAAAGAGGTTAAAATGAAGAACTGTGGATATTGGCAATCTGAAACTTAAAATAGAAATTGCTGCGGAAATTCAGCAGGTCTGGCAGCATCTGTGGAGAGAAATCAGAATTAATGTTTCCGATCTAGTGACCCTTAGGTTCTGATGGTAGCTAGGCAAAAGTGGCATTTTTCCTGGAGGCAAGGGTGTTAGGCAGACAAAGAAGTGAGAGGATAGATGAGGTGGAGATGGAGCCCAGAGAGAGAAAACAACAATCACCGAAGACTGAGATGGATGATAGTAAGCTCACTATTAGTAATAGTATAAATAGTAAGTTTAAGAGAAAGAAAAGCTAGTAATAGGGATGGTGGAAGAAGTTCAATTCATAACATTATCAAACTTGAAGCTGAGTCCTGAGAGCTGCAGGGTCCTCAAGCAGAAAATGAGATGCTTTTCTTCCAGCTTGATTGCAGCAGTCCCAAGACCAAAATTGTTGACCAGAAAACATGGTGCTGTGTGGAAGTGGCAGGCAACTGGAAGCTTGGGGCCATTTCTGCTGACCATAAGTGCTCCTTAAATAGTCATCCAGTCCATGTTTTGTCTCCTCAGTGCCACATTGTGAGCAGCAAATACAGTAGATTAGATTGAGTAAAGTGCCGATAAATCATTACTTCACATGATAGCTGTGTCTGGAACCTTGCATAACGTGGTGAGGAAGTAAATGGGCAGATGTTACCTCTTCTGTGATCGCATGGGAAGGTACATGGGGGTGTGGGGAAGTGTTGGGAGTGAAGGAGGACTGGACCAGGCTGTCCTAGAGAGAATAGTCCTTGTGAAATACTGACAATAGAGAGGATTGAAATGTGTCTCATCGTGGCATCCCTCTGGAGGTGACAGAAATGGTGGCTTGTGAACCTTTGGATATGGATGGAAAGTGAGGGCCAGGGTATATGATTGGTGTTGTGGGAGGGGATGGAATTAGTGAGGGTAGAAGTGTAGGAAATGTGCCAATATGAGTAAGGGCCCTGTCAACCACAGTGGCAGGGAATCTTGGGCTAAGGAAAAAGGTGTACGTTTCTGAGGACACCTGCGGAAGGTAGCGTCATTGGAACAGATGCGATGGGAAAGGAAAATAAGGGAAAAGGGAATGGGATCTTTTTAGGAATCAGATTTTTAGGATGTATAGTTCTAGTAATTGTGGGAGTCAGTGGGTTTGGAGTGGTTACGCATGGCTACCCAATCCCCAGAGATGAAAACAGATGTTGAGGATGGGAAGGCAGGCGTTAAGAGATGGACCAGGTGAATGCGAGACTGGGTGACCACTTTGCAGAATGTCTGTGTTCTGTCTGCAAAAATGATTCTGAATTTCCAGTCAACTGTCACTTCAACACACCACTGTGTTCTCTGGCTAACATTTCTGTCTTAGGCTTGCTATGGGACTCCGGTGAGGCTCAGGGCAAGCTGGAAGATCAGAAACTAATTTTCTGCTTGGGATGCTGACTCTTTCTTTCTTTTTCCTGAACAAAATATTTTCATAACCTGTACATCTTCCTCAATGAACTTTACCCACCCCAACTTCCCAGGCCTGACTATGACATTGGCTGCTTTCAGCACAGCCGACCCACATGCACCTACTTATTGTGCATGTTATCAACATTTCTCCTTTGGCTTACTGTCATCGATCTGTTTATCTGCCAAATTGCCTTCCTCCCTTTCTAGGCCCTGTCCCAACCTATCCTTTTAACTTGTTTCTGTCCAACTCCCCACCATCCCTGTCTTCAGCATAATTACTAACTTCTCCTAGCTACGATCAGTCCTGGAGAAGGGTCATTCGACTTGAAATGTTAACTCTCTTTTATCCCCATTGATGTTTCCAGGCTTACTGAGTTTCTCCAGGGATTTCTGTTTTTGTTCCAGTTCATTTGAGTATTGGGAGAGGGTGAAAATGGCAGACCCCGTGGTGTGCTGAGAGTTGCTGCACCAGGTTTACAGTCTACAATTCTTCTGATTTTATTACATTCTCTGATGTCATCCTTAGAATGATTGGTGACACATGGATTCTAATAACACATGCCTCACAAGGATTGTTGACGCATAACTTCTACATGCTGCCATTCTGCTGGATCATAGCATGTTGTCTCAGACACAGGAATTTTGTCTCTTGTGCCATATTGTTGCATGAGAAGGATGCCAAAAAAGGCAGGATATACTATAGCGAGGAGGTGAAGACAGGTGTGAGAAAAATCTGTGGGTCATGACAGATCACTCACCATGAAGGTTCGCAGAAAATAACACAGCCTCAAATTTGTAAAATCCAACTTTGTGTAATTGTGCATGTACAATGTGATGCAACTGGTCCTGCACCTCAGTGGCCAAACTTGCTTTGGAGAGAATGTGGTACATGATAAACTCTTTGTGTCTATAGTCCAGCTTTGTAAGGTTACCCATTCTGTTGTGAAAATGACCCAACTCATCAGGCAAACCAAAAACTCAAGCCTTTGGTTTACTGGCTACATTGAAGCCTCCAAGATGCATTCCTGTCAGTGCCAAGAGTTGAGGTCACTGACAGTGTGCAAGCCTAGGTCATGGAAATTTTCTGCTCATTCGTGTTCTCCAAGCACAAGAACAGGACCTTTGAGCAAAGGAGGTAGAATATAACATCAAGTTATTTGCCTTGATGCATTGATTCAAGAAATGCTATGTTTGAAACTGCATGTTATTTGGCTTTTTAGATTCTGAATTTGGCTTTGTGTCCCCACTGCCTGTTTCAGTACCAGCAATGGAACTTGAACAACAAGACCATGAATGAGGGCTTCCATTCAGTATGTTAGTAGGATGAAACAACAGGATATTTAGAGTGAAAAATTGTATAGGTGCTTTGTTGCTACAATAATAACTTTGACATTTATGCAGTATCTTTTAATCTCTTTTTTTTCTGAGAAGACTTGTAGCTTGAGTTGTGGATGAGGGTTGTAGACTTGCTCACTGAGCTGGTATGTTTGATTGCAGATGTTTTGTCACCCTGCTAGGTCAGCATTTTTGTTCCATCCTGCTTGTTATTTAAATGCCTTGGAACTCCGTCGACAAACACATTGAACTGGACCTGAAATACAAACTGCTGAAGAACAAAAGGGGTAGTAATACCAACCAGCAAACCGAGGCATATAAATAACACAGAACATAGAACATAGAACATTACAGCACAGTACAGGCCCTTCGGCCCTCGATGTTGTGCCGACCTGTCATACCGATCTGAAGCCCATCTAACCTACACTATTTCCATGTACGTCCATATGCTTGCCAATGATGACTTAAATGTACTTAAAGTTGGCGAATCTACTACCGTTGCAGGCAAAGCGTTCCATTCCCTTACTACTCTCTGAGTAAAGAAACAACCTCTGACATCTGTCCTATATCTTTCACCCCTCAATTTAAAGCTATGCCCCCTCGTGCTCACGTCACCATCCTAGGAAAAAGGCTCTCCCTAGCCACCCTATCTAACCCTCTGATTATTTTATATGTCTCAATTTTTTTTTTGAAAACAGCCTCAAGTCTCTCAGCCTTTCCTCATAAGACCTTCCCTCCATACCAGGCAACATCCTAGTAAATCTCCTCTGCACCCTTTCCAAAGCTTCCACATCTTTCTTTTAATGCGGTGACCAGAACTGTACACAATACTCCAAGTGCGGCTGCACCAGAGGTTTGTACAGCTGCAGCGTAACCACTTGGTTCTGGAACTCGATCCCTCTATTAATAAAAGCTAAAACACTGTATGCCTTCTTAACAGGCCTGTCAACCTGGGTGGCAACTTTCAAGGATCTGTGTATATGGACACCGAGATCTCTCTGCTCATCTACACTACCAAGAATCTTACCATTAGCCCAGTACTTTGCCTTCCGGTTACTCCTACCAAAGTGCATCACCTCACACATGTCCACATTAAACTCCATTTGCCACCTCTCAGCCCAGCTCTGCAGCTTATCTATGTCTCTCTGCAACCTACAGCATCCTTTGTCACTATCCAATAACAAGCAGGATGGAACACCAACACTTCACTGGAGGGACACACTGACCATGTTACTGAGCAGGGTGATGAAATGTCTGCAATCAAACACTCTGGCTAAGTGAGCAAGTCTGCAGCCTCATTATCTTTCAGCTTCCAAGACATTGCACAAGTACATTATAAAACAAATTTGTCAGTCACATATGATTTTTGTGTGGACGACCAAGGACATGCTAGATTTTCAGGAGTATCTGAAATTTTGAGACAGTGGACAGAGGTTTACGGAGGGAATTCCAGATCTCAGAATTGTCACAATCCCTGTTCTTCAATGGAAAATAAATTTTTAGAAATTTAATGTTACATTTACCAAAGATTCTCACTGAAGCAGCCCAATTTTAATTGCTGTGCCATCTTTGTGATGACCTTTGGCTGGGAGGTGGCGCAGGATCACTCGGTTAACTTCGCTATTTTGGTTCAGGCTTTTCTACAGGATTGTGACAACCCTGAACTCTGGAAATCCCTCCCTTAACTTTGCTCAGAAGTAGATACTTTGGTTTTACAGTAGGTTGAAAGATTTCCTGGCACTTACTAATTGTAGTTTATGATCAGTATTTTGCTGTCTTTACCAAATTTGCTGTATTTCTAGCTGTAGGTCAGCAAAGACTCCATACCTAAGCAAAAAAGGAGGCACAGCAAAAAATATTGGCATTTCAGGTATATCTTTATTAAGGTATCCCAACCTATTTGGAGATAGTGATCTCCGGTATTATTTTTCGATGTTTAACTATTTTAAACGAAGGGTTCTTTTCAAATTAACAGAAGCTTTCCCCTAAAGCTTCCACATCCAGAAAAAATCAACTGAAACTGGTTGAAGACTGAGACTGGATCTCACAGCCCCTTATTGGAAATAACAGTCTCTAACTGGCATATGCCATGAGCAATCTAAGCAACTGGGAAATCCGACAGGAAATCTCTGGCATTAGATTTGTCAGCTGACTTTGGCTGTAATCAATTATGATTTGCTGGAAACTGTTGACTTCTAAACTGAAAACTGCCTACGCACAGAAGTCTGCAGATGTTGTTCCTGCTCCACTGTGCCAGCTAACAAATAGCATGGTCCGTATTCCAGTATGTCAGTTCACAGATTGTCTGGTCTCCATCTTCCACTGTGTCAATGTTTCTCTTTGTCTCAGATTCACTAATTTCTGTACCCTCGTCACCATGTGCTGGTTAACAAATTTTGTCAATTGTTGTTGTGTGCCAGTTATCTGATTGTGTTCAGACTCTTTGTTGAGTTGGTAGAATGTCTCCAATGTTTCTCCTCCTGCCAGAAAGGCAAGTTTGATGAGATGTGGTAGACAGTCCTAGAGAGAGGGTCATAACAATGCTAATATATGAATGGGATCACCTAGAGTTGAGGCGAATGCTTTTGTCTCCCTTTTGTCCTCACTTTGCAGCCCAAATTTCCAGTGTCGATATCATTTGATATCCCTGGCTGGTATTCATTATGGCTGCTGCAGCATTCCAGAGCACTGCACAAGTCTAGCTTTGGCACTTTGCTTGGAATGAACAAATTGCCCCAATTTCTTTAGAGGACCACACTGGGAATCTGATCTGCAGTTATATAAAATCTGTTCAGTCCACATGGTTAGGGTTCTCCCAGCTTGAACTTTAAATGAATTACATCAACAGTGGATGCCTCTCAATTGTTGCAGCATAGCCATTCTGCCCAAAATGATATGATATCAACATGCATTTTAATCCATATCATGGATTTAAGAAATTGCAGAGCAATTTTAATGAGAATGTGGGCAGATATAAGTTGTAGGCCATAAATGGAAGGCCAGCAGCAACTTGCCTAGGACTGGATGATTTTGGATACCAGCATTATTAGTCTGGTCTATGAGAGCATGGCAATTGTAGTGATTGTAACAAGGTCAGTGAGGTGGGCCTCATAGAATATGAGTTCCCTGATGGGAGCTGTTAATCTGGTCAAATCAGGGAGCTCTATCTCTATGAACAGGAGTATCAAGGGTTTTGTTTACTCTAAGTTGGTTCTATCGTGCAGAACTTTATCCGACGTCTTGCTGAGTCCATATAGACAACATATATTGCTCTACCTTCATTAATCTTCTTTGTCAATACTTCAAAAAAACTCAATCTAGTTAGTGAGGCACCATTTTCCAAGCACAGAAGATGTAGACTATCCCTAACCAGTCCTTGCCTTACCAAATGCAAGTAAATCTTGTCCCTCAGAATCTCCTCCAACAACTTAGCCACCACTGGTGTAAGGCTCACTGGTCCTTCGGTCCTTGGCTTTTCCTGATGGCCTTTCCCAAATAAAGGCACCACATTAGCCAACCTCCAGCCTTCTGACACCTCATCCATGGCTATCGATGATACAATCTCTTGTCTAGCTTCAGCACCCGCTTTTCTGTAATATGAACTCTTTTCAAGCCATCACTATTTATTTCCCCAAGTTCTCTAGCTTCCAAGTTCTTCACCGTAAATACTGACATGAAATATTTGTTTAGCATCTCATCCATCTCCTGCAGTTCTACATATAGACAGCCATGTCGATCTTTAAGGTGCCCTGTTCTCTCCTGAGTTCCTTAATATACTGAGATAATTCAGTTTCTTTTTAACTGTATTTGCCAAAGCTATCTCAAGGTCCCTTCTTACCTTCCTGATTTCCCTCTAATGTAAACTCCTACTTCTCTTATACTGTACTAGGGATTCACTCGAATCCAGCTGTCTGCACCTGACGTATGCCTCTTTTTTTTGACCAGACCCTCAGTTTTCTGGTTATCCAGCATTCCCTACCAGTCATACTATTCACATTAACAGGAACATACTGCCTCTGAACTCGCTAATTATTTTTCAAGGCTTCCCACTTCTCAATTGTCCCTTTAACTGCAAAGAGCCTCCCCCAATCAACTTTTAAAAGTTCCTGTCTAATACCATTAAAATTGGCCTTGCTTCAATTCAGACTTTTAACTTTTTGGACAGTTCTATCCTTTACCATAACTATTTAAAACTTACAGAATTATGATCACTTAAAGTGATCTACCCCACTGACACATTGGCCACTTACCCTGCCTTATTCCCCAACAGAAGGTCAAGTATTGCTCCTTCTCTAGTAGGTATATCCATTTGTTGAATACCGAAATTTTCTTATACACATTTAACAAATTCCTCCACATTCAAACCCTTAACACCCTGACAGTACCTGTCTATGTTTGGAAAGTTACAATCTCCTACCATTACAACCCAATTATTCATACCGATATCTGATATCTCCTTACATACAATATTTGCTTCTCAACTTTCCATTGGCTATTGCAGGGGCCTATAATGCAATCTCAACAAGGGGACTATCCCTATTTTATTGCTCAGTCCCAGCCATGTAACTTCACAGGACGATCTCCTAGGAACATCCTCCCTAAGTACAACCATAAACTTTCCTCTAACCAAAATGCCACTGCCCCTCCTTTTGGCTCCCCTTCAATCCTTCCTATGGTATCTACATCCCAGAACATTAAGCTGCCAGACCTGTCCCTGTCCAAGCCACATTCCTGTAATAGCCATGATATCGCAGCCCCACGTTTCCAACTATGCCCTAAGTTCATCTGCCTTACCTGCAGGTATCTTGTATTGAAGTAAATGTAGTTTAATTTATCAGTCTTACCTCATTCTCTGCCAAACTCTTGTCTACCTTGGCTATTTGACTTCCTCCCCTTGGCTAGTATGCCAGCCTTAGCCTTTTTTCTCATTATGGCTTGGTTTCCCACCCAACAACCCCCACCCCCCCACCCCCCAACCTTTGAGTTGAAAGGATATTCTGCACCATCTCTGAGACATCTTTGACCCTGGCACCTGGGAGGCAACACACTATCCTTCACTTCGTCACTGTAGGCACAAGGCAGTTTGTGCACTAATTATTCAGATGGCCACTTGGGGCAGTTCAGGTTTGTTTCTTCTTTGCCCTTCTTCCCATATTGTTGGGCATTCCTCTGGACTGTGGAAATAGTATTGACCCAGATGGCAACCTGAGATCAAGCTGGCAATTCCTGGTGGTAAGGTGGGCTCTGCCTCTTCTTGAAGGAAGAAGATGGCCCTTCTCTGTACCACCTCATCAGCCAGGACCTCCAAGTATTTGTTTTGGTTTATCCTCCTATTCTGTAGACAGTGAAAGGCAATTCACCCACCCTCCTGCAAAAATTCCATCCCCTATTCCCATTTCCTCCGCCTCCACCGCATCAGCTCCCAAGATGAGGCTTTCCACTCCTGCACATCCCAGATGTCCACGTTCTTCAAGGACCGCAACTTTCCCCCCACGGTGATCGAGAACGCCCTTGACCGCGTCTCCCGTATTTCCCGCAACACATCCCTCACACCCCGCCCCCGCCACAACCGCCCCAAGAGGATCCCCCTCGTTCTCACACACCACTCCACCAACCTCCGGATACAACGCATCATCCTCCGACACTTCTGCCATCTACAATCCGACCCCACCACCCAAGACATTTTTCCATCCCCACCCTTGTCTGCTTTCCGGAGAGACCACTCTCTCCGTGACTCCCTTGTTCGCTCCACACTCCCCTCCAACCCCACCAGACCCGGCACCTTCCACTGCAAGTGCAGGAAGTGCTACACTTGCCCCCACACCTCCTCCCTCACCCACATCCCAGGCCCCAAGTTGACTTTCCATATCAAGCAGATGTTCACTTGCACATCTGCCAATGTGGTATACTGTATCCATTGTACCTGGTGTGGCTTCCTCTACATTGGGGACACCAAGCGGAGGCTTGGAGACCGCTTTGCAGAACACCTCTGCTCGGTTCGCAATAAACAACTGCACCTCCCAGTCGCGAACCATTTCAACTCCCCCTCCCATTCCTCAGACGACGTGTCCATCATGGGCTTCCTGCAGTGCCACAATGATGCCACCCGAAGGTTGCAGGAACAGCAACTCATATTCTGCTTGGGAACCCTGCAGCTCAATGGTATCAATGTGGACTTCACAAGCTTCAAAATCTCCCCTTCCCCCACTGCATCCCAAAACCAGCCCAGTTCGTCCCCTCCCCCCACTGCATCCCAAAACCAGCCCAGCCTGTCTCCGCCTCACTAACCTGTTCTTCCTCTCACCCATCCCTTCCTCCCACCTCAAGCTGCACCTCCATTTCCTACCTACTAACCTCATCTCACCTCCTTGACCTGTCTGTCTTTCCTGGACTGACCTATCCCCTTCCTACCTTCCCATCTCTACTTTCCTCTCCACCTATCTTCTTTTCTCTCCATCTTCGGTCCGCCTCCCCCCTCTCCCTATTTATTCCAGAACCCTCTCCCCATCCCCTTCTCTGATGAAGGGTCTAGGCCCGAAACGTCAGCTTTTGTGCTCTTGAGATGCTGCTTGGCCTGGTGTGTTCATCCAGCTTCACACTTTGTTATCTTGGATTCTCCAGCATCTGCAGTTCCCATTATCACCGAAAGGCAATTCTTGGTTGACAATTCTTGACCTACTGTACGGCTGGTCTTTAAATATGGTGCCAGCACCAGGAATCCCAGGAGGCCCCAACAATGGTGAATATTTCTGCCTGTCTTGAAAGGACATGATAACCAGGCCATTTTAGAGGGGTGGTGTGTAGGTAACGAGGAGAGTTCAGAAAGACAGCATGAGAAATCGTGCTCCAGCTCACAGAAAGAAGCTTCCTATGAAACTTACTGAAACTGACACTTAGCTGATTTCTAACAGAACTGTGTAACCACGTTGATTGTTTAAAACCTGATCTGATTTATTGATATTCTTTAGGGAACGAAATTTTCTATCATGACTTGGTATAGTCTACGTGTGAATCCAGATTTAAAGCAGCGTGATTGCCTCTTAGCTGGCAAGAGGCAGTGATGGGCAGTAAATGTTAGTTTGGCAGGTCACTGCTACATCTCATGCACAAATAAAAGAAATACGTACAGGGTTTTTGTTTATTCCAATTCCAAGCTAATGGAAAATATATTCTGTTACAGAAATTCACTCAGCAAGGAATGTTTCGCTTCTGCCTATGTCAAAACATGAGCAAACCAATGAGATCTGGAATATCTCAGAAGGGAAACAGCACTAAAGTAAGCTCCCTGTGGTAGAAAGGAGCAGGGTTAGGATTGGCAGACAAACCCAGAGTTGTTGATCCCAAATGCAGTCATCTTGCCCTACCTAGAAATAATGAACATCAAGGGAGTAGCCTTCCTGGAGATGCCACCTGCCTGGGAACAGCGAGCTGACACTCAGGGATGAGCTCATAAGGAGGATTTTCTGTTGTGGTTTTTAAGCAGAAAAGTCATTTTCCAGTCTGTGAAGATGCAACATTGAAAAAGAAATGAAGTCTTAAGTGTTTTACACGTATGTATCAGTTTTATCATGAGCTAATCACATTTGAGAAGATTACCAAGGCTAAAGTTGTTTTAATTACTTTGTATAAAATTAAGAGTGCCCTTGTTCAAGTGGCTAGGAGGTACCTATTCTCCTTACCAGAAAGGCCAATACTTGAGAGAAAACATGTAAAGTAACTTTCTACAGGTTAGAGGGGAGTTGGGTAAGAAGTTTCTCACCCAAAGAGTTGTTCGTTTCGAATTCAGTGCATAAAATGAAGGGTTGAAGCAGAAACCCTCAACTCCTCAAACAAAAACCTGGACATGCATTTCAAGTGATTTAACCCACAGGATTATGAACTAAGAGGTAGAAAGTTACATGAATCATGAAAAGACTGAGGGGCATAAAAAGAATCTTTTCTGCTGGTCCCTCTGCAGATACGACAAATTTCTTGCTGTTGCAGGCGGCAGTTTGACCTTTGTTATTTATTGACTGACATTAATAGCACTCTGTAGAAATTGATAGAACCTGAGCTGGGTATGTTACTGACCCACTGTTCTACTGGTGCATTGTGAACAGGTTGAGTTTTTGTCTGGACTATAATACTGAAAAATACAGTAGGGCCTCTTAAAGGTGGCCTATCACCAAGACCAGCTTTGGACCACTAAAGGATGGACAACACTTTGAATCTTTTGAATGTTTACCCTATGTTGAGGGGAAGAAAAAGCACAGAGAGAACATTTACTGTTTACATGAACCCTATTTTAGTCTCTGTGTCGATGATCACTTGTGGCAAAGCATTTTTGCCTATGTTCAGGGGCTTTAAGTTCTCACTTGATTGGTTCTTCTGGTAACCATGGTTAATATTTCTGAAAAAAAAACTGGCAATCTGTCAAACATTCTGTTGGTATTTAACTGCACAGATCTTGTAAAATTTTCATTTACATTGTATTCTAAATGTGGTGAAACTGCTGATGGTACAACTAATGCTTATTGGAGGGTACAAGTCAAATTCTGTCAGAGTCATTGCACAGCATTTAAACATACTTCGTTCCTTGCCAACTTCTTCATTAAAATGGCTTCTGGATTCTTTCCTAATGCAGATTGACTCAAAAGTATCTTTCAATTTTGTCTTGGTATGTGGACAAACCTATTTAGCTGGGAAAACAAGGTCAAGCATGAAAGCTGACTTTGCAGGACACAGCCAAGCTGATAAGAGGAGGAGGTAACTCCAGGAAGTAGTGGGTTAGTAATGTCATTGTGACAAAAGTGAAACACAGCTTTTTGTATTGTACAAATATTACAGAAGACGAAAGAATTCCAAGTCTTTGTCTGTGATCTGCAGGTAGATGGCTGTTTTCTCATGTCTTGCATTAAAAATACTGAAATGGAACTAATTATATCAAGTAATAAGAACTCTAACTATCCAAAACAGAAAAACAAGAAGTTAAGTGACAAAATGGTTAGCTTCTGAACGTGAGTTCTTTTCCGTATGTAACCAGTGAGATGCAGACAAAACAGGGAGTTAGAAGAAATTGAGGTTGAACAGTTCACTGTCTGACATCACTTGCCCTAATATGACTAATGATGAAATAGTGCTTCTAAGCACTGTGAGCTGTGTTTATTTGCAAAGCTGCACAGATTTCTGACAACAAAATAAAAGCAGCTGTTGTTACGTTTACATGACCCTTTCCAAGAATGCACCAGATATTATGCTGTGTTTGTATCAGCGGTCATTTGAAAATACATGGTCACAAGAAGGGAGTAATTGTGATGTAGGTTAAAAAATCCACTTGGGAAAAGTGGCAGGTAGAATCCATGTAGATTTGCAAGGTTTGAACTGGGCCTCTTGCCAATTATGTGAAAAGTGCCAACTTTACTGTTGGAATGTACAAGGCAGTCCAAGTTTTTTTTGTTAAACAAAGAACTGCTCCCCTAAAGCTTGACTAAGGAACATTGACTAAAGAACTGAACAGAAATTTGAACATGTTAAGATTTCTGTCTGGACTTGTTTCTCAGAGAGTGGCCTACATAAGATGGATGGCTTGCACCTGAATTGAAAGGGGATCAATATCCTCATGAGGAGATTTGATGGTGCTACTCAGGAGGCATTAAACTTGGAAGCTGGGGGGTTGTAGGACCCAAAGACGTATTGAGAAAAGAGATGACTCTGAGGTTGAGAAGACTAGCAAATCAAATAGTCAAGGCAGGCAAAAGCAAGGCAGAAAACAAGGTAAGGTTGACGAATTAAGCTGCATGTATTTCAATGCAAGAGGCCTGACAGGTAAGGCTGATGAAATTAGGTCACGGTTATAAACTTTCCAATCATTGATTGAGACTGCCATAATGCTAAGGGGTTGGATGCCTTCAAGGCAGAGATCGACAAATTCTTGATCTCAAAAGGAATCAAGGGCTATGGGGAGAGTGCAAGGAAGTGGTGTTGAAATGCCCATCAGTCATGATTTAAATGGCGGCGTGGACTTGATGGGCCGCATGGCCTTACTTCCACTCCTATGTCTTATGGTCTTATGGTCTTATGGATGGCGAGGAATTCGTTAAGTGTATAAAAGAAAATGTTCTTAGTCAGTAATTAGATGTGCCAGCTAGAGAAGGAGAAATACTTGATCTTCTGTTGGGAACTAAGGCAAGGCAAGTGACTCAGGTGGCAGTGAGGAAGCATTTTGGGAAAAGTGATCATAATTCTTTCAGTTTTAAAAGTTATGGAATAGGATAGACTTGATCTAAAAGTTCGAATTTAGAGTAAGGCCAGATTTGACAGTATTGGGCAAGAGCTTTCCAAAGTTGATTGGGACAGGTTATTCACAGGTAAAGGGACACTTGGAAAGAGAGAAGTCTTTAAAAATGAGGTAACGAGAGTCCAGATGCAGAATGAGAGATAGTGGGGACTGCAGATGCTGGAGAATCCGAGATAACAAAGTGTGGAGCTGGATGAACGCAGCAGGCCAAGCAGCATCTCAGAAGCACAAAAGCTGACGTTTTGGGCCTAGACCCTTCGTCAGAGAAGGGTCTAGGCCCAAAACATCAGCTTTTTTGCTCCTAAGATGCTGCTTGGTCTTCTGTGTTCATCCAGCTCCACATTTTATCTCTTACTCCAGATGCGGTATGTTCCTGTTAGTGTGAAGGCAAGGCTGGTAGGTGTAAGGAATGCTGCATGACTAGAAAAATTGAAGCTATGGTCAAAAAAAGACACCTGTCAGATATAGACAGCAGAGATCAAGTGAATCCCTAGAAGAGTATAAAGACAGTTGGATTATACGTAAGAATGAAATCAGAAAGGCGACATAAGACAGCTTTGCAAAATGAAGATAAGGAGAATCCAAACAGATTCTACAAATACGTTATAAACAGAAGTGTAACTAGGGATAGAACAGGACGCCTCAAAGAATTATGGCGTCCCTACGATGTGGAAACTGGCCATTTGGCCCAAGTCCACACTGACTCTGTGAAGAGCATTCAACCACGACTTAGTCCCTGCGTTTCCTGTCGCTTACCAACCTAGCCTACACATCCCTGTACACTATGGGAAATTTATAATGGCTAATCCACCTAACCTGCACAGCTTTGGATTGTGGGAGGAAACCAGACCATCTGGAGGAAGCCCATGCAGACATGTGGAGAATGTCTGTGTGGAGTTTGCACAGTCACTTAAGGCTGGCATTGAATCTGGGTCCCTGTTGCTGTGAGGCAGCAGTGCTAACCACTGAGCCACCGTACTATCACTTTTCAAAAACTTTCTTATTTTTCCATTCCCACTTCAATATCAACAAGGCCATCTCTGTGTGGAACTGCAGGAATTGGGGGAGATACTAAATGAGTATTTTGTTTCAGTATTTAATGTGGAAAAGGTTATGAAAGCTAGAAAACTTGGAGATATAAATAATGATACCTCGAAGTTTCCAAATTACAGAGGAGAAGATGCTGGATGTCTGAAATTACAAAAAGGTGGATAAATCTTCAGGATCTGATCAGGTGTATCCTCGAACTTTGTGCGAAGCTAGGGAAGTAATTGCTGGGCCCACTGCTGAGATTTTTGTATCATGGTGAGATGCCAGAAGACTGGAGGGTAGCTAATGTGGTGCCATTATTTAAGAAAGATGGTCAGGAAAAGCCAGGGAACCATAGACTGGTGAGCCTGAGGTCAATAGTGATTACGTTTTTGGAGAAGATTCTGAAGGACAGGATTTACATGTGTTAGGAAAGGCAAGAGTTGATTAGAGATAGTCAACATAGCTTTGTTTGTCGGAAATTATATCTCAGTAACTTGATGGGGTTTTTTGTTTGAAGAAGTGATGAAGGATTGATAAAGGCAGAGCAGGGACTTGCCTATATCGACTCTCGTTATCTCCTTTTTGAAGGCTTCTCACTTTACCATTGCCCTTTTACCTGTGAATAGCCTCTCTCAATCAACTTTTGAAAGCTGTTGCCCAATACCACCACGTTTGGCCTTACTCCAATTGAGAACTTTAACTCTTAGATCAAGTCTATCCTTTTCCATAACTACTTTAAAACTGATAGAATTAAGATCACTTGCTCCAAAGTTCTTCCTCACTGACACGTCAGTCACTTGCCCTGCCTTAGATCGACAAGATTCCGCATAGTAGACTTCAGATTCCCTTCACTGTGTAAAGAGGCCATTTGGCCCAACAAGTCCACACTCGCCCTCTAAAGTACATCCCACCTGATCCCTGTAAACCTGCATTGCCCATGGCTAATGCACCTAACCCACACATCCCTGAACACTATGGGCGGGGGAGAATGTGCAAACTCCACACAGACAGTTGCTCTAAATTGGAATCGAACCTGGGTACGTAGTCCTGTGAGGCAGCACTGCTAACCACTGAGCCATCAGGCTGCACTGGACTGGTAAGCAAGATTAGATCACATGGAATTCAGGGAGAGCTAGCTATTTGATATAACATTGGCTTCAAGGTAGGAGACGGGGTGGTGGTAGAGGGTTGCTTTTCAGATAGGAGGCATATGACCAGTGGTGCTCTCAAAATTGGTGCTGGGTCCACTGCTCTTCATCGTTTATATAAAGGATGTAGATGTGAATATAGGAGTAATGGTTAGTAAGTTTGCAGATGACACCAAAATTGGTGTCGTGGACAGCGAAGGTTATCTCAAGAACATAACAAGAAACCTTGATCAGATGAAATGATTGGCTGAAGAGTGACAGATGGAGTTTAATTTACATAAAGGTGAGGTTTGCATTTTGGTATGGCAAATCAGGGCAGGACTCATACACTTCATGGTAATGTCCTGGGGAGTGTTGCTGAACAAAGAGACGTTGGGCTGCAGGGTTATAGCCCCTTGAAAGTGGGGTCTCATGGAAACAGGGTAGTGGACAAGGCGTTTGGTATGCTTGCCTATATTGGTCAGTGCATTGAGTATAGTAGTTGGGAGGTCGTGTTGAGGCTTTACATAACATTGGTTAGGCCACTTTTGGGATACTGCATTCGATTCTAGTCTCCGTGCTTTAGGAAGGATATTATCAAACTTGAAAGGGTGCAATAAAGATTTAGTAGGATATTGCCAGGCTTGGAGTGTGCGAGCAATTGGGACAGGCTGAGTAGGCTGGAGCTATTTTCCATGGAACGCCTGAGGCTGAGGGGTGACACTGTAGAGATTCATAGAATCATAACGGCATGGCTAAGGGTGAATAAACAAGATCTTTTCCACAAGGTAGGGGAGTCCCAAACTAGAGGGCAGAGTTTTAAGGTGAGAGTGCATCTTAAAAGGGACCAAAGGGGCAACATTTCATACAGAGGGGTTTGCATGTATGGAATGAGCTGCCAGAGGTAGTGGTCAAGGCTGGTACAATTAAAATATTTAAAAGGTGTATGAATAGGAAGGGTTTAGAGTGATGTGGGCCAAATGCTGGCATATGGGACTAGAGTAATTTAGGACATCTGGTTGGCATGGATGAGTTCAACCGAAGGGTCTGTTTACATGCTGTACAACTCATTGACTTTATAAGTGAACTGTGCAGCTGGGTGTCCTTGTCATTTTGGAACTTGACTGCTTGAGACAATGACAGTGCAGTGACACGTGATGCGTTCATCTGAGCTGAAGGGACTTGGCGCAAGAATGCAGGAACAGTGGGAGAAAGTAAGATCACTTCTATCAGGAATAACATCGTCTTCTGGAAAGCTGGAAAAGATTAAGAAAGGCATAATATATTGATGCAATCTTCTTTCAAAAATGAAGAAAATGTTTGTATCTTCAAAATAACTTAATCATTCTTGAGGGTAAGTATGTCTTTATCTCTTTTACCTGTCTGTTTAGACAAGCCAACAAAAAGCAGGTCATTATAAATCCTGTTTGGAGGTTGTCACACAACTATCAGCACTGAGCTTGAAAAATATTGACCAAATTGGGGGCACATCACTGCTCCTGGGACTCAAAAAATAGATCCTGTTGCAACTTATGAACACAACTTTTCAAATTCCTTGTATAAATGTTAATAGCAGTATTGCTGTGTTACACTTGAACTCAATTTTATATTCCTGTTTTACTTTATAGATGACTTGCATTCAACATCCTACCAAACATTAAAACTGTCTGCCTACGAGATTACAATCCCACAACAGTTGACAGAAAGAGAAAAGCGAGATGCTGGCCTATCTCCTTTTGCACAGGTGTGTTGGAAAATAATTGTGCCATTGACAAGTCTGACTTAACTGTGTTGTCAGTCTTTGTGATCAAGGGAAAAGTATGGGAAAATTGTTTGAAATCAGCTCGTGTAAACTGACATGTATTATTGTCAGTTTAGGAACATTTGAAGGAAATCTAGTCAAGGTGTTTAAAACAATTAAGGGATTCAAGAGGGTCTATGCAGAGAAATGTTTTTCTCTGAGCAAGTAATCCAAAGTAAGGGAGAACAGTCTTAAAAAGCAAACCAACTTGTTTAGGAATCATTACTGCAAATCGGGATGTTTTCTAACAGAGCAACATTACCAATTTTAGAAATGTGGTCCAAATGTTCTCAAAAAAAAAATCATCCTCACATATCAAATGTAATGTTTCTATCCAAGACCTTTTAAACTTATCAAATATCAGCAAAATACTGTGAATACTGGAAATTTGATAGAGAAACAGAAAACGTTGTAAATCCTCAGCTGGTCAAGCTGAATTTATGCAGAGACTAATCGAGATAATGGACTTGAAACACTATCTCTCTGTGGATGTTGCCCTACTTCTTTGAAATTGTTCTCTTTACCCGAGTAGGTGCTCACCTTTCTTCATTCACGATCTCTCAATTTCAGTTTCTGGTCTGCCCATATCATGAGCAAAAGTCTGAGCTGCTGCAGAAATTATTTTGCTCTCTCTTCTCATCCTTGATTTATTTCGCATCTTTGACACTGACCATGCTGTCACACATTATTAGTACATAGGAGAGGAAATGTGAATTGGGAGCAGGAGGAGACTGACCTCTCTACCTTGCTCTACCATATAACAAGCTCATGGCTAACCTGACTCTGGCCACAGTTCCACTTTGCTGCCAAACTGTGATAGCCATTGACTCTCTTGTTAATGAAGAATCAAAATACTTCTGCCTTCAAAATATTCGTTGAGTCTGTTCTGCATGAGAATCTTGACTCTCTGAGAGGTAATGATTTCTCCTCATTACTGTTTCAAATGCACAGGCCCTTATTTTCAAAATGTGAACTCCAGTTAGAGATTCTCCCACAAGAGGAAACATCCTCTACACAAGGCTAAACTGTCCAATCTTTTTGCATTGGACATTTATACCTATTCCAGCCAAGTAAACCTTCTCTGAACTGTTTCATTGAATGTACATCCTTTAAATATGTAAACCAGTACTGCACGTATACTACCCTAAAGCATAACCTCCCTACTTTTGATTCAATTTCCTTTTCAATAAACCAGTACATTCCATGAGCTTTCCTTATAACTTTCTGAACCTGTGCACTAACATTTTGTAATTCATGCACTGGGACACCCAGATCCCTCTGTATCTCAGAGTGCTACAATCTCTCAGCAATTTGAGAACATGCTTCTTTTTTATTCTTCCTGCCAAAATGGGACAGTTTCATTTGCTTTGAAATTTACCCACATTTGCCAGATCTTTGTCTACTCTCAAAACTTCTACCACTTTGCAGCATCCTTGCTTCATCTTCATAATTCCTTTCCTGCTTATATAGCTGTAGTGATTGTAACATGGTTAGCCAGCTACATGTCATAGAATCTGAATTCTGTGATTGAGGCTGTTAATGTGGTCCAATCAGGGAGCCCTGGCTGATAGATATAAACAGGAGTGTCAGACATTGTCAGACTCTGATTGCGGGCTTTGAAGGAACTGCATCAGTGTCAGGGACTTTGCACGTGTAAATAAAAGGTGACAATGTGATGGAATACCAGCCTCTGTGGAGATTATTTCAGTGGCAATGAGAATAAAGTATGCTCCTGAAGAAAATTGCTTGCAACAGTCATCTTTGAGTTCAAGTAAGCATTTCCGGATCATGCTGTTATTTGGGAAGCTTAACTCGTTTGATCCTCCATGAGGACTAGGCCCAGTATGTGGAAAGAATGCATTTTTATTTTCTCCAGGCAGATGAGTAATTCTGCTGACAGCATGTGGACCCACAGTTATTTTGGTTATTCCAAGCCTAACTTTCCTTGAGGCACCAGATATGAAAATCTTTCAAAACTTGATGGATTTAGTTAAGAAATATTATGACCAAAGCCGCCTCTAATTCTGAGATGCTGTCATTTTTTTCTTGGCAATTTGAGAACCAAGGAATCCATATCAGGATACTTGACTCGGTTAAGAAGACTGGTAGAGGCATGTGACTTCATTTTAACCCCTAATGAGATGCTGAGAAACCATTTGGTATATGGGATTAATACAAAAGCCCCTACTAGTTGAAGTGCAGCTGAACTTGAGACTGGCATTACAACTGGCTTTGTCATTTAGAAAATGCAACCAGTGGAGCACATGGGTTACAGGGTATTCCAATGGAAGTGGACACCCCCGCCAGTCCAACTGAGCTTGGGGAACACAAGTGAAGGCAATTGCGTAGCCTCATGCAGGACATATACTGAACAGTGGGACTCTGGGTCAGCCCGCAGCAAAACCTCAAAACAAAAGCAAGCCTTGGCCAAACAGTTAAAGTTTTCTTCAGGATCTGGGCCGGCGAGCCATTGTACAACCTGCCAGTATGCAGACTTGACTCAGCAAAAGAGTTCCACCAGACTTAAATTGAGCGAAAGAACTTAGGCCGGTATCCACGACAGTGCATGCACTGGAAAGACCACCTACATCTGGTTTGAAACAGTTACATTCCTTAGCAACATCCAAAACAAAACTAACTAAAATAAACATCTACCTAATTGGTCACCCAGTTCTAATGGTGGTTGATTCCGCTATGGCTGTTTCAGTGACCATAAAACCAGTCTTTAAGAAAATTCATTCTGGACTTGAATCCTCAAGTTTGTACAAGACCTTGGCTTGACTGAGTACCTTTCCTGGGGAGCCATTGCAGATTAAGGGTACAACTTCGGTTCCAGCCTCTTATGAGAAGCTCTGAGTTCTGAGGAAGTGTCACCGGATCCAAAACGTTAACTCTGTTTTCTCCTCCACAGATGCTGCCAGATCTGCTGAGCTTTTCCAGGAACTTTGTTTTTGTTTCTTATGAGAAGCAGCTGGTTCAGTTAGCACTGATCATAGTAGAAGGCTCTGGTTGAAGCTTAATGGGGCAAAATTGTTTTAGAAAGATTAATCTAGACTGGCTCAACATAGTTTGAGTAGAAAATGGCTGCCTGAGTGAAGCCCTACTTAAACACCTGGAAGATTTTCAGGAAGGTCTGGGGACTATCAAAGGAACCAAGGCCACTTTGCAAGATGTCCAGGCAGCATTTCATGATCTGCAAGCCCAGTAATTTGCCTTGGCAAAAGCAGAGGCAGAAATCAGCAGGCTGGAAAGCGAAGGAATCCTGAAACTAGTGCAGTTTGCGGAATGTGTGGAATTAGTTGTACCGATAGAGAAGCTCAACAGATATCTCTGCTTCTGTGGGGATTTTAAACAAACAGTAAAATGCTTTTTGCAGCTTTCAGATGAGGAATCTCAGAAGTATGCTACAATTAATACCCATAATGATTTGTGCCAATATATGAGACTGCCATTGGGGGTATCATCAGCCTGGCAATTTTACAGCAGGCAGTGGAGATATTTTACAAGGTCTACCCCCCAGTCTCCATTTATCCAGAGGATGTGCGAAAAACAAGGCAGGCCATTACGGAGCACTTAGAGAACTTGGATATAGTACTTTGACATTTCTCCTGGGGGATATGCCTTACAAGGGAAGAACTGTGTGTTCCTGGTAGCACAAGTTACCTGGTTGGATGACAGAGCTGACACAAACTTGGTCACACCTATTGGTAGATAAAGTGAGCATGATGAAAAGATGGCTTGGCTCCCATGTCTATTCTAGAGGCTAGGTCTTTCCTTGGGCTGGTGAATTATTACACAAAGTTCATACGTAGCGTGGCCTCCATTCTGGCACCTTTACATCACCTCCTAAGAAAGGGCCTGCTTTAGAAATGATTGCGTAGTCAAGCAGTAGCTTTCAGGGAAGTGAAGAATAGGCGATCATCCTCCAAGATATTGGCACACCATGATCCCAAGTGAGATCTGGTGTTGTTACATGATGCTTCCCTGCATGCCATTGGGATGGTAGTAGCTCATCAGTGCCCCAGCTGAGAGGAAAACCTCATAATGTATGTATCCAGGACGTTGGCTAATACAGTGAGTAAATATGCCCAGATAGAGGTAAGGTTTGGCAGTCATATTTGGAATCAAGAAATTCCACCAATACTTTTATGCCTGTAAATAATAATGGACCACAAGCTTCTGTTACGTCTGCTTAAAGAGGACAAGGCAGTGCCGCCCTTAGCGTGTGGCTGAATTCAGTGGTGAGCTCTAATACTAAATGTGTATAATTACAAGTTGGAACACCATCCGGGAGGCCAAGTAGCGACAGTGGATGCACTGAGCTGCCTAAAATTGCAAATACACCACCGGCGGTCCTGCCACTGGAAGAACCCTTCATGGTTTTAAAGTTCCTAGACAAATTTCCAGTCACAGATGATAATATCAGACATTGGATCCAAAAAGATCTCGTGCTGGCAAAACTGAAACAGCTGGTGATAATGGGAAATCAAATAGAACATAGAACAGTACAGGCCCTTTGGCCCACGATGTTGTGCTGACCCATTATCCTACCAAGATGAAGTTACCCTGCATACCCTACATTTTACTATCCTCCATGTACCTTTCCCGGAGTTGCTTAAAAGTCTCCAAGTATCTGACTCTGCTACCTCTGCCGGCAGTGCCTTCCACACGCCCACCACTCTCTTTGAAAAGAGCCTACTTCTGAAATCTCCCCTATGCCTTCTTCCAATCATAATAGTCTTATAATAGTCATATTATAATAGTCATTTCCGCCCTGGGAAAAAGTCTCTGACTATCCACTCTATCTATGCCTCTCATCATCTTGTACACCTCTATCAAGTCACTTTTCATCTTTCTTCACTCCAGTGAGAAAAACCCGAGCTCCTTCAACCTTTCCTCATAAGACCTGCCCTCCAGTCCAGGCAGCATCCTGTTCAATCTCCTCTGCACTCACTCTAAATTTCCACATCCTTCTTATAATGAGGTGACCAGAACTCAATACAATATTCCAAGTGTGGTCTAAGCAAGGTTTTACAGAGCTTCAGCATAGCCTCTGGGCTCTTAAACTCAATGCCCCTGCTGATGAAAGCCAACACACCACACGCCTTCTTCATAACACTACCAACTTAATTTGCAACTTTGAACGTGGAGCCCAAGATCCCTCCGTTTTTCCACACTGCCAAGAATCCTGCCATTAAACCTGTATTCTGCGTTCAAATTCGACCTTCCAAAATGAATCACTTCACACTTTTCCGGGTTGAATTCTATCTGCTACTTCTTTGCCCAGCTCTGTATGCTGTCAATGTCCTGTTGCAACCTACAATAGTGCACAACCAGATGTGAAATCTTTTAGGACCTGGAGAGGCCAGATCACAAGAGAGGATGGGGAGCAAGAGTGATTATTGGTCACCTCCAGTTACTGGCTGAACCGGGTCATCCAGGGATTTCCAAAATGAAGATATAGGTGAGTATTCATGTCTGGAGCCCGAGGATTGTATACAGGCATAATTGCATTGGTGGGGCAGTGCCCAGACTGCTGACTAGGACAAAAATTACTGCTGCCCTACATACATGGGAATGGCTGGATAAACCCGGGAATCAGTTGCATGTCGACTGTCGAGGTCCTTTTATGGGCTCAATGTTCTTAGTCATCATGGACGCTCACTGTGTGGTTGGATGAGCATAGATTTTATTCATCAAACATGGGGATGACAATAGAAAAACTGCGTGAATCTTTTGCATTACACTTCTGAAAGTGTAGGTCATAAATAAAGGGAATTTGAGTATTTCCCAAAGTCAAATGGCATTTGACAAATAAGGACAGTTCCATAACATCCATCATCAAATGGTCTGGCAGAAAGAGCAGTCCAAACTTTGAAATTTTTCTGAAGAAGGATCTGGGCCCGAAATGTCAGCCTTCCTACTCCTCTGATGCTGCTTGGCCTGCTGTGTTCATCCAGTTCTACACCTCGTTAACTCTGAAAGGGACAGCCTACAGCCTCACTAGATACTGAACTATCCCAATTCCTATTTGATCACAGGACCACCCCTCATACGACTATAGGGATAGTTCCAGCAGAGTTGTTAATGGGAAGAAGATTTTACACAAGATTAAATCTGATCTTCCCAGACCTGGGTGGGGAGGGTGAAACTGCATTAGGAATACCAATGCTGGATACATGACTCGGCTAAGCAAGAGAGAGAGTTTATTTTAGGGGACAAAGTTTGGTGTAGAAACCACAAAAATGGCACTGTGTTGGTAAGAGGCATGGAGGCATGGTCAACGTGAGGCGGTGTCCAGCGACTCTTAAAGTTGGTCCTGGACAAGCATGTGGCCCATATGAAAGCTGCAAATTCACACATGAGGTGGGAGAAAAATGTGCCCAGCTGCCTAGAACAGTTGGAAAGACTGGCGGAACATGTGTTTCCCCTCTCCACCTAGAGTTGAAGAGACCTCGGAATCTGAGATGCGCATGGCAGATGTCACTGCCTCGATGTCTTTGCCGTCTGAAGAGGAGAATAAATTTCTTGCAAGACTTTCCATGCACAAGAGGCGAGCTAGTGTGCATACCCAAGGCAGAGTCCTGGGAGCCTGGCATGGTACTAAAATACCCCTAGAGGGGCTACGAAAGGAAAACAGGCCCTTGTCCTTGGACTCCAAGGTGTTGGGATGTAGTGATTGTAATGAGGTCTACCAGGAAGACCTTATAGAATGAGTTCTGTGGTTGGCTGTTAATCTAGTCCAATCAGGTAGCCCTGGCTGACGGATGAGAACAGGAGTGTCAGACATCCTGTTCCCTCTGAGATGTCTCTAATGGAGCTCTATCAGGGTCAAGGATTCTCCACATGTAAAATGAAAGGTGACTTGGTGATGGGACATTGGCCTCTGTGGAGTTATTTAAGTAATTCTTGTATGCTTGCTGATCCTATGTAGTCAGTTTTAGATTCATGTCCCTCTGGCGTAAACCTTCAACATTGCATTTCAAATGATAAATCTGTGTTTTCTTCAGTTTCATTGCATTGAGACCTGGATGATTCCTCATCCCTTTGCTGACTAAAACTGTGAAGTCTGTCATGACATGGTACCCCTTGGTTGCAAAAAACAATGTGATCTGTTCAAAAGATCTGTCATGCTTTTGACTTTGTCAGTGCGACAATACAATACAATGTCTGACTAAAACTGTGATATTTTTGGGTCAACTTATAAATTACAAAGAGACCACTAGGTAGGCCTGTAAGCTTGAGTCAGGAACAATTTAGACCAAATCTTTACAGGTACACAGTCAAATCAATACTGACCCAAAGCTCCTGCTCCAGATCACCCGGCCCACTCTCTTTTAAGGGGCAGCAAGCATGCTCAGCTGCACACGTAACCCCCATCCTACTTGATTTCAAAAACTCCCATTCATGAACATATGTACAGGAATTGTAAATATTAAAGCAGTATCACAGCCAGCATAGGTACATAGTCATGAATATTTACAAAAACATGGAAAACATGCTCAAATGACCACTTGTCACCCCCAAAGGCTTTCATGAAGTCCATGTAAACCACATCACTTGTACTACTCTTTGCAATGTATTTCATAACTTTTTTTTAAAAGAACTCAATTCAATTAATTAGACAGGATCTCCCTCTAACAAACCAATGCTGACGATGCAAGTATTGATTAGTCCTGTTCTTCACAATTTTTTGCCAATCATTTCCCTGCCACTGACCTCCAGCTAGCTGGTCTATAATTGCTTGGCTTATCCCTGCTGCTCTTCTTGAACAAAAGAGCCACATGAGCTAACTTCCACAAATATTATTTCTCTCCTGTTGCCAAGCAAAGAATTAAATGTCTCTGCCAGGGCTCCAGCAATCTACTCTCTTGCCTTCCATTGCAGCATGGGATACATCTCATCAAACCCTTTGGATTGATGTACCTGTATGCCTACTGAAACCTCCAATTAATCCTCATCCTTATTAACCTTAATGTGTTTTTGAAGATGCCCCAAATGGAAACCCCCAGCTATAATGTCTTTCTCATGTGAACACAGATGAGAAATCTTTATTTAAGACCTCATCCATGTTCACTGGCTTCATGCACGGGTTGTCCCTTTTAGCCTCTTATAGGTTCCACCCTTGTCTGATAATTCTTTTATTCTTAATATACTGGGAAAAAGCCTCGGAGTTTCCTTGATCCTGTCTGTGAAAGATATTTTGTGGCCCCTCTATGCCCTCCTAAATTACTTTTTAAGCAACCTGCTACACTGCCTATACTTCAAAAGGCCTTCCTGTTTTTAATGCACTGTATCTGATGTATGTTTCCTTGTTCTTTATCAAACTTGTGACATCCAGGGTTCCCTGGACATGCTGTTCTTGACTGTTACTCTCAGAGAAACATGCTGGGCCTGAATTCTTACTGTCCTACTTTTTTAATAATTCCACTTTACAAATATGAGCTAACCTGTAAGCAGCAGCTGCAAGCCTATATTTTCCAAATATTGAAATCAGCCATCCCATAGTTTAGGCACTGAATTGATCCATTACCCATATCCCTTTCCATAATGACTGAAACTTAGAGTTATGGTCACTATCCTTGAAATGTTCGTCCACTGAAACTTTGACCACTTGACTGGCTTAATTTCCTTGGATGAGGTCTAGCACTGCCCCATCTCTAATAGGACTATCTACATACTGGCACACAAAACTCTCCTGGGTGCACTTTACAAAGTCCACCCCATCTGACCCTTTCACACTAGTTACCAATTAATGTTCCAAAAGTTGAGGTACCTCATAACTATTTCTGTTTCTCTCTCACTTTTTGTGTGATTTGCTTACATGCCTGCTACTCTATCTCTTTTTCTGACTGTTAGGAGGCCTGTAGGATAACTCCAGCAAGGTAATCACCCCTTTTTTTAAAATTTCTAAGCTCTAACCAGATGGTATCATTTCATATGCATCTCCAAGATGTCCCCATTACTGCAGTGACAGGTTCCTTTATCAACAATGCAACGCCGTCACCTTACATCCCCCACTATTGTACCTGAAACTTCTACACGTTGGAATATTGAGCCGCTTGTTCTGTTCTACCTCCAATTATGTCTCAGTGATTGCAACAGTATGATATTTCTACATGCTGATCAATGCTGTATGTTCATCTACCTTACCAGTCAAGCAGCTTACATTAAAATAGATACAGTTTAGCTTTCTAGATCTCCCATGTGCCTTATCCTGCCCATTGTCTTCTCTACCTTTCTCAGCATTCCCTCCACATCTGTTTGGGTTTTGCTCCTGGCATTACATCTGTTCTGTGCCCTATCCTCTGTCCAATCAGTGTAAAACTGCCCCAAATGCATGACTGAACCTTCCAGCAAGGATACTGCACTCATTCCAGTTCAGGTGCAACTTGTATAGGTCCCAGCTACCCCAGAAACTGTCCCAGTGATCCAAAAATCTAGGGCCCTCCCTCCTGTATCTTTCCTTTTGCCACGTGGCCATCTGACTGTTTGTTTGTTTTTCCTATTCCTAGATCAGAAGCACGTGGCACTGGAAATATTCTGGACATTCCCACCTGAATAGTCATCCTCTTTAATCTGTGACCTCACTCTCTAAATTTCCGCTGCAAAACCTCATTTTATTCTTAACCTATATTGTCAGCACCGACATGTACCACAACAGCTGGCTGTTCACGCTCCCTCTTCAGAATGCCCTGCAGGCACTCTAAGACATATCCAACCCCAGCACCAGGGAGCAACATAACATTCAAGATTCTCATTTGCAGCCTCAGAACCTCCTATCAGCTCCTTTCACAATTGAGTCTCCTATCACAAAAGTTCTGTCCCTCATCCTTTTTCTCCCCTGCTGTGCAGCAAAGCTAACTGTGGTGCCACAAACTTTCTTGCTGCTGCTTCCCTCTCCAACAGTATCCAAAACACACTATTTGAGAGAGAAATGGCCACAGGGACTCCTGCACTGCCTGCCCATGCTTACTAGTTTTCCTGTTCGTCACGCAAATATTTTTGCCTGCACAGCTCCCTTACTTGTGATGTGACCAGCTCACTAAATGTGCATAATGCATCATGGCTGCTCCATAATGAGTTCCTCCATAACTCCAGCCACTTCATGTGACTCAACAGAGCTGAAGCTGAAAACACTTCCTGTAGATGCCAAGGGAAGAGGGTCTCCACCTGCTCCTGCCCCACTGAACTTATCTCCACCTATCTCAACTCCATTTTCTCTCCCTTAGTCCAGGATCTCCCTTCATATGTCTGTGACACCACCCACACCTCCACCTCTTCCAAAACTTCTGATTCCTGGGTTCCCAACACCTCATATTCACCATGAACGTCCAGTCCCTATATACTTGCATTCCCCATGCAGATGGCCGAAAGGCTCTCCTTCTTCCTGTCCCACAGGCCCGACGAGTTCCCCTCCACTGACACCCTTATCCACTTAGCTGAACTTGTCCTCACCCTCAACAACTTCTTCAATTTCTCCCACTTCCTACAGACAAAAGGGGTAGACATGGGTACTTGCATGGGCCCCAGCTATGACTGCCTCTTTGTAGGTAATGTGGAACAACCCCTCTTCCACAGCTACACTGGCCACATCCCCCACCTCTTCCTCTGTTATATCGATCATTATATTGAGGCCGCCTCGTGGTCCCACGAGGAGCTCAAACAGTTCATCCACTTCACCAACACCTTCCACCCCAACCTCAAGTTTACCTGGACCATCTCGATATCTCTCTCTCCTTCCTGGGCGCCTCTGTTTCCATCTCTGGCAACCATCTGGAAACCGATATCTATTTCAAGCCCACCAATTCCCTCAGCTACCTAGAATACACCTCCTGTCACCCACCTTTCTGCAAGAATGGCATTCCCTATTCCCAATTCTTTCGCCTCCGCTGCATCTGCTCCCAAGATGAGGCATTCCACTCCCGTACATCCCAGATGTCCTCATTATTCAAGGACTGCAACTTCCCCTCCACAGTGGTAGAAAACGCCCTTGACTGCATCTCTCATATTTCCCGCAATTCATCCCTCACACCCCCACTCCCAGCAATAACAACCAAAAAAGATACCCCTTGTCCTCATGTACCACCCCACCAACCTCTGGACTCAACACATCATCCTCTGCTACTTCCGCCACGTGCAACTGACCCCACTACCAAGGACATTTTTCACTCCCCACCCTTATCTTCCTTCCGAAGGGACTGCTCCCTTCGTGACTCCCTCGTCCGCTCCACACTCCCCATCAGCCCCACCACCCCGTCTTCTTTCCCTGCAATTGCTGGAAGTGCTATATCTGCCCCTACACGTCTCCCCTCATCCCCGTCCCAGGCCCCAAGAAAACCTTTCACATTCAATAGATGTTCACCTGTACGTGTGCTAATGTGGTATACTATATGCACTGTTCCCGATGTGGCCTCCTCCACATCGGGAAACCAAGCAGAGGTTTGGAGACCGCTTTGTGGAACACCTACGATCGCTTCATGACAAACGACTGCACCTCCCAGTTGTGGACCACTTCAAACCCCCCTCAAAAAAAACCCAATCTATCCTGGACCTACTCCAGTGCCACAACGATACCACCTGAAGTTTGCAAGAACGGAATCTCATATTTCACTTGGAAACCCTGCAGCCCAATGGTTTCAATGTGGACTTCACAAGCTTCAAAATCTCCCCACCCCCAGCGTCAGCCCAAAACTAGCCCAGCTCATCCCTGCCTCCTTGACCTGTCCGTCTTCCCTTAACTGACCAACCCCCATTCTAACTCCCCACCTACACTCACTTTTACTGGCTCCATCCCTGCCTCCCTGACCTGTCCGTCTCCTCTCCACCTATCTGCTCCTTTTATCCACCTATCATGCACCTCCCCCTTCTCTCTCTTTATTTCTGAATCCCCTTGCCCGACCCCATTCCTGAAGGGTCCAGACCCGAAACATCAGCTTTCCTGCTCCTCTGATGCTGCTTGGCCTGCTGTGTTCATCCAACTCTACACCTTGTTGTGTCCTGTAGACGCCGTCACCATAACACTGGAACTGTAGCTGAATTCCCACACATTGCACATGAACATTCCATGTAGCCAGATTCTTCTGACATTGTGAACCTCAACACCATACGATAAACTCAAAGCAATTATTTAACCTTAACTACTCACCAAATCAGACCTCTCTCTCTGCATCTCTCTGTTCTGAACAAACTACAAAGAAAGACTTGACACTCTCCCTTCCTCCTGGTATTACCTACTATCCCTAAAGCTGGTTGTTCATCAGATACTCCACTTGTGTCTTATCACTTTTTTGATTGTGGCATCACTTTGTGAGTTTCTCCTCTAGATTCAGGTTAACTCTGCTCTGCTCTGCTCTGTTCCTGTTGCAGCTCCAAGTGAGTTTGACTCAGGCCTCACTGTTTGGGCTTTTATCCAGAGGTTCTACAGCCTCTGTTCCCTAAGCTTACTCTGTTTTGCTCGTTATCAGAGGTGAGAATCAAATTCACACCTTATGACACCATCACCATTAAATGTTTGCTTCATTTTGGATCAACTTCAAGCTATTATCTTTGGACCAAGTAGTGATTGATTTTTAAAGGGACCATCATATCAATACTGTTAGGAGGTCAGTTATTTAGCAAGTGAACAATGTTGCAAGTCAAAATACCAGACCATTTAAAAATGTCAATTTTGTAACTACCCCTGCTGAGCAATTCCTGGATTTCATTTGTCCAAGTAAAAGGTTTCATTGTACCTATATTATTCATGGAAAATATGTGGTCTGAAACTTTTTATTTATTTCTTAGTTTGTAGAAGTAATTGATTGCATCTTGTTTGCTGATTAAATTATTTTAATTACTCCAAAAGGTTTTGCTAATCACTTTTCTCTTTCTTGTGCTGAATGCCTCAGGGCAGACTGTCATATTCCATTCAAGTGGAAGGCCGTGAGCACATTGTTCACATGAAGAGAAATGAGTAAGTATAATTTAATTCAAAAATGAGATAACAAGAGTTCAGAGACAGTATTTTCCTGTTAGGTTGAAGGGCAAGGCTGGTAGGAATATAGAAATTGAAGTTTTAGTCAATAATAACAAGAAAGCATATGTCATGTATAGACAGTAGAGAAACAATGAATCCCTAGAAGAGTATAAAGGCAGTGGAAATATACGTAAGAGGGAAATTGGAAGGGCAAAAAAGGGACATGAGATAGCTTCGGCAAATACAGTTTGAAATAATCCAAAGATATTCTATTAGTACACAAAGGGAAAAACAGGAACTCAGGAGAGAATAGGACCCCTTAAACATCAGCAAGGCCACATATGTGTGGAACCATAGGAGATGGGGGAGATACTAACCAAGTATTTTACATCACTGTTTGCTGTGAAAAGGATTTGGAAGATAGAGAATGTGGGGAAATACATTGCAATATCTCAGATGTCCATGTTACAGAGGAAGTGCTGGATCGGTTGAAACGCATAAAGGTGGATCTATCCCTGGGACTTCATCAGGTATACCCAAGAGCTTTGTGGAAAACGAGGGAAGAGATTACTGGGCCCCTTGCTGAGATAGTTGTACCATAGACAACCGCACGTGAGGTGTCAGAAGACTTGGAGGTTGGCTAACGTGGTGCCACTATTTAAGAAAGGTGGTAGGGAAGAGCCAGGGAACTGTAGACCAATGAACTTGACACAGTGCTGGTCAAGATGTTGGAGGGAATCTTGAGGGACAGGGTTTACATGTTATTTGGAAAGGCTAGGACTGATTAGAGATAGTCAACATGGCTTTGTGCAAGGGAAGTTGTGATTCACTGACTTGTTTTGAGTTTTTTGAAGAAGTAACAAAGAGGATTGATGAAGGCAGAGTAGTGGACATGATCTATTTGGACTTCAATAAGGTTTTCGACAAGGTTCCTCATGGTAGACTGGTTAACGAGTTTAGGTCACATGGAATACAGGGAGAACTAGCCATTTGGATCCAGAACTCACTCAGGAGGTTGGAGTCAGTCGTCGTGGAAAGTTGGTTTTCAGACTGGAGGCCTGTGACCAGTCGTGCGCCACAAGAATCAGTGTTGGGTCCACTGCTTTCTATCATTTACATAAATGATTTGGAAGTGAACAATGGAAGTACAGTTAGTAACTTTGTAGATGACAACAAAATGGAAGGTGTAATGAACAGCGAGAAAGGTTTCCTCAGTACAATGCAGCCTTGATCACATGGGCTGATGGGCTGAGGATTGGCAGATGGAGCTTAGTTTAGATAAAAGTGAGGTGCTAGATTTTGGAAAAGCAAGTCAGGGCAGGACTTATTTAGTTAATGGTAAGGTCCCGGAGAATGTTGCTGAACAAAGAGACCTTGCAGTGTAGGTTCATAGTTCCTTGAAATGGAGTCGGAGGTAGATAGGATAGTGAAGAAGGCGTTCGGCAGTTATTGATCAGTGCTTTCAGTCTATGAGTTGGAAGGCCATGTTGTGGTTGTACGGGACATTGGTTCAGCCACTTTTGCAATATCTCCCTGCTACAGGAAGGATGTTGTTAAACTTGAAAGGGTGCAGAAAAGATTTACAAGGATATCGCTTGGGGTTGGAGCGATAGGGAGAGGCTGGGGCTATTCTTCCTGCAGTGCCGTGCAAGGTAACCTTAAAGTGGTTTACAAAATCACGAGGGACACAGGTTTTTATTCAGGGTGGAGGAGTCCAAAACTAGAGGGCATAAATTTAAGTTGAGAGGGGACAGATATAAACCGGACCAAAGGGGCAACTTTTTTACGCACAGTGTGGTGTGTGTGCAGAATGAGCTACCAGAGGAAGTGGTGGAGGCTGGTATAATTACAACATTTAAAAGGCATCTGTATGGGTATATGTATAGGAAAGGTTTTGATGGTATGGGTCAAGTCCTGGCAAATGGGACAAAATTAATTCAGAATATTTGGTTAGCATCAATGAATTGGACCAAAGGGTCTTTTTCCGTGCTGTACATCTCTATATGACTTTACATAATCCTATGATCTCCCGTAATTTACTGTTTGAAGAGTCGTGAATGTTGGTGAATAATTAAACAACTCATTGGAGGAGGAGGCTCCACCAATGTCCCATTCTTCAATTATGGAAGAGCTCTACACATTAGTGCAAAAGATAAGGTTGAAGCATTCGCGGCAATCTTCAGACAGCAGTGCTGAGTGGATGAGCCGTCTTGGCCTCCTCCAGTGGTTCACAGCATTTTCGATATCAATCTTCAGCTAAATTGATTCACTCCACAGTTGCAGACACAGGCTAGCGCAAAGGCAATGGACCTTGACAACATTCCAGCAGGTGTACTGATGGTTTATGTTCCAGAATTAGCCACACTTCTCACCAAGCTTTCCAAAGTACTGTTACAACACTGGCATCTAACTGACAATGTGGAAAATTGCCCGGACGTGTCCTGTACACAAAAAAGCAGGCCAGTTCCAGCCGGGCCAATTACTGCCCCATCCATCTTCTCTCGATCATCAGGAAAGTAATGTACATTGTCAACAGTAGTGCGTCAAGCAGTACCTTCTCAGCAATAACCTGTTCACTGATGCCAAGTTTGGGTTCCACCAAGGTCACTCATTTCCTAACTTCATCATAGCTTTAGTTCAAACTTAGACAAGGAGCTGAATTCTAGAGCTGAGGGAGAGTGACAGCCCTTGCCATCAGGGCCTGATTTGACTGAATGTGGCATCAAGGAACCCTAGCAGAAGTGGTATTAATGGGTATCAGATGGCAAACTCTCCACTGGTTGGAGTGATACCTGTCACATAGGCAGATGATTGTAGTTCTTGGAGGTCAGTCATCTCAGCTCCAGGACATCTCTAGGAGTTGATCAGGCTAGTGTCCTTGACCCAACTATCTTCATTTGCTCCAGTGATTGCAAAACGCTTCTGAAGCTTTATAAAGCTCTAATTAGGCCCCATTTAGAATACTGTGTCTAATTTTGGGCCCCACACGTCAGGAAGGACATACTAGCCCTGGAGCATGTCCAGCGGAGATTCACATGGATGATCCCTGGAATGGTAGGTTTAACATACGATGAACGGCTGAGGATCCTGGGATTGTACTCATCAGAGTTTAGAAGGTTGAGGGGAGATCTAATAGAAACTTACAAGATAATGTATGGCTTAGAAGGGGTGGACGCTGGGAAGTTGTTTCTGTTAGGCGGGGAGACTGGGACCCGTGGATGCAGCCTTAAAATTAGAGCGGGTAAATTTAAAACTGAAATGAGGAGACATTTCTTCAGCCAGAGAGTGGTGGGCTTGTGGAATTCATTGCCACCGAGTGCAGTGGAGGTTGGGACATGGGATGCCTTCAAGGCAGAGATCGACAAATTCTTGATCTCACGAGGAATCAAGGGCTACGGGGAGAGTGCAGGGAAGTGGAGCTGAAATGCCCATCAGCCATGATTTAAATGGCAGAGTGGACTTGATGGGCCGAATGGCCTTACTTCCACTCCTGTGTCTTATGGTCTTATGGTTGATCAAGTGGCAAGCAACACAAATTTGCGCCACACAAATGTGAGGCAATGACCATCTTCATTAATAAACAATCCAACCCCCACCCTTGGCATTCAGTGGTATTACCATCAATGAATCATCCACTGTTAACATTCTAGGGGCTAACATTGACTAGAAGCTCTACTAGAACTGCCACATAAATACAGTGGCAACAAAACTAGGTCAGAGGCTATGAATATTGCTGCTGGTAACTCACCTCCTGACTCCCCAAAGCCTGTTAGTACAGGGCATTTGTCAGGAGTGTTTTGGAATGCTCACCACTTGCCTGGATAGGTGCAGCTCCAACAACACTCAAGAAGCTTGACATTGTCCAGAACAAGGCAGCCCACTTGATTGGCACCACATCCACAAACATCCACTCCTTCCACCACCGATGCTATGTAGCAGTGGCATGCACCATTTGCAAGCTGCACCGCAAAATTTCACTAAAGATTTTTTGGCAAAAACTTTCTAAAACCATGACTACTTTCATTTAGAATGACAAGGGCAGCAGATACATGGGAATACCACCACCTGCAAGTTCTCCTCTAAGCGACTTACCATCCCAACTTGGAAACATACCTCTGTTCCTTCACTGTCGCTGGGTCAAAATCCTGGAATTGCCTCCCGAAGGGCAATGTAGGTCAACCTACAGCATGTGAACTGCAATGGTTCAGGAAGGCAGCTCACTACTGTTATGGACCAGGCCAGCTCCTGTGAAAATATGATAAGATTGCCGAGACCCTAACCTGTCTTATTTTAAAGGTAAATATGAGGTACTGTGTTCCACAGGTAATTCAAACTGCTCAATGTTAAGCAACGCTCAGTTTATTCAAACGCTAGTTAAAATAAAAAGAAGAACTTGGAATGACTTAATTCTATGGGAAAACTTGATGGAACAATAAATACACTAACTGCTAGTAACTAACTATTCCAATACAGCAATGTTCCATGAACATACTCTTGGCAAAAGGCAAAATCAGTAAATAGATTGTCTCCACATGCAGTTCTCCAATCGAGGAGGAAAGGACATCAAAAGACAGTTCTGAGAGAGAGAACTTCAGCTTTCGGCTGTAGCAAGGAGAGATGTGGCAACTTTTCACAATGCCATCAGCTTCTCCTGCAAGATAAACTGAAGATCCTGGTTCTTTGGGAGTTGACCATATCCCTTCAGGCTGCTTCTGTTGCCTAATCCTTTTTAAAATAAAAACCATCAAGGCCTCACAGGTGGCATTCCACCTAGACAGCTCATCATCTCTGCCTTAAAACCTCACGTGTAAAAAAAAGAACAGGATAAAATGACCTCTTAAAGCTGCAGCATTGTCACACCACCACTTTCTCATGAGCACCTAGGGATGGGTGATACATGCTGGCCAGACACCAAGCCCATGTTCCATGAATAAATTTAAAAATAAAGTAAGTGTAAGTTAAGTTTGATTAATAAGACAGTACATAGACTGCTTTCAAACTAACCCCCATGTGCTTTTTATGTGACACGATGTAGTGACTGTTTTGAAAAGTTTCACAGACAGTGAACGTGCAGACTTGACTATTTCCTTGTACTGCCTGAAGTCATCTTTACATTGCCACCATGCAGTGTGTTGTTAGTTTTCTTTTTGTAATATTCCAAGAAAAGAGAACAAGTTTTGAGCAGTGCCTGTGCAGATTTTTGAAAGATCTCAGTACTTTATTCTAAGCCACTGTCAAAATCAGCATTGCTGGGGCTCTCCGAACAATCACAGTGGAGATGTGAATCAGGTAAATTGCAGCTTGTAGCTTTACAGCTTGGACATGTGAAGTTGCTGTTGGCATTCAAGAAAAACTGTTTTCAAAAGATTGTGTCGTGCAATGAATGAGTGATAACACATAGTTTCCAGTGTTTTTTTAAAAAAATCTTGTGGCTGAAATACATTTTAAATAAATCTTCTCTTTGTACATTTTTCTCGTAATTAGTTTCAACACCAGCAAGTAATTAGGAAGGCAAATGCAATGTTGCTTTTCATTGTCAGAGGAATGGAGAACAAAAATAGCAAAGTCATGCTTCACATGTATGATACGTTGGTGAAATCAATTCATGAGAATTGCACACAATTTTGGGCTGCTTTGGTATAAAGGAATGTGGGGAAGCAGTATAATTGGATTGGCAGCAACTCAGAGAAAATTCACTTGCCTGGTTCACAGAACCAAAATTGAGGAGAAGTTGCGCAGGTTGCACCTTAATTTGTAAAGTGTAGGAGGAGACGTGATCTTTTATGGTTATCGACAAAGGATCTACAGCGTAGAAAAGGACCATTTTGCTTGACCTGTTCCTACAAGTGTTTCCAATGAAGCCTCCTCCAATCTTTGCTTATCTGTGTCCACCATTGTAATCCCCTAGTCCCTTTCTGCCTCATGAACTTAAACATTTCCTTAAATACATCAATTGAATTAATTTCAAGTGCTTCCTGTGGTAGCAAATTCCATGTCCTTACTAGTCTTTGGGTAAAGAAGCTTCTTCCGAATTCCCTACAAAATTTCTTCCTATCTCTTATCAATATTCTATGTTAGTATTTTTCACTGCAAGAGGAAACATCCATGTTGTCAGAACTTTTCAGAGTATTATGACCTTTCTTTGGTCATCCTTCAGCTTTCTGTTTGCTCACAGTTAAGAGCCCCAGCCTGTTAATTACTTGCTGACACCTATACGCACCCATTTATCCTATCATGGTTTTACATCTTCTTTCCATCCCATCCAATGTCTTCAGGGCTTGAATGTTAAAGATTTTTGGCTAATTGCAAGACACGTCAAGTTTGCAAGAATGATCGTTGCCATGAATCCAAGCAGCTTTTGTCATGGAATTCTCACAAATATGCAGCATTAATTGCTGCTCACACACCTGTTGTGAGTATCATGTCCTTTTTCCACTCCATTTTCCCTATCCTCTTCTCAAAACAACTTGCCACTCACCAGAGATGCCAGATTCATTGTCACCTGTGGCACAGGTGCCAACTTTAAAAGTTCATTGTGCATCCAAACCTGCCCTGCATAGCTCCCGACATGCATCAGATGTGGCAGACAGGGAAATCAGGGCCCTGCTTTGCAGGCAGAACCCTGGAGCTCTGCTGGATGGCTGCCCTGCAAGTGGGACTTTCTGTACCTCTGGGACCTGGAGTGGAGGCTACAATACTGAACTATACCAGCCTGTTCCACCCAGGTTAGCTGGAATGCCAGAACTGTAGAGTCAAATAATGCCACCATGTTTGTCCAATATATCAAACTCACTTTATCTCTGCTACTGTACCCATGTGTCATCAAGTCTCATGCTCTACTGTGCTCACTATTGCCTAAAATGTCTCTTCCATCTGGCCTGACCAACCCCAGGCCCTGTCATTACTCACCCCGCATGTGATCTGTGTTATTTACTCACTTGTTCTGGACACCTCCCCACATGCCATATACCCTACCTTTCTCTCTCTGCAGGAACAAAATAGCTGACAATAAGGCAGAAAGGGCCAAGACATGTTGCATGTTGCCTATCATTGGGCTCCAATGAGGAGATGATCTGAACTGTGGCAATGTTTGGACTGCCCTTGACTCACTGTGTTAGGATCACTTGAGCGTCAGATTCTGCTACGCCTCACCATAGCCTACATTGCTCAGATCCCCATAGATTGACCCTTTTTCTTTTATAAAATATGGCAATCAGAATTTCACACAGTCAAATTAAACATGTTGCAACCAAGGTTAGATACAGTTTAAACATTAACTTATGTACTTGTCAATTCTTAAATCATTTGAAAGAAAGCCTGTTTTTTGGTTTGAGTTCTCATCGGCTTGCCATCCTGTGGTGCTGCTTTCGAGAGAGATTTATGTGTTGTCAAAGATACCTTTGTTCCTCTACCACACCTTCAAATTGCACCTTTGATTTAGTGACTTTCTTCTTCTTCCTACCACATTGTGCAATTTTATATTTATTTGTGTTTAATGTTTTGCTCATGATTTACCCATTCTTCAAGATATGATTGAAAGTTATACCATTATGCAGAAGTTAGACAATGAGGGATGGTTGCCCTTTTGTGGGAACTTGTAGGTCATTCTTTGTTTTCTTTGAGGGCCATGAATCTTCAGAATGCTTTGTCCCAGACAGCTGTGGATGTTGATCTATCTGATCTCCTAAAGGTAAAAGTAGATTTACTTCAGGATAGGGGAGTCAGAACATTGCAGGAACAGGAAGCAAAGTACAGCTGAGGATAAATAAGATCAGTCCAGATATTGTCCAGTCAGTCATATCAGGAGTGAGGAGAATTATCTCCACCTGCTAGAATGAGTATAGCTGCAACAATATGGTGTGATGTGATATCAGTAATTTATCTGTATTTTAATATCATTTAATTTTTGAGATCAAGTTCGACCTAGTACCATGTGGGTTTTGGTCTGTGTGTCTGAATGATTAGCTGAGAGATACTTCTGTCTGGTGATTTCCTTTAAAACAGTGACACTGTACCCAAGCATGTAAGGGGATTTAGTTTTCATTGGAAGATATTTGGCAGTAACAAAATAAGTAGTTGTGTGCTGGTTTTCAGTATTATTGCTGGAATGTTGTTCATCAGTCTTTTCATTAGTTATCGGGGACATGCTAGAATCTAACGGAAATGATGTGACAGTTGGATACTTGTATAAAAGTGATCTGATTGGGCATTGTCAGCATGGATCTGAGCATAGAATATGATATTTGACAAACGTTTTGGAGTGTTTGAGGATGTTACAAACAGAATTGATAAGGGAGAATTGATGGGCGTTGTATATTTCGATTTTAAGAAGGTCCCCCACAGGTTGTTCAGAAAAATTGTTACATATGGTTGAGGAGTGAATGCACTGAGATGGATTAAGGATTGTCTTAGAGGTGAAAACAAGCATTGGCGGGCTGTGAATAGAGGTATACCTCAAGGTTCAGTATTTGGGCCCTAGCTGTTCACATGTATATCAACAATTTGCACAGTGGGAGCCAACTATCATATTTACAAATTTACAGGAGAGAACAAGCTAAGCAGTAATGTGTGTAATGTGTATTATGTTTTCAGGAAGAATCTGAAAGGCTTTGTAATTGGGTGAGAACATGGCAGATCCAATATGTTGTGGAAAAATGTGAGGTTATCCTCTTTGTTAGGAATAGCAGATGTGCAGAACATGCCTTTAAACAGGGAGAAGTTGGACAGTGTAGACATGGAAAAGGCCTTGGATATCCTTGTTGAAAAGTCACCTGAAGCTTAACATGCAAGTGCAGCAAGCTGTTAGGAAGGATGATGGGGATGTAAACCATTGTTGTAAGCAGATTTCAGTTCTGGAGCAGTGAAATATTTCTTGAATTTTGTTGGAGCTTACTTAGACCACATCTGATGCAATGTGTGCTGTTTTGACCTCATTTGTCAAAGGAAAGATATTAAAGGGAGAGGAGTCCAATAAAGGCTCACCTGACATGTTCTGAGGATGATCGCACTGCACTATAAGAGATTGGGCAAACTGAACTGGAGTTTCTCTTGAGTTTTGAAGATTGAATGGTGTTGTCATTGAAACTTACGAAATGCTGAAAGAGATGGACAGGATAGATGCAAACAAGATATTCAACCTGGTTGGAGAGTCTAGGATCAAGCAATGTGGTTTAAAATCAGGGGGATGCCACTTTGGACCGAGATCAAGAGAAATCTTTTTACTCAAAGGGTGGTGAATTTTTGAAATTGTCTACCACATGGGGTTTTGGAAGCTTAGTCTTTGAGTATGTTTGAAGTAGAAGTTGTTAATTTTTTTTGTTGACCAATGGTATAGAGTTCTGGTATAGTGTGGGATGAAGGCATTGAAGTGTTCCATGAGCCATAGTTTAATTAAATGATGGAGTCAGCAGTTGTACAAGAAAGTGTACAATGTACATGGACTTCTACTTCATGGAGATAGAACATACAATAGCGGAGCACAGGAACAGGCCCTTCGGCCCAACATGTCTATCCCGACTATGATGCCATTCTAAACTAACTCCACTTGCCTACACGTGGTCTTTAATGCTGCATGCCCAGTCTGTTTGAGTCTGAATAAATCAAAACTTTTAAGGAGCCAGTGTGAGTTTGCAAATGTTTGGGCAACGGGAACTTAGTAAGAACATTGGTAACAGCCCTCAGCATGACCTCAAGTCTGCAACAAGGTAGAGGACAGGAGAGAAACCATGAATGCATTGGGTCAGTCTGATCTAGAGGTAATAAAAGCATGGATGACATTTCAGCAACAGAGAAGTTAAGGCAAGGGTGGAGTTGAGTGATGTTAGAGAGATGGAAATACAAGATGGTATGATGAAATATGTGAAAAGAAAATATCCATCCAAATGTTACTCTCAGGGAAGGTCTGGTAGGGATGCTTGAGGCCAAATGGAACTTGGAAACAAATGATAATGTTAATTAAAGGATAATGGGTGGCCAACATTTCATACACGTGGGCAACAAGTAATCAACAACGTTAGAGTTGATGATGTGAGTTGGAATAAAACTGACCACAGTGGGCGGCACAGTAGCTCAGTGGTCAGCACTGCTGCCTCACAGCACCATGGACCTGGGTTCGATTCCAGCCTCTGGTGACTGTCTGTGCAAACTTCACACTTTCTCTCAATGGCTGTCTGGGTTTCCTCTGGGTGTTCCGGTTTCCTCCCACATTCCAAAGATGTGATACGGATTGGCCGTGCTAAATTGTCCGTAGTGCCCAGGGATTTTTAGGTTAGGTGGTTTAGACATGGGAAATGCAGGGGTATGGGAATGGGTTTGGGTGGGATGCTCTTCAGGGGGTGGTGTGGACTTGTTGGGCCAAATGGCTTGTTTCCACTCTGTAAGGGTCCTATGATTCTATGATCCCTGTGAAAAGCATATGAGTCCATTCTGTCAAATTTGTCAGTTTGAATTATTATAAATGATGCTGTTACATTGTTGGGAAATATAAGCAGGGTTCTACCAGTACTGTCACAAAAAATATTTCCTCAACCACACGTCAAAATGAAACCGATAAGTTGATAGTTGTTTCTTGACGTTTCTGTGATCTTGCTGTACGTGAATTGAGTGCTGGATCTTCCTGTGAGCATTAAGTACCACAATGCCATGGAAGTCAAGCACTTTTAAATTTTTGTGAGAATTTGAGATGATGAGTCACAAGCCCAGAGAAAGCTGGATGTCTAGGACTGGATAAGAAGGAAAAGATAGGATTCTAAAATGAGGATGCAAAGGGAGCAAATCACCAGGGATGCTGGTGGAGTGCAGAAAGTGCAGTGGGAACTTAAGAAAGCAAATAGGAGAGTAAAGGGAGGGCAAGAGTGGGGAGAATCCAAGATATTCTGTCAGTGTATCACCCTGTTATGGGAGGGATACTATTTAACCAGAGGCAGTTCTGAAAATATTTACCAGGATATTGCTGGGAATGGAGGGTTTGATCATTGAAAATAGAATGGAAGAGCTGGAGTTTTTGCACTTCAACCTAGGACGTTGACAGGTGACCTCCTTGTGGTTTACAAAATCATGAGTGGCATAGATAAGGTGAAAGAAAAGGGCCTTCTGAACGTCAGGGCATTCAAAATTAAGGAGCATAATTTTAAGATGAGAGGAGAAAGATTGAGAAAGGACACAAGGAGCAACTTCTTTACACAGAGTGGTTCTGTGTGGAATGAAATGCCAGAGAAAGTGGTGGATACAGGTACAATTACAATGTTTGAAAGACATTTGGATAAGCTCATGAATAGCAAAGGTTTGGAGGGATATGAGTCAAGTGCACACCTGTGGGACGAGTTTAGTGTGGGAGCGTGGTTGATGTGGATTGGTTGGACCGAAGGGTCTGTTTCCATGCTGTATGACCCTGACTGCATAACCGTTGAAAAAACAAAACACATTCGGGACCAAGAGGGCAATCTGTGTGTGGCACTGACTAACATTCGTAGGATGTTAAGTATTTCATATCTGTCTCGTTCTGAAAAAGGGTCACAGAACTTGAAATGTTAATTATGTTTTCTCTCCAAAGATGCCAGATCTGTTGAGTTTCTCCAGCAGTTTGTTTTTGATTGTTTTAGATATATGGCATCTCTGCTTTTCTTACTTCACATCTGTTTTCTCTTTGGAGAAAGACGATGTCGGTATGGAATGTGAGAAGAGGGTCTGTGAGGTTCTTGAGCAGTTTGACAGAGAGAGTGAGCAAGTATTGGGGGTTTTGGCAGCTTTACAAGTGGCCAGTCATCATTTCCAGATGAGTTGTATGTTGTGAGACAAGGGAGGAAGTTACAAAGCTCTGACCCAAATTTTTAGTTCCTCTCTGGCTGCAGAGACCACTGGAAGCCAGTTCATATGGCTGTACTTATTAAGAAGGGTAAAGCCAGTTCATATGGTTCTTCTTGGCAAGAAGGGTCTTGGAGACAAACTAGGGAATTGCGGTGAGCCCCGCATCAGTGGTAGGGAAACTATTGGTAAAAATTCTGAACCAATTAATCTTCACGTAGACCAAGTGTTTGATCAGGGAAGTTGACGTGGCTTTGACAGAAAGAGGTCATGCCTGACAAAAGTGATAGAATTTTTTTTGAGGAAAACACCAGGTGTGTTGATGGGGATAAGGCAGTTGATGTAGTTTAAATGGCTTTCAGCAAAGCCTTTAACATGGTCCCACTTGTGACACTGTTAAAGTACACACAAGCATCTAGGACTCAGGGTATCTTGGTAAGTTGGATCCAAGATTGGCTCAGTGGTAGGAGAGAAGGTTGTTTGTGTGACATTGTTGAGTAGCATATCACAGGGTTCAATGCCAGGACCCTTATATTTGTGATATTTATAAATGATACGTAAGAAATGTAGTGGTGGCAATGATGAGTAAGTTTGCAGATGACAAAGATTGGCTGGGTGGTTGACACTGAGGAAGAAAGCCGAACATTATAGGAGGATATAGACAGATTTGTCAGATGGGCAGATGGAACTTAAACCTGATAAATGTGAAGTGATGTACTTTGGAAGAAGAAAAATGACATGAATACTCAATAAGTGGCAGGACACGAGGACTTCAGAAGAACAGAGGAATCATAGAGTCGCAGAGTCAAATAGCACAGAAGAAACACTTCAACCCATTAAGTCTCTATCACCAGAGCAACACTAAATCTATCTGTATCCCACATTGCAGTACTGGACCCATAATATTCAATTTTATGACATTTCAAGTGCTCATCCAAGTACTTTTTAAAGGGTTTAAGGTTACCCACCTCAACTATACTCCTTGGCAGTGCATTCCAGAACCCCACCACCACCACTCTAAACCTCCTGCTTTTCACTTTAAAATTATAACCCCTTACTAAAGACCCTGTGATTAAGAGGATCAGCTACACTCTGTTTACACTGCCCATGACCCTCATAATCTTATACATCTCTATTGTGCCCCTGCTCAACCTTCTGTGTTCCCAAGAAAACAGCCCAAGCTTATGCAGCCTGGCTACATGGCGAACATGCTCCATCACAGGCAACATCTTGGTGAATTTCCTATGCCCCCCCTCCAATACAATCACATTTTTTGAATTGTGCTGAGACCAGAACTGAACACAGTACTCCACATGGATCCTAACCAAATCCCTATGCCGTTCCAACACAGCCTCCTCCCTGCATTTATAATCTTGGGGTTCATGTCCACAAATCATTGAAGTCAGGTGGTAGGGCAAGTTAATAAGGTAGTTATGAAGGCATTGGGAGCATTGGTCCTTTCCAGCCATGACATAGATTACTGATTTATACATTGAGCCTGCACTGAAAAGGTTTAGTCTGTGTACCAAAGGACTCTTCTGTGGTGTACAATTTAACGGAGACAGTTTGTATCATATCAAAGTGAACGCAAACATGCAATAGTAGGGGTAATTTTCACAGATGAGGAAATCACATCTGTGCTAAATTCATAATCTAAACAAAACTTACAATGTTTACACTCATCTGGAAACTTGATTTTGCTGTGCTGTTTGTTCTCTGCTTTTTTTTTTGCAGATGTTGCAGTTGTAGTTGTATCAACCAGAACAGCAAATGAATCATGTCATTGTCTTTTTTGGAATTGTGCCTACTTTCGTTTTGTTCCAGATTTTTTTTTTGTGTGTGTGTGTGTGTGTGTGTGTGTGTGTGTGTGGTGGGTACGTGTGTGTACATGCACATTTAGTCATGATGAACAGTGTAACCATTAGAAAAAGAAAAACCAGACAGGACCCTTCTGTACTTGGAATGGCTGTGACACAAGTTGAGACTGAGGCTGAGATTCTGGGATGTCTCAGTCCGTGTCCTGATTGACATATTTCCAAACAGCTCAGAAGTCCAAAAGCTTCTCCATTTCTGGCCGCCTCATTGATCATGTGTAAAGGCTGAGAATGCTGCTGCTAGTTCTTAGATTATTCCATTTGTTTCAAAGGGTTGTTGTTTTTCTGTGTCAGATCAAAATTCAACACTGCTATTTTCCAAAATAAATGGAACAGGTGGAATTAGAAAACGAGTTTTCAGTCAAAATTTGAATGAATGATGGTATGCACGTTCTCCAGATTACTGTGACAGATGGACCAGTGCAAATAGAAGTCTGCTTCTCAAAAGAAGTTTACAAATAGACAGTGTCTTATGTCCTGCAATTTGGTCCAGACTGTGGTTGGTTAAACTCTTTTTTAACAACACCAGCGCAGTTCAGTTTTTCACTTCTGTGGAGTGCAAACTCTGCATTTAATATCTGTGGCCAGAAACATACTCTGGCTCACCAAGCGAGATTAACATTTCGTCATTAGTTATGACCCAGAGCACACGAGAAAATTCTCAGGATTCCCATTGTGCTGTTCTGCAGCCCTCAGAGTGCGTTGTCAGATGGAAGGTCCACTGGTGAAAACCAGTTGAAACAAAAGACGGATAAAAGCACTTTGGTGCCGATCACAACATCAGGAGAGCCCAAAACATTCTGTTGGTAATCAGTTGTGGTTCTTTTGCTAGGAGAGAAAAATGATGACTAGGCAGTGGGGAGAGTTTCCTCGTTTTTATTCTGGTGACACTTATGGATTTTTTTCTGTCCATTTGAGCAGGCAAACTAGACTTGGGTTTGACATGGTGTCAGAAAGTAGTGCTTTTAACAATGCAACACTTCCTCTGTTCAGTGTCAGGCTAGAGTTTGAGCCAAGTTGAACAGAGCTCTCAATTGATGGAGGAGCCCAACACAAGATAAGGCTGAAGCATTCGCAGCAATCTTTACCCAGAGGTACAGAGTAGACGATCCATCTTGGCCTCCTCCAGCGGTTCTCAGCATCACAGATACCAGACTTCAGCCAATTCGAGTCACTCCATATGATATCATGATTGGACGCACTAGATACTGCAAAGGCTATGGGTCCTGACAACCTCCTGGCAATTGTATTGTAGACTTGTGCTCGAGAGCTTGCTGCTCCCTGAGCCAACCTATTCCTAAGAATATGGAAAAATTTCCCAGGCCTGTCAGATACACAAAAAATAGGAAAAATCCAACTTGGTCAATTAGTGCCTTGTTAGCGAAGATAAATGATTTGGTGGTAATTGCTTTGCTGTTCAGTGGGAGTACAAATTGGCTGATGCATTTCTGATGTAACTGCGGGGATGACTTCAAAGCAGAATTTCTTGGCTCTAAAACACTTTGAGAAGTTTGAGAAATGTCGTATAAATGCAAGCCTCACCTTCCTTTTCACTGTTTTTCACCTAAGATCTTTTACATTAATGTGCCTGTGACAATGCTGTGGCTTTCAAGAGTTTATTTTGTTCTGGGTTTATTTGAAGAGAAGTTGCAACGCAGAAGTGTTGAGCTATATCTAAGAAAGTAAACAACTTCTGATGCTTTGGAGATAATAAAGTGTTCGGCTGGTGGAACTCAGCAGGCCAGGCAGCATCGGAGCAGGAAATTTGATGTTTTGGATCAAGACCTTTCTTCTCATAGATCATGCTTCCTTCGGTTTTTATTTAGTTTTTAGGTTTAGCTTTAAGCAGAAGCTATTGAAGTCTCATAAGAATTGGAAGTTTCAATGAATGTCTCATGGCTGCTACTCTGAGTTTTTTCTTGATGCATTCCTCCTGAATTGGAGAACTGCAAGTGAGAATCTGTGTCTGAATTTTCCTTTTATTTTGCCAAGGCGTGTGTGGATGGGATGTTATTACATTCGAATGTTTACTTAGTCATGGTTGCTATTATTCTGTTAATTTTTCCAGTAGAGTTAATTTTATTCTAAATTCCTATTTCTTTACTTTGGTTGTACTTTAAACACGGTGTTTAAATAAATTGTGTTTTGCTTAACGTCATGTAGTCTGACCAATCACGTTGCTTCTGAGACACTTTACATTTGCCATTAAAATAAGAAAACGTTAGGGCCTAGGCTACATTCTTAAAATATTTTTGAGGGGGCTTGGTCTAGTCCGTATCACGCTAAGCATTGCAGGAAGCTATTGGCCAGACTGGGGTGTTGCATTCCACAATTAGGAGACAGTCTCTTTCACACAAGCTGACAAGTCTCACTTTCTGACATGTGCCTTTTAACATTGGAGCCAAGCATCTACTAGCACCCAGTAGTTCATGTTGTCTAGAGTAGTTTGATTATTATTGCAGAGCCCACTCACATTCATTTCTATCTGAGAGATCACCTTTGTTTTCTTGAAAACACCCACGCAGAGACTGAGGATCCTGTTTCATTCAAGAGTGCAAAAAGCAACACCGAAGTGACTAAGTGTGCACCTGCTTACATGAAGAAGTGACTGTGACATCGTGTTTATCCTTTCCTCATGTATCAAAGCTTATGTTGTGTTTACAAGCTGTGAAAAACTCAGGCTCCAAGGACCAACAGAATCGAGGGGCAGTGATATAATGATAGAAACTGTTGTATAAAGGAGGCTCAGCACTGCTGCCTGCATGATATTTGCTTTAAAGTATCATCAGAGAAATTCAGCCATTGCCACTCACATAATTGCTAGTCCACAAACTGGGGATGTTACTTAAGAACTGCTATACTCCCAGCAGCGCTGATAAAACAGATGTTGTCTGTCCTTGCAACCAGACAAGGCAAGTTAAACATGTCTGGGTGACATTATAGAGGTTTATAAAATCATGAAGGGCACAGATGGGATGAATAGCCAATGTCTCCTCCCCAGGGTAATGGAGTCCAAAACTAGAGGACACAGGTTTAAGGTGAGAGGGGAAATATTTAAAAGAGACCTAAAGGGTAATATTTTCATGCAGAGGATGGATTGTGTTTGGAATGAGCTGCCAGAGGAAGTGATGGAGGGAGGCACAATTAGAATATTTAAAGGGGATCTGGATAGGTACATGAAGAAGAAGGGTTTAAAGGGATATAGGCCAAATACTGGAAAAAAGGACTAGATTAATTTCAGATATCCGGTCAACATGGATGCATTAGACTGAAGGGTACATCTTTTCTGTACATCTCTATGACTCTGCAGTTCTGTTTTAGCCCTCAATATCTTGGTTCGGTCAGCAACATGTTGCTTTTGTGTTACTTTCAAATGAGAATTTGCCAATATTTTCAAAATATTTCATGCAACATTTTGAAACTTTAATTACATTTCATGAAGCAGAAGTATAACAGATTACAAATTAATTGCTTAGGGTACCAATAAATGTATCACACGTAACCTATGGTCATTGTATATCTACTTTTGAAAGTTTCTAATGTCATGGGTTTGTTAAAATGTGGTCCAAGTATTAGTACTGACTGCTGATGCTCTTTTACTTCAGAGACATTGTCCCAAAGGACTTCAAGATGTTCACCTACAGCAACAATGGGAGCTTGATCTTAACTCAGCCAGATGTTCAGGTATTCAACAGTTTGGCAACAACTGCCTTTTTTCCTCATACGGCCCATAAATCTTGAATTACGTGGAGCCTCTCCTTGCTGACGTTGTCTCATTTTTCAGAAAGCATTGACTTGTGTCAGAGTGTGGATCAAAACTCTTAGCATATTGTACGTTTCTTTAGTGGCCTGTCTTTATGGTTAAGACGGTGATTATTCACAGCTTATTCTTCCAATAATACTGGAAGCAGGGGGTATCTGAAGGATGCCTGATCCCCCTTCTCATTGTCCTCTGTATGTAAGGGATGTGATTTAAATATATTTTAATATCATATATTTTGGACTTTGAAGTCTTGACTGATTTGTTGTTTAGATATTCTGTGTGTCTTAAAGATTAATTTGTAGGTATTTTTGTAGCCATGGTAATATGTTTTAAAACACTCAAGGTCAGGGAGACTTCCTGGAGAGGACTGGGGTTTTGTTTCCATTGGAGGAGTTTATGAGCAAAGAAAGTAAACGGTGTACTGCATTAGATTTTCACATGAAAGATTCTGGAGTTTTTTGGGCTTGAAAGAAACATCTATACCTTGAAAAAAAGGTTTGTTTCATTTGGTAGTTTGCAGAAGTCTTGGTTGAAGATGGATGTGTTAATCAGTTGTTTATGAGAAAGCAAGGTAATTTTAAGACTGTTCAAAAAGAGATTACCTCAATGTAAGGAGTTTAGTTAAAAAATTCCAGACCATAAGTATTTGTTTAAAATCCTGGTGACGTTTTTGGAGCTAAGAAAATCGGAGCAAAGTTAAATGCTGAATCAAGAATGAGCTTATCAGATTATGACAAGTGAGAATTAAAGTCACGGCCAAATCAAACCCTACCTGGGTTCCAGAGGGAATTCTTTTTGGTGTTTGAGTGCTGTCAATGAGATGCTGTTGGGCTTGGTGGGATCGCATCTCAACATATGTATCTAAATTTTTAAACGCATGTTTACATGTATAAATATATATATGTAAATAGTTGGGTTCATTCCATTTTGTTTTCATTTCTTTTGCATAATAAATATCTGATTCATTGATAAAACTGATTCTGTACCATTGGCGTGTTTGTGTATCGGTGAAGGAACGCCTTATTAAAACCAAAGAAAATCCATGATCTGTCAAGCTAGATATAAGTCTGGGAACTGACTTGTCCAGTAGTAATAACAGCTGGGACCATAACACATCACACCAACAATTTAATTGTTTGAACTTTATTTATGTTTTTTTGTAACATGTGATGTATTTATGGACTGAACCATTGAAACAACGTGAAGTGCTGACTGAAATTGATTTTTTTTTGGATTAGATTTTATTTTCGCACCTCATTTGGAGAAAAATAGCTTAGGTACACTATGGCAGTGAGAGTCAACAGTTGGGATTTCCTGATGGAATGAGTTTGTAGGATGGTGAGGAATAGGTCAGGTTCATGTAGATTTTAGACTGTCCAGTGTGTGTTCTTGTGAAACATGATTCCTGTCTCATTGCTAGCCTAACTGATTGACAGATTTATTCCTTTGGTTGGGGACTGTTGCCGTAGAAGCTTTTAATTCAAGATTGTGATGCTGGGGACCAAGTAGTGAATGATAAAATGATGATATTGTCAGTTGTCTAACCGTGGAGAGGAAAATAGTTTGGCTTGGAGGGGAGCTGAGAGGAAACATACCTCCTCCTCTTAGCCTCCAAGGCCCCAACACCCTTCCCGCTGCATATCTTGCCACTCTTCAGCAACTGCATTTGCAAGATCAATAAATCTGATGGGCCAAGATTAACTTGAAAGTGGCATATAGTCTCATGAAATTATTTAATTGAGCAATCTCCCACCCTGACTTCTCAAAGTGATCGTTACTGTTAAAATTGGAAACTGATTAGATCAAAACCATTTTAGCTCATGTTTAAGATTTTGACAATTCACTGATAATTCTCTCACTCTCTGGTTTTGGAGGAGGCATTGTTAAAATTTCCTTATGCAAATTTAGGTCAATCCCCAAAGCCAAGTTAGGATGACCAGAGAATTTTGATCACCATTCCATCATTCTGAAGTACATCAATAAATACTATTTTCCTGGAAAGGGGGGCACATTTATAGGTGCAGTATCAAGCCACCAGTTGTGAGCCGTAGCTCACAGGAAGGAGCTCATAGGACCCAGTTATTCTGAGATCAATGTATTTTTCCCAGTCATTTTCTCGTGATCCATTCTCAAATTGATGCTACAGCAATGATCCTTGTTTGAGATTTCTTGTCCCCTTTCCAGACGTGAACAATAACAGAACAAAAACAAAGTTGCTGGAAAAGCTCAGCAGATCTGGCAGCATCTGTGGAGGAGACGTTTCAGGTCTGGTGACCTTTCCTCAGAACAACAGAAGCTGTGAATGACATGATAAGAGACAAATAGTTTTCATTTTTTTTGAAACAATAAATTGAATTTTAAGTTATACTGATATAATTGAAAACCTGATAGATTTTCAACATGAAAAGCAAGCGTTGCATATCATTGAGTTGTTCAGTACACTTTTTTGCTTTGTGGAAACAACCAGGAGGGATAAACTGAGATTGAAATGTACCAGCAAGCTTTCAAGTTCAGGGCATTCTTCCTGACAACATTCCTCTGATCGGCTGAGCTGTAAAGTGTTTTTAAGAAAATGTTGAAGTGCTCAGAGCAGAAGAAGGTAAAAGCATTCAGACCCTGCAGTCAGACAGCATCTCGCTCTCTCCATGTGAAGATAAAGTCAGGAAATACTGGAAAACGTTTAAAAAATGCATACTAGAAAAAGTCCTAGGTTCATCAAATCAATCACGAAATTAAGGGCAGAGTCTAATCTTACAGAAGATACGTTTCAACATTGCAAAAATCAAAATCATTGGAACAGAAAAAGGAATTTCCACTTTGTGCTCTGTAATTTTGATTTTCAGAATGCTCTGTCTACCAATCACTTATTGTTTAATCATTTGTCTTTTGTCTGTCTTAATCATGTTTCATTAGGGAGAAGAAGGTTGAGAGGTGACTTAATTGAAACATATAAAATAATCAGAGAGTTAGATAAGGTGGATAGGGAGAGCCTTTTTCCTCGGATGGTGACGGCGAGCATGAGGGGGCATAGCTTTAAATTGAGGGGTGAAAGATATAGGACAGATGTCAGAGGTGGTTTCTTTACTCAGAGAGTAGTAAGAGAATGGAATGCTTGCCTGTAATGGTAGTAGATTCGCCAACTTTAAGTACATTTAAGTCGTCATTGGACAAGCATATGGACGTACATGGAATAGTGTAGGTTAGATGGCTTCAGATTGGTATGACAGGTCGGCACAACATCGAGGGCCGAAGGGCCTGTACTGTGCTGTAATGTTCTATGTTCTATGTTTCGGTGTGCTTAATTTAAGTTGCATAAATCCAAAATCCTTGTTATTGTTGAACTTAATTGTGTAAGTTATTTTCTTTTTCCCTGTTACTGGCAAAACCTGGTGTTATTTTTGTCTTGGGTAGCAATCAGATAGGAAAATTAGTGTTTGATACTTCCAATGGGATTTTTATACATTTATACATTTTATGATGATTTCCGTAACATTAGGCCATCATAGTGCACTGACAACGTCAGGTCATGGAAACACATACTTGTCCAGATTAGTGGCTCTCCGGTATGATAAGAATGTTCGTTTCTAAGTCATGCTGATGTTGAAAACTGAACTGTGGTTTGAACACTTTCTTGACCGGTTCTGGGATGACTGAAAGATGGAAATAATTTTACTTCATTGTTTGGTTTGACAATAATGATTTCATTCTGCTGATGTAGCAAGATGAATTTGTGATTATCTATCAGAAATACAGGGATCCAGCTAAATGTGCATGTTTACATGGATCTCCAATTTGTATTTATTAATACTACGGAGAGCAGCTGTGTTAAAACAGCACATTGACAGTGGTGGAATTTGTATGTTTTCATTGCTCTGCTCTCATTGATCAGCAAGAGTTAAAATCACCCTGTCTAAGTGTTTTTGTAATTCATACATTGGATGTGGGCATTTGTGGCAGGATGAATAATTGCCTTCGCTGACTGCCTAAAAGAAGATGGTAGTCAACTGCGGTTTTGAACTGTTGCTCCTGTTGCTCTGTATTTTGTGTGTGTCTTAGAAGGGAATGTGCCAGTGGTGATGTCCGAATGTGTCTGCCACATTCTGCGAAGGTTAGAGGTTATTGGTTTAAAGACGCTGTTGAAAGAGCCTTGGCAAGCGTTATTGTGAAAAGCAATGATGCAGTTTCTGGGCGATGTGTTTAACCATTTCCTAACTGTTTATTTCTGAAGGATCATTGTCACTTCCAGGGATATGTGGAAGGAATGGAAAATTCCATGGTTGCTCTTAGCACCTGCAACGGGCTCAGGTAAAGTTTGCATCTATTCTTGCATTAATCCACAAAACAGCAGTGACTGCTAGCGACATATCAGGAGGGTGGGAGGTCAATGATGCTGTGGAAGTTGTGTTTCTTAACTTGATATTAATCTACCTCCTACAATGTATTAATTGTCTTACTTTGTGTCATTGGGAGGGCAGTTGTGGTTCGTGGCAGTTTTCCTATCTCTGGACAGGTTCATCAGAAAATGAAGAAAAATTGGAGTTAAGGTCTTGGAGTGCACTGCATGATGAATGTTTGTCAGATTTATTACCATTTAAGTTCAGAAAATCTTGTACAAGAAATGGTTTGAAACATACAGGAGTTCTTGTATGCAGCACAATTGAAATTGGTTGCAAGATGCATGAAAATATTGTGTTTGCTCTAAGCCAATCTTTGCTTCATTTCTGTCGCAGCTGATGCGCAAATCTCTCAAACATGTATGACAAGGATTAACTTTAAAAGCACTGTGAGGGTTTAGTATCTTTCAAAAGGGTTACCAATTTATTTCTTTTTGCTGGAAGCAAAATGAGCACAAGCATAAAATCTCACTTTAAACAAGGGCTGACTCCAAGTTTCTGGTTTCCTATCATTATAATTCTCTGTCCACTCTCATTCTGACATTATTGCTTTATTCTCCTCCACTCCAATAAAGCTCACTGTCAGCTCGAGGAACAGCTCCTCATCTTTGAATTAGGAAGAATACAGACTTCTAGACTCAACCCCAATGAATAGAATCATAGAATCCCTACACTGTGGAAACAGGCCCTTTGGCCCAACAAGTCCACACCAACCCGCAGTGAAGGGGGCCCAGGCCCATCCACCTCTAACCCACCTAATCTACATATCCCTGAACGCCACGGGAAATTTAGTATGACCAATCCACCTAGCATGCATGTTTTTGGACTTGGGAAGAAACCGGAGCACCCGGAGGTAACCACACTGACACAGGAGAATGTGCAAACTCCACGCAGACAGCCGCCCGAGGATGGAATTGAACGCAGACCCCTGGCGCTTTGAGGCAGCAGTGCTAACCGCTGAGCCACCATGCCACCCCTATCTTCAACATTTTCAGACCATAATCCTCTGCTCTGATTTTTTTGTTTGTTTGTTTTTGAATTACAGCTGTTGATGAAATTTATGCAATTCCTATTTGCAAATTGTCTGCATCTATTTTTTGTTTACTCATCACATTACCATTTCCATTTGCATTTATCCTCATTGCTTTGGCAACTCAATCTCTCTCTTGCCATTAACTCTATCACAGATTGGCCTTTCCTCTGCAGTTTATTTTAACCTGGAGCAACATTTCTTTGTAATTTTTGATGATGTGTCAATAACCAAAATATCATTGTTTTTATCAGATTGTCTGATTTATTGGGTATCTTTTAACATTTTTTAAAAATTTAAAACCTTCAGCGTTTGTAATATTTTGCTTTGGTAAAATCTCAATTTGCTAGTTACAGCTTACTGCAATTTCCATCCTTTTCTGATATGTGGTTGTATGAGATTAATTCTGAGATGTACCAAGTTTAGCTTGTGTTTACTGCTAACTTCCAAATGGAAATCCTGTTTGTTACTTTTTCCTTATTGTAAGGAGTAGGAGCTCTTCAAGTGTAGCTGTGAAAAATGGGATTTGACGTTTATACTTAGGATGAATATAATGAATATAGGGGTTTGGTACAGGAATTGGCCGCTAGCTTCCCCTCACCCCTACCCCCCCCCCCCCCAACATTCTCAGCCATTTAATCAGATCATGCCTGATCTTTTTTCCACTTCACATTCCCACTTACTCCTGATGACACTTAACTCCTCTTTTACTTTGTAAGAATTTAACCGTAAAACTGTAAAAATATTCAAAAACTATTAACATTTTGACAAATAGATTTCCAACAACTCATGGTGTTCTTTGAGAAACAATTTGTGATCATTTTTATCTTAAATCTTTACCTCTTTTATTTGTCAAGCATGACCCCTATTTCTGGGTTCTCCTATCCACACTAACCCTATCAGGCTGCTTCAAGAGGTTGAAGAGCTTGAGGAGCTTCCACCTCCCTCCCAACCCCCCCGTCCCCCCCTCCCCACCCTCCTTGGGTTACTTGTAATCTTCTAAATTCCAGTGATAAAACCCTAGCTTGTCCCCGATCGTCTTGAACTTATTGAAGTGTCCTCCTATCACAACTTCAATCATCAGTCCTTACATTTTGCCTCTGATACATGTTAAGCTAACTATTCTAAGTTTCCTGCTTCCTCGCTCCCTCTCTTGTTAAATTAATAAAGGAGTTACATTTGCTATCTTCCAATCAAATGGGCCCTTCCCCAAATGTAATTGAAGTCTAATTATGTAATTTCTGTCAAATTTTTGTAATTATACTTATTGCAATGATGTTGAGATGTATAGCACCCTTAAAATCTCCCCAAAAAGTCACCTTTTGTTGCACTGATTATTTCAAATCACTTCAGATTTCACCAGGGCTTTGTTAAGTACATCATAAACATAAAATATTAAAATGAGTGCAGCTTGTATAAATAGAGAAAATATATTTTTCTGTGAAATTATGTATCCATTTGCAGATTCAAATGAAAAAGCCTAAGGAACTCAGTTTGTATTGTTGACTTCTTAACTATTGTACTGTAGCTGAGTTGAGAAAAGAAATTATTTGCTATGGATTATATCAGGTTGTTAGTCTCCTTCTTACATGCCTTTCTGGTTGCAGAGTCAAACAAAGCAAAAAAAATGCTTCCATTTATATGGCACTTTACATGTCTTCAAGATAAGACAAAGCACTTTGCTTCTCATGAAGTATATTTTGCAGTGTGGTTGCTTTTGTAACATGTGCTTCAGGACCCAGTTTGCACAGTCTTCGTCTGAATAGCAAATTGATAATGATCAAATAACATGAGTTTGCTTTTCATCAGGCATAGACACTGGCAGTAGAATCCCTCCTGCCCTTCAAATGGGATTTTTCAAGTCCACCCTAGAAAGCAAAGACAATCCTAGATTGAAGTCTCATCAAAAAATGGCACCTCCAACAGTATAACATTCCCTCCGTACTGTAATAGTGTTAACTGAATTCTGACTCATAACTCTATAATGGGACTTAAATCTGTACTCTTGTGAGCCAGTGACAGGAATACAACTAACTGAACCGAGACTAATGCCTAAATGTGCCTGTGAAAGTCTGAAAGCTGCTTGGTGGCTTCTCTGTAGCCACAGGTGAGTCAGAAATATAACAAATGTAGGAGGCATTATTCCTGTCCTGTCCTGCATTCCTCATGCCCTCTGCTGACTAAAATGCTTATGATGCATTCAATTTTTATACAGTTAATGATAATGTATTCTGCAATTTGTAGGAGCCTGACTACTTTTAGATTACTTCTCTCAACGCAAATTCAAAAAAAAATTTGAACACTGCGCATCAAGTGTTTTGAAAAGTCATTGGTGTAAGCAAAATATACTTGTCATCTTTTCTCCACAGAGGATTACTGCAGACAGGTGATACTCATTATGCAATTGAACCACTTGAGTCCTCCAGTACTTTCCAACATGTTGTCTATCGTATGGAGGATCTGATTGAAGAACATTTAGTCTGTGGAGTGTCAGATTTGTCCAGCACTGTGCGGCCAGTTGATGAGGAGAATGCAGAAGAACATTCCCATGATGGTCACAGTATGATGGGCTTCCTGCGCGTAAGTCCAGGCTTTTGGCATTCAATTGTTGTCAATTGTTTGCACATCCCTTAATTATTATTGTAATTAACTATTGTACTGTAGCTGAGTTGAGGAAAGAAATTATTTGCTATGGATTATGTCAGGTTGTTAGTCTCCTTCTTACATGCCTTTCTGGTTGCAGAGTCTTAATTACTGAGTTTGTAGCTCACTGATAACATTTTGACCTCTGGACCAGGAGGCCCATATTCAAGTCTCAGCTGGCTGTGAGGTGTGTCAGAATATGTCTGAGCAGGTTGATTAACATATTTTGTTCAATCGCAAAATGTATGTGAATGCACAGATGAGTTTTATATCTATTCATTACGTTGATGGGCGCATTGTTGGCAAGATCAGCATTTCTTGCGCTTGGGTAATTGCTGAAGAGAGGGGATGGTGAATTGTGTAGTCTCAACAATTCAGTAACTTGGTCATTTTCACAAACTATGAATGTTATCACCCAGTTCTGACAGCCAGAGATGCCACAGACAAATTGGAACGAAGGAGCCAGGTGACAGTTGCATGTTAACTTAGGGATAATTGGGCATGAACAGGGTGTATATACATGTACTTATTTTGTATTCATTCTTTCTATTTTTATCTGTTAAATTTTATGTGTATATTTATGGGCACAAGTTTTGTTGCTGAGTTGCGGAAAGCAACTGTTTCTGGTATATTACGTCAGGTTACTAGTTGACAAGCAGCTGATCTCTTGGTTGTTGGAGCTTTGTGATCTGTGTCCAAATAAACCACTGACAAGAAAAATGTAAATGCTTGGACATTGTCAAACCAACCTTTAACTTGTGGTCTTTATCGGTTAGAAAGTCAATCAGATTTCTTTGTACCATGATCCAAAAGAATTTCAGAAACAAAAACAGAAATTGCTGGAATACTTCAGGTCTGGCAGCATCTGTGGAGAGAAATCTGTGTTTTGGGTTGAATGACTCTTCCTCAGAACCCAGCATCCACAGTTCTTTTGGTTTTCACAAGAGGGCCAGACTGGCAGATGGCAGATATCCTTTACCATTCATTAACCAGATGAATGTTTGTGACAAATTCTTTTTCAATTTTTCATGGGATGTCGGCATTGATGGCTCAGCCAGCATTTATTGTCCATTCTTAACTGCCCTTGAACTGAGTGGTTGTTGAGCCAGAGCGTCATCAGAGTCAACCATGGTTTGGAGTCACTGCATTTTTCATTATGCACTGTGATGAAGTCGAGATTGAGCAGTAAAAGAAAACCGTACTGGAGTCATTGTCATGATTTTGGTGCTATATCTTGCTTAGATCCTAGTTTGCGCCTGCAGTTGGCCACTCTGACTTCCCAATCTGGGAAAACATGGTCACTTGTGAAAATATGAGCAACTCTGCAGCCAAAAAGAGTTGGAGGGCACATAAACAAACAATTTCACAAGTTCGAAGTATAGGTGGGATTGTAAGTGAGGTGGGGAGGGATGTAGGATCACTCAGTGGCTGGTTTATCCCCCATACCTTTGCAATAATTGCATCTATGATGATGATGAGGTATACCTCCCTACCTTTCCAATTTCTCTTCTCCATTCCCTATCAAGTCTCCTTCTGATTTAACTTCAAAAGCTCTCAGCTAATTTGAGGGAAAGTGGAAACTGGCTGGAATGAAGGATGATAAATAAAAGAGATAAGAGGCTGCTGACATTATTTATAATTGTTTCACTTTACTAAGTGCTGTTCTTCATAACTGCACAAAATGGGGTATGGAATGGTTTCATGTTTGCAATCTCAAATCACTTGAAAATGCTTGAATGCAGTCATGATCTGTATATTTATGCATAAAATGACCATCTCAATGAAACTTGATGAGTAATTCAAATTTTATGTTCAATGCCAAACGTCACTGAACTTCAAGTGTTAAATTATAAGATACCGGACAAAACAAAACTGGGCTTTATTCCCCAGATTTAACAAGTTGAGATGCAATTTGATTGAGAATATTAAGGGGATTAAGGGCATAATCTAAAATGTAGAAACAGACCTTTTAGCGAAACAGTCATCACATATCTAAAATAAGTTCTGCATTTTGAAGTCAAGCCATATTTGTGATGTGTTTGGAGATACTCACGTGGTACCATGCATAGAGTTAGCATTACAACTCCCAGCGAATCCTAAGTTTTGCAGAAAATTCTGCTGCAAGTTTTACGATAAGTAATAACTTAGTGTAATAAAAACATGCTGAAAACCTCGGTGAGCATTGAATAGTTTGTACAGGAACACAATTAAATAAGAAAATCTACTTCGCCTTACTTTAAAATTTCACTGCTTTCCTGAGTTGGCCCCAGATCTGCAGCTTATGTTACTGTATGCAGCTGTTCAACCTCGGATTGTAACAATCTGTTCAATTAATATGTTTTTTAAAGGAAAACTTCAGCATTAAACATCCTACATATGAATTGAATAGGTTGCTACAAATCTCAGAGGTTGAAGAGGTTTTCTGTGTGCTTTTATTACGCAAATAATTATTACTTGTAGTAAAACTTCCAACAAAATTTTGTGTGAATGCTCTTCGGAGGGTCGATGTGCACTCAGTGTGCCAGATGCCCTTTAGGGAAGGAAACTGCCATCCTTACCTGGTCTGGCCTACATGTGACTCCAGACCCACAGCAATTTGGGCAGTTAGGGATGGGCAATAAATGTTGCCTCACGAGCGAAGCCCGTATCCCGTGAATGAATAAAGCAAAAAAATGCTTGCTTCCTCACAGTAGGAATTCTAAGATTCTACATCCAGAAATGGTGATGTTGGTGCCTGGGACATTTTCAGTTGAGGGAAGGGCAAGATTGGCAACTAAACATCCCAGGATATAGATGCTTCCGGCGGGATAGAGAGGGAAGTAAAAGGGGTGGAGGAGTTGGATTATTGGTCAAAGAATATTACAGCTGTGTTGAAGGAGGACAATATGGAGGACTCGAGCAATGAGGCAATGTAGGCAAAGCTCCGAAATAGGAAGGCTGCGGTAACAATTTTGGGGCTGTACTACAGGCCTCCCAACAGCGAGTGTAAGATACAGGTACAAATATGTAGACAGATTATGGAAAGATGTAGGAGCAACAGGGTGGTGGTAATGGGAGATTTTAATTTTACCAACATTGACTGGGTTTCACTTAGTGTTTGGGGTTTAGAGAGAACAGAATTTGTAAGGAGCTTCCAGGAGGGTTTTATAGAGCAGTATGTAAATAGTCCAACTCGGGAAGAGGCCATATTGGACCTGGTGTTGGGGAATGAGCCTGGCCAGGTGGTTGAAGTTTCAGGAGGGGATTACTTTGGGAATACTGATTACAATTCCATAAATTTTAGAATACTGATGGACAAGGACGAGAGTGGTCCAAAAAGAAGAGTGCTAAATTGGGGAAACACCAACTCAAGCAAAATTTGGCAGAAGCTGGGGAATGTAGTTTGGGAGCAGTGTTTGAGGGTAAATCCACGTTTGATATCTGGGAGGCTTTTAAACAGAGGTTGATTACAGTGTAAGACAGACATGTCCCTGTGAAAATGAGGGATAGAAAGGGCAAGATTAGGGAACCATGGATGACAGGTGAAATTGTGAGACTAGCAAAGAGGAAAAAGGAAGCATACATAAGATCTAGGCGACTGAAAACAGAGGAAGCTTTGGAAGAATATCGGGAAAGTAGGACCAATATGAAGTGAGGAACTAAGGGTGCTAAAAGGGGTCATAAGATATCTTTAGCAAACAGGATTAAGGAAAATCTGAAAGCCTTTTAATCATGCATAAGGAGCAAGAGGGTAATGAGAAAGGGTTGGTCCAATCAAGGACAAAGGAGGTAAGTTATGTGAAGAGTCAGAGAAAATGAGTGAGCTTCTTAATGAATACTTTGCGTTGGTATTCACTGAGGAGAGCGACATGTTAAGGTAGGCATAGATGTTTGATTATTCCAGATCAAGTCGGCATAAGGAGGAGGGAAGTGTTGAGTATTCAAAAAGGCATTAGGGTGGACCAGTCCCCAGGTCCGGATGGAACATATCCCAGGTTGCTGAGGGAAGCCAGAGCAGAAATAGCTGGGGCATTAACAGATATCTTTGCAGCATCCTTGACCACGGGTGAGGTCCTGGAGGACTGGAGAATTGCTAATGTTGTCGCCTTGTTTAAGAAGGGTAGCAAGAATAATCCAGATAATTATAGACTGGTGAGCCTGACATCACTGATGGGGAAGCTGCTGGAGAAGATACTGAGGGATAGGACCTATTTACATTTGGAAGGAAATGGGCTTATTAGTGATAGGTAGTGTGGTTTTGTGAAGGGAAGGTCATGTCCTACCAACTTGATAGAATTCTTTGAGGAAGTGACAAAATTGATAAATGAGGGAAGGGCTGTGGATGTCTTATACATGGATTTTTGGCGTTTGATAAGGTTTCCCATGGTAGGCTGATGGGGTCCAGGGTGTACTAGCTAGATGGACAGAGAACTGACTGGGCAACAGGAGACAGAGAGTTGTAGTGGAAGGAAGTTTCTCAAAATGGAGAGCTGTAACCAGTAGTGTTCCACAGGGATCTGTGTTGGGACCACTGTTGTTTTTGAAATACATAAATGATCTGGAGGAAGGTATAGATGGTCTGATTAGCAAGTTTTCAGATGACACTAAGATTGGTGGAGTAGCAGATAGTGAAGGGGACTGTCGGAGAATGCAGCAGAATATAGATAGATTGGAGAGTTGGGCGGAGAAATGGCAGATGGAATTCAATCCGGGCAAATGCCAGGTGATGTATTTTGGAAGATCCAGTTCAAGAGCGAACTGTACGGTAAATGGAAAAGCCCTGGGGAAAATTGATACACAGAGATCTGGGTGTTCAGGCCCATTGTGCTCCGAAGGTGGCAACACATGTCGATCGAGTGGTCAAGAAAGCATACGGCATGCTTTCATTCATCGGGTGGGGCATTGAGTACAAAAATAATCAGAAGGTTAGATAGGGTGGATAGGGAGAGCCTTTTTCCTAGGATGGTGACGGCAAGCACGAGGGGGCATAGCTTTAAATTGAGGGGTGAAAGATATAGGACAGATGTCAGAGGTAGTTTCTTTACTCAGAGTAGTAAGGGAATGGAACGCTTTGCCTGCAACGGTAGTAGATTCGCCAACTTTAAGTACATTTAAGCCGTCATTGGACAAGCATATGGAGGTACATGGAATAGTGTAGGTTAGATGGGCTTCAGATCGGTATGACGGGTCGGCACAACATCAAGGGCCGAAGGGCCTGTACTGTGCTGCAATGTTCTATTCTATTCTAAGTTGGCAGGTCATGTTACAGTTGTATCGGACTTCGGTTCGACCACATTTAGAGTACTGCGTACAGTTCTGGTCGCCACATTACCAAAAGGATGTAGATGCTTTGGAGATGGTGCAGAGGAGGCTCACCAGGATGTTGCCTGGTATGGAGGGCACTAGCTGTGAAGAGAGGTTGAGTAGATTAGGATTATTCACATTAGAAAGACTGAGGGTGAGAGGGTACCGATTGAGGTCTACAAAATCATGAGAGGTATAGACATGGTGGATAGCAAGAAGCTTTTTCCCAGAGTGGGGGACTCATTAATAGGGGCCACGATTTCAAGGTGAGAGGGAAAATGTTTGAGAGATATGCGTGGAAAGATCTTTACGCAGAGGGTGGTGGGTGCTTGGAACGTGCTGCCAGCAGAGGTGGTAGAGGCGGGCACGATAGTGTCATTTAAAATGTATCTGGACAGATAGATGAATGGGCAGGAAGCAGAAGGATACAGATCCTTGGAAAATAGGCGACAGATTTAGAGAGAGGATCTGGATCAGCGCTGGCTTGGAGGGCCGAAGGGCCTGTTCCTGTGCTGTAATTTTCTTTGTTCTTTGTTCTTTGTTCTTTGATGCCTTGAGTGTTACTGTCAGGTTGTTGCTTGACTAATCCATGAGACAGCTGTCACAATTTTGGCATGAGCCCTCAGATATTAGTAATGATGACCTTGCCAAGTTGTCAGGGCCATTTCTGTTGTCTCTTTTGGTGCCTTGGCTGAAGTCAGGAGGCCCATTTAGTTTCATTTCTTTGTTGAGACTTCAGAGCAACTGATACAGCCCAGTGGCTCGCTAGGCTGTTTCAGAGGGAAGTTGAGAGTCGGCCACATTGTTGTAGGTCTGGAGTCACATGTAAGCCAGGCCAGGTGGAGATAGCAGACCCTGAAGGACATTGGTGAGCCAGATGGGTTTTTCTGACCATCAACAATGGTTTCCTGGTTGTCAGTAGATTCTTAATTACAGATATTTGTATTGAAATTCAGTGCCATCATCGATTCAGACACAGGTTTCCAGAAAGTTAGCCGAATTTCTGGATTAATATTACCACTAAGCCATTGTCTCCCTTTCGTGCTGAAGTCTCCAAATGATTTGCTGACTCCAAGCTCAGTTTGAAACCTTAGCCACAGGTGTCACCAGTGGTGGAATGGGCAAGCATAAATTGAAACTTTTTCCACATGTTTGTGTAACTGGCTAAAAATCACAAGTTTTGTTGACTTAAGACTTTCCAAACCACATAGCACAAAAATTCAAAGACTCAAGCTCATAATGTGTCTCATCATTTTCCATCCACATTGCAGGTAAAGGTTCATACTCAAAGAACCAAAATATTTCAAACACATAATTGGCACTGTTTTTGTAATAAATTTAATTGTACCTTTCAGCATGTTTCGATGGTCTGTATATCCAACTAAAAGGCTTGTGGAATAGCTTGAAAGCTGCACTGTTGAACCTATAGACCTGTATATTCTGGAGATTAGAACAGTCACTGGAGCTCACTTGTCATGTTATGAACTGGGACACTCCAGATTCACATGTATAGTTCGCACAGAATAGGATTCTGACCACAGCCAAACCAAAATCTACCACTGCAAAGGTGCAAACACTGGAGATCAACCTCCAATCTGCTGTTCCCAAATCATGCCATCTGCACTGCTCAAAAAGCGAAGGCAGAGATCAATGATCTAACATATTTTATCAGGTACAATATGGTGGCAAAACTTTTAGTAGTTGTTGCAGAACAAATGTGATGTCTTCAAAATTACTGTTTGTCTTACGCAAATGTGTTAACGATTTTCTGATGTCACTTCTGTTATCATTGGAGTGAGCAGATTCATTCTGAAATAAAGTGAGGGGGTATCTAGAGTTGATATTTAAAACTAATAACATGACAGGCACTAAAATGATCTATTCAGTGATCTTAAAGCTGAAGTGATTGAAGTACAATGGCACAGGTAATGATTGCAACCAATGGTCTGAATCTAGACTGTTTGTTCTTATGTCAGCTGTGTATTTGCACCCGGGGAAAAAAAAACAGATCTTCAATTGTCACAGAAAATCTACAATTTTTTACCTTGTATTGTTCACAGAATAAACGGGCTATATTGCCCCAGACTCGATATGTTGAGCTGTTTTTGGTTGTCGATAAGGACCTGGTAAGTATGAAAGCTGCAATCTCTAACCAAAGTGAAATGAGGAGTTTAAAAACTTGAAAAAGTGTAGCTGCTCCTTTTAACTTTTGTTATGGTTTTGTTTTAATGTGTTCCAGTATGATATGACCAAGAATGAGACTGCTGTGAGAGAACAGATGGTCCAGCTTGCAAATTACCTTGATGGAGTAAGTGCATTTCCACAATTTCATTTCATGTTCTTGGGAAAATTACTGTTGCCTTTTCTCGACTTCAGGCTTATAATGCTCGTGTATCTTTGCCCCCTGAACAGCTGTTTCGAGACCTCTTGCAGTCTGACTATTTGCGTAGACCAAGCAGCATCACTGGGGAGTGAAGAGTAAGAAATTGGCTTTTCACAGTTTCTGTGTATGCAGGTCTTAAATTGGAACAAGGAAATTCTACAAGGACCTGAAGAAATTCGAATGAAAACTGAATAATTCAATCTTCCATTATGAATAGACCAGAATCTTCACAAACCCCACTTGCTTGGTTTGTTAGACTTGGAAAGCTTGGGTTGATTTTAGTCTGAATTAGCATCCTACTTGTATTCAATTTTTGACTTGAAATGAGGTGGGCATGCTTTGACTTAATACAGTAGACTGTGAATTGTTAAGGAGCTTTTAGTACCACACGTGCCTTCTCACTGTGAATTCTACTGTGCGAAGGTGAAGAACAGAGACAGAAGCTTGGCACAAACCAAGGGCAAACAAAGAGAAGGTGATGTGTTGGAAGATCATTAATTTTCTAACTGAGTTGCGTCAATAATAAAGTGTCAAGAATAAAGTGTCTGTTCTTCTCCAAGGAGCAGGATATGAAGCTTTCAAATCTTGAAAAGATGATTGCAAAAGAAGTTGCAGCCAACTGCTTCAGCTGGCTGACTGGGTACTGCAGACTGTAAAACAGGAACATAGAAGCAGGATTAAGTTATTCAGCTTCTGAAGCCTGCTGTGCTGTTTGAGATCATGGCTGATCGTCTGTCTCAATTCTGTTTTACTGAGCTGCCTCCCGTATTCCTTGATATCATTTTTATCTAGAAACTTATCTATTTTTACGTTGAACACCATAAACTACTGAGCTTTCACAGCACTCCAAGTTAGAGAATGAGATATTTACTCCCTCTAAGTGAAAGAAATTTTCTTCATGTCAGTGCTGAATGGCTTTCTCCATATTGTGCAAGGAGGGTCAAACAGATGACTAGAAACAGAGCTTTTCTGCAACAGCCAATGGAGCATTTTAGTTGAACAGTTCATGGCACCCACACTTGAAGTTTCGTCTGACATCTCTCCTCTTCCTTCCAGTCTTAAGCAAACAACATTTGTTCAGCAAACCAATGTTTTCTTCAGGACGACAAACAGAAGTTGCTGAAAAAGCTCAGGAGGTCTGGCAGCATCTGTGAAGAAAAATCAGCATGACCCTGCCTCAGAAAACGTTTTATTCACCTTAATTAATAGCATCACCAGCAGCAAAAGAATACTTTCCACAGAAAATTTCACAATGTATGATTGTTTCAGAGACACAGAAATACTTGTATGTAATTTTCTATTCTGGGTAATCTCTTAATCCTGTGGGCTGTCAACAGTTCTTGTGCTTCGCACAAGGTAGAAAGGATTCAATGTGTACTGTTGTTCATTTATTATGTAATTAAATGCTTGTAGTCAGTGAGTTCTTGCATCTTGAATCTAGCTCTGCTCCGCAGCAACTCTCAGCCCTTCAGGATCCTCTGACCAAACTGAGCTTTTAGTACAAGGTTAACAACTAGCCCCGAAGATTCACTGGTTGTCATAATGGGAGCTAACATCAAATTGCTTCCATACTGCATGGCAGCACTTGCTTTCTGACTTGATGAATAATTTCTACTGGATGGCTGGAGGGTAGCCCCTCTATTTAGCCTTTTGTTCCTGTTGAGACATTTCTGTCCTTTCTAAGGCACAGAAGGTGGCTGAGCAGTGTGATTGTATAGTCTCAGAATTAGCATTTCAGGACTAATCACGTAGTGATGCTTCAAAATTCCAATAGTGAATATGGTTTCTGTCGCAACCAGTAGGGTGATTGTGTCTCACGCATTCTCCATCTGTACCTAGCAGACTTGTTCCCTATAGTTCCAGCTGACAATTGATGAGGAAGAGAACTTCCTTTCCAACAGGAATTTGCTTTCACGTAACTGTACCCCATCATCTCTGGGAGGGAGGAAGATCTCTGCTAAAAGTCATGTTTCCTGCTGCACCAACTCTAGTCTCTCTCTGTCTCCGTGAAACAGTTTATTACTTCATTCAGGCCGTTGCTCGAATAAGATGGCTAAACTGCCAGATTTTACACTTTGTGGTTGACAAGCTGCTGATGGCAACACCACAACAGTTGGACCTTAAAGAGGCTTCCTGTACAATTGCTTTTGTTAACTGATGACTTTTCCAAAAAAGGAATGTTTCTCCTCCACGAGTAGGCATATACAAAGTCAGCAATGTGAGATTCAGAATTCTCGGTATATGGATACGATTAATACACTTGTCGGATTTTTCTGAGGAAAAACGTCTACTTGTTTGATGCAATGGTTTAACCTTAGCATCGTGCAATTCTGCAACATAACGCAGAAATGCAGAACTGGGCAGAAAGAGACCATTCAGGTCATCTTCTGCACTAGCTCTCTGAGTCTCTTTAAGTTCATGCCAATTTCTTAGGTTTACTCTGAAACTCTGCCTATTGTTTAATTAGAAGCAATCATCCATTGATCTTTCGTATGACTCAATGGAAACTGCCTCTACTACACTTCCAAGAAGTGCATGCTGCATCTTAACTACTCGCAGTGTTGAAATAAATTGTCTCACCTTGCATGTGGTTCTTTGGCAAATTGCTTCAAATCTGTGCTGTCTGACACTTAATCCAGTTATAAGTGGGAACAGTTTCTCCCCTATATCTCCCTGTTGCTGCCCTGTGTAGAACCCCTCATGATATTGTAACTTGCTTTTGAGTCACCTCTTAGCCTTCTGCTCTGAGAAAAATAATCCCTAAAAAATATGCTGCAAGAAATGGAGGTGCACCAAATTTGGAGCACATCTAAATATTCATTAATGGAAAATTCTTGATGTTGATTCATTTTCTCCATTTGTTCGTGGGATGTGGACATTTTTGGCATTTATTGTTATGTAGTTGATGTCACCGGTGGAACCATTGAAACCCATTTCGGTACATAGATGGAGGAATAGAGGACTTAGGTGAAAGAGCAGACCATGTGGAGCCTCAACCTTGTTTTACCATTCCGTAAGATCATGGCTGATCTAATTGCGGACTCAACTTCACTTCCCTGTTTTCCTCCCATAACTCTTGACTCTTGCCCTTGCAGTTTCTGCTTTCCCACAGTGCTTTGAGGAAGTTTCAGGATTTTGAGTCAGTGAAGATGATGGTTATTGCCTATGCTGATGCCTGGTGGATGTTTCTCAGGTTGTTGATATGATTGTGATTGTAATTTTTTGACAATTAAAATTCAGCATGACTTTATCATGATGGACCACTTGTTGAAAGAAATTTGTGTTCTTTGTGGCTTGACACATCAAAAATGTTAATTGTTCAGTTTTTTTCCCCCAAAGGATCACAGAATCATAGAATCTCTGTAGTTTGGAAGGTGGCTATTTGGTCTATTGAGTCAACACTGACCCTCCAAAGAGCATCCTACCCAGATCCAACCTCTTATCTTGTCCCTGTAACTGTATTTCCTATGGCTAATCCACCTACCCAACAATTTAGCATGGCTAATCCAGCTAACTTGCATATCTTTGGACTGTGAGAGGAAACGGGAGCACCCGGAGGAAAGCTACACAAGCACGTGGAGAATCCGCAAACTCCAAACAGACAGTCAGCTGAGGATGGGATCGAACCTGGGTCCCAGGCACTGTGAGGCAGCAGTGCTAACCACTGAGCCATAATGGTGTATTGTAGCATTTTGGGGCTTGAGACTAGAAGGAGCTTTATGACTCCATTCCATTCACATTGGGAAAATTCCCATGAGAATCCAAGGAAAATATATATATATTTAATTGTGGAAAATACGGAATTGTTTCTTTACTGTTTTCTACATTGCCAGTGCCTTGATTAAATCGAAATTTTTGGCCAGTTGACAAGAAATAAATTAGAACCATAGTCATGAATGAAATGCACTTCTTCTTCCTCAGATGTACAGTTCCATGAACATCCGCATTGTCCTGGTGGGTTTGGAAATATGGTCAAGGAGGAACCAAATCAACATTGAAGGAGGAGCAGGTGAAGTGTTGGGGCGTTTTGTACAATGGCGAGAGAAGGACTTGTTGCCTCGTCGCAGGCATGACAGCGCACATTTAATTCTGTAAGTTTTTGGTTTCTTATTGGAGAATACTTGAAATATGATGTATTGTCTGTTGAAAGCTTACTTTTCTGAAGGAGGCACACTTTTATATTGTTCAAAGACGTGGAGAAATCTCATTAGATATTCTGCCTTTTTCAGTGATTTATTTCCTGTCATCTTAATGTGACAAAATCCTGATTGTTAATTAGCTAAGGTCCTGGGAGAGAAATTGTTGTTATTGTGAGAGAGGAAGTGATTCAAGATGTGCAGGAAGAAGGAGTTATTTTAAAACAAATGTTGTTTTTTAATTCATCAACCGGAGAAGTAGTTTGTCCATTTAGTGAAGCTCAGAGATGTTTTGTCCTCCTTCTTAAAATACAGGTTGATTTTCCGCCTTTCCTTTGCATTTATTTTAGAAAGCAACCACAAACTTCTGCAGTTACTTGGAAATAAAAACAGAAGAGGGTCATTTGGCACCTTGATCTTGTTTCATGATTCAATAAGATCATACTTCATCTGTTGCCTTCCTAATATCTAAAAATTTTTCTGTCTCTACTTTGCAAAGACTTGATCGCTGACCATTCACAGGTCTCCACAGTAGACAGTTTTCCAAGGATTCACACAACCGTTTGAATAAACTCATTTCTCCTCATCTCAATTCTAAATGCCGATTCCATTGGTCGGTAGTTGCACCGTAAATACTATTCCTTGCAACGATTCAAAAAATGCAAACAGGCAGATTTTGATTGTGTGTCCCCCTTCCCTTTAGGAGAGTTGATCTTTGAGGACACTTTGCACTGTGTATATACAATGTTGCAGTGCTACCTAGCGGTTTGTCAGCTTTGTGTCTGCAAGCTGCATACACAAATGAGTTGGTTTGTTGCAAAATCTGCTGCATAACTAGGAATGTGTTTCACTGTGTTAAATGAATCAACCCATAGAGTTAACCAGTGTCTTCTGAGCGATCATTAGACAATTATAATTACATAAAATTTTTACTGATAAAGCATGTACCTGTTAGCTTGTTTTTGTTGATCATATTACTTTTACATCTTTCAGGAAAAGGGGATTTGGTGAGACTGCGGGAATGGCCTTTGTGAGCACTATTTGTTCAAGAAGCCACAGTGGAGGAATTAATGTGGTATGGAATCATTCTTTTTTTCAAAAGAAAGGAGAAATTAACTGTGAAGCAAAATGTTGTGGACAGGAGAGGGAATTAATCCTCTGCAGAAGCTGTGTTCTGGCAAAAGTCTCCTTCTCTTTTCTCAGTTTTGGACTATGTTTTCTCTGCTTTATTTGTTCCTTGGCTGCAGCTGAGTTTGGGAATTCTGTGACATAAATGGTGGCTGTTGACCTAGAAATGCTGTACTGTGAATGCAAGGCAAATCACCAGCTCTTAGAAAAGCCAAGTTCTTGCCTGTGGGAATTGTATTTTTTTTGTGCAATTCTGTGATAACACCCCATCCAGAAAAGCAAGTTTCTGGTTTACACAGTTAAACAAAATCATATGTGTTAATTTTATCCAAGTATAATGCATGATGTATTGAAATACGTCTTGTTCCAGGAAATGAAGGGACAGCTATCCAACAGTCCAGTACTCATTGTTAAACTCCAAAAGATAACTGTATTTAAACAGAATTCAAGTCCACACTTCTTTGTGAAAGCTCGATTTCAGTTAGCTATAAAATTCTCAGCTCAAGGATTATGAGCTTCCCTTACTTATGTGACAGATTCTCATACTCTTTAACCTTCATTAATATATTCATGATCTGTTCCCTAATTCATTTAGATCTTATGCATTGTTTCTGACCATATTAGATGATAACAATCACGTTCTACAATGCTTTCAGCCTTTAATTTAATTGAAATGATGTTTTCAAATAATTGACTAACCTTGTGCTGTGGAAAGTGTCTGTTATGTTTAAGCTGAATCAAAAGAACCTTATGCACCAATGTTCCAAATTACTCCACTGCTCTTTCAGGGAGTCTGCTTTGTTTATATTACAATTCCAATTTCTCTTTTCTCTCCTGCTCTGGCTCCCTTGTGGGCAAATGTGTTCCCTGATTTAGTCAAAAAATTAGAAGTTCAGAGTTTCTATATCCACTGTGACTCTTTACTTGAGGACAGATGCATGGATGAAATTGCAGGCCCTTTTCTAGTTGGGCAATTACTCATTTTTGTCACTCAATTGCTGACTCTTTGGATGGGTAGAGGCCACAGTTCTTCTTGAGCTCTTATTACAAGGAGCCTGCCAAACCACAGTAATATTTACCATATTGAAAACATTAAAATCTTTCTAAGCTCTTAACAGTTTCTGCGTTTCTGTCAACAAAAAAGTAATATTTTTAGTTTTATTTTAGTTTTATGTGAGTGAGCAGGCCAATTGATTACCTGGTTTGATGACTGGGAAAGTGGGTTGGCTAAAACCTCTTCAGTCAGCAAAAGAATGTTGAGTAGGGATCTCCAAGCATTGAGCAGTGCACTGGCAATGTTCTCATGTAATGATGCTGAGGGCCTTGGAAGTTTTGATGTCCCAGAACATTGCTGCAAATGCCTTTCCACGTTATACGGAGTATGGGCGAGAAGGTAGTGCAGAACTAAGAATGACTAGTTAGTGCAATCTGTAGACTGTGTCAGTGGGGAAGGCACATTGGTCTGGTGGCAGAAATGCCAATAGAGTGGTCTAATGTGTTATGGAAGTTGTAGGTTGTGAGGAACTGTGAGAAACCTCCTAAGGAAATTTTTTATGTAGGTATAGTGAAGTTATGTAGGTTGTTCTCTATATTATATATGGTGGGGACATCCATGGTTCTGAATTTTGGATCTTTGTATGCACGTTTTTCAATCTGGTTCATTTTCTAGTTTTCACAGAACATTCTTTATTTTGCGTCCATTGTTGCTCACGAGCTGGGCCATAACTTGGGAATGAACCATGATAATGACCGGAACTGTAAGTGTGAAGCAGAAGCATGCATCATGAATGCTGGAGCCACGTAAGTAATGGTTCAGAAATACTTCTATGTAGTAACACTGTCTTCTATGTGTTGGTGCAATCAGTGCATTGCTTGCTTGATACCATCTAGAAAATTGTGCATGATATGCTCTAAGTTGACTTCAACATGATCTTCTAAGACTTCTTAGTTTTCTTAGTTTGACTTGTTTTAATCATATAATTCCCTTGGTTTATAATCCTGATACAGAGGTGCGATGAACTTCAGCAGCTGCAGTGCTGATGATTTTGAAGCTATGATCTTAAATCGAGGGGGCTCTTGCCTTTTAAACATTCCCACACCTGAGGAAGAATACAGCCCTCCCTACTGTGGCAACAAGCTGGTGGATATGGGGGAAGAATGTGACTGTGGATCACCAAAGGTCAGTTGTAAATTCACCACTGTTCACTCCTGAATGTATTGGTCCACCATGTTCAATTTAACGCTGATCGATCTATCATGACTATGTCTCAATTTCTTCTAGCCCCAATAATATTTCTGCAACAGTTTTGTCTTTCCTTATCCTTGTCACTCATTCCCTGAAAGGCTGAATCATAGTTGTGTTCTGGTAGTCAAGGCAGTTTTCCAGAGCTCCAATCAAATCACTGTTGTTCTTGTGTACATGCGTCCTGGGTTTGGCTGAATCTTTGTAGGCTACCAATTGTTGGTGTTCATGACCAGCTACTTAGTGCATAATAGGAAGGATACTGAAGCAACTGTTCCAGTCTTGTCTGAAGATAGTTACCAGATCTGTGATGGAATCTAGGATGGTTTTATTATGTACGTTTAAATGTTGCTGTGGGTAACTTACAGATGGTGAATGGAGAAATGTGCAATTCTTAAACAGCATCTTCCATGGATAAAAAAATTCAGGGATAAAGCAAAACTCGAGATACTGGGCATGTATCCTTGGACCAAATGTTACTGTATCTCAGGATGCTTTGCCACTGGAAGTAATTGAGGTAGAAAGCCTTGCATCCTTTCTGAAGGGGAGAATAGGCAAATAACTGAAGCTAAGGAGATCAAAAGACCACAGGAAATAGTGGCAGAAGTGGTCTATTTGGACGATTGGTTCTGTTCCACCATTCAGTAAAACTGTGGCTTTTCTGCTTTTACCCATAATCCTTTAATTTCAGATTCAGGGTCAAAAGAAAACAGGACACACTGGGCTTTGAATCATATTCCTGTAGAAAAGAGCCAAAGCAGATATGTAGACCGAGCCACATTGTATTTGATGTCAACATACAACATGTCAAAGTTAAATTCCAGGTCGTACATCAGTCAGGAAGTCCCTTAAATCAGCACAGTTTTGAGTTTCATTATCCAGTTTAAGAGGCCTGGGACGTTATTAACCCTGATCCAACCAGACAATGTCTGGCAGACTCATTTTTCATTGGAGTCCCTCTAGATTGTGTCTGAAGCTGGGAACATAATTCTACTTGTGCCACTTGGAGGTAGCAGTGTGGCATCAGGAAGGTCAAGATATTACTAGAATTCTTTTCTTCAAACTGATTTTTTTGTTGAAATGATAGCCTTTCCTTCTTCTCCTTTGACTTTACTGATACTTTAGTTAGGATCAGGCTATTCTTGTCCATATGTGTTACAGGTTGCTGCTGCCTATGTTTTGTTTAGGGAGACTGTTTCAATTGTGTACTCTGTTTGTCTTATGCTTTAATTTTTCACAGATTTATGAGTCTATCAAAATAAATCCCATGCTGCTCAAATGAATCTTGGCATAAATATTGGTTGGGATTCAAACAAGTAGAGACCCATTCTTCCTGCACTGTAACAATTGAATTGCACTTGGCATCATTTCATAAGATAATATTTTGGAAATGATAGATTAAAATAAGGTTATTTCTTGAAAATTATACCACCACAGTCTATAAGTAGGAATTTAACAATTGTGAGATTTTTTAACTGGGGTTGAAGCTGAGCTTTAAGACAAATGGTTTGGAGAATGAGTTCTCCAGGATTGCATCATAATTATCTGACAGAGGGGAAAGCTCTCTGTTGGGTTCAGCTTTAGTCCTGTGGCCTTGATTTGCTTGTGTAGCGTGCCACATAGTGCCAGGATGAAGAATTACATCAGGCTTTTTCCACTGACTTTTCTCTTCCTGGAATTTGGCACTCTTGGCTCAATACAGACTTGGAACAGTTGGGATCATGATCTTTGGAAATGACTTCCTGTGCCATTTTAATCTTGCCACTTATCTATTCCCAAACAGTTGGAACACACTTGGGGCACGGTTTAGAATGGTGAGGCAGAATATTCTGGGTCTTGCCCTTTGGTTGGTGAAGAGGTGTCACATGAGAGCAAGGATAATAAAAGCTGCTGATAATCTTGTGTTATTTTCACTAAATTGTATTGCTTGTGGTGTGTTGGAAGTTCTCCTGGTATTTTTCAGGAATGTGAAAATGATCCTTGTTGTGAGGCCTCAACCTGTAAGCTCAAGTACGGAGCACAATGTGCTTTTGGAGTTTGCTGCAAAAGCTGTAAGGTAAGAACTTAAGGATTGACAAAGTGAGGCTGTCTCATAACTGGCGAGTGTGACCCACTGTATTCCATTTGACAGAAGGCAAAAGATTAAGAGAAATGTTTAAAGTCAGAGTAAATCAGCATGATAGGCAAAGCAAATGTGATATAATCAAATAATTTGACATTTGGAATCACTTCCTGTGTGATTGAAGGTGATATTATGACCTAGGCTGTTTCAGAGAAGAAAAGTTCGAAACAAATGATTTCCATTTATGAATAAGGGGAGCTGTTTTGGCTGACATCAAATTTCAGATGCCGAAAGAACCAGAGATGAATAGGGGATTACTTTTACCTTGTTACTTGTAATTGGAATGCAGTGGTGAACAAGTGGTGGGGGCATATGTGAATAAATATTTTGGTCTATTTGGCTTTCTGGTCATCCCATATTGGTTTAGAACTCATGAAAACCTTTTAAACCACAAGGGTTATGTTGGCAAGTTTGTGAACAGCAATATTCCATAAACCAGTGGTGTTTGTTGAAGAAGGACCTTGTCAAAAGAAGAATTCGTCATTGAAGAATTAACTCTTCCAAAAAATAGTGCTTCAGTATCTCAGCTAAAGATAGGCACCTCTACTAATGCAGCACACTCTTAGTTGTGCAGTGGTTTGCCACTTTCAATTATGTACTGTCCAAAGTCAGGCCTGAAGACCTAATTTTCTGTCTTGCTATCACTGGATGGAGTTGAGACGAATGATATCTGAAGTCACAGATGGTAGTTGAAGCCAAACGATTATCAGCGGACACAGGTTTGATGGTAGAGAAAGCAATGTGCCAAACCAGTTTTTCATTTGGAAAGGAGTAACATGACTGAGGGCAGAAATTGGTATGTTCATTTATTTTAACTTAATCAACTACCTATCCACAATTAGTCTTTGCAATCACTGAATTTATAATCCAGTATCTCACTCGAACGCAACTACTTCATGACTCATTATTTGCATTTATGTATCTCTGTTATTGAAATTGTTTTACGAATTGAAAACATGAGTGAGGAATATTTCATGCTATTTAGTTTTAAAGTCATTTTTATGTAAATTTGAGGTCACCTCAAACTCTTGTCTCCATGTTCTAACTCATACTACGTTCATTTAGCTCATTACTTCTCTGCTCACTGACAACTTTTTGACTGGGTAAATAAAGCCTTGATGTTTGAAATTCTCATTCAACCTCTTTCTTCTCTGCTCTGTCCAGCTCTGAAATTCTCCAAGGTGGCTGCTCTCTTCCAAATCTGATCTTCCCAATTTTAATTGCTCCACAATTGCTAACCGCATCCTCAGCCGCAAAGTCTCTAAATTATGGAATTCCTTCCCCAAACGCACTCTGTTCCCTTCTTTAAGACACTCCTCTTTCATTTTTTTGGCAATGCTTTTGGTCATCTGTCATTGTGTCTCGTTAAATGACAGTCAAATTTGGTTTGCTAACACTCCTGTGAAGCACCTTGTGAGGCTACAAAGAAAGCTGTTGTCTGTTTGACAACTAATAATAATTGTTTTGGGGATAAGGGAAAAAAATTATTGCAGCAGTCTATTTCAAATTTTATCTTTTAACTGTCGGAAGTGTACACATTGTGGGTACTGGGTAGCAACACTGCATGACTGAGCTTAACTATCTAATCTTCATCTCTACCTCCATGCTTTCCTAAACCTCACCATTCATGCTACTACAGTTCCGTCCAGCTGGAACAGTGTGTCGAGCATCTACAAGTGAATGTGACCTCCCAGAGTACTGCAATGGAACAAGTCAAATTTGCCAAGCTGATGTATTTGTGCAGGATGGACACCCTTGCAATAACAACAATTCGTACTGCTACAATGGAGCGTGTCAGAGTTATGATGCCCAGTGTGTAGGTTTATTTGGACAAAGTAAGTAACCACTAAGTCTCTTGTATCATTGCTTTAAAAGCATCATTCACAAATAGATTAACATTACTGTAAAAAAAAATGCAGAAGAGTTACTTCCAGAACCGTGTGATAAGAAATTCAGCATGATGAGAGTTGGCACACTTTTCAAAATCTAATTCATCCCCTTCCCAAAATCTAATTCATCCCCTTTCCACCATCAACCTGTGTGTTATTCTTGGATTTTCCCAAGTGGTGATGAAGTAGTATTGAAATATTTCCACGTATTCGGAACTACATGTGACTGGAAGGGGACTGTAAGTATGAAGATGTTCCCACAGGATTGTCTTGCTTGCTAGAAGACGGCACAGAGCTAGTCGTTTAAATACACTTGATGAGGTACTATAGTTAGTTGTGAAGATAGCATGTATGCCAGCCACCATCCTGCGAAATCCTTGGCAGTCCATACTTAAATCTGCTGGTTCAGGTTGAATACAGTTCAAAGGTTAGTTATTTTCGTGCCTTGATGACTTTTTCACTGTGACAGTCTCACTGAGAACACTTTGCTATATCGAATAGGCTTCCTGGTTATTTTTATTCTAGGAAAGCTGTGGGAAATGAGTGTCTGGGAGGACTGTAGGAGATGATTTGTTTCTTTTCGCATCTATTTCTTCTTGCAGATGCAAAATCGGCTCCACATACTTGTTTCCAAGAAGTGAATTCTAAAGGTGACCGTTTTGGAAATTGTGGCTCCAGTGGTGCTGGGTATAAGAAATGTGAGATCAGGTACCTTTTCTGACTTGAACTTTATGCCTGTGTAGTTAAATTCTTGATTGGTATGTTCCAGTATGCTTGGTCCAATGAGTGGGGTACCAAGCATACAGACTCTGGTGAATGGATTATTGAAGGATCAGTATGTATTTTGTATTGTTGTAAAAAAAACTCAATTATTTGTTTTTTACAAATGTGCATTTATTTGCTAATGTGATGTTGTTTGACCAGGATCATTATTTACTTTGGGGTTGAGTGGTTCTCGTCCAGTGGTTTCCAAGTTGTGGTAATTGTCCTGGGAAATATCTGAGGTGTGCATAGGACCATTTGCCCAACCATGGACTTTCTTCATTAAATATTTAGTATCACTCATTACTAACATGCTTTATGTATCTTATTTAACTTTAAAATGTTTGGAGCATCAAGTGGGTTGTTTATTTCAAGGTATACAACTGATAACACTGATTTCACTGTCTTCATATACCTAATAGCCCTAGACTCCAATCATTGTACACTTCAAGCCTGCTTTATAAGCCAGGAACTGTCTAATCTGACTGAGTTCGGGATCAAGTTGGATTTTACTGTTGGTTTCATACATTACACTGTAGCTACTGACACAGAACTGTTGTAAGTGATGTGATGTTTGTGAATTAGAAGGCTGCGGTTCCTCTAAAGGCACCTGTAAATGATGCAAAGATTGCACATGCACAAATAGAAAGCAACATTAGTGCCAGTGATGAAAAGTACCAGCTCGTCTCAAACACAGCACTTCAGGAAGTGTGTGGTTAGAAAAATTCAATTTTTGAAAATAAATTTGTGAGAACTCGTACATGAAAAGGACACATGGAGATTGGCTGCACTTGTGGTGCTGGATCCTCACCCTCTTGTTCCTAGCACTAACTTTTGCCTCGTGCCAGTCATACATGCACGGGTGATGGTGTCATCAGGACACACACAGGCCCTTCCTGCTGCAACATGTTCTCTTGCAACAATCCGATGTAATGGGATCATTATTATAAATAATCACTCCATAAAGCAAAACATGTTGTTCCAGAGCTAGGTATCTGGTAGATATGGAAGATAGTATGTAATAACAAGTGTTCTAATATCTCTGTCCAAAGCCAAAATAAGAGTATAGTTTTAAATTAGAAGGACAATGACACATTCTTTGAGATAAACAGAAAGTGCAGGAAAAACTGAGCAGGTCTTCGGAACAGTTACACTCAACACAACATTAGTTGCTGCCTGGCCTCCTGGTTTTGCTACTGCATTCTGTTATTTCAGATTTTCAAAATCTGAAATGTCTTTATTTTAATTTAGTGATACATTTGTGTTGATATCTTTTACCAGCAGATTTCAAAGTCCTTGCAATAAAGGGATAGTGAGCAAATGGATACGATGTTGGCTGTGTGACAGGAAACAGGGAGTTAAGGTGTATATTTGTTCCTTGGTGTAGATGAAGATATATTATGAAGTTCTTGGGTGATGGTACTTGCACCACTTCTTTTAAAGATTTGGTTTATCACCTAGTCTTGGATGTGCAGTTATTCAGAGCTGTGTTGCTCTAGGAGCTGGATATTGCAAATGATCAAAAACCAGATGAAACCACATGACAAACTATCACATGCAGTCCAGAAGGAAGCAAACTAGAGTCTTGATGCATATATTGGTATGTGCACCTGCAAGTTATATTCTGGGTTGTTAAATAAACCTGGATGAAATTTTCAAGTAAATTGAATCTACACCATTTAATCTGTGTAATTTATTGCAACCATAAGAAATATGTCACTGTGATCAATGTTGGAGATTTTCTTCAAAACAAAAGTGAGATAAACTTGAAAACCACAGGAGAAAGCAGTACAGAAGTTACATTGACACTGGAAAAATAAACCACGAGACGAAGTGAGAGTATTTTATTTGTGAGCCTTTTCAATCAGAGAGTTCATTCCAAATTGCGCAGTTGGAGGAGGAAGGCAGTTGGCAATTTTTAGTGCACTTCTTGCAAAAAGAGAAGTGTTTTGGACAATCAAAGCTAACACTGCAGTGGATGACACCACAGGAATAGTTGATTGAGTGGTTTAATCCTGGTTCCTGCCTCTTCAGCATATTCTAAGACATGGTCACGCAGAAGCAATTTATGCAGACAAGTGTGATGTTACTGATGGGGGATTCAATAATGGTAACACCATTGAATGTTAAGGGGTGGTGATTAGATTGTTTGTTATTGGAGGTGGCCACTGCCTGGCATTTGTGTGGTGTGAATGTTACCTGCCATCTGTCAGGCCAAGCTTTTGTATTGTCCAGATCTTGCTCATTTGAACATGGAGTGCTTCAGTATCAGAGCGGTTGGGAATGGTACTGAACATCGTGCAAACAACAGTGAACGTCCTCACCTCTGACATTAGTGAAACACCTGGAGACAGTTGGGTCTACGAACACCTGTAGACATGGCCATCGAACTGAGATGATTTACCTCCTACAACTACAACCATCTTCCTCTTTGCCAGCTATGACTCAAATTAGCAGAGAGTTTGCCCCTTGATGACTCGATTTTGCAAGGACTCCTTGATGCCATGCTCGGACAAATTTAGCCTTGATGTCATGGACTGTCACTTTTACCCCGTGTCTGAAGCTCAGCTCTTATGTCTGTGTTTTAACCAAGGCTGTAATAAAGGACAGGAGTTGAATGGTGCTGGCAGAACCCAAACTGGGTGTCACAAAGCAGGTTATTGCTGAGCAGGTGCTGCTTGATTGGATTTTTGATGACATCTTCCATCACTTTAATAATGATCAAGAGTAATTGGCTACGTTGGATTGGCCTGCTTTTTGTGTACAGAACATACTTCAGCAATTATCCATATTGTTGGGTAGATGCCAATGTTGTAGCTGTACTGGAACAGTTTAGCCAGGGGAATAGCAAGTTCAGGAGCATAAATCTTCAGTACTATTGCCGGAATATTGTCAGGGTTCATAGCCTTTGCAGTATCCGCTGCTTTCAACTGTCTGTGACTTGTTTAATTAAACTGCAGATGCTGGATCTCTGAGAGCTTCTTGATTTCACAACTAACCTGGGAGTCAGCACCTTTGACAACCCAAAATTTCCTCCATATTATCCTTGTATTGTCTGCTTTGACGTTTGTGCTCAGGCTGTAAATTCGAATGCACAATCTTCTGATGTGGAGAGTGCTACTTGCAAGTGAAAAAGCTGTCGCTGAGTCAAGAACCTGATGAACATAACTGTTACTTTACTACTATTTCAGTTCTGTGTCCTACTTTACGCAATTAGCACTGATTTAGACAGTAACAGTATTGTGTTTTTCGTTATCTAGAAACGCCATGTGTGGGAAACTGCAGTGTGAGAATGTAAACTTTGCACCTGTTTTTGGAATCAGACCCTCCATCATCCAGACACCGATTGGTGGGACAACATGTTGGGGGGTTGACTTCCGCTTGGGATCAGATGTCCCAGATCCTGGCATGGTCAACCCAGGGACACGATGTGACACTGGCAAGGTGTATTTAAAACTACTAATCTCTGGCTAGTATTGTGTTTTGGATTGTTTCATATTTGCTGTGTTTTCTGTGTTGTGGAGTAATTTACAGTTGGTAACTTCTGTAAACCATGGCTCACTGAATAGGAACTAAACGTTCCTGAAGATGCATAAAACTCAAAATGCAAGCTAAGAGGTGCTGTGAGAAAACTAACAACCTTCAAGTTGGTAAATATATTTAATGCTTGCTCTAAATGTCCGGATTCAACGGTTGTGGTCGATTGGAATGTTTTAAAAGCGACAGAGTTGGCCGAGTTCCAATAAGTGCTGAATAAGTGGAATCATGGAATGAGCTGTGTACCACATTTGTAAACCTACAATTTGTTCAACCCATCTCAGAATATCATTAGAAGGAAGCACTTAATTTCCATGTTTCCAGCCTCCATTTTATGGACCTGTGTAAAGTTGGATCACGGGCACGTTTGATGGCACTGACTCAAGTGCTTTCGTCCCGATTGTCAGTCATTGAGAACCAATGTTGCTTGGCCTCCAAATGTACAACTGAACTGTTTACACAAGATGAGCTATTGCTATATCTCAGACCAATTACTCGTGACCTAGTATTAAGCTTGGGTTTATCATTGCACTGTAAAGCAGATCCACTCATTAGGTGAAGCTGCTTGGCAAATTGCATTGATACTGACTTAATAACAGTTAACACAGGCTGATTTGTGTTCAAAGTCACCAGCCACTTGACCGAGTTTAATGCAATGAACTCCATGCCCTGGAAGTCACATGGGAAAAGAGACTAGATGACTGGCGTACCTGCAAGAGTGAAATTATATGACCCAACAAGTGCAGATAGATACTCACGGTAGAACTAGGACTTAGGACAACATTCATTCTGAAGTGAGGATTTCCAAAACTCTGGGCATTTGCAAAGATGAGAGGGTTTCATAAATCAGACAGTTCACTGTGTCATGAGACATTTTAATTTTTGTGAGTTTTATGTAAAAAAAATCAAATTATTTAAGTTTCTGCATTTTGGTAAAACATTATTCCTTAGAACACAAGCAGATAACATGGATATGTATATGAATAAGAAATGTTCGGAGGAAAAGAGGCCAAGTGCAGGCAGGTATGACTAGCTTAGTTTGGAATAACAGTCGGCATGTACTGGTTGGACCGAAGAGTCTGTTTCCATGTTTTTGGGCTGTTTAACAACAGATCTATTCACTTTTGGTATGCTCATAGCTATGCTTTGGAAGTAGGGTCAGGAAGTCTCCTAGAGTTCCAGAATTAAGAGAAGAGTCTTCTGCACAAAAAATGTTAAAAACTGACATCTTGGAGAAATTGAACACAGGTCTACATCTAACTGTTAAACCGCTTGCTCGAAGAAATATTCTTGTTTTACTGATGTGCCAATAACATCACCCAAATGACGACAGTAATTTCCACATCTCATAATAGACAAACTTGTAGTCACTTGCATTGTTCAAAACAAAGATTGTGAATAAATTGAAGAACATTGAAGATCAGCCATACGTGTTTCATTCTTTGTTACTTAGCATTATTTTTATTCATTTCAGATTTGCATGGATTTCAAATGTGTGGATGCATCTATTCTAAACTATGACTGTGATGTACAGAGCAAATGCAACGGCCATGGTGTAAGTAACAGCTTCTGAATCAATTCAACTTTATTTTTGCTGGGTGAAACAGTGACTTAGTGTCACATTTTTTCAATTACGTACCTTGTCTCAGTTGAGTATGCTGCATTCAGGTAAGGAAAAACAACACACAGTGGATATTGGAAATCTGAAACAAATCAGAACATCATGGGAAATCTCAGTAGTACTGGCAGCATCTGTGGAAAGAGAAACAGTTAACATTTAAATTTGAATATGACTCTTGTTAAGAACTATATCTAATAATAGTGACTCGTAATGTAGTTTCCTCTTACATGAAGGAGACCAGACATAGATTGGATGACTACTTTGCAGAATATCCCTGCACAGTTCACAAAAGGTAACCCAGAGCTACTAATCCCCTATTATTTTAACTCTTCACTTAGCTTCTTTGCCTTGTTGTCAGCCTCCTACACCACTCTCATGAAGCTCAATGCAAGCTTAAATAAAGAGTATCTCATGTTTTGATCAGGTGCTATATTCTCTTTAAGATCCCCATTTAATTCAACAGTTACAGAGCATACTATAGTTCCCGTTTGAATGTTTTATTTCTGGATGACAGTTGTTCATAATCAGAATCATTATTCCATTTCAGAATAAAAATCATGAGAACCTGCAATGTTCATTCTCTGTCTCTCTCTCTTTCTTTCTCTCTGTCTCTCTCCAGATGCTGCCTAAGTTGAGTATTTTCATGATTATTTTGAGTTCAGTTTTCCATAGTATTTTTCTTTGGGGTTATTCTGGTCCATCTCATCCACATCTCTTGTTTCTTTCCATGACTCATTAGCATCTCTTTTTGACTTGAACTTTCAATCACTGAATCTCTCTTCTTTTCCACCCAATCACAGATCATTCTTTTTCTTCTTACTATCCACACCATACTCCTGTGCCCTCCCTTTGGATATTTTCAGGTCAAGCAAGTATAACTTTTCTTCATTGACATTAACCACAAATTGTTCCTCTATCCATCATTGCTGCCACCCTGTCAGAAAATTTCCAGCATTTTGTGTTCATCTTTCAATAATGAAAATATTCCTTTGTCAGGAATGAACATTTGGCCCTTGTTAAACTGAAAATTATATTTTGAAAAGCAATGCTCCAGACACCTTGAATTGTTCTGAACGCAATGCTACCTTTGGTTATGTTACAGAATAATTATATTTTCTATCCACGCGACACTGGAATGAAGTGAAATCTACCTGAAAGGATTAATGATAAGTTTAACAAAGGTAGCAGAACTGTTGTAAGGTGCTCACCATGTCATTGTCCATCCATAACAATAAGATTAAATAACAACTTAGAAAAAACACTTAATGGTGCCTATGACAAGTGGTTTAACTTTCTTTGAAGTTAAATTGCTTCTATGTTGGTCAGATGGTGTAGAATGTGCAACTTAGATGCAGATCCCAATTACAAAAACCAAGTAATTCTGAAATGATGAAATAAACAGAGAGAAACACTTGAAATACTGAAGAGATATGGCAGCCTTTATGAAGAGAGAAATAGCATTGAAAGGAACCTTTTACACATGTGGAAATTTGTATCAGTGCTCTGTTGTGTGAGCGTTTTACAGTCTGTATTTTTAATTTCTAGGAGATGGGTTTCAATTAATTCTGAACCTCTCTTCTGTAAAGCCAGTAAGGAACTGGAGGTGGGAATAACGTACTTTGAATATAGTTCATAATTGACAATAGTTCAAAAATGACTCAGCAATGCATAATTGACAAACTTGCTTTCTTTCCTTGAGAAGAATAACGGTGAAATTGAAAATCTGCTTGCATGATGGGTTAACAGCAGATGATGATAGATTTGGTGAATTACTTCATTAGAGTAGCAGCAGTGTGAAAGGGGTAATCTAACATCAGTCACTTGCTGCTAAAGTAGCATGAAGCAATAGAATTGATACGTATCTGAGCTCTTGACAGAAGAGTTTAGTTTTCTTTGATAATATCAAGTAACTTAGTTTTGGGAATTTTATGTATTGTTCATTCATGACCCTGCATTCCTTCTATGCACAAACTCATCAGTGTATTTTTTGGATTTTCAGGTGTGCAACAGTAATAAGAACTGTCACTGTGATAGAGGGTGGGCACCTCCAGATTGTACAAACACTGGCTATGGAGGAAGCATTGACAGTGGACCAACCTATGATGGTAAGTAGCAGAGAACAATGTGACTCGTGTCACTGTTCTGGAACGGAAAGTCATTCCTATTGAAGGTGTTGTTAAACACTGAAAACAGGAAGCTGACACTCATATTGCCTGTGGGCAAATTTTTGATGCCACCTATATCATCATTGTATGCCTGTTGTCTTTCCTTGCCATCTTCAACAAGGTAGCAGGGTAATGACTTGATGGGAGGCAGCGAAGCGTGAACCATGAGGCAGTGAGTGGGACGGCAAATAGATCTGAATAGTGTCAGCAGGATTGTTAAGTAGAGTTTTAGAATTGAATATTCAGTGAAGACTGCAATCCTTAACCATGATACTGTGATGTCTGGGCAAATTAAATAACATTTAAAATTTAGCACATCACAGAAACATTTGAGAAAAGCACATCTATTGATGATGCACTTGTTAAAATATCTACATATTGCTCTTTGATGGAGCCAGTTAGCTTCAGCGTGATTTCAGGTATCATGACTGCATGTGTGGTGACTGTGAGCCCTTCAGTTGTGGTAGCAGCAAAATCAGGCTCAAAATTATTTGCTTTGTGATGGTATGAAAAAACTCAGCTGTCTGCTTGAGTTGCACTTCATCCACTAGCTTAAATATCCATTGCTGACATTTGATGGCTGCACAGTGTCCAGTCTTCAACATGCAATGCAACAATTTATCAAGTCAGCTTCAGTAGCATTTCCCAAACTTTTGGCCTTCATGCTCCCATACATATTTAAAAATTAGCAGTAAGAATCAACTATTTGTCCCTTCTAGCCTGCTCACCTTTCAATTTGATCATGACTCTTCTACTGTTTCTATCCCATTTTCTGGCTCTATTTTCATTTTCCTTGATATTTTGAATGCCCAGAAGTCAATCAATCAATCTATCAGTCTCTGTCTTAAATTCACTGGCAGTGAATGAGCCGGTGAACATACTCAATGACTGAACCTTCTTAGCTCTCACAGGTATAGAATGCTGAAAATTCACTGCTCTCAGAATGAGGAAATTCCTTCTTGTCAATCCCATCATTGTTTACAAGTTGAATTTTGACAAAAGAGATGTCAATAAAGCCACAATGGAAAATCCTTCCATATTTCATATTGTTATGATATAGGTTTAGATCCGACCTAGGTGCAAGATATGACTGCAATTGTAAATGTGGTGTTCTTAACATTGCTGTGAAAGTTTTTCAATAGATCTGCAATCCTTCAGTCCCATTGAATTGTCTGAAGAGTGCGATATTTTTTTGAGACGTCCACTGCTGGTATGGAATGGAATGAACCACTTCAACCAGTATGTGGTTCTGGGAAAGGTTGTTTGAGGTCATTCACTGTGACCAGTCTTCCTTTGTCTTCTCACTATCTCTTAGTGACAGAGGATACCTTATTGTAGAGTGCTTACCAAAGTGACATTTGTCTTAGATGACAGGAAGATTTAATGCATGACAGCAGTAATACAAATATATTTGTATTATATAGTGTAGATGCATCTGTTTCTCCCAGAAACTGGAGGAGAACTCTTCACCTCCACTCTCAGACTCTTTGACATCAGTGGAAATGATAAAACAATGTCATGTGAACATGAACCTCCTCATAACCATGACTTTAATTTGCAGAGTAAGGTTTAATGAGGTAAAGTCAGGTCAAGGAGCCATTGTCCCAGAAGACCAAAAGGCTGCTCACTCATTAGGGAGTGATGACTGTTGCTGGTTTCACCTGGGAATCACCACGCAACGATTGAGGAGAGAGGTTGAGAAGGAGATGTGATAAGATCAGCCGGTGTAGGAATTGAACTCAGTGCTGGCATCACTAGCCAAACTCCCAGTCATCTGAACTCAATCAATACCCAAAGTTTACTGACTCTGATAATTAAGTATATTTTTCTTCTTTTCAGATAAAGATACTGCACTTCGGGATGGTCTGCTGGTGTTCTTCCTCCTAGTGGTTCCTTTGCTCCTTTTGGCTATATATGTATTCGTGAAAAGAAATGAACTCACAAGAAGATTCTGTCGGAAGCGAAGTTCGCAAACACAGAAGTAACAATTTTACTTTTCTCAAAGTTAATGCTTCTTTTTAAAAATTAATACCATGCTGAATGTGTGAAATGAAACAGAAAGTGTCACAAAGTCTCTGTAATGAGTTAGATTATCAGGGAGGAAAGCTTTGTGATACTCAAAGGCTTCAGACATACACTTTTCCTTGGAACACAATGCTTTTGGTTTGTAACACTATGAACAGTGTAGGTGACTGTCCTTGTCCATTCTTGTGATATAAGATGATTAAGCTCAAGGGCTTGAAGTGTTGTGAATACTAAGGTAATCTGTCAATTTAGTGGTTGCTGCATTTGAGAAAGAAAATAATTTGTTGTGTGTGACTGAAAACAAGTTATGCTGTCAAAACTAGCAAGACAATACCTTTGAAGAGAGACAGCAAGAATTGCAGATGCTGGAGTCAGAGACAACACAGTATGGAGCTGAAGGAACGCAGCAGGCCAGGCAGCATCAGAGGAGCAGGAAAGTTGACATTTCAGGACAGGGACCCTTCTTCAGAAATAAGGGCGAAGAGATCTGGTAGATAGAGAGAGAGAGAGAGAGAGGAGGGATTGGGATGGGGCTGGGGAATGTAAGTGGAAAGCTGATAGGTGAGGCCCGGTAGGGATGGTGGGGATTGGTCAGTGGGGCGGACAGGTGGGTGAGAAGATGGACAGGTTGTGTCAGGTCAAGGAGGTGGGCATGAGAGGGAGGGTTGGTCATGGGATGATGCCAGGAGTGAGGAGATTTTAAAACTGATGAATTCCATGTTTAGACCATTGGGCTGTCAGCTCCCGAGGCAAAGTATGAGGTGTTGCTCGTCCAGTTTGCAGGTAGTGCCATTGTGACACTGGAGGATGCCCAGGATGGACGTGTCATCCAAGGAGTGGGAGGGGGAGGGAGAAGTATAAAATGGCTCACGACCGGGAGGTGTTTTCATTTATACAAAGAGAGTGCAGATGCACTACGAAATGGTATCTGAGTCTACACTTAGTCTTATCAATGTAGAGGAGGCCACATCAGGAACAGCAGATACAGTAGACCCAGTTGATGGATGTGCAGGTGAACCCCTGTCTGATATGGAAGGTTTGTTTTATGCTTTGAATGGAGGTAAGAAGGGAGGTGTAGGTGCAGATGTTGTACTTCTTTGGTTGCAGGGAAGAGTGCCGGGGGTGTTGGGATTAGTGCGGAGTGTTGAGCAGATGAGGGAGTCGTGGAGAGAACAGTCCTTACGAAAGGCAGATAGGGGTGGGGAGGGAAATATATCTTTTGGTTGTGAGGTCGGAATTGTAAGTGGACGAAGTGACAGAGAATGATACGTTGGATATAGAGATTGGTGGGGTGATATGTGAGAACAAGGGGGAATTCTGTCTTTATTTTTCTCAGGCGGAGAGGGTGTGAGGGCAGAAGTCCGGGAAATGCAAGAGATGCAGTTGAGTACATTTTCGATCGCTGAAGGGGAATGTTACGGTCCTTGAAAAAGGGGGACATCTGGGATGTTTGTAGGTGGAACACCTCATCTTGGGAGCATATGTGGTGGAGGTGGAGGAATTGGGAGTATGGGATCACATTCTCGCAGGAGGGTAGGTGAGAGGAGGTGTATTCCTGGTAGTTGTGGGAGTCAGTGGGCTTGAAATAGAAGTCAGTTTTGAGGCAGTCACCACAGGTGGAGATGGAGAGGTCCACAAAGGAGAGGGAGAAATCGGAGATGGTCCAGGTGAATTTGAGGTTGGGGTGAAAGATGTTAGTAAGTTGATGAACTGTTCAAGCTCCTTGTGGGAACATGAGGCAACGCTGATATAGTCATCAATGTAGCAGGGGAAGAGGTGGGATAGTGCCAATGTAACAGCTACAGCCATCTCTACAGATGTAATCTGACTGCAATAGGAGGGAATTGAGCTTTTAAAATAAGATGACAGCTTGCCGTCATCTGACAATTCAAATGATGTCAGCAAGCAGCCTCCAGCTCACGATTGGATATGATCTGCAACTTGGTTGGATCATACTCTTGGACAAATATTAATCTCTCTGTGTCATCCTTCATGTCAGATGGTGCATGGGCTACTGCCACATTGCAGTTAGCAAACATCGGTTAGAGCATTGAATATTGCAGTTAGGATGTCATTTTGTAGCTGTATAGGACAATAGTGAGGCCAGTTTGGAATGCTGCCTACAGTTATAATTGCTGTCTTATAGGAAGGATATTATTAAATTGCAAAGGGTGCAGCAAAGATTTACAACTTTGTTAATGGGATTGGAGGGTTTGAGTTAAAAGGAGATGTTGGAAAGGTTTGGATTTTTTCCTTGGAAAAGATTGAGGGCTGACCTTATAGAGGTTTATAAAATCATGAGCGGTATAGATAAGGTAAATATCAAAGGTAGGGTAGGGAGTCCAAAACTAGAGGGCATATGTTTAAGGTGAGAGAAGAAATATTTATTAGGGACCGGAGGGGAACATTTTCACACAGAGGATAGTGCATACATGGAATGAACTGCTAGAGGAAGCGGTAGATGCGGGCACAGTTACAACATTTAAGAGACCATTTGGACATGAACATCAATCAGAAAGGTTTAGAGGGATTTGGGCTGAATGCAGACAAATGGGACTAGTTCAGTTTGGGAAACCTAGTTGGCATAGACATGTTGGACTGAAGGTGGCTTTTGTGTCTACATATTGATTTCAGTGAACCTGAACAAACAGGGTACTTGGTACTTACTTCCGAGAGAGCCTACCAGTACCTCGGGGCATCTCCAAATGATTTTCAGTCACCAAAGTACTTCAGAGATGTAAGAATGATTCTAATGAAGGAAACAGAACGTTTTTTCCTGCACAACGGGATTCCGCAAATAGGAACGTGCTACCGACCTGATTTCTTTTTTCAAAGTGGTTGAGGGATAGAAATTCATCATTCTTCTGAAATTGGTGTAAGGGGGTAGATATTGCCTTCCTTTATTGTCTCATTTGATAATGCAGCACCTCCTTGGTACTGTACTGAAATGTCAGCCTGGATCGTGAGCTCAAGTCCCTGAAATGACAGTTGAACACACAACCTGCTAAAGCTACCACAGATGCACGTTAAGATAATAAAGTGTGAAGCTGGATGAACACAGCAGGCCAAGCAGCATCTCAGGAGCACAAAAGCTGACGTTTCGGGCCTAGACCCTTCATCAGAGATCTCTGGTGAAGGGTCTAGGCCCAAAACGTCAGCTTTTGTGCTCCTGAGATGCTGCTTGGCCTGCTGTGTTCATCCAGCTTCACACTTTATTATCTTGGATTCTCCAGCATCTGCAGTTCCCATTATCACAGATGCACGTTAACTTGTGCTGACTTGGACAAATGATTTCACTTAATTTAACTGGACTTCTGGACAGATTTTTCACTGGCTTGCGATCGTCCTGTTTTTAAGCCAGCAACTATGACAGTAATTCACAATTTTAATCTTAACTGACTGTACCATACTTGAGTTGAGATGTGAAACCATGGAACTATTGAAAGAAAGAAGGTCTTAGTATTCCAGTCTATATTTCTCCATCAGTCAACAAAACCGAAAAAAGGAAGTAACTGGCTATTACATGTCTTTTTCTATTTGGATCACTTGTGCATTTCACGCATAATCATTGTGAAATACTGGAGGTGCTTGAAGGACGTGGTAATGCACACGTACTCCTTATTGCATTGTATTGACATGCTAATCTCTGGACACTGTGCACGAGAATTCAACATTGATTTGTAACCTTGTATTAATTGTATATGGAAACTGGATGAGGAAAATTGTTTTTCTAAAGAATGTAATGGTGCAGATTACTGGAAAGAAACTTGTTTTGTTTTGTCATGTTTGTTCTGCTTCAATTAGGTCTGTAAACAGAGCTCAACCAAGAAATGCCTCAAGTAACTCGGCAAAAGAAGGGGTGAGTAGTCGTTCCTGAAAGTAAGTGCTTAAGCAGCAAATCAGTCCAAGAATTGCAACAAGTTTTTAGCAATCTCCTTACAAGCTGATAATAGATGTTGATGTGTTCGCCGAGGTGGGAGGTTTGATAGCAGATGTTTCGTCCCTTTCCGAGGTGAAGCGCTGTTGTCTTGTGCTGATTCGAACTTATATGGTCTGGTGTATGCTGCTACTGGTAGGTGTCCATTCCTGCTGTGCATTGTAATGGTCAGTATATTGGGTCTAAGTCAATGTGTTTGTTGATGGAGTCTGCAGATGAATGCCAAGCCTCCAAAAATTCCCTGGCTGTCCTGTGTTTGGCTTGTCCAATGATAGTAGTGTTGTCCAGGTTGAAAGTGTGGTTGTTCTTGTCTGTGTGTATTCAAACCAAGGATATCTGGTCGTGTCTGCTGGTTTGTATGCTGTCATGATTGCTAGCAGTCTGAAAAGTCTGACTGTAAGTTCTGAGGTACTTTTTTATATATTTATATGGTATGAGCCAGACTATTCAGAATGCTAGGAATCATGACAGCACACAAACCAACAGCCACACTAAGACAGCAAATGACCAGAGTTAAAGACCCAATAGATACCTTGGACTGGACAAATATGGTCTACAAGGTACCAAGCAGAGACTGCACAAAACACTATGTGGGACAAACAGGCAGACAACTAGCAACCTGCATTCACAAACACCAGTTAGCAACTAAATGACATGACCAGATGTCCTTGCTTTCAACACACACACACGAGAAAAACCACACTTTCAACTGGGACAACACTACGATCGTTGGAAAAGCCAAACAGAGGACAGCCAGGGAATTCTTGGGGGCTTGGCAGTCATCCGCAGACTCCATCATCAAATGCGTTGAATTAGACCCGATATACCAACATTACAACACATGGCCGGAATGGAAGCAGCAAAAACCAGACTTTATAAATTTGAACCAGCATAAGACGACAGTGCCTCGCAGGAGGCTTCACAGCATTGAGGATGTCACCTAGTATGGGGACGAAATGTCTGATATCAAACTTCCCAGCTCGGCAAACACACCAACATCTAGAACCAGTGCCTGAGTGACAAATCTTCACTCAAAGGCTGATAATGTTGAGAAAGATATTTGAAATTCTAGTGATTGACTGGAAGGATCTCACACAAGAACGTTTTGAGTTTTAAGACTGTTAATCTTCCAAATTAACCAAAAGCAACATTGTTTGAACACTTTTCACGAAACAATTTATATTCTAAACTACAGCAAAGAATCCCTCATTTAGCTTCTAAAGCAACAGAAAACCCCTAATATGGTCACTCTTAACCCTGTATCTTGAGTGGACTATCCAAAGCTATTGCCAGTTGGTTTTTCCCCTTTTCCAGTCAGCTAATATCTACTTCCCAAATGAACTGTCACGCAAACTGCCAAACTGGAGATATCTCTCTCTTGTCAAAGTAGGCTTATCTTCCAACTCTTTTTAAATCCTCATGAAGTTGGTCCCTTAAGTTTGAGTGTGAACTTCCACTGACATCCTTGCAATGTGCACAAAAGAGACATGCTGCTCTATCTCTATGCTATTTTTATTTCTCTCTCTCAGATTGTTACAGTCTGATCGTGTCTCTGAGATTCAGTAATTTAGTTCAGGGATGCTGCAACTCAATCCTTCCAGTGGGCCCTAGTTTAGTAGCTCCCCTGTAGATTTCCATCTTCATTCTATCATGGAAGTAAACAGATACTTTGAAGTGTAACTACTCACAAAACCAGACATTGAGAACATCACCCATGGACTTGCAGACTGCCAGTTTATCTATTGTCATTATAACTACTGAGGTCATTGTTACATGTATGGATATCTGAAACTGTCTTTCTGTAAAGCCTGGATATCGTTTACCTTTTCAGCACAATTCAGAACAGCCTAAATTCAAGACTCATTTGCAAAACACAAAGATTTTGTATATCTAACATTTGTGGCAATGCCTCAAAGTCAATAGTGGTTTCTCTGAGGTGAGAAGCAAGGCTTACCGAATTAATATATTTTTCTAGCCATCTGCTTCCTCATTTAAGTGGCTTTGTTTGATAATACGGTTGCCTGAAAGTCTGAGTTTGCAATTTGCACTTGGCCTTGTTACCAATTAACAACCGAGCTAAAGATTGACTTTACAATGTCTACTTGTGATTCTGACCAGCAATGGATTGTGCCCCTCCATCTTGTTGTTTCTCAGTTTCATGATAGTGATTTTTTTTTTCCTCTTGTTATCATTCATTCGTAGGATATGAGCATCTCAGTGAGCATTCTGTGAATGTTTGCCTTTATAAAAGCAGTGGTGCAATGCCTTCTTGGCCCACGTTAGACGTTAGGTGCCACTGCACCATGAATTGTTACAGCTTTATATTTACCATCTAAAACAAGCTGTATTTGGACATTAAATTTGGTCACATAGCATCTGTTTAAGCATATATCTGACTTGCCAAAATAGTGTAATGTCCATCAGAGATGCAACACCATTGTATTGCATACAAAACATGGAGATTTCATTTCTTCATCCGTGAAGCTGGCATTAGACTGTAGCACTTCCATTTAAGGAACTTAGTGTCTGCTTCAAGCTTTCATCACAATTACAGATTTACAGAATTGTGAGGAGGCAGAAGGAGGCCATTTAACTCATGGTGCCTGCATGGCTCTCAAATGAGCATCGTTCCTGAGTGTCAGTCTGTTGCTTTGTACCCACATCTTTGCACACTATTTCCATTTAAATAATCATCCAATGCCCCCTTAAATGCCTCGATTGAACCTGGCTCTGCCACACTTTTCAGGTAGTACATTCCCTACCATAGCTACTTATTGAGTGAAAAAAAACTTTTTCTCACATTGTGTTTGCTTCTTTTGAACGTCACTTTAAATCCATACTCTCTCATGTTTGATCCTTTTGCAAGAGACAACAGCTTCTGCCTGTCTACTCTATCCATCCCACTCATGGTTTCTCTCCAGGAAGAGCAATCCTAACTTCTTCCATCTGAACTCGTGACTGAAGTTTCTCATTCCTGGAACCATTCTAGTAAATCACTTCTGTACTCTTTCCAATGCTTCACATCTTTGCTCATTTTTCATCAACCCAGCCTTTTCCGTGTGACATTCTTATTCAATCCCAAATCATTGTATCTATTAATTCACTGAGAGGGTGGTGGGAATCTGGGAATCACTGCCTGTAAGGGTGGTCGAGGAAGAAACCCTGATAACATTTAACAAGTATTTACGTGTACACACGGGATACCAAGATGTACAAGGCTATGGCTCAAATTCTGGAAAATGGGGTAAGAATAGTGGGGTGGTTGGTCTCAGCTGGCTGAGGTGTCTATTTCTGTGCTGTAGACCTCTTTAAGTTTTCCCCTCACTGAAGCTAAACTGATTTGGTCTATAATTGCTGGGATTAACCATCCAAACTTTCTTGAACACATCACAGTGGTTGCAAAGCTCCAATCCTCTGGCACCTCCATTTAGCCCAGGGAAGTCTGAAAGATATGATGAGAGACAATGGGAACCGCAGATGCTGGAGAATCTGAGATAATGAAGTGTGGAGCTGGATGAATACAGCAGGCCAAGCAGTATGTTAGGAGCACAGAAGCTGATGTTTCGGGCCTAGACCCTTCATCAGAAAAGGGAGAAGGGGAGAGGGCTCTGAAATAAATAGGGAGAGAGGGGGAGGCAGACCGAAGATGGATAGAGGCGAAGATAGGTGGAGGGGAGAGTATAGGCGGGGAGGTAGGGAGGGGATAGGTCAGTCAGGGGAGGATGGACAGGTCAAGGGGGCAGGATGAGGTTAGTAGGTAGGAAATGGAGGTGCGGCTTGAGGTGGGAGGGGGGATAGGTGAGAGAAAGAACAGGCTAGGCAAGCGGGGACGAGCTGGGCTAGTTTTGGGATGCAGTTGGGGGAGGGGATATTTTGAAGCTTGTGAAATCCACATTGATACCATTGGGCTGCAGGGTTCCCAAGTGGAATATGAGTTGCTGTTCCTGCGACCTTCAGGTGGCATCATTATGGCACTGCAGGAGGTGGATGGACATGTCGTCTAAGGAATGGGAGGGGGAGTGAAAATGGTTCACGACTGGGAGGTGCAGTTGTTTATTGCGAACCGAGCGTAGGTGTTCTGCAAAGCGGTCCCACTTGTCTCCACCTATCTGACTCCATTTTCTCCCCCTTGATCCAGGAACTCCCTACCTATGTCCGTGACACCACCCATGCCCTCCACCTCCTCCAGGACGTCCAATTCCCCGGACCGCAACACCTCATTTTCACCATGGACGTCCAGTCCCTAAACACCTGCATTCCCCATGCAGATGGCCTTGTCTGCTCCACACTGCCCTCCAACCCCACCACACCCTGCACTTTCCCCTGCAACACAGGAAGTGCTACACTTGCCCCCACACCTTCTCCCTCACCCCATCCCAGGCCCTAAGAAGACTTCCCACATCAAGCAGGTGTTCACCTGCCTATCTGCCAATGTGGTTTACTGCCTAAAGGCCCTCTGCATCTTCCTGTCCTGCAGACCGGACCAGTCCCTCACCACAGATATCTTCATCTGCCTATCCGAACTCGTCCTCAGCCTCAAATACTTCTCTTTCGATTCCTCCCACTTCGTACAGACAAAGGGGGTGGTCATGGGCACCCGCATGGGCCCCAGCTATGCCTGCCTCTTTGAAGGTTACATGGAACAGTCCCTCTTCTGCACCTACACTGGCCCCAAACCCCACCTCTTCCTCCGTGACATTGATCACTCTATTGGCACCACCTCGTGCTCCCAAGAGGAGTTCGAACAGTTCATCCACTTCACCAACACCTTCCACCCCAACCTCAGGTTCACCTGGACCATCTCCAACACATCCTTCAACTTCCTCGACATCTCTGTCTCCATCTCAGGCAACCACCTAGAATCCAGTCCATTTCAAACCCACTGACTCCCACAGCTACCTAGAATATACCTCCTCCCACCCAACTTCCTACAAAAATTCCATCCCCTATTCGCAATTCCTTCGCCTCCGCCGCATCTGCTCCCAGGATGAGGCATTCCACTCCCGTACATTCCAGATGTCCTCGTTCTTCAAGGACCGTAACACCTCCCCCCGACTCCGGCAGTGGTCGAGAACGCCATTGACCGTGTCTCCCACATTTCTCGCAACTCATCCCTTACACCCCGTCCCTGCAATAACCGCCAAAAGAGAATCCCCCTCATCCTCACATAGCACCCCACCAACCTCCGGATACAACGCATCATCCTCCGACACTTCCGCCATCTATAATCTGACCCAACCACTCATGACATTTTTCCATCCCCACCCTTGTCTGCCTTCCGGAGAGACCACTCTCTCCGGGACTCCCTTGTCCGCTCCACACTGCCCTCCAACCCGGCACTTTCCCCTGCAACCACAGGAAGTGTTACACTTGCCCCCACACCTTATCCCTCACCCCATCCCAGGCCCCAAGAAGACTTCCCACATCAAGCAAGTGTTCACCTGCCTATCTGCCAATGTGGTTTACTGCATCCGCTGTACCCCTTGTGGCTTCCCCTACACTGGGGAAACCAAGCGGAGGCTTGGGGACTGCTTTGCAGAACAGTTTGCAATAAACAGCTGCACCTCCCAGTCGCGAACCATTTCAACTCCCCCTCCCATTCCTTAGACAACATGTCCATCCTGGGCCTCCTGCAGTGCCATAATGATGCCACCCGAAGGTTGCAGGAACAGCAACTCATATTCCGTTTTGATACCATTGGGCTGCAGGGTTCCCATGTGGATTTCACAAGCTTCAAAATCTCCCCTCCCCCAACTGCATCCCAAAACCAGCCCAGCTCATCCCCGCCTCCCTAACCTGTTCTTCCTCTCACCTATCCCCTCCTCCCACCTCAAGCCGCACCTCCATTTCCTACCTACTAACCTCACCCCGCCCCCTTGATCTGTCCGTCCTCCCCGGACTGACCAATCCCTTCCCTACCTCCCCACCTATACTTCCGCCTCCACCTATCTTCTCCTCTATCCATCTTCAGTCCGCCTCCCCCTCTCTCCCTATTTATTTCAGAGCTCTCTCCCCATCCCCCTTTTCTGATCAAGGGTCTAGGCCCGAAATGCCAGCTTTTGTGCTTCTAAGATGCTGCTTGGCCTGCTGTGTTCATCCAGCTCCACACTTTATTATCTCAAAGTCTGAAAGATTACAGCCATGACCACTGCACTTCAAAAATTTTGGATGCATCTCACCCAGTCCGGATGCCTTTTCAACTTTAAGTGCCAACTGTCTGGCCAAGATCTGTTCATTTTGAACCATTGAGTGATAGAATCTACTCTAATCATGGGCTGGGCAGCATCTTACTCTCTTAAAAAGACAGATGTAATGTATTAACTAAATACCTCTGCCATGTCCACTGTCTTCATGTGCAATGAATTCTGTTGTCCATATTCATATGGACTTCATATTTCAGATGCAAGGTATTAAATCCTCCAACAAGTAGACAGTCAAAATTGGACTTCTTGAATTTAACCAATATTTATAAGTCAAACTGCACAATACCTTTAAGCCATTTAAATACTGTTGTCTCAGCAAAAGTAAGGAGGATGAGACAAAAATAACCTCTGTCAAAGCACAATGTCCAAATTTAGGTTTGTTAGCCCATCTTGTCAACACAACAGTAACTTTTTTTATGTTTTCAATACACCAGGTCAACTTACTGACAAGTCAGCAGGTAATTGTACTTACTGAAACTTAAGGGATAAATATTTCTTTGAGCTGGTGCTCTGTATCTTGCTATCAAGAAACATTCTAAAAGTAATATGGTGATTTCTCTTGAATACAATTCACAAAGCTCCTTTGCATTTCTGCTCAATTGCAAGCCTGCTTCCAAATCAGCTGGCAAAAAGTAGACTAAAACTCTGCTAATGATTCATGTTAAAAGACACAGTGAGGTGCAATTAATGTCAAAAAACTCCCATTGATGTCATGTCCTATTTCTTGGTTGTGATCTGAATCTTGATCATTATTACAATTTTTCTTCAATATAATTCATCATGACTAGATTTTTGGAAATATTGAGGTCATTTGTCTGACCAGTAAGTGCCAATAAGATACATACATCGAGAGAGCTTTGTGCTTTGTGAGAAAGCTGTGATACTGGTTCTGCATGCAGCATGGCAAATTATGGGGAACACCTCTGATTCCAGTCTCTTGTGAACAATGTGCACTGAGTTCATAATTAACTATTCTTCACAGCCACAATATTTCTTCTTTCTGTGTATAATTCTCTTCTTGCCATATGTAGACAGAAGTCAGATGTAAAACCAATAGTTTTGGCTAGATAAGGAAAACTTTCGAGTGAGGTACACAAGAGGAATTCTATCTTGCTGTCTTAGTCTCTTTCTCTTTCCAGCTTTCACAGTCACATTTTAAATTTGTTTGTTTCAGGAAAATATGATTTTCACTCTCTCCACACTTTTGTCTCTACTTAAAAATTTAATTGTTCTCTCAATTAAAGCCTATTTAGAGCATGCTTTTGATTTGTGCCTGGGATTTCACACAACAAATGATCTGCACAGATAAAACAGCAGCTATCTTAGGATGGCAATTGCATTTTCTTGATGTTTCAACACCTACCTGTTGTTAAAGTTAGTGATACTTAAAACTATATAATTATGATGTTTCCAATGACAAATTTGTCTGAAAATTTGACTCCTGGTCTGTACAGAATGGGTTGACGTCAACTAAATAAGACTGACATGGTTGACTTCAATGCATCAGTTATAGTTTAGGGAAAATTAAATTTTTTTTCAGGATAGCCTGTCAGTGCTGGAAAATTTGCATGTGAAAAAGACTGGGCCAGACTTGTGTTCTTGAACATGGCTTCCTATGTTCTCCCCCATTGGGTATGCAAGTCCCAAAACGCTGGGAGTCCACCTGTGATGTCCAAATGACTTTATCCTGTTGGCAATTCAATATTTTGTCTGCTGTTTTGTCCCATGAAAATGTTGTGCATTGAGAGGTTTGCTTCATTCTTTGACAAGTCATAAATCATAACACTGAAACATTTCCATGCCATACTAACATGGACTTTTACTTTACATGGTCCAGACCACACATTTTGCAATGAATTAGCTTGCAATCGCAAGAGGGCATATACAGTAGTCAAAGCTTGTCTGAACATAATACAGAGGAGCAGAAGTAAAATCTTTCAGCCTCGTATTGGCGTTCTGCTACTCAGTAAGATATTGCTGAATCTCTTCATGTTTCGAACTCCACATTCTGATCTACCCTCATGCATGAAGAATGAACATTTGGCTAATGTATGGAGAGCTGAATGTTTCTGAAACTGCACCATAGCTCAGGTTTACTGGGTCATTTCATTGATGTGAGTAGTTGGCTATAAAGCATGATTTAGACACAATGTAGGAAGGATAATCAGATAAACTTAATCATTTATGTGTCATCTGCTCTTTTTTGCTGCTGTGTGATCACTATTGTTTCAGTCATGATGAAAATCTTCCAAGTATCTTTAGAGAAAGGTCATAAGGAGAGAAGTTATGCAACATAAACTTCAAGTTAAAAATAATTGAGATGCACTTCCATGTGTTTTTTAATCGTGAGCGTTGTGGTGATAAAACTCCTGGTATTTTGTCTGAACTTTGTCTTGAATATCCATTTAATCATTGTTCCTTTTTTGACCTTTGCTGCCTTCAACTTTTTACATAAGAAGCAGCCTGAGGAAAATTATTTGCATTCAGATAGTGCCTTTCACATCGTCAGGTTATCCCAAAGTGCTCATTGGTTAGCTGAGTAAATTGAAAATGCCATAATTTATTTTGTCAGAATATGCGACTGCCAATTTCTGTATAACCCAGTTCAAGAAACAACATGTTCATGACCATATTATTTTGTTTTGTGATGCTGATTGAGGGCTATGCATTGGCCAGTTGACAGGGAGATATCTCATTCTCACTTTGAAAATGGTACCATAGATAGAACCTTACATCTACTCGAAGAGACAGATGCAGATGTTGCTTTAACGTCGGAATTGAAAGATCTTACTTTTGCATTTTGCCTTGGTCATTGTAAAGTCTGTTCCGATGTCAACTGCCCAAAGTCCATCCATGCTCTCACTGAATGGAGTCAGAATTCTGCAGCAGGAACAGACCTTTTCGTCCAACTTGTCCCCGCCAATGAGATATCCTCAACTGATCCAGTTTCAAGGCAAAAGTAAGACTGGCAGTCAGCAGCTCAGGACTATGGATGTGTATTATATTATCCAAGAATCAGAATATATTACTGCTGGATGAAACATTGGTCCACAAAAATCTTTGTAGACCAATTTATCCCTGGACAGTATGTTTCATTCTGCTTCGCTGCACAGAAGCAAATTCTGTATCCCTGTACTTTGCCCTCTAGTGGGGAAAACCTGAAATGACTGCAGCTCCTGTGCATTGACAGGAACGAAAACAGAAAGTGCTGGAGAAATTCAGATCTGACAGCATCTGTGAAGAAAAAAATAGAGTTAATGTTTTGAGTCAAGTGATTCTTTGTTTAAGCTGTCTTTTTTCAGCATTACCCGTTGTGAGAATTGTTTATGATGAGTTCAGAGTAGCTACGTTTGACGCAGTGTGAACATGTCTACAGAATGGTTCGCTATGAGGGAGCATTGACCGGTTTTTCAAGTTAACAGAACGCTATCAGGACTTAAATGCTTCAAATATCAGGCCATGTTGACCAAAAATCTGTTGCATTCTCCTGAGTTTCCGAGTTTGAGGACTGGTTTCATTGGTGTGTTTAAAATGATAATAGACTTTGATTGTGTAGATACAGATAAACTTCATTCTGATAGAGGAATCGCACCAAGCGAATACAATTCTCCTCCGCCACACCCCAGGAGCTGTGCATGCTTGGAGGTCGCAAAGCTGACTTCAGCATCTTTCAACACCATTCATATAGGCTATCAAGAGATAAGATCCAGTGCGGATAAATGAGAGTTGTAACGCTGAGTAGCTATGACCTAATTGTTCCCATAATTCACAGCCAAGTATGCATGTCAATCCATTTGGATATGTTCTTTTCTGTTTGATTAAGATTTATTATTTGTTTATTTCCTAAACTCAGCATTAGATAGGATAGTGATGTACTGAATGTTTGCTTGAAAGGCACTTGTAATATGGATTTTCAGAAGGGGATGGCAATTTGAAAACTTGGAATCACAAATACTAAAAAGCATACAATCCTTAGTATGTCAGTATTTTATTTTGGCATTTACCAAAGCTACACGTATTGAAGGTAATAACTTTGCCAAATCAGTTCAAGTTATTGCCAGGCAGGAATACTTTCTCAGTCCACAATTTTTCTTAACATCCATAGAAATGTTAAGTTCACTGATGAACGATTTTGCACAATTGACAATGGAACTGTGGGACTTTTCTAAATTTCACCAGAATTATGCCTGTAAGTGCACTTCAGCCCTGTCACAGGAAAATTGACAGGCCATTGAACAGCAGATTTGCATGTTTAGGCCATGCTATACATTATGGGATCCTGCCAACCTCAAGCTGTTGAATAAGTGCTGGTGGTGTAATGCTACTGCTACTGGGCTGGTATTCCAAACCCTTGTTCAATGTTCAGGAGCATGAGTTCAAATCGCACTGAGGCAGGTGGGTGAAATTTTTAAATTCACTAGTATTGATGGTCGCAGATTTCTGAATGCTTATAATTAGCAGCATGATCCTATACAGAGGAATTATTCTATACATCTCATGTATGAACGTTTCCTATACTGAAAAATGGCAGCTTTATATTGTCCAAATTAGTGCAAATACACTTATGAATTGATTTTGGAATGAAACCTGTTCGCAACCCATGGACTGCCTGTAATATGGAATAAAATTATGATTTAATGGAAACCATGTAACCACTTTTTTGATTGTTGTAAAAAACCCATCCAGTTCATTAATGTTCTTCAGGAAAGAAAATCTGCCATCCTTACCTGGTCTGGCCTTCACGTGACTTCAGACCCATAGCAATTTGGTTGTCTTTTAAGTGTCCTTCAGGCAGTTAGAAATGGACAATAAAGACTGGGCCAGACAGCGACGTCCATGTTTCATGAACAAATTCTAAAAATCTAGTGCAGCGGCCCTCATCAGGCCACGTTTTGACATAATGTCTGTCGCCATTTCAACTCTGTTTGATGATTCACTGCTAAAACTGACGTGCAGTTGAAACAAACCCTGACTTCATTATTCTTTATTCCACTGAAAGCTGTTGAACATCTAAACTATTAACCAGTGGGGATACATCATCTTTTTTTGTGACTTTTGACTTTTGACCCCATTCTGGCTTGACTTTTTTCCCCATTCTGGCTTGATCTGGGCATGTTAACTGACTTATAAGCTGTGCCAAAAATGCATTGTCTCAGTTGCTATACACTCTACTTTTATTCAGTTGCAGTTACATAAAGCAGTCCAAATAAATTCAAACAAATTTTCATCAACACTAAGATATGCTTGCTTTCTCTTAGAATGTTGATTTTTCATTAATGTTTTCTGTTTGAATAGCTTGTATTTTGTAGAATAACCTTAAACTATAATATTATTCAGCATTTGAAATAGCTGTAGTACATTTCCAAAGTCAATTTCTGATATAAAGTAAAGTAGCATCTGTAATCATTGTAGGAATGCATTGTTTGCCGATTTGAGGACTTTAATTTTATTCTACTAACAGTAAGGCTGAGTGGACCTCATTTGTTTCACTTCACAGTTGTGAGAAATGTACGCAGAAATAACAGTATAAAGAAAATTGACTGATGAACCCATTATTTCCAGCAATCATATTGGTGAATATTTTGAATTGATTGAATTGTTCCACTCACAAACCATGCTTTAACTCACTAAACCCTATTCCAAGAATAGAACATTAAATTAATGTAACAAGTGATAAACCTCCAATGAATCTTCCAACAAGTAACTAAAGTAATTTCTTGTGATTTATTCGGAAAAATGGGACACTGAAATGTTGAGAAGATCTTCAGATCTTTAAAAAAATGTTTCAGGTGGACACTTGGTGGCATGGATGTGGTTTGATTTAGTGTTTGCTTTAAATGAGCTCATCTCAACATTGCCATCACAATCGAAGGTGGGACTTGAATGCCATCTATTTAGCCCAAAGATATGATCATTACTACTGCACCAAATAACCTGTGTTTTAGTTTTAAGGGTCAACTAAAACCAAAGCATCTGAATTGAGGAAATTGGTTATTTGTCATTGTATTTCATTCAGAGTGGAATTAACTTCGCTGTTTCAGAGAGTAGAGAGACAGAGGTCATGTATGAGCCTCATAAATTACTGCATGACACAATTGATAGGCTAAATAATCTACGTAATGATGGCATTGCCAATGATGTAAATCTCCACACAATTCTGGGTCCAAGTATCAGATAGTATGTACAAGAATATCTCTAACACAATTCTTTCAGAGATAGTAGGAACTACAGATGCTGGAGAACCTGAGATAACAAGGTGTAGAGTTGGATGAACACAGCAGGCCAAGCAGCATCAGAGGAGCAGGAAGGCTGACGTTTTGGGCCTAGACCCTTCTTCAGGAAAAAAAATTCTACGGAAGGGTCTCTGCCCAAAACGTCAGCCTTCCTGCTCCTCTGATGCTGCTTGGTCTGCTGTGTTCATCCAGCTCTACACCTTGTTAGCAAGTTGAGAAGATTTGTAGCTCAGGTTGAGGTTCTGGATGTGAGTTTGCTCGCTGAGCTGGAAGGTTAGTTTTCAGACATTTCATCACTTTTTATTTGCAAAAATATACTTTATTCATAAGATGTGCAAAAAAAACATATTTATACACCTACCCAGGCATGCAAGCTGCTCTGGGTTACGCAGAGGGTACATACATCAACTAAAGGAAAAAAACAAACAAAGAAGAGAAAAAAAAGCAAAGAAAATACCCCCGCAGTCGTCACCCCGCACAGTCCCAGTTGGCCCCCTGATCAGTTGGGGAAGGCACGAGCTGGGCCCAGTTACCAGATAGGGCCCTTTTTTCTATTCTGGACGAGGGGTTTCATACCGTGGTCTTTCCCCACTGCGCCTTGACGGCGGCTGCCCCAAGCTTTAGCGCGTCCCTCAGCACGTAGTCCTGGACCTTGGAGTGCGCCAGTCTGCAACATTCGGTCAGGGTCAGTTCTTTCAGCTGGAAGACCAGCAAGTTGCGGGCAGACCAAAGAGCGTCTTTCACCGCATTGATGGTCCTCCAGGTGCAGTTGATGGTGGTCTCTGTGTGCGTCCCGGGGAACAGCTCGTAAAGCACAGAGTCCCGTGTCACAGAGCTGCTCAGGACGAACCTCGACAAATACCACTGCATCCCCCTCCAGACCTCCTGCGCATAGGCACATTCCAGAAGGAGGTGATAGACAGACAGTCTCGTCCCCCCTGCAGCCACCTCGAGGGCAGCGTGTGGTGGCGCAGAGATTCCGGGCATGCATAAAGGATCTCACTGGCAGAGCCCCTCTCACCGCCAGCCAAGCAATGTCCTTGTGCTTGTTTGAAAGTTCTGGCGATGAGGCATTCTGCCAAACGACTTTGGCAGTCTGCATGGGGAACCACACGACAGGATCCACCCTCTCCTTTTCCCGAAGGGTCTCGAGGATACTACGTGCTGACCACTGCCTGACGGCCTTGTGGTCAAAAGGTGTTTCCTTTCAAAAATTTCTCCACGAAGGACAGGTGGTATGGAACGGTCCAACTACTCGGAGCGTTCCGCAGCAATGAGGCCAGGCCCATCCTTCGCAACACTGGGGACAGGTAGAACCTCAGTAAGTAGTGACACTTGTTGTTTGCGTACTGAGGATCTACACACAGCTTGATGCAGCCGCACACAAAGGTAGCCGCCAGGGCGAGGGTGGCGTTTGGTACGCCCTTTCCCCCATTTTCCAGGTCTTTGTACATGGTGTCCCTGCGGACCCGGTCCATCCTCGACCCCCAAATGAAGTGGAAGATGGCCCGGGTGACCGCAGCAGCGCAGGTCCAGGGAATAGGCCAGGCCTGGGCCACATACAACAGTACCGAAGGCCCCTCGCACCTGACAACCAGGTTCTTATCCGCGATGGAGAGGGACCGGAGCGTCCACCTGCCCAGCTTCTGCTTCAATTTGGTGATACGCTCCTCCCAGGTCTTAGTGCACACCCCCAGCTCCAGCAAACCAAAAACCCAGCACCTTCAGGTAGTCTGTCCTGACGGTGAAGGGGATGAAGGAGCGGTTGTCCCAGTTCCCGATGAACATGACCTCGCTCTTACCCCTATTGACTTTGGCACCCAAGGACAGTTCAAACTGGCCGCAGATGTCCAATAGTCTACTCACTGACTGACGATCGGTGCAGAAGACGGCGACATTGTCTATGTACAGGGAAGTCTTGACCTGAAGGCCTGCGCTGCCTGGGATAGTCACGCCCTTCAGGCTCACGTCCTTCCTGATGGATGCGGCGAAGGGCTCCACACAGCACATGAACAAGGCAGGAGAGAGCGGGCAGCCCTGCCTGACTCCAGATCTAACAGGAAAACTGTCCAATTCCCACCCATTGATCGAGACTGCGCTAACGATGTTGGCGTAGAGCAGCCGGATCCAATTGCGGATGCCCTCCCCGAACCCCAATTTGGAGAGGACGTCCCTCATGTAAGCATGAGGCACCCTGTCGAAGGCCTTCTCCTGGTCCAGGCTGACGAGGCAGGTGTCCACCCGCCTGTGCTGTACGTAGGCGATCGTATCCCTGGTGAGCGGGAGGCTCTCAGCGATCTTCCTGCCCGGCACAGCACAGGTTTGGTCAGGGTGAATCACCAACTCCAGGACAGACCTGACCCAGTTGGCTATGACCTTGGCCAGGATTTTGTAGTCCACGTTCAATAGTGAAATGGGACGCCAATTCTTAATTTCTTCCCTCTCCCCCTTCCTCTTGTAAATGAGGGTGATGATGCCCTTCCTCATGGACTTGCACATTTCCCCTGCCCGAAGCGCACTATCGTACACCTCCAGCAGGTCCTGGCCGACCAGGTCCCACAGAGCGGAATACAGCTCGACCGGTAAACCGTCGCTCCCAGGAGTCCTATTCCTCTCCAAGGACTTGAGGGCTCTGGTCAGCTCGTCCAAGGATATCGGCCGGTCCAGCCACTCCCTCGTGCCATCGTCTAAGACCTCCGTGATAGACAACAGGAACGACTCAGAGGCCGTGCTGTCCGTGGGCTTCGTGTCGTACAGTCCGGCATAGAAGGATCTGCTGATCCTCAAAATGTCGGGCCGAGACGACGTCACCGAGCCGTCATCCTCCTTCAGCCGGCTAAGTACAGAGCTCTCTTTGTGCACCTTCTGAAAGAAGAAACGTGAGCACGTCTCGTCCCGCTCCATGGAGCGGACCCTGGACCGGAAGATTATCCTGGAGGCCTCCGCGGCGAAGAGCGAGGCTTGCTGGCCCCTCACCTCGCGGAGGTCCTCCGTGACATCGGCCCCCATCAACTGCAGAAGGAGCAAGTTCTGCACCCTTTTCTGGAGTCGCGACAGCTTTCCCCACCTCTCTCTCGCCTTCCGAACACCCTTGAGGACAAAGGACCTCTTGATGTTCTCCTTCACCGTCTCCCACCAGTCGCCCGGAGACTCAAAGAGGGGTTTCACGGTTCTCCAACCGGCATACTCCCTCTTAAGCTCCTCGACGTCCTCTGGGGTCAACAGAGTCGTGTTGAGCTTCCACGTCCCCTGGTCGGCCGGCTGGTCGTCCTGGAAGTGACAGTCGGCCAGCAGGAGGCAGTGGTCAGAGAAGAACACCGGCTCGACACCGGTGGACCTGACCGAGAACGCCCGTGACACAAACAGGAAGTCTATCCTTGAGCGGATAGACCCGTCTGGCCACGACCAGGTGTATATCCGCTGCGCTCCGTCTGCAGGGGTGCTGAAGACGTCGAGCAGCTTGGCGTCCTTCACCGTGCCCAGCAGGAATCTGGACATGACGTCCAGTTGACTCACCCCACCCGCTGTCCCCACACCGGATCTTCCATCTGCATGGATGATGCAGTTGAAGTCTCCGCCTAGGATGACCGACCTGGACGTAGCCAGTAGGGGTGGAAGCCGCTGCAGGACGGCCAACCGCTCGTTCCGTACCGCTGGGCCGTACACGTTGATCAGCCTCAGGGGAGCGTTCCTGTAGATGACGTCAGCCACTAGGAGGAGCCCCCCCACCACCTCCTGAACTTGAGAGATGGTGAAGTCGCGCCCCCGCAGCAGAATAGCCAGGCCCGAGGAGTGACAGTCGTTACCCCCCGACCAGATCGAAGGCCCACAGGTCCAGGCGCCGGACCATTTCCCGTACCTGCCGAGGTGCGGGTATCCCGCACTCCTGCAGAAACAGGAGGTCCGCCTCGATGGTGGTCAGGTAGGCCAACGTGGATACACATCTTGCGGTGGACTTGACGCTGCGCACATTAATGCTCGCAACTCGTACCCCCATTGTGAGCAGTGACCGCAGTACCCCCCCGCCAAATCCAAGGTCCAGCCCCTCCATCTGTCCCTTCATGCCCATTGCCTGGGCTAACTGCTGGACGCTCTCCGGGCTCAGGAAACCATCCGTGCTGCCTTCTGGGTGGCATCCCCCGTCGGGGGTGCGGAGGCAAGAGGGTCCGGCTCCAGGTCAGGCTGGGGACGCGCTGTTTCCTCCTTCCCGCCTGGAAGTTCCGGGGGGGCCCCCCAGTGCCCCAGCGGCTCTTGACTGGGTGTCAGAGGGAGCCTCAGGACACCTCCCGTCACCTGGAAGCGTGTTGCTGCTTTCCTTCTCCCTCGAGATTTTTAACTTCTGCTTCGGGCAGGCCCTCTCCGAATCCCCCTCATCAGAGGAGCTCTTATAGCCCCCCGTAGCTGTCTCTTCCCGCCTGACTGTTGCGGTTCCTGGGCCAGTCGACGCACCTTCCTCCTCGCTTTCTGGACCGTCGTCCACTCCCCTGGGTCGCCAGTCGCCACCTCCATCGACTCCGGGTTGTCGGGGGAGGGTGGAGCGGAGCCTGGAGGGGCGCGTTGCTGGCCTCGGGCCCATCCTGCGGGGCTGGGCCCTCCTGCACGGCCTGGCCCTCCTGCATATTAGTGGGGTCCTTGCTGGGCCCTGGTGCCTTCCTCTCCTCGGGGGGGGGGGGGGGGGGGGGCTGGCCCCACATTTCCCCTGCCGGTGACCTGGGCGTAGGTGGTACCCCGCCACGGGCATGCCCTATAGAAGTGGCCCGCTTCCCCGCAAAGGTTGCAGCTTCTCTCTCGTGGGCAATCCTTTGCAAGGTGTCCCTCCTCCATGCAGATGGTGGCTTTGCAGTCGGCCGCCATGTGACCTGCATGGCAGACTTTAGGTTGCCCTGCATAGGTCAGGTAGCCCCTGCTCCCACCGATCGCGAAGCTGGACGGTAGGTGTAAGACATTCCCGTCCACGCCCATCCTCAGCATCACCTTGACCTGCCTCTTACTCGTCCAGATGCCAAAGGGGTCCATGATGTCAGTTAGGTCCCCTTCCACCTTCACGTACCTTCCGAGGAAGGTCAGGACATCAACTGCTGGCACATGTGGGTTGTACATATGTACAGTCACCATACGGCTCCTCTGCGCTGGCATCACAAACAGCGGGACAGCGGTCAATACAGAGAGGGGGCCCTCACCTCCTTTCTCCTTGAAAACCTCCAGGAAGCGCTCGCAAAGCTTGGCACTCCTGAAGGTCACGTCGTAAAAACCTCCTCCGGGGAAATCCTGCAGGCAGTAAATGTCCGCAGCAGCGAACCCACAACAGTCCACCAGGACCCTCTTCACGAAGAAGGTGCGGTCCACAGGTACACATTCATCCACCTTCTTTACAGAAACACGGATGGTGTTCCGGACCCCCTGACCTGGGGCACGAGCACTTGCCGCAGCCATCGTTGCAGGTTGGCTGCTCCCCTGAACCAGCGTTAGGCCGAAGCCAGCATTAAGATCCGCTGGTCGCAAGGGTGCACAGCCAACCTAACGTCCTCCTTTCACCTCCAAGACAGCACTCTCCTCCTCTCGGTCCACAAGAGAGTGGGTCTTTATTTTGTTCCGGATGTAAGCTGGCTCACTGAGCTGTAAGGTTTGTTCCCAGACGTTTCATCACCATTCTAGGTAACATCATCAGTGAGCCTCCGGTGAAGCGCTGGTGTTATGTCCCACTTTCTATTTATCTGTTTAGGTTTCCTTGGTTTGGTGATGTCATTTCCTGCATTGGTGATGTCATTTCCTTTCTTTTTCTCAGAGGATGGTAGATTGGCTCCAAATCAATCTACCATCCTCTGAGAAAAAAACAGGAAATGACATCACCAAACCAAGGAAACCTAAACAGATAAATAGAAAGCGGGACATAACACCAGCGCTTCGTCGGAGGCTCACTGATGATGTTACCTAGAGTGGTGATGAAACGTCTGAAAACTAACCTTCCAGCTCAGCGAGCAAACTCACATCCTACACCTTGTTATCTCACTAACACAATTCTTCTTGGAGGAGGGCTGGGAGAGAATAGTCAGGAGAAATACATTTTGTAGGCTAAGTAATATGTAACTGTCCCTTCATCCCTGCAACAGTAGGACTGAATCCACTCCTGATTGACAGTTAAATGCCATTCTTGCTGAAGTAGATTGCGGGTTCACTTTCAGATGGGAAACGATAACCTCAACTCATTTTTGGGGGGTTGAAGTGCACAGCACCCAAATTATCACATGGTTAAATCAAATGAACAATTTTATTCTGAGTCCAGAAAGTTTTCTTGTACTGGGGCCACATGTACAAGCATGAGGGCAATTTGATTAAGAAATCATTACTGCTTACGTCGGCATTCTGTACCTGGCTAGGCCATGCTCAGTTACAACAGTGAGGGAGAAAATGTGCTGTACTATGTGACACTTAGCATCCAATACCTCACGAGGATGGAAAAATGCAATCAGAAAAAGATAATACCTTTTAAACCCTGAGGATTTCACAATTATCCAGAAGCGATGATAATGTGTAAATAGAAAGGAATTCTTTGTTCTTAGCAAATTCCACAACATGAATGATTTGACCCAGTTTCGCATTATTCAGTTGTTTAAAATGTAGGTGAACATTTCACAACATTGTTGTTTATGATTTTTGGCACACAAAACTGATGAAGGCACGCAATACCTGGAAAATACTTCTGGACATATATTATTCAAAGCAGCATTATAAGTGCAACTGATGTACCTTTTTTTCAAATCAGGTTGTTCAAACAACAAGTACCACAGTGCCAACGTATGTCGTTAGACCATCACCAGCAAGGTATATATGTTCCCAATTTTGAAATACACGTGATCATAATTGACCTTACTCTGTCTACTATGTTTCCAATAGTCATTTATGCAATTATGCTATTCTGCCCTGAACTTGGTATGCTGAGAAGTAAGTTGCATTTTTACAGTACTTTTCTTGAATCCAGGATGTTATAAAACCTTTTGCAGCCAATGAAGTGCGTTTGAAGTGTGCATGTATATAGTTATTGCTATGAAACACTACAGTTGATCTTTAAACACATGAAGATTTCAGAAATAGTAATAAGGAAAAAAAAATTTGGATTCATGAGGTCATCAGTGGTGCCTTCAGACATCAGGGAAACATGAGAACATTTGAATAAATTTAGTCCTTTAAGGTTTTAATTACAGATGCTTGTCATGTTGTTTAGTTATTAGTAAAAGAGTGAATGAAGTGACACTTATACTGGATTTTCATGTGTACTCATTAAACATTCTGTTTTCAAGTGAGATCAGTTCAAGAATTTTACACAAATTACTTTTCATAAGCTAGGTTTCTAGTGTCTGGTTCCAGTTACTTTGTCTGAAGGGCTTTTTATTCTGCAGAGTACAAACATTTGTGAAGACTCATGTCAATGACATTAAAGCTCAACTTTGCAAAAACTTCACCAAAGAGCTTATCTAGTCAGGTAGCTTAAGTCACATGATCTCTTGGAAATGCCATTTTGACCCAGACCTTAAAAAAAGAGTTTCTGATGCTTTATAAAAGAATGATCTGCATCAAACTGAAAAACCAATTACGTTTAAATCGAAGTTACTAAATAATAATATATTAAAAACATCATCACACTTGCATTATTACAAAATCTGATGTTAAATGTATAAAGCCACAATCTGCCAAGTAGGAGTGGAATCTTGCTTACAGGAATAGTTTATGGCACTGAGCATGAGAAATGGGTGAAGAACAGCTGATGTCAAAATCGCATCTTGGATTTTTGCCCAAGGATGGAAATACAGATTGAAGCTGACATCCACATCAAAATCAATCCCTACCCTTAAAAGTCCCTGGATCCACTCGCATGGTGTTGCCGATAAGAGAAAAGTTGTCCAACAAATAAAATGGAAGGAAATGATAAGGAGCTACTCCTCCAATCATTGGTTGATTCCTCCATGCTTATTGCACAGAGGTTCATGTCAAGCATATGACGAAAGGGTAAGATGACTAAGCAAGTCTGGAGGAAGTGGGACAGGAACAGGAATCGATGATGTCCATAAGGCCAAGGATAAAGCCCAGGAGTGAGGCTGGGGGTAGCAAGGCAGGGAGTGGGGGGGATTGGGTGGTGGTGGCGTTGGGGGGAGGTCACAAAGATGAAATGAGGCTGCAAGGTGCAGAGGTGAAAAAAATGTTTTTCACCCTTTGATTAAAGAACACTCAAATAATTGGGAATTTTTTAAAAATTGTTGTCAATTTAGATATCGTGGTGTCTCAGACATTGCTTTCCAGTGTATTGCGGCTTGGAATCTAATGAGGGAGTGAGGATTATTGGGTGATTCTTCTCTCTCCTGCAAAGGAAAACAACATCCTCTTTATATCAACACAAATACAGAAGGTATTGTTGCTGAGCAACTGCAGTGCCTCAGAAGGAATGTGAGAATGATTAAGAAGCACCAGAAGACCAAAGCATTGCACTTAAATATGGATTTCCTAAACTCAAAAAAAAGTTTTCAGCCTGGCCCACAATCGTACACTTGGATACTGCTGGGTAGCATATCTCATTGACGATTGACTTTTCTTCCAAATGAGCTGTCTTGCCCCTGGTAAATTTCTCATTCTTGAATCTGAAGCCTCTCACTGGATATTGATAGATATTTGCTATTTTAGTTTAAGCTTCTATCATTTTTCTTGAAACTAGTTTTTTTTGGCTTCCAACAAAAGCTTAAGCTGGCAAAATCTTGAGTGGCACCAGCATCTGGTCTGAGGCTTGAGGTAATGCAGACTGAGGCCCTCCCCAAATGACCATAAATCTCCATTATTTGCCTTGAGGGAGAACGACTACATCTCTTCTTACCATTCTGAATGAAACCGTATTTTAGAAAATGTGTCAGATGATATCATTATTGGAATTTGGGTTTTCAAAACAGAGGAAGATGGATTTTAGTTTCAGTTATGCGAAGGTAACTTATTTTGTAAACAAGCCAGTGGAACAGTTAGCTAATTACATATATTCCAAGTTATCATTCCATTCAGTCAAATGCCTCAGGATACCTCTGCTGTTTATTTTTGAATATTTATACTGTTGAGAATGTGATGGAGAGAGAAAGCAGACCAAAGGTCACTGATTTATTTTTGACTTCACATCAGAAGAATCAGGCGTTCATGGGAACAGCTTCCTTCTAGCAGAAGAATTGAGTTTTCAGTTGAAGAAAACACTCTTGCTCAAAGGCTTTAGTTTGTGAAGTCTCCAAAGTGAGACAGTTTGTATCAAATTAGTTCAAGAATGAGAACTGGGAATAGTTAAGTAAGAAATAAAGGAATTGGGGTGGGAGTGATATTTCCCTCAAATTGAATATTTGTATCAGGATATTACTGGGAAACAGGTTGAAACTTGTTTTTTTGTTTATCTTCGGATCCTTCTGAACTGTCTTTTTTTTTAAAGCTTTGTTTTCTTTTTCTTTTGTTTAATAAGCTCGCCTTCTTATGTCAAAGAACACTGGCAGCTGTGTGATTATGTTTAAGTGATAAACCGCCATGGTACGCAAATGCAAAAACTTATGATGTAATAAGGCAGGTTGCTCCAGGGATCTAATTTTTTCAATATTGTCAATTGTGCAGATCACTGATAAAACTCGTGCTTAATGGTCAGATAGTACAGGATGACAAGGTTATAATGACTGAATTTCCAGTTTCTTTAGACGGGGATCTGAACTACCATGCAATTTTTTGACAATACACAAATGATTACCAGTATAATGATATTTTTATTTTCTCTCCTAAAAATGTTTTTATTTCCTTTCAGGCCGCCACCACCATGCCCAGCACCTTCAAGGCCTGTCCCAGTAACCCAAAGGGTATAGATGTTGTTACACTTGATACTGTCCAGGGGTTTGTGCAGACAATTAAATTATGTATGCTCATTTACAATATTGCCTCCGCACAGCTAGAGTGTCAACCACCTTTGCTGATGCATCCATGTTAAAGTTAATGCTTCTGTATTTTACATGTTTCATTTTTGTCAAGCAAACCATATCTGCCATTTCCAATCTTTGAAGGAAATTACAACCAAATACCTCTTACGTTTTTAATTTTTTTTCTGAAATATTTGAAATGTTTGATTTGGTTAGAGAAATTCTGTTCTTTAAACATGCTGGAAGTTTTCCCAGTCACTTTCTTTAGATACATGCTGTGCAATAGCATGGAGGGGGATGAAACTATCACTACTGACAAGTAATTATTTTTACTGTTTTGAGAACTACACTCCCTCGAAATCAACATGTTCTGTCACTGCTACCTTTGCTTGTTTAAATAACCTGCTTCTGATGTTTTCTGTAGAAGATGACAGTGCTTCATATTGTTGGATGGCATTGGGCAACCAGCAGAGAAACATGGGTTCATCAATGAAAGGCCCTTATTATACCTGTAGCAGAGTAGATTAACATTATTTGACTTTTCAATTTATTTAGCACTTAATTTGTAATCATCCGTCTCAACTCTTGATTCAATTGTGTCTCAATTTTAAATTGAGTTTGAAATATCAACAGTTTAAAAACAAGATTCTGTTTATTTTATATTTTGTTTCTACACTTGAATGCAATTTCTGACACTCTACAACCAAGTTGGAAGGGAGGCAACCTCTGCTCATGCTGCATTGTGATAAGCAGCAAGAAGGCTGTGACTGTTGCTCTGAACTGGTTTTTGACTTGAGTGTTTTTTTAAGAGAACCTTAGTCCCTGGGTGTTCATCATGCGGTGAATTTCAGATGTGAAGTTGAATCTGACCACCATGTGGTACAACATTGCCCTGAATGTTAAACTGGCTGCTGTAAAGTTACTCCTTGGTACCACTGACAATTCATTATTGTCATCGTTTGCTTTTGTACTTAAAGAAAGCACACACTTCAGCTGCTGTCTTGAATGTTGATTTCAATACCCTTTTTAAGTGATACTATAATGGAAATCTCATGCAGCAAAGTGTACATAACTTCCATCTGGTGCTGAAAGGCTTCGCTCCATGTCTTGACAGCTCTTGTATATTGTGGTAAATACTATCTGGTGGACATAACAGCAGAATTTAGTCAAACATAGCTGAAAAGATATTGGCAACCAAAATGTTTTTCTAACCAAATAAAAAACGACAGACTTGGATAAATCTTATTCATTTCCCGCAGAGACAATGTATGTACCCTGGACAAATGGCACATGAGGTGTTTAATGGAACTCAATTTTACAATGTTGTAGATGTGATTTACTATGCTGTGGTATTTTGCAGAGTTTTAAAATGGCATTTCTGATTCAAGGTCTGTTGATTTATATTTAATCTATTCTCTGAAGCAAATAACCTTGTAGTCTCCAACAAAAAACAGGTTTATACTCGTAGACTTGGGATGCTGTTATGTATAGGGTTATTGTTCACATCCCCATAGGAATGCATTGTCTTTCATGAAATTATGTTTGGATAATGGTTTATTACAATACTAATCTATGTAACACCCTCTTTTTTTAACCATGCTTTTTAAAATAGTCAAGTTCACCTCCTAAAATATTCCTAAACGTGAAGCATAGTCAGTCACGCATCTAAATGTATGATTCTGAAGGTATGGACTGGAATTTAACTCTAAATGGGTATCTTTGAATGAGTTTGAATCTCTCTCTGTTCTTTGGTTTGAGAGTTGACTATAGACTCCAAGATTAAATATGTGTTATGTTTGATGCAGCCAGACTTTGTCAGATTGTGGCTTCAATGTACTCTGGGCATGAGCTCATGACTTTTCATTAAATATCCAAGTGACAGATGAAACCATTCAAACATTTCCATTCCACTGATAAAACTATTTTTACACATTTAGAATTGGTGTTCATTGAAATTTTTCTGTTTCTGGATGGAGGAATGCAATATCAAGATTGCAGTCCACACAAATACATCAGATTGAAATACCCTCAGAGCCATTTGTCTTTTTCTTTTGTGGCACAGACAGAATATTGCACCTTACTGTGAGCCAGGCAGTAATACTGGTGACCTTTTGTGCATAAAGTAAAATGCTATGAGTCAGGATCTTTTTGGTGTTCTTTTAGGTAGATTACCTGTTTATACATTTCAGACTAAAACAGCATCTGTGCTATGTAACATAATCGAGAAGTGAATTCCAAGTTGAAACCCCACATGAGATTTGAGAGAACCTTGATGAAACTACTAAAGCTTTGTTGTTGGGGCAATTTAAATTCACCAAAGCAAAGTAGATTTGAGGTTATAATTCAGTCCCAGGTATCCATCAATCTAAATTTTAAAAATCTATTCACTTCACTTGAATGTTTGCACTCGTTTAAAAGTGTTTTACTTTTTTCAAAAGTAATGATTTTTCTTATGAGATGTAAAGATATTATGCACCTGTGGATTACAAAGGGCTTTTATTTAATCTGTATAAAGAGCAATAGTGAAATAAAAATGATTCTTTTTCTAAATTGAAGTATTCATTTAATCTAGCCAAGATTTATTTGAAGTATAATGATCATATATTGATTAATAAGGACAGTGACTCTGACCTTTGGCCAAACTTGATTTGATGTTTTGCTTTATCCTTCACTGAACAGCTGTGTTGTTAATATTCCAAATTTTATATCTTTGCCACTTTTAAAACATGCAAGCTATATTTGCCTTTGGTTTTCTGTTTTCAGTGCGTTGATTCATCTGGCTAAATAATGATTGTGTCTTCCAATGGATTGACGGTATGAGAAACTCCTCACCAGAAATGAGTTCCTACTTTGCACAGAAAATGTTCTAATGTGGATTCTTTGAAACTTCATGTAACATTTTTTAACAGACAGTATAAAATGGTAAGGCTATAGAGCAGCATGCTCCATGTCTTACATTTTTTCATCTTCTAGCCGGACCGAAACATTAAGTCCCTGGGTACTATTAACAAAGGTGGGAAGAAATAATATCATGGAGAAACATGAAAACAGGGATAAGAATTTTAAATTTCATAAGGTCACTGAGCATGGGGATTTTTGACTGAGCAGGACATGTATAGCTAAAGACCAGTGCCGAACTTGTGTATAACAAGTAGGCTGCACAGTCTCTAAGAGACTGCTAGAACTGAAAGTCATTTGGAACAGAAAACTGTTTGAGTTATGGAGCAGTTATTATTACTTCTGCAGCAATAAATGCAAATGTTCTGCATACAATGTCCCAATAAACCTGTGAATCCTCTGAAGTATTATAAAGAATGTCTGCATTCTTCCCAGGAGTACTGTATTCATTTGTGGTCCATTTACTTCAGGAAGGATATATTTTCCATCGATGGAGAGTAACAGATCTAATCAAGGGAAAGGCAGGAGTTTTGTACAAAACTCAATCTATATTCTCTGAAGTTTAGAGATGATATTTTCCCCTGGCTGGGTGTTCAAGAAGCTTTATACATTGGAAGCAAAACATTTGGATTCCAGTAACTGCATTCTCTGGCAATAAAGATCAACATACTACTTGTGTTCCTACTTTATTACTGAATATTTATGTTAGCATTTTAAAGATTTGATTTTAAAATATTTTAAGCTTTCCAACATATTTTCCTGTTCAGTTTTGTTGTTGACAATGTCAGTTACCCCACTTGACAGCCAACAATATATGATCATCATGCTAGCTATTTTTGGATCTAAACAAATGTGTAAAAAGGGGCCACAGTGGGTCATCTGTAACAACAGGTCGCCTTCTTTTAAGACTGAGACAATAGTTGACTGCAGAGTTCAATGCAAGGAAACAGCTGAGGGACTTCACTCAACAAAACTACTCAATTTCCAGAACTCGTTGCACAGATCTTGAAAGTAAACACTGCAAAAATCCAAAGATTAGGGTGGATTTTATAATTGGCTATGTCATGGAAGGGGAGGATAGCCAAACCCCTCTGATAATTAAACCAAAACACAAGCCTAAACCTGTTATGATGGGAGTAGAGGTTCGCCTTTCCCCTTGTAATCTTTTAAAAGAGTGGTTAAAAGAAAGAAAATCCCTGATCTCCATTTGACAAGTAACAAGTAGCAATTTACTTATTTAACCTTAACAATGAAGAAATTAACAGAATTACTAACAAATCGATAATTGCACCTTAAACTACTACTTCCTAATACTGTTCAAATAAAGACAAGTCCCACTTAATAAACTCAATTAATAAGAAAACAACAAGTCAAAACTTAATCTCTCCAAGTTTGCACAGACTGTTTTCTGGAATATTCTGTCTACTCCACTCTCTTCAAATGCCTTTCTTTCACAAATTCTGCTGTCAGGGATTTTTGTTTGTCTCTGTAATTTCTTCAATGAGGACTTTGATCTTTAATTACATGGGCTTTCTTTGAGAACTAAATGGTGCTAACTCTTGATAAGTGGCAGATGCTCTCTGATTTTCCAAAATGCCCTCGTCTTCTCGACCCATAATGGCATAATCAAATTCTTTTAAAATGACTGGTTTCAGATTGGCAACACCATCAGATTTAAATTCAACCATCCTGTCTGGAAAAAGTGCTGCTTGGCTGTTCTATACAAAATGTTTCCATCGGACATTCTCTACGCACCTACACTTAGAAACATCAAACCACAGAGAAAGCACAATCTGTTAAAGAGGCCACGGCACTCTTTTCCACACAATCATTTTTTCCAACAAGTTCTAATTTCCTACCTTCCAATTCATGAATACGCCACCCAACTTTGTCACAATTAATATCTTAGCACATATTTGTTCCAAAAGATAATTTTACTTCATTACTATATTTGGCTCTTGGATTTTATTAAGGGGAGTCAAGCAATCATATTGTCGTAGAATTCTGGTCACCTTTCTATAGGAAGGATGCTGTTCAACATTGGAGGGCGCAGAATAAATTTACAATGATGTTGCCAGGTTTGAGTTGTAGGGAGATGCTGAAGAGGCTGGAGCTTTTTTCCCCTGAGTGTTGGAGGCTGAGGGGTGATGCTATATAAGTTTATAAAATCATGAGGGGCATAGATAAGATGTACAGCCAAAGCCTTTTTCCAAGGGTGGGTGCGTGCCAAACTAGACATATTTCAGCTTTCCTGCTCATCTGATGCTGACTGGCCTGCAGTGTTCATCCAGTTCTACACCTTGTTATCTCAGTTTCTCCAGCAGCTGAAATACAGAAATTTTCTGAAGAAGGGTCCAGACCTGAAACATCAGTTTTCCTGCTCCTGTGACCTAGCCTGCTGTGTTCATCCAGTTCTACACCTTGTTATCTCAAAAGTTATAAGTAATACTGCCTTTTGCTGAGTAAAGTGGAAAGTTGATCTTGATTGAAGTCTTCAATAATCAACCAAGAAACCATCACCTGTGCATGTGGAACAATGCACCAATGAAAACTACTCCAGTAATCTGGCCAAGATAAAAAAGTTAGGGCTGGATAAACACAGCACCTTAGGAGCACAAAGGTTGATGTTCGGGCCTAGACCCTTCATCAGAAAAGGGGGATGGGGAGAGGATTCTGAAATAAATATGGAGGGGGGGAGGTGGACTGAAGATGGATAGAGGAGAAGATAGGTGGAGAGGAGAGTATGGGTGGGGAAGTAGGGAAGGGTTAGGTCAGTCCGGGGAGGACGAACAGGTCAAGGGGGCGGGATGAGGTTAGGTAGGAAATGGAGGTGCGTCTTGAGGTGGGAGGAGGGGATAGGTGAGAGGAAGGACAGGTTAGGCAGGCGGGGATGAGCTGGGCTAGTTTTGGGATGCAGTGGGGGGAGGGGAGATTTTGAAGCTGGTGAAATCCACATTGATACCATTGGGCAGCAAGGTTCCCAAGCGGAATGTGAGTTGCTGTTCCTGCAACCTACGGCTGGCATCATTATGGCACTGCATGAGGCCCAGGATGGACATGTCGTCTAAGGAATGGGAGGGGGAGTTGAAATGGTTCACGACTGGGAGGTGCAGTTGTTTACTGCGAACCGAGCATAGGTGTTCTGCAAAGTGGGGAAACCAAGCAGAGGCTTGGGGACCAATGTAGAGGTAGCCATGCCATGTACAGCGAATGCAGTATACCACATTGGCGGATGTGCAGGTGAACATCTGCTTGATGTGGAAAGTCATCTTGCGGCCTGGGATGAGGATGAGGGAGGTGGTGTAGGGGCAGGTGTAGCACTTCCTGTGGTTGCAGGGGAAAGTGCTGGATGTGGTGGGGTTGGAGGGGAGTGTGGAATGGACAAGGGAGTCATGGAGAGTGGTCTCCCCAGAAGGCAGACAAGGGTGGAGATGGAAAAATGTCTTTAATGATGGGGTCGGATTGTAAATGGCAGAAGTGTCGGAGGATGATATGTTGTATCCGGAGGTTGATGGGGTGATATGTGAGGATGAGGGGGATTCTCTTTTGGTCATTATTGCGGGGACGGGATGTGAGGGATGAGGTGCAGGAAATGCAGGAGACACTGTCAAGGGTGTTCTCGACCACTGCAGGGGGCGAAGTTGCGGTCCTTGAAGAATGAGGACATCTGGGATGTGCGGGAGTGGAATGCCTCATCCTGGGAGCAGATGCAGTGGAGGCAAAGGAATTGGGAATAGGGGATGGAATTTTTGCAGGAAGGTGGGTGGGAGGTGGTGTATTCCAGGTAGCTGTGGGAGTCAGAGGGCTTGAAATGGACATTGGTTTGTAGATGGTTGCCTGAGATGGAATGGTATCAATGTGGATTTCACCAGCTTCAAAATCTCCCCTCCCCCAACTGCATCCCAAAACCAGCCTGCCTAACCTGTTCTTCCTCTCACCTGTTCCCTCCTCCCACCTCAAGCCGGACCTCCATTTCCTGCCTACTAACCTCATCACGCCCCCTTGACCTGACTGTCCTCCCCAGACTGACCTATCCCCTCCCTAACCACCCCACCCATACTCTCCTCTCCACCTATCTTCTCCTCTATCCATCTTCAGTCCGCCTCCCCCTCTCTCCCTATTTATTTCAGAATCCTCTCCCCATCCCCCTTTTCTGATGAAGGGTTTCGGCCCGAAACGTCAACTTTTGTGCTCCTAAGATGCTGTGTTCATCCAGCCCCACACTTTTTTATCTTGGATTCTCCAGCATCTGCAGTTCCCATTACCCCAGTAATCTGGCCAGTTTATTTTGTTTTATTTCTGCCTTAACTGTATTTGTTTGTATGTCAGTCTTTTGTATGAATTGGGCTGAAAACTCAGGTTTTTGGTTTTAAAGCATTGCCTAATTTGATTACTTTGTTGAATGTAAGGAATTTAGCAATGGTAATGCTGCTAAACATCTTGCAAAAATATTAGACGACCTCTTATTTTCATGCTCGGTGTTACAAGAGACTACACAATCATAATTGATTATCACCAAATTTTACATTATGTTCACTTTGCAAATGGTGTGCAACAAGGGCTCAGGTTATAATCGCAGGTGAAAGTCGCAGATGTCATGACACCTTTGTTCTGTGGCAGTCTGCTCTGTCATGAGTATGTGAGACACCAACTTAAACCACAAGGTGTCTTCTGGGTTACAGGGGTTATTCACTTAGTAACTACCTAGTAAACAGATCATGAAGATCCCCACTGCTTGCACTGCTCTGAACAAACCCTCTCACACTTACTGTGTTACAAATGGTCACAGTCCACTCAATCAAATACAACGGTAATGAGAGGTGTGTCCTTACCAGTTCTATTTGATGGGTCACTCACAGTCATGAGGAAGGGAAGAGATAAATATCAAAACCTTTACCAGCTGATTCAACTGAAGTAGTCTTCAGCAAAATCCCAATTCCCAATTCATCAACGGTCCAAACCATGTCTACCCTCTGTTACTGATGATGACAGCATCCTCTTCACTTTAATGTGGAATCAGAACGACTATAAAACAATACTCCAAACAAAGGTGTCATTCAAACCACCCAATATTCCATCTCAAAAGTCATATTCTCACCTCTAATAAATCCTTTGGTGCCTGTCTTCTGGATGCCTCTATCTGGTCTATTGCCCCTTTGCCATGTTACCCCAATGACTGATTAAAGGTGCAAAAGGCTGTTGACTTCAGGAGGAGGGGGTGCTATAGAAAGCCTTACACAATCTCTCGAGTGGGTCAAACCATGAACTGCACTACCTCAACACAGATGGCAGCAGTTTGGGCAAACTGGTTGAGAGTCCTGTGCCAAGTTGGCCCTGTACCAAGCTCCTTTTTGATCCGACAGAGACAACAGACCTGCCTGTACACAAACGTTTAACTGTGTATGCTCATCAAGCATTTTTATGTATGCCAGTCCATCAAAATCCTCATCCAAGTCATCAGAAGCAAAATGTTTGTATCGTTCTCTCCTCTGGGATCAGGTATATGTGGTACTTTCCCTTCTGCTACATTGTGTAAGGATATTCATTCACTTGAGCTATCTTCTAATGATGCCACAGAGATGCACATCACCTGAACATACATAGCTATATGTGGGTGGAGCTAGGACCTGAGAACTTCAGAGAGTCTAAAAGTCCGCACCAGACACAGACCGCAGCATAGACAGCATCATATTAGTCATAAAGTCATATGAACACTTGAAGATTTTAGATTTATCCTTAACTACTGTAACTATTAGATCATAGCCTGATATATCTATGATTGTCATGTAGTGTGATATTTACTCTTAATGTATGATAAATAGTGTTATTTTAAAGTGTAAGCCTGAAGACTACCATGCCTTTGCCTTCTCCTCAACCCAAACTCATAGTGCACCACCAAATGACGCAATTGAAGGAGACCTCACTTCAGACAACTCCTGACTGGTAACTCTAATTCATTATGTATGTGCCGCACTTCCATGTGACCTCTAAAATACACACTGTGTCAGTATCCGATCTGACAGTTGCAAATCTGAGATCAAGAAATGATGTTCATCATTGACAATTTCTTTATGTCATCATGTACTTGCAGTGATTGCCACAGCCCTCTGCTCTCTGTATCTTCACAGTGTTTGTCCAGAGAACCTCCTCCTCTACCTCCTGTGGGTAAGGAACTTCTTCCCATCCACCTCCTGTAGCAAGGCTCATGTCCTGCATCTAAGACCTCAAAGCTTGGTCTTTTTGTTCAACTATTACGTTGACCGGGCAGATTTCCCATTCAACTTTCAGCATCAGCTGCATTGATAAGAATCACAGGGTAGTTTGAATTGTGCTTTGGGCAGCCCCCCACCCACCCCGGCAAGTTGCACAGTGAATGGATGAGGTCCTGTGGTGTGAGTACAGGGAGTTAGGAAAGAGGCTGAAAAGCAGGACCTCCAGCGAAGTAATGTTTGGGTTAATACCAGTGTCAAATGCCAGTGAGGCTAGTAATAGAAAAATAGGACTGATGAATGCATGGCTAAGTAATTGGTACAGGGGGCAGAGTTTCAGTGTTTTGGATCGTTGGGACCTCTTCTGGGGCAGGGGTGACCTGTACAAGAGGAGGTGGGGTTGCATTACTAATTAAAGAGGATGTCACACCTGCACTCAATGAGGGCAGATTGAATGGCTCATCCGTTGATGCAACATGGGTAGAACTCAAAAATAAGATGGGTGCAAACATTCTGAAAGGATTGCATGATAGGCCCCCACCAACAGCCACTAGGACATTGAGGAACAAATATGTAAGCATCTTATGGAAAAATGCAAAAACAACAAGGTTGTCACAGTGGGTAACTTTAAATTTCCCAATATTGACTGTGATTCTCTTAGAGCAAGAGCCTGAGCTAGGGCAGAATTTGGGGGTTTCTTGAAACAGTATGTGGATAGTCCAACTACAGGAGGGTCGTACTGGACATTGTACTACATAATGAGCGGGCCAGATGGCTGACCTTTCAGTGAGAGCATTTTGGAGACAGTGATCACAACTCCTTAAGTTTTAAGACAGCTACAAATAAGGATAAATCAGGACCTTGACAGAAGGTACTAAATTGGGGGAGGATAACTTATATCAGTATTAGGCAGGATAATAAAATGTGAGGCTGGATGAACACAGCAGGCCAAGCAGCATCTCAGGAGCACAAAAGCTGACGTTTCGGTCCTAGACCCTTCATCAGAGAGGGGGATGGGGTGAGGGTTCTGGAATAAATAGGGAGAGAGGGGGAGGCGGACCGAAGATGGAGAGAAAAGAAGATAGGTGGAGAGAGTATAGGTGGAGAGGTAGGGAGGAGGGGATAGGTCAGTCCAGGGAAGACGGACAGGTCAAGGAGGTGGGATGAGGTTAGTAGGTAGATGGGGGTGCGGTTTGGGGTGGGAGGAAGGGATGGGTGAGAGGAAGAACAGGTTAGGGAGGCAGAGACAGGTTGGACTGGTTTTGGGATGCAGTGGGTGGAGGAGAAAAGCTGGGCTGGTTGTGTGGTGCAGTGGGGGGAGGGGACGAACTGGGCTGGTTTAGGGATGCGGTGGGGGAAGGGGAGATTTTGAAATGTGGACTTCACCAGTTTCAAAATCTCTAAACCTAAGGTCTATCTAACCTCCTCCCCTCCTGTATACTATCATCCATATGCTCACCTAATAGCCACTCAAATGCCCCTAATGAGGCCAACTCCACTGCCCTCTCTGGCAATGCATTCCACGCCCCCACCACTCTCTGAGTAAAGAACCTACCTCTGACATCTCCCCTACATCTACCTACACTCACTTGAAAGCTACGCCTCCTTGAAATAGCTATCTCCACACGAGGAAAAAGCCTCTGGCTATCCAAGCTATCTATACCTCTGATCACTTTGTACATCTCTATCAAGTCACTGTGTATCCTTCGTTGTTCTAAAGAGAAAAGCCCCAGCTCTCTCAATTTTTCCTCATAAGACCTTCCCCCCATTCCAGGCAACATCCTGGTAAATTTCCTCTGCACATTTTCCAATGCTTCCTCATCTTTCCTGCAATGAGGCAACCAGAACTGGATACACTGGAGAGTTTGGAGTGGGTGCAGAAGAGGTTTACCAGCATGTTGCCTGGATGAGAAGGTATGGGCTATACGGCCAACTGGTATAACAACTAAACTTATTATACCAGTTTTCTGTCACAAGCTTTATATCTTTTCTGAAATGACATTCATAAAAAGTCACATGTTACTTTTTCGAGAGGTGGTGTGTCAGGTCACATGTTACGGTCGAACCAGGGTTTTGTATAGCTGGAGCATAACTTCACAGCTCTTGAACTCAATCCCTCTATTAATGAAAGCTAATACACCATAAGTCTATAAATTTATGAGGTGCAAGATAGGGTTGGCAGTCAAAATCCTTTTCCCAGAGTTGACGTATCCATTACTAGGGAGCATGCATTTAAGGTGAGGGGGGCGGGAAGTTCAAAGGAGACGGCAGTCTTTTTACACAGAGAGTGGAAGGAGTCTGGAATGTGCTGATGGCAGGGCTGATAGGGGCGTTTAAGGTACTTATAGATAAGCACATGAATATGCAAGGAATGGAGGGATATTGCCTGAGGGCAGGCAGAAGGGATTAGTTTAATTTGGCGTCATGTTCGGCTCAACATCGTGGGTTAAAGGGCCTGGTCTTGTGCTGCGTACTGTTCTATAGTCTGTATCACAGCAGATAAAACCATAACATGTGACCTGACACACCTCCTCTCAAAAAAGTAACATCTGATTTATTATGAATGTCATTTCGGAAAAGATGTAAAGCTTGTGACAGAAAACTGGTATACCAAGTTTAGTTTATGCATTTCTTAGGGCTAGTTTCTGGAGATTAAATAGTCACTGGAATGTAGTAATACAGGAGACAACTGCGGCTTCGTGTCAGTTCTACTGGATGCGCTGACTTATCTCTGGTTTCTTATCTCATGGAGCTTTTGATTTAATTTATCTCCTGAAACAGTAAATACTGTTTGTCTGTTCCGTGATACTGCCCTCGGTGAATTTTGCATTTCACCACTCATTTCACAAAACTTCGAAACTGCTGATTGGCCATTCTAAATCAACCAGTTCTAGATCGAAGGTAAAGTCCAATGTTTGTCCTACTTTGTTATATTTGGAACTGTTTCTGCTGACTGCTCTGACTGTGGCTAAAAGAGATCTGAAAACAAGACTGACAGAACATTGCTGAATAATTGTCTTTCTTGTAAAAACAGCACGAACCATTTGCAGTTGAGCAATGAATACAGAAGAAGGGGAGGCAAGAGGCACAAATTATATAAACTTGGATGAATTTCACATTTCAAAAGAGTTGGGATTTGTTTTACCGAATCCATTGGTATGTATTTCTTTTGCGACTGGTGTCAGGTATGAACTGAAATTTTATGTTCTACTTCAATCTGTTGGTGAACTTGTGCAGACTTGCAGTGCACAATAGAAACAAATGTTTGAAAGAAATAAATGCAGGCTTTTCTTCCAGAAATCCAGCAAGCATGTAAACAGGGAACATTGATGATAGTCTTTCATTGCATATTTGAGTGTGTTTTTAATTCCTATCCATTGTATTAATCTACAGCAGAATTTAGAGACAGGTGTATCACATTGAGAACCAACCAGCAGTGCCACAAAAAAATTTCCAGTATCCACATGTGCAGGATGTATGTCCAGCTGCAGCAATTGCTTCACCACATTTCCGAGCTGCAGCAGCAGGTGGACTAATTGTGGGGCATCAGTTGAGACTATAATGGACAGAACATTCAATGAAGTGGTCTCATTGCAGATAAAGACTGAAAAGACAGAAATTAAATGTGTCACTATCAGGAGAACAGAGAAAGGCAGGTAGTGCAGGGGTCTACTGTGGCTGTTCTCCTCTATAACAAATATGTTTTGGGAATGGTTGAGGCTGGTCAGGGGCAGGGGTAATCTTCTCAGGGAATAACAATGGAAACCAAGTTCATGGCACCGTCAATGACTCTGGTGTACAAGATGGGAGGAAGAAGAATGCCAAGGCTATTGTGATGGGTGATTAAATAGTAGAAGGAACAGATAGTTGTTTCTGTGGCTGCAAAAGACACTCCAGGCTGATATGTTTCCTCCCTGGTACCAGACTGAAGGAAGTCTGTGAACAGGGCATTGAGAAAGGTCAGGATGATCAGCCAGCAGTCGTGATATGAATCAATAGGCCAAAAAAAAAGGATGAGGTCCCACATGCAGAATTTTGAGAATTAGGATGTAAATAACAACAAAATAGAGCCTCAAAGGTACAATGTCAAATTAAGACAGTGTGATGTGCTGGCAGGAATAGGAACAACTGGATATACCAAATGAATAAGTGGGTGAAAAAATGATGTAAGATGGAGGCATTTGTAGGGCATTGAGACTGTTTCTGGAGAAAGTGGGACCTGTACAACTAGGATGTGTTGCATCTGAGCAGAACAGGGATCAATGTCATTGGGAATGTGAGGAACTTGCTAGTGCTATTGGAGACCTTTAAAACTGGAATGGATGGGGGAATAGGAGCCTAAACAGGGAGACAGAGGTGGAAGAATGAGGATAGAGGTAAAAAAAACAAATGTAAGAAGGAAAAGTGGAAGGTAAAGGAAAACAAGGGAGAGGAATGAACAGGGCCATTGAAAAAAAATAAAACTAAAATGACAAGCAAGGTTACAAAGACAATTCTTCAGGCTCTTTGTCTTAATTGACAGAGCATTCGCAAGAATGTAGAAGAATTAGTCGTGCAAATTGACATTAATGGTTCGAATATCGTTACAATTACAGAGATGCATCTGCAGCAACTGAAACTGAACATCCAGGGATATGTGGAAAAGACAGACAATAAAGGAAGGGAGGTAGGGTAGCATTGTAAAGAAGACAGATTTTGTGCAACAGTGCGAAAGGATGTTGGCTTTAAAAATCATGATGTGAAATCTGTATGGCTGCAGATATGAGACACCAAAGGGCAGAAAATGTCTTTCAGAATTGTTTATAGGCCCCAGAACACTACTAGAAATGGAAGGGAGGCATTAAACAGGAAATCAGAGATGCATGCAGTAAGCGTACAATTGTAATTTATTTATTATGATCGCTTTCATTTATAAATAGATTGGATGAAGCAAATTAGCTATGGCATTGTGAAGGAGGATTTTGTGGAGTGTGTACATGATGACATTTTGGACCAATATATTGAGGAACTAGCCAGCGAATAGGCTACTCTAGACTAGGTATTGTGCAATGTGAAAGGATTAATTAACAATCTTGTTGCAAAGAATCCCTTATGGAAGAATAATCATAATACTCGAGAATTCTTCATTAGGAATTTAGAAATTTATGCAATTCTAACAGGCATGGATAGGTTAAATAGAGGAAGGATGTTCCCAATGGCCAGGGAGTCAGCCATTTATGACTGAGTTGAAAATAAATTTCTTCAGCCAGAGAGTGGTGAGCCTGTGGAATTCTCTACCATCAGAAGTAATTGAGGCCAAAACAACGAATGTTTTCAAGTTTTTCAGGTGAAAGGAATCAAAGAGTCTGGGGACGAAGCAGGAGCAGGGTACTGAGATGGATGATCAGCTATTGTCATCATCAATGGCATAGCAAACTCAAAGGGTCAAACAGCCTACTCCTGCTCCTATTTTGTACATTTCTATGAAGAGTGAGATAATTTAGCCAAAACTAAATCCCTGAATCTATATAAAAAGAACAACCAAGGAATGAGGCCTGAATTAGCAAGTTTAGACTCAAGGAGAACCTTTATTGAAGGAATTGGATGGTCAATGGGCAATGGCTCATGTTTAAAGGACATGTTCATGAATTACAACTATTATTCATTCCTGTATGGTGCAAAATAAAAAAGAAGAAAGATGGCTAACAAAATAATTTAGGGACAGTACTAAATCCAAAGAGGAGACATGTAAAATTGCCAGAAAGAGCAGCAAGCCTGAGGACTGGGCACATTTCAGAATTCAGCCAAAGAAAACAAAACATATGATCAAGAGGGGAAAAATTTATTAGAATTGCAGGAATCATAGGAACTGACTATAAAAGCTTTCCTAAATATGTTAAAAGAAAAAGATTAATAAAGACAAATGTAAGTCTTTTACTGTCAGAAGCCAGACAAATTACAATGGGGTGCAAAGAAATGGCAGGAAGATTGAATATATATTTTTGTTCTGTCTTCTCTAAAGACAGCACATGAAAATTGGAACAATAGAGAAGATTAGCTTGTCCCCTGTGCAATGATGACATGCAAATTTTTGAAGCATTCCATATTGTGGGCCTTCTTGTGACACAGAGGAAGAGGCCCTACCCTTGAACTGGGAGGTCTGAGTTCAAGTCCCACCTGCTCCACACGTGTCAAATAACATCTCTGAACAAGATAATAAAATGTGAAGCTGGATGAACACAGCAGGCCCAGCAGCATCTCAGGAGCACAAAAGCTGACGTTTCGGGCCTAGACCCTTCCATCAGATGAATCTGATGAAGGGTCTAGGCTCAAAATGTCAGCTTTTGTGCTCCTGAGATGCTGCTGGGCCTGCTGTGTTCATCCAGCCTCACATTTTATTATCTTGGATTCTCCAGCATCTACAGTTCCCATTATCACTGATGCAACATCTCTGAACAGGCTGATTAGGAAAATAGATTAGATTAGATTACCTACAGTGTGGAAACAGGCCCTTCAGCCCAACAAGACCACACCACCTCTTGAAGCATCCCACCCAGATCCATCCTCCTATAACCCACACAGCCCTGAACATTACTGGCAATTTAGCATGGCCGATCCACCTAAACTGCACATCTTTGGACTGTAGGAGGAAATTGGAGGAAAAAGATATCATATTTCTTCTATATTTTTAAACTTATTCTATTTTGAAGCTTAGTATATTTACCAATCTAAGAATTTTGCAATATAGAGCATTTTACATAGTGTTGAATGTTATCATACCTTCTCTGATAAGAAAGATGCAAACTATAGCTTTTCTATTTCTGTCAAGAGGATAATCTGATTCACTTGAAGTTACACTTTTCAGGAATATTGCTGCAACTTTAGGTGAGACTGATTTGTTTAAAACTATATCAATACAATGGGGCCACATTCTCTTTAACTGTGAAACTACAAATATGCTGTTTTGATCTAATCATGTTATCTGTGTCTTTTAAAAAAAAAACAATGTTGAATAAAACAATACATGAACTGCAGTCAATGTTTTGTGCTTCAGATACATTTAAAAGTGAACTACTATAAAACTCCAAGATAATAAAATGTGAGGCTGGATGAACACAGCAGGCCAAGCAGCATCTCAGGAGCACAAAAGCTGACGTTTCGGGCCTGGACCCTTCATCAGAGAGGGGGATGGGGAGAGGGAACTGGAATAAATAGGGAGAGAGGGGGAGGCGGACCGAAGATGGAGAGTAAAGAAGATAGGTGGAGAGAGTATAGGTGGGGAGGTAGGGAGGGGATAGGTCAGTCCAGGGAAGACGGACAGGTAAAGGAGGTGGGATGAGGTTAGTAGGTAGTTGGGGGTGCGGTTTGGGGTGGGAGGAAGCGATGGGTGAGAGGAAGAACCGGTTAGGCAGGCAGAGACAGGTTGGACTGGTTTTGGGATGCAGTGGGTGGAGGGGAAGAGCTGGGCTGGTTGTGTGGTGCAGTGGCGGGAGGGAACGAACTGGGCTGGTTTAGGGATGCAGTAGGGGAAGGGGAGATTTTGAAACTGGTGAAGTCCACATTAATACCATTGGGCTGCAGGGTTCCCAGGTGGAATATGAGTTGCTGTTCCTGCAACCTTCGGGTGGCATCATTGTGGCAGTGCAGGAGGCCCATGATGGACATGTCATCTAGAGAATGGGAGGGGGAGTGGAAATGGTTTGCGACTGGGAGGTGCAGTTGTTTGTTGCGAACTGAGCGGAGGTGTTCTGCAAAGCGGTCTCCAAGCCTCCGCTTGGTTTCCCCAATGTAGCGGAAGCCACACCGGGTACAGTGGATGCAGGAGACCACATTGGCAGATGTGCAGGTGAACCTCTGCTTAATGTGGAATGTCATCTTGGGGCCTGGGATAGGGGTGAGGGAGGAGGTGTGGGGGCAAGTGTAGCATTTCCTGCGGTTGCAGGGGAAGGTGCCGGGTGTGGTGGGGTTGGAGGGCAGTGTGGAGCGAACAAGGGAGTCACGGAGAGAGTGGTCTCTCTGGAAAGCAGACAGGGGTGGGGATGGAAAAATGTCTTGGGTGGTGGGGTCGGATTGTAAATGGCGAAAGTGTCGGAGGATGATGCGTTGTATCCGGAGGTTGGTAGGGTGGTGTGTGAGAACGAGGGGGATCCTCTTAGGGCGGTTGTGGCGGGGGCGGGGTGTGAGGGATGTGTTGCGGGAAATACAGGAGACGCGGTCAAGGGCGTTCTCGATCACTGTGGGGGGAAAGTTGCGGTCCTTGAAGAACTTGGACATCTGGGATGTGCGGGAGTGGAATGTCTTGTCGTGGGAGCAGATGCGGCGGAGGCGGAGGAATTGGGAATAGGGGATGGAATTTTTGCAGGAGGGTGGGTGGGAGGAGGTGTATTCTAGGTAGCTGTGGGAGTCGGTGGGCTTGAAATGGACATCAGTTACAAGCTGGTTGCCTGAGATAGAGACTGAGAGGTCCAGGAAGGTGAGGGATGTGCTGGAGATGGCCCAGGTGAACTGAAGGTTGGGGTGGAAGGTGTTGGTGAAGTGGATGAACTGTTCGAGCTCCTCTGGGGAGCAAGAGGCGGCGCCGATACAGTCATCAATGTAACAGAGGAAGAGGTGGGGTTTGGGGCCTGTGTAGGTGCAGAAGAGGGACTGTTCCACGTAACCTACAAAGAGGCAGGCATAGCTGGGGCCCATGCGGGTGCCCATGGCCACCCCCTTAGTCTGTAGGAAGTGGGAGGAGTCAAAAGAGAAGTTGTTGAGGGTGAGGACGAGTTCAGCTAGGCGGATGAGACTGTCGGTGGAGGGGCACTGGTCGGGCCTGCGGGACAGGAAGAAGCGGAGGGCCTTGAGGCCATCTGCATGCGGAATGCAGGTGTATAGGGACTGGACGTCCATGGTGAATATGAGGTGTTGGGGGCCAGGGAATTGGAAGTCCTGGAGGAGGTGGAGGGCGTGGGTGGTGTCACGGACGTAGGTGGGGAGTTCCTGGACCAAAGGGGAGAAAATGGAGTCCAGATAGGTGGAGATGACTTCGGTGGGGCAGGAGCAGGCTGAGACGATGGGTCAACCAGGGCAGGCAGGTTTGTGGATTTTGGGAAGGAGATAGAAACGGGCCGTGCGGGGTTGGGGAACAATGAGGTTGGAGGCTGTGGGTGGGAGGTCCCCTGAGGTGATGAGGTCGTGAATGGTGTTGGAGATGATGGTTTGGTGCTCGGCTGTGGGGTCATGATCGAGGGGGCGGCAGGAGGTGGTGTCGGAGAGTTGACGTCTGGCCTCGGCGATGTAGAGGTCAGTGCGCCATACTACCACTGCGCCACCCTTGTCTGCGGGTTTGATGGTGAGGTTGGGGTGGGAGCGGAGGGCTGCCCGTTCTGTGGGGGAGAGGTTGGAGTGGGTGAGAGAGGTGGAGAGGTTGAGGCGGTTAATGTCTCGACGGCAGTTGGTGATGAAGAGGTTGAGGGAGGGTAGGAGGCCTGGGGGTGGTGTCCAGGAGGAGGACTTGTGTTGGAAGCGGGTGAATCAGCCCAGCTCTTCCCCCCCCACCCACTGCATCCCAAAACCAGTCCAACCTGTCTCTGCCTCCCTAACCGGTTCTTCCTCTCACCCATCCCTTCCTCCCACCCCAAACCGCACCCCCATCTACCTACTAACCTCATCCCACCTCCTTGACCTGTCCGTCTTCCCTGGACTGACCTATCCCCTCCCTACCTCCCCACCTATACTCTCTCCACCTATCTTCTTTACTCTCCATCTTCGGTCCGCCTCCCCCTCTCTCCCTATTTATTCCAGTTCCCTCTCCCCATCCCCCTCTCTGATGAAGGGTCCAGGCCCGAAACGTCAGCTTTTGTGCTCCTGAGATGCTGCTTGGCCTGCTGTGTTCATCCAGCCTCACATTTTATTATCTTGGAATTCTCCAGCATCTGCAGTCCCCATTATCTCTGATACTATAAAACTCCAGTTGCTTGTAAACTTGCTCAAATCATAATCTTGCGACTTTATAATCAATTAATTAAAATTCTATCTATTTAAACTATTGGCCCCTAACGTCCTGCGGTTTATCATTGATCAAAAACTGAACTGACTGGCCATTTAAACACTGTGGCTACAAGTGCAGATCAGAGGCTTAGAATTCATCAGCAAGTAACTCAACTCCAGTTCCCCATTGTCCATCACAAGGCATAACTTGAGAGGGTACATAGATAGCACTTTTCACTCCACTGGATGAGTGAATCACCAAAAAGACTCAAGAAGCTTGTCTCCATCCACAACAAGCTAGTGAAGTCCACATTCTATGAAAGAAAAATAAAATCTTGAGGAAACTTTAATTAAACAATATTTCAGATGAGGCCCAACTTCAAATATGCGTTTTTCCCCTCTATGAGATCACCTTGGAAGGTGCTATTTTAAATAAGTCATGTGTACTAAACTCCAGTAATACACATTTCAGCCAACAATACTTGGCAACTTATGGCATTGTGGAGTAGTAATATTTCATGCTATTTGGCCTATTAAGTTCATGCTGACTCTTGCCACAGCAATTTAGTTTGTCACAATCTACTGCTCTTTCCATTCAAACCAGACATTTTTTTTTCATTCAGGAGCTTATCCAACTTCCTTTTCAAGGCTACAATTATTCGCACCTGTAATCTACTTTCTTCAGACACCTCATGATTTTGAACACTTCTGGCAAGTCTCTTCTATTTTCTATCCTTGAATAATCTCAAAATCTATCCACTTAATTCATCAGGACCATTATCCTAACTAAGCTACTCAAAGAAAAAAAAACTTGAAACTAGAATGTGCCACATTTTCTGAACCAAAGTAACATGCAAATAGAGCCTTCATAGCATTTCAGCTCATGTTTTTCCTCCAGTGTAAGAATGTAAATAACTTAGGAACGTCATGAACTCAGATATTATTTGCATTAACTTAGACTTGGAAAAGGACTAATGATCCCTCTCAGGAACATTAGAAATTAAGCTAAAAAATCAATTCATGAAAAAATACGTGACATTGTTTTGCATCACACAAATACTTTTTTTACAGAAGTTATGTTTGACTCACTTGCAGAATAACCATCTTCTTCTCAACAGTCTGATCTGCCGAAAATGTACCAACCATGGATGGATATCGCAAACAACTTAACCCATTTGATTGAATGTCATCAGCTTCGTTGCGAAGTCAATAATGTAGGTTTTTAATTTATAACACCTGCGTTGCATGAACAGTGACAGCACTGGGCTTGTTTAAGAAATGCATACGGGTATAAAATGGAACAAAATCACATGTAAGCTTACTTCTTCTGTGATGCTTGACTCCTTGTTACAACTTTCACTGCTACATGAAGAAATCTTGCCAACGGTGCTTCACTCTATTACAACATAACCTCTCTTTACATTCCTTTCATAATTCAAATTAGCTAACAATGAAACTTCAGTTGGACTCTTAAAATATGCACCTTTACAGGAAAAGTATATTCAAGGGTGATGATCAACATAGATAGCAATGTGGAAGTGACAACATAAAAATAGAAGTAGACCATATATCCAAACAAACTGCCATCAAAATGACCATGCTGAATTTTTGCCTGAACTCCACTAAATTGATACGATGTCTATATTTGGTGATTCCAGAGAAACAAAACTCAGTCTACCTCAGCTTTAAGTATACTCGACAGTGCAGCATCCACAACCCACTACGGTGGACAAAATTTGATCAGATGCCACACTGGCTTTCAGGAAGACTGCCTTAGAGACTGTGAAAAGGCACCTAACAAGGATCCAGACAATGATTTTCCCAGTGACGGCAAGTTGAGATTCCTCAGTCATTCCCACAGTCCACTTTGTCTCCTTTCTTGAAGATGGTTAAGATGGCTGCATCCCTGAGATCAGCAGATTTGTCCCAGATTTTAAAAACAGTTGATGGAGGTGATGGGTAGGCTCTAGTTCTCTAAGTTTGAAAATTCCCACAAGAATCCCATCTACTCCTGTAGCTTTTCTATTCTTCATGTGTCCAATGGCAGCTTCAACTTCTGCTACACTATTTGGGACTCCAAGATCATTTTGTTTGGGAAGTTTGGTAATTTCCTCAAATACATGCTCATCAATGACTGTATTGCACTTTAGGAGTTTTTTTTAAAAAGTGCTCTCACGATTGGAGGCTGATGTCTGCTTTGTCATTCAAAAGGACTCCATCCTTACTCTGCACTAGTGTGAGGTCCAGGATGTTGCGACCAAATATTGCCTCTGCAACACTGAAGAAACCTTGGTGGTCATGCTTGTCAGCAAGGAGTTGCAGCTCCTTAGCTTTCTCAGTCCACTCTTAGTTCTTGATTTCCTTTATTCCTTTTTGTAACTCTGCCTTTGATGTGGTCATTTGGTTCTTTCTAGATTTCCTCCACTCCATTAAAATTAACTCTGGTGATTTTTGGTGAAGCCATTTTCGGAAATCTACAAGTCTGCTTGGATCTTAAAGCTGCTTAACATTGAGCTTTTTTTCTGAACTGCTGTCTTCAGCTGCTTCTGGTGGCAGTTAATAGATATTAAAGAATGGATAAAACCACAAGACTATAAGATATAGGAAAAAAATTAGGCCATTTGGTTCATCAAGTGAGGTCCGCCATTTAATCACAGCATTCAATGAAGTGCATCCTCCTGTCTTCTCCCCAGAACCTTTGATCCTCTAAGCAATCAAGAACCTATCTATCTCTGTGTTAAATACACTCAATGACTTTGTCTCCACAGCCAGCTACGGCAATGAGTTCCATAGATTCACCACCCCCTGACTGAAGAAATCCTTCCTCATCTCAGTTGTAAAGGGTTGTCCTTTACTCTGAGGCTGTGCCCTCAAGTCCTGGTCTCTCTGACTGTGGAAACACCTTTTCTATGTCCAATCTATCCAGACCTCACAGCATTCTGTAAGGTTTCAATCAGATTCCCCCTCATTCTTCTAAATTCTATTGAGTACAGACCTAGAATACTCAACCCCTCCTTACATGGTGAGTTCTTCATCCTCAAGGGCATTCTTGTGAACCTCCTCTGGACCACTTCCACGGCTAGCAAATCCTTTGTTGATAAGAACCCAAAGCTACTCAAGATATTTCAAATGCAGTCTGACCAGAGCCTAATACAGCCTCAGCAATATATCTCTGCTCTTGTATTCAAGCCCTCTTAAAATGAATACTAACATTGCATTTGCCTTCCTAACTGCCAAATGAACTTACATGTTAACATTAAGACAATCCTGAAGTAGGACTCCCAAGTCCCCTTATGCTTCAGATTTCCGAAGCCCTTCCCCATTTAGAAGTTAGTTCACATCTCTGTTCTTCCTACTGAGGTGCATAACCTCACACTTTCCCATAATATACTCAATCTACTGCTTCTTTGCCTATTTTCCGAGCCTTTCCAAATCCTTCTGTACCACCCAGTGTTCTCAACAACCCCCTGTCCTTCACCTAGCTTTGTGTCATCTGTAAATGTAGTAACAATGCCTTCAGTCTTTTTCATCCAGGTTATTAATGAATAACATCTATAGTTGCGGTGCCAACATTGACCCCTAGGGAACTCCACTAGTCACCAGCTGCAATCCTGAAAAAGACCCCTTTATTTCCACTCTCTGCCTTCTGCCTGTCAGCCAATCCTCTATCCATTGCCAGTACCTTACCCCTAATACCATGGGTGCTTATCTTATTTTGCAGCTTCCTGTGCAGCACCTTGTCAAAGGCCAAATAGATGATGAGCACTGGCTCTCCTTCATCTAATGGCTCGTCAAAAATTTCTAACAGATTTGTCAGGCATGACCTTCCCTTGATGAAGTGGTGTTGACACATACCCATTTTACCATACACTTCCAAGTACTTTGCGATCACATCCTTAGTAATATACTCCAAATTCTTACAAATGATTAGGATCAGGCTGACAGACCCATAGTTTCCTATCTTGGTGTTTTGGTAGAACCATAGAAATGATACAGCACAGAAGGAGACCATGGTGGTTCTTCTTGTCTATGCCAAGCCAAAGACACCAGCTGCCCTTTCTAATCTCATCTTCATCCACATGGCCCACAACACTGCAGCTTATAGCACTTAAAGTGCAGATCAAGGTACTTAATAAAAGAGTTTCTGCCTCCACCAGTAACTCAGGCAGTGAATTCTACACATCCATCACCCTCTGTGTAAAAATGTTTTTCATCACATCTGCCCTAAGCCTTCTGCCATTTCACTTGAATCTATGATCCCTTGTTTATGAACTGTCTACTCCATCTTTACCACTCACAATTTGTATTCCCTAATCATGTCATCCCTCAGCCTTCTATGTCAATGGAAAACAACCCCAACCTTTCCAATCTCACCCTGTGCCTATAATTCCATTCCTGCCAACATTGTGATAAATCTTCTTTGCACTCTCTACGGAGTAATTATGTCCTTTCTGTAAAGTGGTGACCAGAGCTGCACATAATACTCCAGTTGTAGCCTCACCTGTCTCAAATACAGTTTCATCATTACATCCTACTTTTGTATTCTGTACTTCTGCCAATGGAGGAGTGTATTATATACATCTTCTTGACAACCTTATTGATCTGTACTGCTACCTGTAGGGATCTGTGCACTTGCATGGCAAGATCTCTCACGTCATGTACCCCTCTTGGTTCATACACATTTATCGTGTGTTCCCTTTCACTGACACTTGATCAAATGGGTCAATGGGCTGAAAAATGTCACATGGAATTCAATCTGGATAAATACAAGGCATTGCATTTTGGAATACAATACATAATAGAAACATGCTGTAGGACAGAGGGAACCATATAATTCTTTGAAGTTTGCATCAGATATAGGCAGGGTTGTTAAAAAGGTGCTTAGCATGCTTACCTTCATTGCTCAGTCTTTTGAGCATCAGTTAGGAAGTTAGGCTGAGGTTCTACAGGGCATTGGCAAAGCATCTTCAGGAGTGCTGTATCCAGTTCTGGTTGCCCAGTTATAGGAAGGACATTATTAAGCTGAAGAGGGTTCAGAAGAGATTTACCATGATGTCACCAGATATGGAAGGTTTGAGCTATAAAGAAAGGCTGGGCTTTTTGACTGGACCATAAGAGGTTCGGAGCTGACCTGATTGCAATTTATAAAATTGAGGGGTATAGAAAGGGTTAATGGTTAATAATTTCCCTAGGATGGAGTATTTCAAGACTCAGAGGCACATTTTTAAGTCGAGGAGAGGAGAGATTTAAAAAAGATACTCGGGCAATATTTTACAAAGAGGGGCGTTCACGTGTGGAATGAATTTGCTGAGGAAGTAGTGAACATGGGCACAACTACAACATTTAAAAGACATTTGGATGAGTTCATGCATGGGAAAGGTTTGGAGGTATATGGGCCAGAAGCAGGCAGGTGGGACGAGTTCAGTTTGGGATTATGTTCGGCATTGTCTGGTTGGAGCGAAGAGTCTGTTTCCTTGCTGTATGACTCTATGACTCATCAGAGTTGATCTCCATCTGCCACTTTCCTGGCCACTCCACCAATCCATGTATATTATTTTGGAGCTTGCAGCTCTCCTTTAACCTATCCATTGCATGGCCAATTTTTCTGTTATCTATAAATTTCCCAATTGTGGCCCATATTCAAGTCCAAATAGTTAATGGACAAAACAAACAGCTGGGGTCCCAACACTGAGTCCCATGGAATATCACTTGAAACAGCTTACCATTTGTAAGGGCAGCAATTGACCTTTGCTTCTTGTACTAAGCTAATTTTGGATCCCATTTGACACATTGCCGTGGTCCCCAAGGGCTTTTACCTTTTTGACCAGTCTGCCAAAAAGCCGTGCAGACAACATTCACTGCACAGCCCTTTTTGATCCTCCTTGACACTTCCTCGATGCATTCAAATTTTTAAGATATCACCTTCCGTCGACAGCCATGCTGACCGTCCCTGATGAGTCCATGCCTTTCTAAGTGACAGTTTATCTGATATCTCAGGATTGATTCTGATAATTCACCTATCACAAAAGACTAACTGGCCTCTAACTGTGTGGCATTTCCTTTGTACATTTTTTTTTAAAAGAATGGAATGGCATTTGCATTCCTTCAGTGCTTTAGCACCTCACTTGTGTCTAATGAAGATTAGGGAATAATCCTCAGAGCATCTGCTATTTCCTTCCTGACCTCCTTCAACATCCTAGGGAGCAGTTCATCTGGCCATGGTGATTCATTCACTGACAAAGATTCCAACTCCTCTAAAACTTCCTCTCTTGTTGTAATTATTTTATCAATATTTCACACTGGTCCTCTTGGATTATTATGTTCACATCATCTCTTTCCATTGTGAATACAGAGACAAAAAGCTCATATATGCTCTGCATCTTCATACAAATTTCCTTCTTCATCTCTAACAGGTAGGCTTTTTTCTTAAACATCCTTTTGGTCTTTGTACAATGGTAAAATATTTTGAGGTTTCCCTTTATCTTGCTTGCTAATATTTTTTTCATGCCCTCTCATTGATTACCTTATTCTTTTTTAACTTGATTCCTATGCTCCTCTTGGCTATTTGCTATGTTGAATTTTCTATGACTGTTCTAAGCCTTCATTTTCTGTTTAATCTTTCTCTGGAAAATACAAAGGACTATTCTTATTTTGCTTTATGCCCGAAAGATCTAACTTTTTAATGCCTCTCACAGATTTACCACTGATTCTTCCTTTAGCAGTCCTGTCCAGTCCACCACAGTCAAGTCACTTCTCAGTTCTGTAAAATTAGTTAAAAACTTGTATTCCTGATTTATCTATGTCTTTTTTCATCATAATACTAAATCTAACTGAATTGTAGTCATTATCCCCGATATGGTTTCCCACAGTCATTTCACCCACTTCCCCATCTTCTCAAAAACAAATTAAAATTGCATCTCCTTTTGTGGGGCTTGAGATGTATTGTTTTAAAAAATTCCGGGACCAAGTACATGAATGTTTCACCCTTAATGCCCCTTATATTGCTGAAACCCAACTAATATTGAGGTGGTTAAAGTGTCCTACTGTTATTGCCCTCTTATTCCAACGGGCATAAATTTGTCTACATAAATGTTTTTTATCTCCCTCTCATTATTTGGAGGTCTGTAGTAGACTCCTAGTAATGTGAATGCCCCTTTTCTTATTCCTAAACCCAACGTATAAAACCTGATTTGTTAACCTGTTTAGTTCCTCATCCCTTCTTATGAATGTAATGCTTTCTTAACCAATATTGCTACACCACCTCCCTACTTTTCCATCATCCAGTCTATTCCCTGAAAACTCCACTTCCCGGGATAGGGAGCTGCCAATTTTATCCCTCCTTTAGCTAGGTTTCTGTTAGAACAATGACATCATACTGCCACATGTCTATCTTTGCCCTTCGTTAATCTGCCTTGCATTGATACACAAACAGTTCAACCGCATCAATTTCCTTTGCTGGATACTTTTTAATCATTGTTTCTTTGGGCTTTCTGAGTCACTGATTACATCACTAACTCACTACCTCCTGTTAGGTGATCTGAATCTGATCCATCTTAGCTACACTTTGGTTCCCATCTCCTGCCATACAAGGTTAAAATCTTTTCAACAGAATAAGTAAAAGGTCCCCTGAGGATCTTTGTCCAAGCTCGGCCCAAGTGCAACCCATCAGCCTTGTATACGTCCCATTTTCCCAGAAATGGTCCAAATGCTTCAAAATTCTATCCTGTTGCCTGGTGCACCATTTCTTCAGTTATGCATTTGTCTGATCCAACCTCTTATTCCTACTCTCACTAATGCATAGGTCTGGGAGTAATCCTGAGATGACTACATTTGAGGGGCTGTATCTTAATTTGTCTCCTATCTTTCTGTATCCAACTTTCAGATCCTCATTCCTTTGTTAACCCATATCATTGATACCTATATGCACACTCCTGCTCCAGAATGTCCTCCAGCTGCTCCATGACATCTCTGACTGTGGCACCAGGAAGGCAACACACCATCCTAGATTGAGGTCTGTGCCCACACAAGTGCTGTCTGTAGCCCTTACCATTCAATCTCCTATCAATGCCACTCTTTTTCCTCCCCTTCTTTGCAGCAGAGTCACCTGTGGCGCCAAGTACTTGGCTGATGCGACTTGCCCCAACAGTTTCAAAAGCAGTCTGTCTGAAAAGGGGATGATGAAAGGGGACTCCTGCACTCCCTTCTTGGGCCTTTTACTTTGTTACTTTTCTGCCTGTGTAATTCCATCCTGTGCTATAACAGCCTTGTTAAACATACTACCAACAGCATTCAGCATCACTGATGCTCCACAGCAAGTCTGCACACAGCTCCAGGTCCAAAAAAGCAGTTAGCCGGTCACTGCAGCTGGACACACTTCTTTCACAAGTAGTTGTCACACCACTGAAAGCAAGAGAAACAACCATGAATCTGAGGTCTCATGTCATACTTCTCTCTCGATTAAGCTAATTACTTTGAGACTTTAATTAATTAAGGACCTTCCTTTGTTTGAAACACTTTTATTACAATCGAAAGGCCCTACCTTGATTTATTATATTTTATAAATTGTAAGAAAATACTGTGCAGGTAACACAGCAATTGGCTATTTCCACTGGGACTGTGTCACTTTCTGAATCACCTGAACTGAGACTGAGCACTATACTCATTCTCTTAGCTTCACCTATTCCCTATCCCACCTAACTCCCTGTTTTCACAGGAACATATGAACTTGGAGTAGGAGTAGGCAATTCAGCCCCATTTGTGGCTTTAACTCCACATTTGAACCAATTTCCTGATATCCACTGACTCCCTTGTTCATCATGAATGTATCTGCTTCTGCCTTAAAAATATTCAACAAACTCTCCTTCACTGCTTTCTGGGGAAGGGCACTCCAAATTCCCTCATGTTAACGCTTAATATGATGCCCTTGCTGTCATATCTTTTGTCATCAATTTGACTGAAGAGTGGAAATTAAATTTGGTCTTGGGAGATACTTGGGATACTGCTTAGGGATATTGTTTAATTGTCCTAGATGAGCAAAGTAATTGACCATTTCAAGCTCAATCTCCACCCAATAAAGCCTGCTGTCCAGTGGACATTTCCAAACATTAAAATCTGGACAGAATATGCAGTGATTGGAATCAGATGGATCTTGTTGACTGAGACACTTGATTGGGATTGTTAACCTGGGCCAAACAGGAAACCCCTGCCTGACAGTATCAATAGGAGATTTGGCATCTGCTCAGTTTGGGTGACTGATTCTGAGCTAGCTGGCCACAGCTAAAGGACTGTGCACAAGTAAATAAGGAGTGACTTGATAATGGCTCCTGCAGAGCTATTTTAGTGGCGATGAGAGAAAACAGGATGTGTCTGAAGAACATTTGCTTGCAATAGTCATCATGGAGTTGGAGTAAGCAATTCTGGCATCATGCCTTTTTTTTTGGAAACTTGACTCATTTGACTCTGCTGACCAAGCCTGGGCCCAGTATGTGGAAGGAATGTGGTATTTTTGTCCAGGTAAATGACAACGGAGCAGATAAACAGCAACAAATAGTCCTTCTGACTGCCTTTAGACCCTCAACATTTTTCAGTTGTAAGGGGCTTAACTTTCCCTGACACTAAAGCCTTGCAAGAGCTGACTGGTTGGTGAAAGAATATACTATGCCAAACCTCATTTAATTCTGAGATGCTATCGGTTTTATTCAGCTGTCAGAGAACCAGAGGAATCTGTACCAGGATTTCTAACAAGGCTGACATGACTGTACAGAGGCTAATATCAAGTCACCCTTTATTTACCAATGGACAGTACACTGGCTGTGGCCAGCCAGCTCAGAGTCGTCCCCTGAGCTGAGGGGATTCTAAATCTCCTGGTTATATACTTTTCTTTCCCTGAGGGCAGTGACTTGAAAGAAATTCAGGGAATTACATTCACATATTAATCAATGAAAACATGCTAAATGATTAAAGATTTAACAGCATCTTAGGTTTGTTTAAATATCATCAGCTGTTGTGTGACCCTTTGATCTTTTACTCAAATTCAGTGTTGTGTGTGATTCTTTCTCATTTCACCTGATGAAGGGATTACACTCCAAAAGCTTGTGTTTTCAAATTAAACCCCTTGGACTATAATCTGGTGATGTGTGTTTTCTGACATTTTTTTAAATGACTGCCTCAACATTCCCTGTGAGTTACTCAATTACCTGTGAATATGCTTCAGTAAAGCCAGGAAGCTGCCAAGACCATGTTGTGTTCTACTTGAAATAACTGCACAGAGGCCTCTTCCTATCTCCTGGTTATATTGTCAGCCAGGGCTTTTCTGATTGGCCCAGGTTAACAACCTCAAACAATGATCACAGAGTAAATAAGATTCACTGGGTTCCAATCACTACATCCCTCACTCTACGGATATAGGCCTGGTCAGCTAGCTGTCTCTGCAATGTTTTTTGCCTGGGTTTGGTACCTCTGACTCAGTCTCCGAAACAGGCAGTGTGTATGGGACTATAACCTGTCTTTTGCCTCCAGGTCATCTTGGGAGAGTTTCCTCCTCTCCTTCTAGTGGTAATGGTATCAATGCTGCATTCATCTTAAATGCTGAGATTTCCTCAGCACTGGATGGAGAAGGAGAACCTACGGTTTCTGACATACCTCAAGCTGTTCTGATGGTCCAGGTATTATATCATCCTCCTGCAACATTTGTGAGGTTACAGCTTTCAGGTGATCCATGTGTTTGTTCAAGACTACATTACCTGCCCAAACTTTGTAAGTCTTGGAACCCGACCTCGTGTCAATCTTGCCTCGTACCCATACAGGGCCATGACTATGGTTCCTGCACCAAACTTCATCCCCGAATTAAATTATCTCTCTTGCTGAGAGGCATTGGCTTTCCTGCTTCTATTTCAAAATAAGTGTCACTTTTGATCAAGTTAATGATCAATTGCTTGATGACACTTGATGGATAGGTTCACAAGTAAGTTAGATCCAGGGTATGTTGCTATTCAGGAGCACATAGGTGGGGGAACAGGTTTCAAACATGCTATTGGACGAAGTGGGCTGGGTGCCTGTCTATTTGACTCTTGAATTACATTTGTCTCCAAATCTTTGGTTTAACAGATGCAACTCCTGAATACAGACTTTCTCAATGGGTATAAACAGCTACGGTTGGCACACCTGGCACTCAGCTTTATTACAATGGGCTATGTGTGGCAGGAGGGAGAACACAACATCGCAAAGGTTTGAATTAATATCTCTCATGTTAACATTCAATTTGAAGTTAGTCTATGGTCAGGTCTGGCAGTGAAACTGCTTCACAACCTTTCAAATGTGTAACAAATGTGAACCTTAAGTAGTTGCTGCATCTCATTAAACACAGAAATTGTCTGGAAGAAGGGAAATAAACAAATTGGGTGAAGCAAAACATGCAGAAATATATGCTTTACCGAGGCCTTGCATTTTTATGTCTTCATACTTTCCTTCCACTTAATTTTGCCTTTCTTTCTCTGGGGAGAACAATAGGTCAATGATTTGCTCTGAGAACTCTTCAAATCTCCTTTCGGGCTGTAGAGAGATCAGGACGGGTGGCTTAGAACAAGTCCTGATTCAAACAACATTTGTTCTTTGGCTAGATCTCAAGATCATAATATCATCGGCTCTCTTAATGATTTCATTGAGTGAGGTTTGTGTGTCTTATGAGATGATACTGTTCAGTCGGTTTTCTTGTGACAGGCAGCATCCAGTCTAATTTTCTGTGCCTGGGAATGAAACTTTGCAAAGGACTCTTTTAAGCACTGTTTCCTCACTAATAATCAGAACAACAGAGTCTGCTCACCAATTTGAGATACATATCAATGAACGAAAGCTTGAGTTTACAAAGCATGCAACATTGTTTGGGTTCACCTAGCAAACTAGAGATAAGGAATCCCAATCTGTCAAATTGTAAAATGAATTTAATAAAATAATTTGTGGAATCACAAAATGAAAATGAATCATGGGAGCCACCAAATTTCTCTGCAAATTCAATACTGTCACAGAAGGACTATTTTCCTGTGCTTGGGAGGTGATGGCCTAGTGGTATTATTGCTGGACTGTTAATTCAGAGACTTGGATAACGTTCTGGGCACTTGTGTTCAAATCCTGCCATGGCAGATTTTGGAATTTGAATCAAATAAACATCTAGAATTAAGGGCCTAACTGTTACTGTGAATCCATTGTTGATTGTTGGTTTGTTCACAAATGTCCTTAAGGATGATAGTTTCCTTCCCTTACCTGGTCTGGCCTACATGTGACTCCAGACCCACAGCAATGTGGTTGACTCTTAACTGCCTTCTAGGCAATTGGGATTGGGCAATTAATGATTCCTATTTGTGAGATGCTCATCCGGTTAATGAAAAAAATAAGACTCCAATTCTTAACCTTATGGTTAATGAAATGGTCGAATAAGCAATTGAATATCTGAAGAATTGCTGGAAGAACATTTTTATCACCAGAGGGCAAGTCAAGATTATGAATTTTTATTTGTTCTTCATACTTGGCTTTCTATCTTTTTATAATTATTTGTTGATTTCTGCGTGTTTTTCTAATATGCCCAGTTTTATAAATTCCAGTACTAAGCTGGAAGTAGAGTGAATACTGCCTTCCTTAGTTGACAAATTAAGTAGTCACAAACTTGTCATGATATCTGCATCTGTATTATTAACTTAATTCCTGCACTCATTTGTTAGAGTTTTATGTCACAGGTCAAAACAAGTTTGCACTGCAGAAAATCCTGGTGGTGAAATCTGTACATATACTGTGATAGGGAGCCACTGTACAGGTTTGGCTTGCAGGACAATTCTCTATGCTGTAAATGCATGACCATGCATTTGTAAAACAGCAATGGGGCTGATTACGATTCTTTCCTTGGCTGCTGGTTTGTTACTAATCTCTACGTTATTCTTTCACAAGGATTTGGGTGTCACTGGGAAGGACAGCATTTGTAGGCCAATCATTACTCTTGAACTGAGGGACTTGTGAAGAGCATTCAGAGGAAAGTTATCAGCCAGCCACATTAGCGTGGGTGTAGAGTCATATGTGGGCCATAGTAGAGAGGATAAAAGGTTTGCCCTTCTAAAAGGACATAATTGAACCAGATGGGTTTTCATGACAGTTGCCAATTGTTTCACGATTGTCATCACTGAGAATAACCTCACCTTCAGAATTTAGATAGAATTTAAATTCAACAAGCTGCTGTGGTGGGTTTTGAACACAACCCCAGGAGGTTGTCCTGGGCTCTGGATTGCCAGTCCAGTGACATCACCACTACAACTGTTTACATTGCTATAGTGTGAAGTCTGGGCAATTGCCAGAAACTATACAGCAAGAATTAAGAGTCATAATTGTTCTATAAGGCCATTAGTAACTGACATCACAAGATGATCTCTGCCCATTGGGATAGAAAGTTCCTGGGAGGAACTAACCCGTTGTTCAAATGGGGAAAAAAAATCTGCAAATGCTGGAAATCTGAAATAAAAATAGTAATTGCTGGAGAAATACAGAAGGTCTGATAGCATTTGTGGAGCGAGAAACAGTTAACCTTTCAAGTCCAGTAATACTCTTTTTCAGAACTGCCAGTTGTTCAGTTGTTGTAATTTGAGTGTCAAGTCTATGCAGCTAACAGTAATGTGGGCTTATTCATAACAGGAGCTTGATGTCACTCATGAGACAAACATGTAAATCAAGTGTCATGTAGCTTGGATGAAGTGCAATGTAATGAACCTTCACTGTTAGTTAAGATTAAGCTTACCTTTGCTGAAGACTTTGCATGGTTATCATTCGCACTGTGAAATATAGGTGAATACTGATAAGCACTGGAGGGAGTGGATCTACGCAAAGTATCCCAGATGGTACAAGTGGACAAGGCCAAAACACTAAAATAACTGTCAGTTAATCCAGTAGTCTTGATAAATAGGTATTGTTTGAGTTCTGGGTAAGGTGATAATTAAGAGATTTTTTTTGTATGATGAGCCTGTAATTTCCCAAAAAGATTTCTACAGATATTACTTCAACTGTGTGGCATCCTTCGACATAAATGAAATCATGTGTTCAGATTCAACAATTTGCATTCATTTAATGTGTGTAAAGTTTAAAGAAAAGTTGCATGGCATAACTAACATAAGACAGGAAACTGAAGAAATTCCAATGAGGAGAGGTGAACGCAAAATTTGTTAGAAAAATGGTATAAGGAGATTTTTAAGAGAAGAAAGTGTGAAGTGTGGAAAAAATATTCCAAAGCAAAGAGTCTAGAAAGCTGAAGGGTACTTGACTGGCAGTAAAGGATTAATTTCAAATGTTTGGTATTGATGGGGAGTCATGGCCCCAGTTAAGGGGTCTGCCATTTCAGAGTGAGATGAGTTTCTTTTTCATTTGGAAGGTTGTAGATCTTTGAAATAGTCACCCCAGAGGTCTGTAGTTAATCAGCTCACTTAGTATGTTCAAGACAGAGGTCAATAGATTTTGGGTTGCCAAGGGAAATGTGGATACAGCTGGAACATAAAATTTGAGATTGGAGATTAGCTATGATTGTATGACAGCAGAGCATGCGTGAGGGGCTGAATGACCTATTCATTTTCTTACTACATATGTTCTATTTATTTTAAACGCCAGGTACTGCCCAAGAGTCTTGCAGTGCCATACTGTGAGGTATCCAAAATCCTTGGGCTACCACCTATCTTAGTTCATGCAGACTGTGTTTTAACAAATTGGAAGAAAAAAGACAGCAATGGGTAAGAACTTTGATTCTGCCATTCATGTATGCAGACTTTGCGTGTTAATTTTCCCTTCCTGGTGTCATACTGGCAATGGGGAGAAAGATTGGCAAGAATAAGAAAAATTCAAATCTTGCTTCAAGAATATTTTTTCCAGTTTTCCATTTAACCCTTAAATGGCAATTTCAGAATTTGCTCAGGAGGGTCGACTACCTTATTTCCCTGCATTTGCATCTCATTAAGACCTTTTAAATGGCATAATCTGTATACTGCCTCTAATTCTCAGCTACTTACCAGACAAACTAGACAGCATAAATTCTTGGCATGTAAATTGGAGTAGGTATCACATAGCAACAACTCACTGAACGCAGGCAAATTCAACTCGTTTAGTTTGGGAACATGGTCAGCATAGACTAATTGGACCAAAGGCTCTATTTCCATGCTGTATGACTCTGTGCCTGAAAATCCTAGCTACCATCCAACTTTGTCTTCAGCACAATGTCAGTGGATCTTACATGAATGCCATCTTCCTACTTCTACACAGGTTGGCATAACCTCACCACATTATCATGCCCACTCTTGAACCAATTTACCTCCTACCTTGCCTTGGACTCATAGGCATTTACGACTTGTATGTTTCTGCCAGGTTGCTTTGTGTGCAGGACACACATGTACCTTATGCATTTGCACAGGGTGCTTCTTATGGATTTTAGCTTGCTTTTGTAGTGTATGTTTGAATTGTGTTGCCTCACAAGGTTCCAACCTCTGCATACTTTCTGCCCCTTTTTTAGAACACAGTCTTCAGTGCTCATTTTCAGGCTGCAGACCTCTGTGCCTTACATTAGTTTCTAAGACAGAGGGAGAGGCAGACAGCTTGTCATGGTGGGAAGCAACAAATAGTCATGAATAAGGATGGATATGTTGTTCCATGGAACCGGGCTACATCAATGTCACAATTGAAGCATGTGTCATCAGATTTTGCAATAAACACACATCTGCTAGAAACAAATGGTTGTGTGTGAAAGTCATTGGGGAGCATGCTTCATTACATCAAGAGGCAGAGACAGAAATTATAGAAAACATGCTTCTCACTATAAACTGGGTCATTTTTGTTCAGACTTTGAAATAAAGCCTATTGGAATATTTTTCTTGCATATCACCCTCTTTTCGTAACTGTATAACTTTTTTATAACTTTATAACTTTTTATAACCTTGGCAATCCACAGATCATACGGTCATAGAGTCATATAGCATGGTTCAACCAGTCCAAGCCAACCATGTTCCCAAACTAAAACTAGTCCCACCTGCCTGTACTTGGACTGTACCCTCTAAACCTTTTTTATTTATCAACTTATCCAAATGTCTTTTAAATACTGTAACTGTAGCTCTATCCATCACTTTCTCTGGCAGATCACTTGACACATGAATCACTCTCTAAGTCAAAAAAAATTCCCCTCATGTCCTTTTTATTAAATCTTTTTCCTCTCACTTTTTAAAACATACCTCCTAATTTATAACTCCTCTGCCCTAGGGAAAAAGACCCTTGTCATTCACTTTATCTATTCTCCTCATGATTTTATAAACCTCACGAAGTCAACCCTCAACCTCCTATGCTCTAGTGATAGGAGTCAGCATAGCCAGTCTATTTTTATATTTCAAACCCTCCATTCCTGACAACATCCTGGTTTATCTGTTCTGAAATGACTCCTGGTTAATAATGCCCTTCCAATAACAGGGCAACCAGAATTCTACACAGTTTTCCAAAAGAAGCCTCACCAATGTCCTATACAAACTCAATATGATGTACCAACTCCTAAACTCAAAGGTGTGAGCAATGAAGGCAAGCGTGCTAGACACCTTCTTAATCACTCTGTCAACTTGCGATTCAAATTTCAAAGAATTATGCACCCATACCCTTTGTTGCCTTCAGTTTCTACCTATTTCTTCCATAAATATAGGCCAGGAACTTCATCACCACACCATTCTGTATTAGAAAATTCCACAAGTTCACCACCCTCTAAGTGAAGACATTTCTCCTCACCTCAATCATAAATAGTCCACCCTGTATTTTGAGACCATAACCTCTTGTTCAATAGCCTCCTGGTCAAAAGAAACATCATCCCTGCATCCAGTCTGTCCATCCCACTCATAATTGTGTACATTTCAGTTAGAAACTTTCTCAATCTTCTACACACTTCCAAACTCCAGTGAATTCAGGCCTAGTTGACACAATCTCTCCACATACAATGCTTTCATCCCAGGAATCAGTCTGCTGAACCTTTACTGCACTCCTCTTCTGGCAAGTATATCATTTCTGAGATAAGAAGATCAAAACAGTGCACAAACCTCCAGGTGTTATCTCACCAAAGCTCTGTACAGTTGCAGCAAGATGTCATTACTTGCGTGTACAAATCCTCTTGCAATGTATGCCAACGTATGATTTGCCTTCCTATTTGCCTAACAATTGCTTGCTGCACCTGCATGCTTTCAATCAGGGACTAATTTGCAAGAACACCTAGATTATTTTGTGTATCAAAATTTCCTAATCTATCTACTTAAATAATATTTTGTTATTCTGTTTTACCTGGTGAAGTGGATAATTTCATACTTGTGCATGCCTTGCTGCATCTGCTATGTATTTGTTCACATACAGATTGTTTAAACTGTCTGGAAACCTTTTATATTTCCTCTCAACACTCATAATTTCTCGTATTTTTATATTATCAGCAAACTTGAAAATATTGCATTTGACTTGCTCAATGAAATAGTTGATGCCTTTGGGAAGAGCTGGGGCTCAAGCACAGATCTGACACCATACTAACCAACGATAATGGGAACTGCAGATGCTGGAGAATCCAAGATAATAAAATGTGAGGCTGGGTGAACACAGCAGGCCCAGCAGCATCTCAGGAGCACAAAGGCTGACGTTTCGGGCCTAGAAGAAGGGTCTAGGCCCGAAACATCAGCTTTTGTGCTCCTGAGATGCTGCTGGACCTGCTGTGTTCACCCAGCCTCACATTTTATTACCATACTAACCAACACTTTCCATTCTGAAACAGTCCCATTAATTCCTATTCTCTATTTCCACTCTGCTATTCAAATGTCAGTCTCTGCCAGCTATCACCCTCCATCCCATCTTGCGTACTCACGTCTTCTGTGGGACATTATTATGACTACAAATTCATATCACTTTCCATATTAAAATTATCACTTACATATTATAAAAAATGTATGTGAATTTGTGATGGCTACTCATTGTTGTTTTTTGATGTAAACAGCAGAAAACACTAACATTTTCTTTTCTCTCCATATCAATCCTTGATGAATATTTCCAGGACAATGGAGCTGAGGTAAGGGCAATACTGATCTTTTCTCCTTCGAGATGATGCCTTTTAATGTAGGAACAGATGTAAGCAGACAGTGTGATGATGGAATTAATAGCCTCCTGTCAAATCTGAGGCCAATGCAACTTCTTTACAGTTCAGTAAAAACAAGTCTACAACTGGTTCAATTTCATTTTAGTGGTTAAAGCATCTTAAAGAGTCTTCGACAAAGATACAATAATTAGTTTTTTTTTTCACTTGGCATGTTGAATTTTACTCAAATAGCTTTAGGCTTATGAAGTAAACTTACAGAATTGTCTGTTTCGAGGTTAAAATGGGTAGTCAGTTCAATGGCCTCTACATTGTTGTGGTTTGTGCAAGTAAGAATTCTGGGCCAAATAGCCTTTTACCGTCTTCCTTTTTTTTTCCTCAAATTGTAAAGGTAACTTGTAATTTTATTGCACTTGTAAGTTTGTAACAGTTTCCTATCTTTTGGTGTGGAGAGGAAACCTGACTTGATCTCAGGAGGTTTAATTACACAAATTTATCAAACGTCAGATGAGCTAGAGTTTATGCTTGTTCTTGGTTGCAACTCTGAAGCTGAATTTGACGTTTTATTTTTGAACACACAAATGCAGCCCCTGGATGGATCCATTAGTTACCAATTCAGATGAAAAGAATTTTTGCCTCCTTTCTCGGCTGGGTTGTAAGGTTCCACAACTCGAATGTGTTCGAGAAGTATAAATTCACTGCAGGGCCTTTTTCTACGTTGTATGACTCTATGACCCTAGATTATAGACAAATCAGTGTACCACCTTGAAACAGTTGGCATTGCACTTGTATTTTGTGTACCTTATTAAAATCATCATAGAATGATAGCTTATTCTGATATAACAATAGAATATCAGGATGAGATGTGGTAGTAGTGATACTGTCATAGTCATAAAGTCATACAGCGTGGAAACAGACCCTTCGGTCCACTTGTCCATGCCACCCAGGTATTCTGAAGTCCCAGTTTTCTTTGTTTGGTCCATGTCCCTCAAAACCTTTCCTATTCATATACCTGTCCAAATAACTTTTAAATACTGTAATTGTATGGACCTAACCACTTCATCTGGCAGCTCATTCAAAATACGCATCAGCCTCTGTGTGAAAAAATTGCCCCTCGGGTGTTTTTAAATCTTTCCCCTCTCACCTTAAACCTATGCCCTCTAGTTCTGGACTCCTGCCCAGGGGAAGAAAGACCTCAGCTAGTCACCTTCCCTATGCTTCCCATGATTTGAGAAACTTCTTCAAGGTCACCCCTCAGCTTCCAACACTCCAGGTAAAAATGTCTCAGCTTATCCAGCCTCTTCTTAAAATTCAAACCCTTCCAGTCCTGGCTACATCTTTGCAAATATTTTCTGCACCCTTTCCAGTGTAACAACATCCTTCTGATAACAGGGCGAGCAGAATTGTAAGCAATATTCGACAAGAGGCTTTAATAATGTCTTGGACAGCTGGAACATGATGTCCCACTTAATACCCTGACCGATGAAGGCAAGTGTGCCATACACCTTTTTCACTATCCTGTTTACTTGTGATTGCACTTTCAAGAAACTGCTAACCTGCACCCTTAGGTCTCTCAATTTGACAACACACCCCAGGCCCTACCATTAACTATGTAATTCATGCCCTTGTTTATCTTAGCAAAATAAAATATCTCCCATTTGTTGAAATGAAACTCCATCTGCCAATCTTTGGTCCAATGGCCAAGCTGAGCAAGACCTCGAGATACACTGAGATAACTTGCTTCACTGTCCACTATCTGACCAATTCTGTTGTCATCTACGAACGTACTAACCAACTAAACGTACTATATTCTTGTCCAAACAATTTATATAAATAACGGCTATCAGTGGACCTAGCACTGAACCCTGTGGCACACTGCTGGTCACAGACTTCCAGTAAGAACAACAACCCTCTGTCTCCTACCATCAAGCCAATTTTATACCCAATTGGCTAGTTCTCCCTGTATCCCATGTGATTTAATCCTACTAATCAGTCGACTGTGCAAAATCTTATCGAAGGCCTGCTAAAGTCCATGTAGACAATATCTACTGCTCTGCAATCATCTATCTTCTGAGTAAACTGTTCAAAAAAACTCAAGTTTGTGAGACACTATTTTCCCCATGCAAAGTCATACTGACTATCCCTAACCAGTCTTTGCATTTCAAAATGCATGTAAATCCTATCTCTCAGAATCCCTTCCAAAAAATTACCCTTGACTGACGTCAAACTCACTGGTCAATAATTCCCTGGCTTCTCCTTGCAGCCTTTCTTAATCAGTGACACAACAATCACCACCGTCCAGCCTTCTGGCACCTCACCTGTGGTAGTTGATGATATGAATATCTTTGCCAGGGGCCCCACAATTTCTTCCCTAGCTTCCAAGAATATTTCTGGGTGCACCTGATCAGGGTCCGGAGATTTATGGTGTAAGACCTCTAGCACCTCTGTTATAATGTAGACTCTTTTCAAGACATCACTATTTATTTCCCCAAGCTTCTTAGCTTCCCTATTTACTCTACTCTGATGTGAAAAACTCATTTAGCATCTCACCCATTTCCTGTGATTCCACACAGAGATGGTGTTATTGACCTTTAGGGGCCCTATTCACTCTCAAGTTACTGTTTGTTCACTCCTTATGAGTGTCATGACATTCCTGTCATTCATGCTGTCCTACATTGGACAAGAGTCTTCAGCTTGATTGAATCTGCGCAATAATAATTATCTGCTGCAAGTCTGGTTACCTGGCTACAAAGACGAGTTGTACCAGTTGTTGATGAAATGGGGACATATCTTTGTATTCACACACGTCGACAACCTACGAACTGCATTTACACCCCGTGAGTTTGAGCAGGAGTGGAATTTTCAGGGGCGTATCGCCACTATGATCTGGAGATCACAACTGAAACAAGTGACTATTTCTTGGAGTCCATGCTACAAAGACAAGCATGACCACTGCATGTATCTGTAATTCACTGCAAGGATGATCTCACAGAAATTAAAACACCCATGTTTGATACAATAATGGGTGTATTTCTATGAGCGGTTAAGGACATTCAGAAGCCTTTGGAAGGAACATTGTCTCTGCAGTTTCAATCCCAGGTTCCGTTGTGCTGAATGCTAAAATTATCGATGTTCCCGGTAGTGGCATGTATCATCTGGGCAGGCATGAAGATCCATCCAAAAAAACTTGAACATTCTGATGAACAGTCACTGGACTTGAAATGTTAACTCTATTTTCTTCCCACAGATGTTGCCAGACCTGCTGAGTTTCTCCAGCAATTTCTGTTTCTCTTTCAAAATTTGAATGTAAGACAACTGTGTGAGTATGTTTTTCTCCAATCTACTTTGGGTCTTCTATCACTAAAAAGGTTTTCACATGCAACATCTTTGAGATCTCCAGTCACAGAGTCATTGAGATATACACTATAGAAACAGACCCTTGGGGACAACTCATCCTGACCAGATATCCTGCATGACTCTAGTCCCATTTGTCAACACTTGGCCCATATCCCTCCAAACCCCTCCTATTGATGTACCCATCCAGATGTCTTTTAAATGCTGTAACAGTACCAGACTCCACCACTTCCTCTGGCAGCTCATTCCATATATGCACCACCTTCTGCACGCGCGCACACACACACACCTCTCCACCCCAACTCTGGGGAACAAACCTTGTCTGTTTACCCTAAACATGCCCCTTATGATTTAATAAACCTCCTCACCCTCCGATGCTCCAGGGTAAACAACATCAGCCTATTCATCCTCTTGCTATATAGCTCAAACCCTGGTAACATCCTTGTAAATCTTCTCTGAACCCATTCAAGTTACACAACAACTTTCGTACAGGAGGGAAACGTAATTGCACGCAATACTCCAAAAGTGGCTAAACCAATGTCCTGTACAGCTCAACATGACCTCTCAACTCCTATACTCAATGCACTGACCAATAAAGGCAAGTATACTAAACATGTTCGTCACTGACCTATCTACCTGTGACTCCACTTTCAAGGAACTATGAACCTGCACTCCAAGGTCTCTTTATTCAGCAACGCTCCACAGGCACTTGCTGTTAAGTGTATAAGCCCTGCGCTGAATTGCCTTTCCAAAATGCAGTGCCACACGTTTATCTAAATTAAACTCCATTTGCCACACCTTGTCCCACTAGTCCATCTGATCGCGATCCCATTCTGTTCTGAGGTAACCTTCTTCGCTATCCTCTGCAAACCTACTAACCATGCCTCCTATGTTCACATCCAAATCATTTATATAAATGACAAAAAGCAGTGGATCCTTGTGGCGCACTGCTGATAACAGGCCTCCAGTCTAAAAAGCTACCGTCCACGACCACCCTTTGTCTTCTACCTTTGAGCCAATTTTGTATCCAGATAGCTAGTTCCCCCTGTATTCTATGTGATCTAATCTAGCTAACCAGTTTACCATAAGGAACCTTGTTGAATGCCTTACTGGAGTCCATATAGATCACGTCCACTGCTCTGCCCTCATCAATCATCTTCTTTAATTTCTCAAAAAGCTCAGTCAAGTTGATGAGAGATCCACGCACAAAGCCATGTTGATTATCCCTAATCAGTCCTTTTCTTCCCAAATACATGGAAATCGGGTCCCTCAGGATTCCCTCCAACACCTTGCCCAGCACTGTGTCAGGCTCACTGGTCTATAGTTCCCAGGCTTTTCCTTACCCCCTTTCTCAAACAGTGGCACAACATTAGCCAACATCCGGTCTTCTGGCACTTCACCTGCGGCTATCGATGATACAAATATCTCAGCAAGAGGCCCAGCAATCTCTTTCCTCATTTCCCACAAAGTTGTACTGTACACCTGATTAGGTACTCGAGATTTATCCACCTTTATGCATTTGAAGATGTGCAGTACCTCCTGCTCTGTAACACAGACATTTTACAAGATGTTGCGATTCATTTCCTCACCTTTTGCATCTTCCATATCCTTCTCCACAGCAAACACTGATGCAAAATACTCACTTAGTATTTTCCCCAGCTCCTGCAGTTTCACACATAGGTAGCCCTGCTGCTCTTTAAAGGGTCCTAGTTGCCCTTTTGACCTTAATGTATTTGTACAATCCCTTTGCATTCTTCTTAACCTTGTTTGCCAAAGCTGTTTCATGTCCCATTTTTGCCCTCCTGATTTCCCTCTGTAGTATACTCCGACTGCCTTTATACTCTTCCAGGGATTCACTTGATCCTTGCTGTCTATACCTGACATGTGCTTCCTTCTTTTTCTTCACCAAAACCTCAATTTCCCTCATCATCCAGCATTCACCACACCTACCAGCCTTGCCCTTCATTCTAACAGCAACATACTGTCTCTGGACTCTCGTCATCTCAGTTTTGAAGGCCTCCTATTTTCCAGTTGTCCCCTTACCTGTGAACATCGGGGCCCCCCCAATCAACTTTTCAAAGTTCTTGCCTAATACCATCAAAAATTGGCCTTCGTCCAATTTAGAAATTTAACTTTTAAGTCCGGTCTATCTTTTTATCGCCCCAAAGTCGTACCCCACTGACGCCTCAGTCACCTACCCTGTCTTATTTCCCAAGAGTAGATCAAATTTTGCACCTTCTCTAGTAGGTCCATCACATACTGAATCAGAAAATTTCCTGATACGCTTAACAAATTCCTCTCCATCCAAGACTTTAACACAACGGCAGTCCAGGGCTATGTTTAGAAAATTAAAATCCCTATCATAACCACCCTATTATTCTCACAGATAACCGAGACATCCTTACAAATTTATTTCTCAATTTCCCGCTGAATCCTGGGGGGCCTCTAGCACAATCACAATAAGGTGATCATTCCTTTCTTATTTTGCAGCTCCTCCTACATAACGTCCATGGATGTATTCCCAGGAATATCCTCCCTAAGTATGACCATAATGCTGTTTTTAATCAAAAACGCTGCTCCCCTTTCTATCTTTCTGATAGTATCTATACCTGGAACATTAAGCTGCCAGTCCTGTCCTTTCCTGAGCCACATTTCTGAAATTGCTATGATATCCAAACCCCATGTTCCCAGCCATGCCCCGAGTTTATTTGCCTTACTTGTTAGGTGTCTTGCATTGAAATAAATGTAGTTTAATTTATCAGTCCTATCTCATTCTCTGCTTTGTTCTTCCCTGGCCTACCTGTCTGACTTACTCCTTTCCCCAACTGTCTCAGATTGCTTTCTTTCCTCACTATCTTCCTGGGTCCCACCACAAACCCCGCTCCCTCCCCAACCCCTCAGTAATTCAAATCCTCCCAAACAGCTTTAGCAAATCTCCCCTCCAGTATATTAGTCCCATTCCAATCTGTCCTTCTCAGAGGACACTTCTTCCCCAGAAGAGATTCTAATGTTCCTAAAATGTAAATCCTTCTCCTCAGCCACACATCCATCTGTTCTACCCTTCTTTTCCTACCCTCATTAGCTTGTGGCAGTGGGAATAATCCAGATATTATTCCTCTCAAGGACCTCCATTTTTAAATTGCTGACTAACTTCCTATATTCTCTCCTCAGAATCTTGTCGTTATCTCTTCTTATTTTTAGTTCCAACGTGTACAACGATCTGCTGCTGGTCCCTCTCACCTTTTTGATAATATTCTGCACCTTCTCCAAGTTATCTTTGATCCTGGCCAGGAAGGCAACACACAGTCTGTCTGTGCCTCTGACAAGAGAATCCCTCGTCACAATCGACCGCATGGAAACTGGCATATTCCTTGTTACATTAGAGCCAGTTTTGGTTGCAGAAACCTGGCTGTCAGTGCTACATTCCCCCGAGAGTCCACATTTTCCAAAACAGCATGCTTGTTTGATAGGGGGATAGCCATAAGAGACTCCTGAACTACTTGCCTCCCTCTCCCACCTTTCCTGGAGGTCACCCATCTATCTGACTGTGCCTTCAGTTTATCTCTCTTTCTGCAACCGCCATCCATCACACCCCCAGATCCTGGAAATTCCTCATTGCCTGTAACTGCCACTCCAACCAATCCATGCAATCCGATAGGATTCACAATCTAGCACACTTTCTGCAGGCATAATCATCAGTAACATGGAGTTTAACCCTGAAAAGTGTGAGGTGATTCATTTTGGAAGGACAAATTTGGAAGCAGAATACAGAGTTAACAGAAAGATTCTTGGCAGTGTGGAGGAGCAGAGGGATCTCGGGGTTCATGTCCACAGCTCCCTGAAAGCTGTCACCCAGGTGGATAGAGTTGTTAAGAAGGCATATGGTGTACTAGCTTTCATTAATAGAAGGATTGAGCTCAAGAGCCGTGAAGTTATGCTCCAGCTATACAAAACACTGGTTCGGCCACATCTGGAGTTTTGTGTCTCGTTCTGATTGCCTCATTACAGGAAAGATGCGGAAGCATCGGAAAAGGTGCACAGGAGATTTATCAGGGTGTTGCCTGGAATAGAGGGAACGTCTTACAACAAAAGGTTGAGAGAGCTCGGGCTTTTCTCTTTAGAACAACGAAGGATGAGAGGTGACTTGATAGGAGTGTACAAAATGATCAGAGGTATAGATAGAGTGGATAGCCAGAGACTTTTTCCGAGGGTGGAGGTAGCTATTACAAGGGGGCATAGTTTTAAAGTGAGTAGAAGTAGATATAGGGGAGATGTCAGAGGTAGGTTCTTTACTCAGAGTGGTGGGGGCATGGAATGCATTGCTGGACAGGGTAGAGGAGTTGGCTTCATTAGGGGCTCTTGAGCAGATCTTAGATAGGCATATGGATGATAGTATATGGGAGGGTTAGATATGGAGGTTAGATAGACCTTAGGTTTAGGGTAAAAGTTCAGCACAACATCGTGGGCCAAAAGTCCTGTACTGTGCTGTACAGTTCTATGTTCTGTTCTATCAAGCCTATGTTCTATGGAAACTCTCCGTAATCTCCCACATCCGACAGGAAGAGCACCTCACTCCAGTAAAGCCCATCTTCGCATCTTAACAACCTGCAGATCCAGAAAATAGCACAGTCTTATTGCGCTAAAAACACTGCTCCACCTAATTTAGTACTATGTTTTATATTTGTAAAGTTTAATCATGAGACAGATCTCAATAAAACGCATACTATCAAAAACTCTCGCTGTAGGATTTCGACCACTGCTTCCACAGGATACAGTACAATCCAAACTTGGACTGGTGAGACTGAACGGTCTGTTTTTGTGCTGTATGACTCTGTAACTGTAAGTGTGATGCATGTTCCCAAGGTATGTTGGGATATTACTGAGATTCTGAAACTGGCTAAAATCTCTTGACAAATGCTAACGAGTATGATAGGAATTGTACTCCAAGCAAATAATGCTGTAAATCACAGCCGGTCAGGCAGCATCTATGCAGAGAGCCAGCGAATGTTTTAAATCTAGACGACTCTTCATCAGAGCTGATGTGTAGTGTGAAGAGGGCAGCATTTATGCAATAGTGGAGGGGGGTGGAGTGCTGGGGGAGAAGGGATGTTTATTGAGCAGATTAAGTGAGAGTCAGAACATGAGAATCACAGAACAATGATTAGTCTAACTGTCAAACTGGAAGAACAGTTCCACTGCCATGGCAGGAGAGGAGAGAGCACATGGTGACAGAGATTACAACAAGTAAAGCTAAGGAAAGTTGAGGAATGCAAGTGTGTTTACAATCTGAAGATTGTAAAGTGCCTAGTCTGAAGATGAAACGTTGTTCCTCTAGTTTGCGCTGTGATTTACTGGAGCACTGCAGCATTCTAAGGACAGACAAGTGGGCACGTGAGAAAGATGCTGTGCTAAAATGTCCAGTTACAAGAAGGTCAGAGTCATTTGTGCACAAAGAGTAGAAGTATTTTGCAAAGCGGTCTTTCAGTCTGCATTTGGTTTCTCCAATGTGCAGCAGCCACATTCGGTGCAGTAAATGCAATAGACCTGATTGGAAGAAGTACAGGTGAATTGCTGCTTCACCTGGATGGGCTGTTGAGAGCCTTGGACGGTGAGCTGGGGAGAGGTGAGGGAGCAGGTGTTGCTTCTCCTGCGCTTACATGGGAAGGTGCCGTAGGAAATGGGGGTGTGATGTTGCTGGGCAAGAAATGGACTAGGATATCCTGGAGGGACCGGTTACTGCAAAATGTAGATGGAGGAGTGAGGGGAAAATGTGTTTGGTGGTGGTCTGCTGGAATTATCTTGTTTTTTATTTCACGATTCCAGAGCTTGCTGTTTTTCATTTGATAATTTCATGCTTTGTGATTTGAAACCTAGCCTTTTCTTCTTTGTGCCCTATTTCTATCTGTTACTTTGAATGTTTGATAATACAAGTCATCTCTTCAAAGAAGTTTCATTCCAACTATTTTCAGTGTAAAAGAAGTAGAAATTGAACAGGTCAAAACTTCAAGGATAAAAGCTATACATTGGAACACGGTAAATTGTATAAAGAATTGATAACAACCTGTCAGAGAAGGGTTAACTATTCATAGCTTTTTAAGTTAGGACTTTGCATGGTCATTACATGGTAATACCTTTTCTTCCAGAAATTTGGACATTATCTTCAAATTGCCGGGAGGAGATAGCGTCAGAGGATTCTTCCTGGTGACACTCGATGTGGAACTGGCAGCAGTACAAGGCATCAAGGTACACAATATGAAAGACAAAACTTGTTACAAAATGCAAGTTGGAGAAATTTATAAAATAATGTGAAGTATAGATAGAGTTGATGGAATTTGACTTTTTCCTGAGATGGGGAATTTCAACACTAGGGGGCACACCTTTAAGGTGAAAAGAGGGATTTTTGAAAAGATACTACAAGCAAATTTTTTACACAGGGGGTGGTTCATGTTTGGAATGAACTTCCTGATGAAGTGTTCGATATGGTACACTTCCAACAGTTAAAAGACATGTGGATGGATATATGAATAGGAAAGGTTCTGGGGGCTATATGAGCCAGGAGCAAGCAGGTGGGACTAGTTTAGTTTGGGATTATGTTTGGCATGGACTGATTAGACCAAAGGATCTGTTTCCATGCTGTCTGCCTCTATGACACTGTGAGATGCATGTTCCATGAGTATGCTGGGATATAACTGAGATTCTAAAACTGCCTAAAATCTACCAGTAATTTACTGTTTAAGTTGGTTGTTCAGGATCTATTTTCTTGGTCAGTTAGCTCAGATGACTGGACAGTTCATTTACAGCACAGAGTGATACCAGCAGAGTGGGTTCAACACACAATGGCTGTGATTACCTTTAAGGACACTCCTCAGCCTCTCCCCTCACCTGAAGTTAGGTTATCACCACTCAGTGTCTCTCTCGAATGAGATAAGTTGATGGTCTGGTAAGACCATGGCAACTTAACCTTTTTATTTACTGAATAAAAATGCACTGGGTATCAAATGGCTGACACTATCAAACAAACTGTTCATGGCCCAACAAGTGTGTTTAAACATACAATTTCTGATTTAATGAAGCTTCTATCTCTTACATTTCTAAACTGGCACTCCTATGTCTCAATTAATGTTGTGCAATTTTCTTGCCTAAATCAGCAGCCTCAACCTTCAGAATTGACTGGTTTATGAAATCCTGTTCAAAACATCCATCAATGCCCTCCTTGGCTACTCTTCAGGAAGAAAGTGACATTGCTTTCTTTACACCTGTCTGCATTTCTCTCTCTGTTAAGGGATGCTCGGTCATTAGTCAATTTATGTTAAGAACAACACCACTGGGATGAAGAGCTCATAAGAGCAGAAGGAATAGGAATAGGAGAAGTTGGACAGTCCATCGAACTCACTCTGCCATTTAATAAATTCACAGATGATATAGCTCAATCTCTACACTTCTCAATTCCCTCAGTGCTCTAAAATCTGACAGTCTTAGTTTTGATGTGTTAAGTTTCTACAGCTCTGGATTTGAGAATTTCAATGATTTGCAACCCATGAGTGAAGCAATTTCTCTTCATCTCAGTCCTAAATGACTAGTCCCTCATTATGGAGCAATGATCCATGCTTCTCAAATCTCCAGTGAAAACAGCTGCTCAGCATCTAATCTTTCAAACTCTCTTAAGAGTTTGTTTTTGTTCATTCATTGGATGTGATGCACTTGAGGACATTGTGGCCAGCCACCTTGTTGAACTGCTGCAAACTACGGAGACTCACGGTATTGCTTGGGAAGGAGTTCCAGGATTTTTACCTTGCAACAGTGAAGGAGCTGTGATATTGTTCCAAGCTGGGTCAGTGTGTGACTTTTTAAAATTCATAAACAGAATGTGGGCAACACCGAGTCACCACTATTTATTGTTCACCGCTAGTTCTCCTGACAGCAGTTGAGAGTCAACCATGTTGAAGTTGATTCACATGTAAGTGAGACTGATAAGGATTATGCAGAAAACTAAAGGACATTTGTGAACCCAATGGAGTTAGGCAACAATCAAAAGCGGTTAATGTCAATATTTGAACTAACTTTTCATTCAATGTTTTTGTGGACTTCAAATTTTACCACCTTCCTTTGTCAGAACATTTGCTTCAGGTGCAATATTTCTAGTTCAGTAACATTACCACTGCACCTCTGTTTCCCCAATTGGAGGGGGTATTTGTAGGTTCCGAAGGAAGTGCTGCTTTGTTTTCCTAAATGGTACAGGTTCGAGGTTTGGAAGATGCTGTCAAAGGAAGTTTGGCAAGGTGCTGACATGCATCTTGTAGATGTTACACACTTCCACCACTGTGTGTTGGCAGTTAAGTGAGTGAATGGTGAAAGTGGTGATAGGGTGTCAATCAAATGGGTAGCTTTATTTTTGATAGTGTCAATCTTCCCAAGTGTCCTTGGAGTTGCACTCTTCTGGGCAAGTGACATGTATTCCAACACACTTCTGTTTTGGACCTTCTGTATGACATTACAAATCTCTGACTTGCTCTTATAGCCGCAGTATTTCTATGGCTAGCCCAGTTCACTTTCTGATTATTGGCAACACTCAAGATGTTGACAATAGAAAGTGATGTCAATGATATTAAATGTCAAAGGAAGATGATTAGGCTTTCTCTTACTGGAGATGGCCATTGCCTGGTCGACTGGCCACGAATATTACCTTTCATTTATTAGCCCAAGACTGAAGGTTACTTTAGATCTTGTTGCATTTGAGCCTAAACAGCTCTAGCATCTGAGGAGTTGTGAATGGCACTGAAAACTGTGCAATCAGCAATGAACATTCCCACATCAAATCTATTGATGGAAAGAAGGTCATTGTTGAAGCATTTGAAGATCATTGGGCCTAGGAATCTACTCTAAGGAATTAAAACACTCTTGTGTTGCAATTATAGTGTCCCTACCTCTGAGCCAAGAAGCCTTCATTCAAGTCCTGCCTCCTCCAGAGGTGTGCCATACAAGCCTAAACAAGTTGCTTAGTAATATCCACCCTGTGGAATTCAAAGGAGAGATGGAGCACCACTTTTCATCTCAGTACCAAGTTTCTATTCATCAAATTCTCAAATTCCCACCCTGTTTATTCTGCACTTGGTGAACACTGTCACAATAGTTATGCTTTGCACCTTAGATCAGCAGTATGGAAGGTACTTGAGAGGGTATTTCTCCTTGTACAAGAAACTAGCATTATGGGACATAGTCTAAAAATAAAAAATCTCATTTTAACTTGGAGAGAAAGAGAATTTCTTTCTCTGAGGGCTGTTACGGTGTGGAATTTACTTGCCAGAAAACAGTGGAGGTTGGCCCATTGGGTCTATTCAATACTGAGGGTTGTTGATGGATTTTTGGTAAACAGAGGAGTCTAGGGTTATGGGGGACTGACACAAAATGAAGTTAGGACCACACCCATGTCAGCTATGATCTTCTAAAATAGCCTGGAAGGGCTAAATGGCCTACTCCTGCTCCGAAGTCCATTGTATTGACAATAAAGCAAAACAGGAAGTCATGGAGAAATCCTAGCAGATCTGGCAGTGTCAGTGGACAGAGAAACAATCAATACAACTCTTCAGAACTGTTTCAAAGAAGTCCTACTGAACTCTGTACATTGTATTTCTCTCTCCGCAGATGCTGCCAAACCTGCTGAGTTCCTCTGACACTTGGTGTTTGTATTTCGGATCTCTTGTATCTGCAGTACTTGACTTTTATTTCTGCCTCACCAAACTTGAATGCATTGTTCTAAAGTGAGACCGACTTGGCTACTGTCCAGCACTGATTTTGTTTGGAGCTGTTTGTATTGAAGTCACTTTTGGAGCTGAACTGAATGCTTTACATCACTTATTTTATACTATAGAATTGCTTATGGTACCCTCTCCTGAAACTGCAGCATGGCTCATCTCCTGGCTGAATGTAATGTTCCTTTTCATTGAGACAAATTACTAACTACAAAATTGAAAGTGATTCCTTTCACTAATTATAACTTTAAAATTTTCTTCATGAATATTAATGCAAGAAGCATGATTGCCCTGGACTAAGTCTCAATAAATTCAGCTTTGGAAATTATTCTTTCACTTATATGATGAACTATTGCTATAGAATAAAACTTTTTAACATAAAAAAACATATCTGAGGTGTTGCACAACAGATTTAAGAGCAAAGTTATCGCTCACAGAATAAAATGGATGGTAGGGACATGGTTATGAATTTAATTGACTAGAAATGGAAATGAGTGGTTATTGGATAGAGTCATAGAGTCTTACAGCATTGAAATGGAGAATTTTCACTCTGGAGCAGTTTTTGATGTGAATCTCCCAGAGTCAGTATGAAGACCTCTGTTCTTCCTGACTTGTATTAATCACTTAGGCTTTGGTTTACAGGCTACAGTTACTGAAATTGGAGCATTGACAAGTATTGGGCACAGGTTCCTGAAATAGGAGAACAAGTGGCAGATTAAATGGAATGCAAGGAAGTGTGAAGTCATTCATTGTGGTAGGATGATCATAAAGAGAGAATACAAAATACTAGGTACACTTCTGAAGGGAGTACGGGGCAGAGAGACATGCATGTCTCTACACTTTAGTCACTGAAGATGGCAGGGGAGACCGAGCAAATAGTTAAAGTATGCAACATATTAGCTATCTTGAATAGCACTATGTATAAAAGCAAAGAAATTACATTAACTATGAATAAAGCACTGATTTGGCCTTTGGCGTTTTGCACCCAATTCAAGTCAGTCTGTACCGAGGGTGCAGAAAAGATTCTTAAGAATTGTTTGAAATGAAGAGCTTCAGTTACCGAGACATTTTGGAGAAATTGAGACTATTTTCCCTGGAGAAGAGAAATTTAAGAGGATACTTGATTGAAATTTTCAAAATCATGAGGTTTTTGGACAAAATAGTGTGGTAAAACAATCCCTTAGCCAGTCAGGTCTGTGTTCATTTCTCCTTAATTACTCTTATTTGAGTTGAGCACGGGTGTTTCCAACTGATGTTTCTCCCTTCCAAAAACCAAAAGAATTGTCGATGCTGTAAATCTGAAACAAAATCAGAAATTGCCAGAAAAGTTCAGCACGTCAGGCAGCATTTGTGGAGAGAACTCAGAGGTACACATTTTGGGCTAAGTGAATCTTCCTCAGAATCTTTTTTTTTTCTTGTCCACCGTTGTTAATTTCACTGTCACTCCAGATGTTTGATCAGGTATTTTGCTAAAACTTTACCACAGCCATATCACATCCCTCAGTGGCTGCATCTGGCTCAGATTCATCCCACATGGATTCTAAGGCAAGTTTCATCCTTCGTGCTTTGAATCCACCCAGGATCATAGATATCTCAATCAGTTCTGAGGAAGGGTCAGTCGACCTGAAACATTAACTCTAATTTCTTTCTACAGAAGCATTTCCAGCAATTTCTGTTTATGTTTCTTCTTTTCAAATTGACTGCTAAATTCTCCCCTGTTATGATCTCTGTCTTTGAAGTATTTTTATATACTCTGATGTTCATTTGGTCTCGGGTTCTTTCCACCACTGATGGAAGGATCTAGAATAATTGGTTCAGGTAATTGGAAAAAGAAGTAATAAAGGCAGTGGGAAAAATGTTTTCATTCAGCAGGTGGTAAGGATCTGTAACACACTGCCTGAGAGTATGATGGAGGTTGGTTCAATTGAGTTGTTCAAAAGGGAACAGGATTATTTTCTGAATTATATGGGCTAGGTGGAAAAGGCAATTGAGTTACACTTGATAGAATTGCACTATTTAAACAGCTGACACAGAGATGACTGTCCAAATGGGCGCCTTCTTTATATGTATCTCTATGTTCCCCAAGGAAATGCAAGCAACCACAGTAATACTTTAATGTGGTCTAAATTAGGGTTATTTGGTTCAAAACTTTAATTCTTTTTCGCAAAAATCAAAACACTAATTTTAATGAAAACTTGGGACTGATGTGGTTAATTTAAACAAATATTTTTTAAAGGGCTTGTTTCTCAACCCAAAAGATTTAGTTGACTGGCCAGGAAATTGCACGGACGCATTTAACTTGCAGATGTACCTGATCTCATCGATCAGGCACAGTATTAGAGCTACTTAATGATCTACTCTGAACAATAGCTTTCTTCTTATTTGAAGAAATATTTTGCTGCAGTTCAAGCTCACATCATTTGAAAACTGTTGGTGGGTTTTACTTACTAAACTTCTCAGGTTAGAGTGTTCAGATTCTCAATTTGTCACCATGTACTGAACTGGAAGCATGTTTATTAAAATTGATAAATTTCTGCTGTAGCAGACATGAAACTATGCTAGTCACAATTTCCATGACATCCATCATAAGACCCAGCAGAATTACAGAGACGAAGTAAGGAAGGGAGGAATGACAAAGGAAAGGGAAGGACTGCATTGATATGGCACCTTTCACAACATTAGATGGCCTTAAATGCTTCCCAGCCAAAGAAGCATTTTTCCAAATCTAGTCACTGTTGGCATGTCGGATACATGGCAGTCAATTTGTGCTCCGAAAACTCAAGATCAATGTGATAATGAGCACCAAAATTGTTTTGGTGATATTAACTGGGAATTATTGTTAACAAGAGAACTCACCTGCTCTTCAAAAGAGGACCATGGAATCTTTACTTTTGCCCATTAGTGGTTTAATGTCTAAAAGGTGTAGCATTCTGTGAGTAATGCCCTGGAATGTCAGCTTTGTATGTTCATATTCTGGCATGGAACTTGAATTTATAACTTGCTGACTCAGTTGAGAGGACTATCAACTTAGCCACAATGGATATCATTCAAAAACAGCTTCATGATATATGTTTTGATATCTTTATTTCAATTTATAATGTGTTACATCATCACCTTCCACAGGCTATTTCCATTGCAACCAAAGCAATACTGAAATATGATGATGTTGCACTTAAAAACGCTTTGCATGATATCGCTGAATCAATTAGGAAGATGAATCAATCTCTGAAGAAGATGGATAGTAAGTTCATATTGATATTTCATTAGAATGTGTGGAAAAGCAATGGATTAAAAAAATACAAAGGATTGTGAGTGTATTGCTGACAGATAGACACATTGAAGGGTTTGGCAGGTGTCCTTTGATATTTCTCTGGGAGGAATGAACAGGGAGACCTAGGGGTTTTAGCTTATATGTTGGATGATAGGCATCAGAATTCCCTGGTGCTATTTTCAGAATTTATTCTCAGTGTAAAACAGCTTTTAGTTCACTTCTGCATGCTTGTCTGTCTGAACTGCATACTCAGTTCAAATAGTGATAAATAACAGTTTATTTGAATGCTGCTCTGACACAAAACGTTCGCACACAACATTTCCAGTTTGGTGCTAGGCCACAGCCAAACTTCAATCTCAAGTTCAGCAACTGGCTGCATGAATTTTATTCCATGAATGGATTCATTTGATCTTGGGTTTGTTTAATCGCATAGAATTTGTTTCTCTGTCTCTTCCCCAGAGCACGTGGTTCCTGAAACTTTTTATGGAATAATTCGACTCTTTCTTTCTGGGTATGTATTCACTCCTAAACACTGTCTGATTTCCATTAAGTGCAAGTGCAACACATAAGCAGCTCATTCAGCTCAACATGTCCACATGAATATTGATTCATTATATAAACAGTAATCCTAATCTCATGTGCCTCTCTGTTCCTGTCTTTATGGAAATGTGGTGAAGGCAAGTTCAAACGAGGCATTCAAGATTGATGCTAAATATTTATTAAAATCCTCTCCAATTTCTTAGTTTCCCATTATTATTGCCCCAGCATTATTTTCCAAATGGCATATGTTCACTTTGGCTTCTCTCTTCCTTTTCATGTGTGAAGGTACTCTTGCTGTCAGTCTTGACGTTACTTGCAAGTTTACCCTTGAAGTTTATTTTCTGTCTCTGTTTCATTTTTGGTCATATTTTATTGGTTTTTTGCCACGTTGTACTTTTTTTTCTTTCAATCTTATGCTATCCTTAACTTCTGTGATTAACCATAACAGACTTATCCCTTTCCAATAATCCTTCTTCTGGGTATTGGTTAGTTCAGGTGGCTGGACAGCCAGTTTGTGATACAGTGATGCCAACAGTATGGATTTAGTTCCCACACTGACTGACTGACTGAATTTATCATTAAGGACTCTACTTTTCAACCTCTCTCCTCACCTGAGACATGGTGACCCTCTGGTTAAACCACCACCAGTCGTCTCTCTGTGATGAGACAACAGCCATATGATCTGTTAAGACTGTGATGACACATTCCTCAGGAGTATGTCTTCACAGTGAGCAATAAACCATTTGCTTAAAAGTCTGACATGGTTCCTCAACCATTTTTGCTGCTAAACTACTTATCCATGTAGGTCTGCCTTTTTAATTACCCTTATTTAAGTTGAGCATGGTTGTTTCCAACCCAAGTTCGTCCCTTTCAAAATGAATGCCTAATTCCACAATATTATGGCCACTGTTTCTGAAGGGATTTTTTTCAAACTGTGGCATCATTTATGAATAAGGTATAGAGCTGGATGAACACAGCAGGCCAAGCAACATCAGAGGAGCAAGAAAGCTGACATTTCAGGCCTAGACCCTTTTTCAGAAATGGGGGAGGGAAAGGGGATTCTGAAATAAGTAAAGAGAGAGGGGGAGGTGGATGGAAGATGGCTAAAAGAGCAGATGGGTGGAGAGGAGACAGACAGGTCAAAAAGGTGGGAGAGGAGCCAGTAAAGGTACTCACCTTTAGGTGGAGAGTTGGGGAGCGGATAGGTCAATCCAAGGAGACAGACTGGTCAAGGGGGCAGGATGAGGCTATAAGGTAGGAGATGGGGCTGGAGCTTGAGGTGGAAAGAGGGGATAGATGGGAGGAAGGACAGGTTAGTGAGGCGGGGACAAGCTGGGCTGGTTTTGGGATGCGGTCGGGGGTGGAGAGATTTTGAAGCTTGTGAGTCCACATTAATACCATTGGGCTGCAGGGTTCCCAAGCAGAATTTGAGGTGCTGTCCCTGCAACCTTCAGGTGGCATCATTGTGGCACTGCAGGAGGCCCAGGATGGACATATCGTTTAAGGAATGGGAGAGGGAGTTCAAATGGTTCATGACTGGGAGGTGCAGTAGTTCCGTGCGAACCAAGGGAAGGTATTCTGCAAAGAGGTCCCCAAGCCTCCGCTTGGTTCTCCTCTACATCGGGGATACCACGTGGAGGATTGGGGGCCGCTTTGCGGAACACCTACGGTCAGTTCGCACTAAACAACTGCACCTCCCAGTCAACCATTTCAACTCCCCCTCCCATTCCTTAGATGATATGTCTATCCTGGGCCTCCTGCATTGCCACAACAATGCCATATTCTCCCATATGCTCCAACATCTTGCTAATAACGTGTAGCACAAAACTCCAGACAGTATCTAATCTGTGGGTATGGGTTCAGAGGTAAACACTTTATGAACTGAAGCCTGTCTTTCATTCATTTTGATCATTGTTGATCTGTTCCTTAGCATCCATTTAACCCTCTTTGTCCCACATCACTTAAAAACATTTTAATTTGGAAAATTCTAATTGACCCAGAAAGCATAGAACATAGAGCAGTACGGGCCTTTCAGCCCACTGTTGTGCCGACCTGTTGTCCTACTAAGATCAAACTACCCTGTATAGCCTGCGTTATACTATCCTCCATGTGCCTATCCAAGAGTCGCTTAAGTCTTTAAAGTATCTGACTCCACTACCACTGCTGGCAGTGCATTCCACACGCCCACCGCTCTCTGAGTAAAGAACCTCCCTCTGGCATCTCCCCTCTGTCTACCTCCAATCACCTTATAAGACTTTTAGGGAATTGTGTTCTGGATAGCCACGCGCACTTGTACTAAAAATTGCTTCCTTCTTTCACCCTTCCAGGCTCAGCTCAAATTTTAAGGTTATACCCTCCCTTTCTGCTGGAAATCCTTTGTCTATATTGATTGTGTCATGTACCTCAATCTTAATACTGTACTTCAACTGAGTCATCCCTCAAGTCCTAAAATTAAGGGAATAAAAGTTGAGTTTATATATCTTGTTCACAATTTTAAATCTTTTGAGACATGGTATGACTGTGATTTCTCAATCACTGACCATTCCATTCCCTGCCCCCATGAAATCACTTACTTACAATCCTGCCATCTCTGACCAAATTTATATCTCTGATATCATGAATTCACCCTGAACCTTGGGCAGAAGCTATCTTCATTTGGAGTGACTTTAATACAAATGAAATGGAGTAATATTGAGTCAAATCATTTGAGAAACTGAACATCATGACGTTTTTGCATTCTAATTTATAGTAAACTGTTAAATAACCGAACAGAGTTGCACATTCATGAATTATGAGATCCCTAGCACTTGAGCAGATCTCAATTTTATGTTCCAGTAATAAGACTTGTGAGAATACACAAAAGATTTACTGTAAAGTGATACAATAATTATATTGCTTTCTGAAAGAGGTTATGGTAAGCTTACCAGCACAGCAAAATGATGTTGGATTTATTTCTACCTGGATGTTGCTTGCCTTGTCTTCGGCTTCATAGATTTCTCTGCTTCAATATATAAAACACAAAAGTATAAAACCCTGCAACTTGACAGCCAAAAATGTTCCAGATCCAAGATCTTCAAAAGGTCCTCCAGTGATTTAATGCAGAAATGCCGTGTGTTACATGTTCTCAGAAAATTATTTTTATTGCTTTCCTCCCTCAACCTCTGTATCAAACAACTTGTCATTTTTAGGTGAATTCACAGGTGAGCTGACAGAGTGCGACTTAGGATGGGAGAAGGCTGAGTGAGGAAAGGTGTCAGTATTGAATCAGAAGTGGGATTGGGCAAGGCTGGAGACAGTTGGAAGTTGTTCTGGGAAAGGTGGAGTTCAAAGGGGAATGGGAACACAAATGGGGAGTGAAGAGGTGGAATTCATAAAAGAACTATTCAGTCAAACTGCGAATACAAAAGTGCAGTTACTTAGCAATCCAAGAAACTTTCAGAATGACTACGACAGATGGGAATCCTTTTCCCTTTGGACAAACTTAAAGAATATTTCAGGACTTTGCCTGGATACTCAGTCGGACATAAACATATCCAGACATGGCAAAGACCAAAGCTCTGGTCAGACCACATTTTAAATATTATGAATAGCTTTGGGCCTTGTATCTAGATATAGATGTTTCCACTCATCGGAGAGATCAAGACCCAAACGCACAGCCTCAGTGAAAAGATGACCCTTTAGAACTGAGACAAGGAGGAATTTATTCAGTCAAGTGGTGAATCCCTGCAATTCATTGCGAAAGAAGGCAGTGGAGGACAAGTCATCATGTGCATTTAAGACAGAGATAGGTTCTTGTTTAGTCAGGAAATCAAAGCTTTTGGAAGAAGGCAGGTGAATGGGGTTGAGAAACATGTCAGCCATGGTTAAATGGCAGATAACAAGGTGTAGAGCTGAATGAACTCAGCAGGCCAAGCAGCATCTCAGGAGCACAAAAGCTGACGTTTTGGGCCTAGACCCTCCATCAGAGAGGGGGATGGGGAGAGGGTTCTGAAATAAATAGGGAGAGGGGGGAGGCGGACTGAAGGTGGATAGAGGAGTAGATAGGTGGAGAGGAGAGTATAGTTAGGGAGGGGATAGGTCAGTCCGGGGAGGACAGACAGGTCAAGGAGGCAGGATGAGGTTGGTAGGTGGGAAATGGAGGTGCAGCTTGAGGTGGGAGGACCAGATAGGTGAGAGGAAGAACAGGTTAAGGAGGTGGGAACGAGCTGAGGTGGTTTTGGGATGCAGTGGGAGGAGGGGATGAGCTGGGCTGGTTTTGGGATGCAGTGGGGGAGGGGGAGATTTTGAAGCTTGTGAACTCCACATTGATACCATTGAGCTGCAGAGTTCCCAAGTGGAATATGAGGTGCTGCTCCTGCAACCTTCAGGTGGCATCATTGTGGCACTGCAGGAGGCCCATGATGGACATATTGTCTAAGGAATGGGAGGGGGAGTTAAAATGGTTCGCGACTGGGAGGTGCAGTTGTTTATTGCAAACCGAGTGGAGGTGTTCTGCAAAGCGGCCCCCAAGCCTCTGCTTGGTTTCCCCAATGTAGAGGAAGCCACCCCAGGTACACTGGATACAGTATATTACATTGGCAGATGTGCAGGTGAACATCTGCTTAATATGGAAAGTCATCTTGGGGCCTGGGGTGGGGGTGACAGAGGAGGTGTGGGGGCAAGTGTAGCACTTCCTGCGGTTGCAGCGGAAGGTGCTGGGTGTGGTGGGGTTGGAGGGGTGTGGAGCGGACAAGGGAGTCACAGAGAGTGGTCTCTCCGGAAGGCAGACAAGGGTGGGGATGGAAAAATGTCTTGGGTGGTGGGGTTGGATTGTAGATGGCAGAAGTGTCGGAGAGTGATGCGTTGTATCCGGAGGTTGGTGGAGTGGTATGTGAGGACGAGATGGGATTCTCTTAAGGCGGTTATTGTGGGGGCGGGGTGTGAGGGATGTGTTGCAGAAAATGCGGGTGACACGGTCAAGGGCGTTGACCACTGCGGGGTTGGAAGTTGTGATCCTTGAAGAACGTGGACATTTGGGATGCGCGGGAATGGAATGCCTCATCCTGGGAGCATATGCGGTGGAGGCGAAGGAATTGGGAATACGGGATGGAATTTTTGCAGGGGGGTGGGTGGGAGGAGGTGTATTCTAGGTAGCTGTGGGAGTCGATGGGCTTGAAATGGACATCACTTTCTAGCTGGTTGCCTGAGATGGAGACACAGGTCGAGGAAGGTGAGGGATGTGTTGGAGATGGCCCAGGTGAACTAGAGGTTGGGGTGGAAGGTGTTGGTGAAGAGGATGAACTGTTCGAGCTCCTCTTGGGAGCAAGAGGTGGCGCCAATAGAGTCATCAATGTAATGGAGGAAGAGGTGGGGTTTGGGGCCAGTGTAGGTGCGGAAGAGGGACTTCCACGTAACCTACAAAGAGGCATGCATAGCTGGGGCCGATGCGGGTATCCATGGCCACCCCCTTTGTCTGTAGGAAGTGGGAGGAATCAAAAGAGAAGTTGTTGAGGGTGTGGACGAGTTCAGCTAGGTGGATGAGGGTGTTAGTGGAGGGGGACTGGTCGGGCCTGGAAGAAGCGGAGGTCCTTAAGGCCATCTGCATGAGGAATGCAGGTGTATAGGGACTGGACATCCATGGTAAAGATGAGATGCTGGGGACCAGGGAGTTGGAAGCTCTGGAGGAGGTGGAGAGCGTGGGTGGTGACACGGATGTAGGTGGGGAGTTCCTGGACAAGGGGGATAAAATGGAGTCCAGATAGGTGGAGATGAGTTCGGTGGGACAGGAGCAGGCAGAGACAATAGGTCGAGCAGGGCAGGCGAGTTTGTGGATTTTGGGAATGAGATAGAAACGGGCAGTGCGGGGTTGGGGAACAATGAGGTTGGAGGCTGTGGGTGGGAGGTCACCTGAGGTGATGAGGTCATGGATGGTTTTGGAGATGATGGCTTGGTGCTCAGGGTGGGGTCATGATCTAGTGGGCAGTAGGAGGTGGTGTCGGAGAGTTGGCATTTGGCCTCGGTGATGTAGAGGTCAGTGCACCATACTACCGCTATGCCTCCCTTGTCTGCGGGTTTGATGGTGAGGTTGGGGTTGGAGTAAAGGGAGCGGAGGGCTGCCCATTCTGCAGGGGAGAGGTTGGAGTGGGTGAGAGGAGTGGAGAGGTTGAGGCGGTAAGCTTGGCCTCTGTGTTCATCCAGCTCTACACCTTGTTATCTCAGATTCTCCAGCATCTGCAGTTCCTACTATCTCTGAAACAAGGTTAAATGGCAGTTCAGACTTGATGGGGTAAATGACTGAATTCTGCTCCTAAACCTTATGATCTGATCAAAATTGCTCACAGTATTCCAGGTCTGATCTCAAGACTACTTGTACGGTTGCAACAAGACTTGCGTAGTCTCATATTCCAACACCCTTGAAACAAAGGTCAATATTACATTAGCCTTCCTGATTACCTGCTTCACCTATATGCTACCTTTTTGGTTTTGTACACAACTATCTCCTCGTCCCTTTGTGTCACAGCTTCCTGCACTTTTTCCACATTTAAGTAATATTGTGTTCTTTCATTCTCCCTTCCAAAATGATCAACTTTGCATTTTTCCACACACAACTCTACTTGCCAACTTATTGTGCATTTATTTAATCTGTTAATATCTCTCCGTGAATTGTCTGTGTCCCTTTCACAACCTGCCTCTCCACCTATTTTTGTGATGTCTGCAAATACGGCTACAGTGAATTCACTTCTTTCCTCCAAGTTATTAATATATATTGAAAACAGTTGCAGTCCCAGCACTGATTCCTGTGGAACCCTGCCAATCATAGACTGTCAACCTGAAAAGGAAGCCCTTATCTCAAGAAATCAGTGTTGGAGGTAGTATATTGCCATGGATAGAGAATTAGCTCATGGGTGTCTCCTACCCATGAGCTAATTCTCTATCCATGGCAATATACTACCTCCAACACTGATTTCTTGACTTATGACCTAGCCTGTTGTGATTACCTTGACAAACACATTTTGGAAGCCCAAATACAACACATCTGTCAGTTCCCCTTGAATTAGTCCAACACAATTTCCTCTTGAGGAAGCCTTGCTGACTCTGCTTCATCTGACTATGATTTGCTGATGTTCTGCTATTACTTCTTTAATAATTGATTTTTATGCTTTTCCAGCAATAGATGTTAGACCAAATGGTCATATTTACTGGCTGCTTGCCTCCCTCCCTTTTTGAATAGAATCACGTTAGCAGTTTTCTAATCTTTAGTACATCTCCAGAGTCCAATGACTTTGACCCTGTGCCCCGTGAATTTGTCCTGCACTACTACTTCAGTGATGGTGATGGTCCTTAATTCCTCCCTACTATTCTCTTATTATTGGAACCTTCAAAGTATTTTCCACTAAAAAAATGATGAAAACAATTTAACTCCTCTGCTGTTTGCTTGTTTCCCTGATCCTTGTATGTTACATGCTGACACAGTGGTTAGCAATAGTGCCTCACATCACGAAGGGACCTGGGTTTGATCCCAACATTGGGTGACTGCCTGTGTGGGTTTCTTCTGGGTGCTCTGTTTTCTTCCCAAAGTCCAAGGATGGGCAGGCTAAATTGCCCATAGTGTCCCGGGATGTGCAGGCTCAGTGGGTAATGCAGGGTTATAGGGTATGGGTCTGGCATACTCTTCAGAGGGCTGATGGGGACTTGATAGGCCAAATGGCCGCCTCCAAAGCTATAAGGACTCTGATCATTATCTTAAACCATCTCTCCAGATTCATTTTCAAAAGGGCTTAAGTTCACTTTGATCTCTCTTTTCCCTTGGTTACTTATAAAGAAATTATTTTTGCTAGTTTTTCTATTCCTCGCTAGTTTACCTTCATTGTTTATTGTCTCCCTGTCTTTATGTCCTTTTTCATCCTCCTTTGCTGGATTGAGTTTCTCCCGGTCTTCAGGGATGTCACTGACTTTGGCCTCCTTTTTTTGCTTTTTCTTTAAACTTAATACTCTCCTTAACTTCCTTGATTTGCCATGATTGGTTTACCCTCGCAGAATCTTTCCTCCTGACTGGGACATATTTTTGCTGAGAGACATGAATTACCTCATGAAATGTCTGCCACAGCTTGCTTCATGTCATTCCTGCTTATCCATTCACTCATTTGCTTCAGTGAAATCAACCCTCATTTCATCATATCTTTTATTTAAGTTAAATACAGTTGCTTCCAATGCAAGTTTCTCATTCTCACACTGGATATTAAATACAATCATATTATGATCAGTACCTTCAAGGGGATCTCTTACTCTTAAGTTATTTATTAAACATGCTTCATTCCCCATTATCCGATCAAAGATAGCCAGCTCCCTGGTTGGCTGAATAATTCAGGAAATACTCTGTGCATTCATTGTTGTAGCTACCCTTTCAAGTTGACTAATCCTATCAACAAGATTAAAGTCACCCAAAATTATTTCTTTATTCTTTTCATATGTTCCTAATATTTTTGATTTGCAGCCTTTCCTATAGATTGGTTACTGTTTGGTAGGAAGACTGTACAGATCCCTAATGTTGTCTTTCTATTGTTGGTTTTTTCACATCCACCATGTGGACTCTTCACCATGTGAGCCCAGATCATTCTCTCTTAACTGTCCTCATCTTGTTTCTTATTAACAATGCTGCCCTGCCAACTTTTCCATTTCTCCTGTCTCTCCAAAAGATCAAATATCCCTGAATGTTAAGGTCACAATTTTGATTTCCCTCGAACCATGTTTCTGCAATGGCTATGAGATCATATTCATTTGCCTTTCAGTTGTTGTCAGTTGGTCTACCTTATTGCAATGTTTCATACATTAAGATACAAAGCCTGAAATTTTGCTTTATGATTGAATTTCCCTGCACTTTTATTGATTCTAAGTACATTATGACATTCACACATTCTGTCCCATGTGTTATTTTCTCCTAACAATCAAACCCATCACTAACCTGCAATCTTAGCTTCTCCTTTACTTCTGATTTTATAATTTCCCATGATGCTAAACCCCACCCCTAGCCCCCAACAGTTTAATTTAAAGTCTTACTTGCAGCCCTGCTTTGTGATTGGCCAGGACTCGGGTCCCAGCATGATTTTGATGGAGCCTGTCCCATTGGAACACTCCCTTCTTCCTCAGTACTGCTGTCAATATCCATGAATTCTATTCCATTTCTGCCTTACCAATCTTTGAGCCATGCATTTAACTCTTTAATCTTGTTCAGTTTGTTCCAATTAGTTTATGGTTTAGGTTGTAATCTAGACATTATTACCTTTTTTAGTTTTGATTTTTAAATTTATCCTCTGGCTACTCTCATTCCTTCTTAGTACCTGTATGGATAGTGCGTACCTTGACCATAGCAACTGGATCTTTCCACTTCTACGGTGACCTTGAATATCTTGCAGCCTGCAAGAGGTGATTGTGTGCACTGGTGTGGTGGGTAGTAAGTACCATGCCAATGAATGCGTATAGCCACTTTACAAAGTTTCTGTTACAGAAGAAGGCTGTGAAATAGACTTCTTTCTAATGATCTGGTGGTTGTTTAAGAACCAACACAGGCTCTATATCAGTGCCATTCCTGAAACATGCAGTTCCAGATGTCCAAGAGTCAGGTGGAGACAGTTGGGAAGTTGCAGTCACAAACAGCAATGTGGAGCTAGTGGAACACAGCAGGCCAGGCAGTTTCAGAGGAGCAGGAAAGTTGACATACCATCAACGTCAACTTTTTTTGCTCTTCTGATACTGCCTGGCCTGATGTGTTCCTCCAACATCTCACTGTGTATTGACTCTGACTCCAGCAACTGCAGTTCTTGCTATCTCTGGGAAGCTGAAGTTTTTTGTTCACAGATAGTGAACAGTGATCTTGACAGCCTATGAAAATCAGAACAATCATGTGGAGATGTGGAGAAGGTAAGACTCATATTCGACTAAAATCCATGTCTCCTTCCAGAATATGAATGTGATTGAGCAGAATTTCGAGAAAGGACATTAAAGAGTAAGCCTGATACATCAAAAAAATTGAATCACAAATAAATTGATTGCGCTCCATGGACCATTTTCAAAGCCAAGTTAAAAACAGTTGCCTCACCGAGTTGAATGAACAGGTTATGTGCTATGATTCATGTCACTTTTTTATTTGCAGATGGATGGATAATCCAGCCTTTCCGGAAGGTTTATTGTATGAAGGAGTGTGGGATAAACCTAGGCTTTTCTCAGGTGGGAGTGCCGCACAAAGTTCCACTTTGCAGTCCTTTGACGCGTTTTTGAGGATACATCATGAGGAAGAGAGCGGTAAGCGATGTCCATAACATTAAACACAGTGCTCTTATCGCACGATCCAGTTTTTATTATGGAAAGTCATCTGCAGTATCTGTAAAACTTACAAATGTGCTTTCTTGTAGCTTATATAAAATTGTGTAAAACCTGCTCAAATGTAGCTATTACCTTCTGAGGAGTATAATTAAAATTAATGAATATGTTCCCAATTTTGATATCCAATTTGACGTGTAATTCTTGTTACAGCTGAATTCCTGCACCGGATGAGGGATTACATGCCTCCTTCCCACAAGGCTTTTATCCAATTAATCGCCTCAGGACCGTCTGTGCGAGAGTACATCATGCTCAGCAGAAATCCGCCTCTCCGTGAGCTGTACAATGATTGCATAGCTGCGCTTGTTGATCTGAGGAACTATCACATCACAGTCGTCACTCGGTATATCACGATAACTGCAGTCAAAGCAAAAGAAGAGAAAGCCAAGCTAAATAGCTCAGCAATTTTTTTAAAGAAAGCTCCAGATTCCTTAGCAGAAAGGGGAACGGGTGGATCAGGAATCATGTGTTTGCTTAAAAGTGTCCGAGATTCGACTAAGAAAGTAATGATCGATAACATTTGATGTGATCAACGGAGATTAATTCATTTATTATGTTAAAATATCTAACTAATATATAATTCTTTAGGAAGCTAGGCAGCTTATTTATTGGTTAAATGGGAAGTAACAGTGAAATCTTCAAATATCAGCAGCAATCATTGACATTTTCACTATAGTAGCAACACTGACATTAACTACTTCTAAAATTTCTTGCTGGGCATGTGGGTGTTGCTGGCAAGGCCCGCATCTGTTGCTCTGTCCCTAATCAGCTTGATACAATTACATAACGCATAAAAACAAGCATCGAGCTGAACACTGAATTGGTAACAGAGATTTAATAGCTTTCACTTTGACATAACCAAATGTAGTTAAAATAATTCTGTTTCTTCATGTTGTTTCAGGAAGGACATAAAATCATAAGACCTAGGAGCAGAGGTAGATCATTCAGGCTATTGAGTCCACTCTACCATTACTGATCTGACAATCCTCAACTCCACCTATATCCTGTATTCCATAACCTGGATTCACTTAATGATTAGAAAAATGTCTTCTCAGCCTTGAACATATGTAATGGCCCAACCTCAACATCTTTCTGTTGAGAGATCCTCAGATTCCCCACCCTCAGAAAAAAATTCCTATCTCTGTCTTAAACAGGCAACTTCTTCCTTTGCGGTGATACACTTTGGTCCTAGATTCTCTCAGAAGGGGAAGTAACCTCTCTGCATCAACACAATTATAGTATCATAGGGGTTTCCAGCATGGAAACAGGCCACTTGGCCCAACTTGTCCAGGCCATCCAGTTTAATTAAGCTAGTCCTATTTTCCTGCATTTAGTCCATATCCTTCCTTACCTATCCAATCCATATACCTATCCAAATGTTCCTTTAAATGACAAAATTGTACTCCCCTCCATCACTTCTTCTAGCAGACTGGTCCACTCACCACCGTCTGTTTGAAAAATTGTCTCTCTATACCCTTTTCTATTTCTCCCTTCTCGCCTTAAACCTTAGCCTTTTTCATTTGCTGCCCTAAGCATGGGGAAAAGCTGTTGGCCATCTACGTTTATCTATGTCTTTCGTGATTTTATAGACCTCCTATTAGGGCATCCTCAATCTCCAACATTCCAGGGAAAATAGCCTCAGCCTGTTCAGCCTCTCCTTATAACTTAAACCTTCCAGTACAGATAGCATCCTCGGACTAAGGGAGAAAACACAGATTTAAGAGAGGTACAAGCAGGTAGTGAATTAATGTTTAACGTTGTAATGATGTTGATCTGGAACTCCTTGTCTCTGCAGATGGTCGATGTGCAGACAATCAATTTATTCTGAAAGGAAATTGAATGAAATTGAGAAAAATAGGGTTACATACGTGAATAGCCCAGACAGAACAAAAAGGGAAAGAATGGTCCTGGCAGAAGACTAGAAAGGGAAAGGGAAGTGAAACAGTTTGAATTACAATTAATAGTAGGAGATAAAGAAAAGGAAATGATGGCTCTAGCAGAAGGGAGCAAGAGAGTTTTTGAACTTCAGAAGTTGGAAATAAAAGTCGACTTCAAATGGTGAAAATAGAGGTGAAAAGTAGTAGTGATGAGGACATGATGGAGAGCAATCCCATTAGAGCCAATGGCCTGGTGGGGATCTTTTTAAATATGTCCAAGCCAAAGTTTGACAACAATTATGTTGGAGCTTTTCTCATTTCATTTGACAAAGTGGCTAAATATGTGAAATAGGTATTGATGATCCAAACAAAGTTGGTAGGTAGAGCTAGTGAGGTATTTGCATCACTATCAGAGGAGGTATATGGGGAGTATGATGAGGTGAAAAATGCCATCTTAAGTGCATTAAAGTTAGCACCAGAAGCTGACCAACAACACTTTAGGAATCCAAGGAGGGAACCTGGTCAAATATACAGTACGTTTAAAAGAATTAAACAACGTAATTTTGATAGATGGATAAGGGCATTGAGAATAGATCAAACATATGACAATCTTGGAGAGACAATTGTTTTGGAGGAATTCAAATATTCACTTGCTAAACTAGTGAGAACTCTGGCAGAAGATGGGAAAATTTAATACTGCAAGATTTGCAATGGAAGTGGCAGATGATTGAATTGTTTCATAACTCAAATGTTGGCTTCCAACATCAATTTCAATCTAGTAAGGGATATAAACTGAGGAAAAGATAAACCCTCAGGTGGTAACAGAAACGGAAATCTCATTGAAGGTAGTAAAGATGGCTTACCAAAAGGTAAAAAGGAAACCTGAGGGAAAGTTCAGGTGTTTTCACTGCAATAAAGTAGGTCGCATGAAGTTGGAATGTTGCTGATTTCGACAAAGTACTGGGAAGATGGATGTGGAAAAACAGGATAAGCCAGTCAGTTTCATTGAAATGGTAAAGAAAAGCACAGTGGAAGCGAATAAGCTGCAAAAGAATATACAGCCTGATCACGTCAGTTGAGAAGAAAGTTCCAGATCTCTCTAAAGAATTTACTCACATGGGTAAGGTTTCCTCATGTATGCCAGAAGGAGCAGGTGAAGAAATTTAAGAATTTAAGAGCTTCAATAACAAGTCAATCTTTGGTGAAAGGTGAGCAGATACGTGACTTAGAAGGAATATTGCCACAAAAAATGGTAATATGCAGAATTCATAGTATGAAGAGTACTGTTCCATCATATCAAGTGAGGTTGGAAGGTCTGAAAGAAAGTGGTGAAGTGCAGGTGGAATAATAGAGAAATTCTTGGTTCCAGAAGTACAGGTTATCCTTGGTAATGACACAGCTGGATCACGGATATGAGTGATGCCTATTGTGGTTGAAAAGCCAGTAGAACATCAGACAACTGAGGTGTCAGAAGTATATTGTGGGATTTTTCTTGACTGTGTGGTAACAAGGTTACAAAACCACGGATTGAAGCAGGAGAAGAAATCAAAGAGTAAAGATAAGGAAGTTGAAGTCCAATTTGTTAGAAATGAGGTTTGATCAAATGGTTGAGAAAAAACAAGAACAGGTGGAGGATAAAGTGGATATTTTTAGTTCAGAGAAGTTGGCTGAATTACAATACAAACAGGAAAACGGAAGTAATTATATCAAAAAACACACACAGAATCTGAGTCTATCTCAGAATGTTATTATCTTAAAAAGAGAAAATGGAGACCATTACACATTCAGACAGATGAAAACTGGGCAGTTGTTCATCACGCTTATTACAGGCGGTTTGCAGAAAGGAGGTTTTGCAGGTAGTACACAAATTACCAGTAGGAAACCATTTGGGAGTAAGGAAAACCCAAAATACAAAAATATTTTTATTAGTCTGGACTGCAAAAGAATGTGGTTGAATTTCAAGCTCTACCATCCCGACTTGGAAATGTATCATCATTCGTTCACTGTCACTGGGTCAAAATCCTGCTACCCCCTCCCTCAGGACATTGTGCATTAACCCACAGCACATGGACTGCAATCGTTCATGAAGGCAGCTCACCATCACCTTCTGAAAGTCAATTAGGGATGGGCAATAAATGCTGGCCAGCCAGCAGCACCCACATCCCATTAGTGAAGAAAAACAAATTCAACTAAGGCCATTACTACTATCTCTTATGATTGCTCTCAAATTGTTCATGTGATGTGCTAGCAGCACGCAATGATTATGATCCAATGCACATCAATAAAAATGCCCATTTCAGGCATGATCTCAGGTGTTTTTCCAAATCTGGGCAGTTTGGACTGAAGCTTGATCTGCATGTGGCTTCCTTTCAAGTGTTTAACTTGCAAGATCAACTGTGATGCAACTGGCTGATTTTTTTTTTGTCCGATCATCCAGAGATAGTAGGAACTGCCAATGCCAAAGAATCTGAGATAACAAGTTGTAGGGCTGGATGAAAGCAGCAGGCCAAGCAACATCAGAGAAGCAGGAAAGGTGATGTTTTGGGTCTGGACACTTCTTCAGAAATGAAGAAGCGTCAGCTTTCCTGCTCCTCTGATGCTGCTTGACCTGCTGTGTTCATCCAGCTTGACACCTTAGTTATCTAGCATTTTAGGGTGAGATTGGTGACTTACTCCCTGACGAGGCAAAGGAGATTTAATATATTAACCTGGGACTCATAAGTGACATTTGTTTTCTTTGCTATGTCTGAAAAAAGATTGGAATGTGGATAAGAGGATGCTCACAGCATAATGACAATCAAGCATAATGACAATCAATCCTTCTGCACGGTTTTGTGTTTTGCTTGAGTCGAATAACTGAGGCAGATCTCTCCTTCCGTAACTCTAATAAAATTATCGTAAAAGCTATACTCAGTCTCCAGCAGTTGCTTGTTTACAAATCAAGACAACAGAGGCAAGAACGAAAAGCTGCCATTTTGTTGCATTGCAGAGGAATTTTGCACTGTCAGAGATGATGTCTTTTGGAGGGCAACTTAATCTGAGGCTCGGTCAGGAGAATGCAAAAGATCCTGCAGTTTTGATATGAAGAAAAGCAGAGGGCTTGTCCCACTTGTCATGACCAATACTTAACTGCCAACCAACATTTCAAATACAGTATTTATTCATCATCTCATTGCTGCTTAGTGTTGGAATTGTACAGGGGTTAGAGCAGTGATTTGTAGCAGATTTGGATGACAAGTCTGGTGAGGCTGGTCTTGACACTGGGAGCATTTTGTTCCATCTTTTGTACTTTTCACAAGCGTTGCCATAAATTTCTCAAAATGCAGTAATGAGTTGCCAATGAATAGGAATTAGTGCTCATCAAACACATTGTTAAGACCCAGCACGCTTCATTAATATTCATATTTCTTTCTCACTAAACTTGCCATACATGCAAAATGTCATGAAACTCAACATGGAAACCAGAGTGGATACAGAGTGTCAAGTTCAGCTCACCACTTGTTCTAAGGGACTGCCATGCTGGACGTCAGGTACCAATATCTCAGGCATTGGTCACATGCATCCATGACCACAGATATTGGCATTTAATATGTGCCACCCTTGAAGAAACTTTACAGTATACATTTCCTCTCCCCTTAGAGGTCACTTCAGCATTTGAATGCTGCAGTGCCAGCTTTTATGTAACACTGCAGCAAGGTCAGTATGTGCTTGGTGGGGGGTGGAGACACCCGGCTCACAGACATCATTCTGAGGCATCCCCAGGCTCTTTGCTCCCTGCCATAGCACACACTCATTTTCAGCCTTGCTGGATGCTCACTTCATCCCTGCCTTACACAGCCAATGCTTTGCTGTTTTATGCTTTTTTGCCCTCAGCCAGCAATACCAGATTTATATTACTTCTGCCTTGCCTTGCCATTCAGCACAAACGAAAGGATGGAAGGTGTCATGGCTCTCAGCTGGTCTCTGTCAAGGGGACAGCTTTCAATCAGAGTATTTTGTCCTCCACTTTTAATTTTGGGAGAAGAGGAAATTCTGTGATGGCACCACACCATGCAGCAGGACCTCCAGGTTCCAGCCTGTAATGGGGGGAGGGTGTTGATTTCCTCCTGTCTCCCCTGTCTGGCGCAAATGTCAGGAATTGTGCAGAGCACCTCCAGACTGACAGTGCTTTTCCAGATGCACAAAAGGCATTTAAAGATGGCACAGGCACAAGAGCTATTAGTAAATATCTGCAGACTGGCGACATGTGGTAACATGGGGCCAGAATTGAGGGAAAGTCAGGAAGCTAATGAGACAAGTTTGGTAAGACATGGAAGAAAACTCACTTCTCTCCAAAACCCGATGCAACTTGAACTTGCTCAAAGAACATTCAGCCCACAACATTTCACAGGACAGAAAGATGTGGCCCATCGCGTCCATGCCGGTCATCAAGCACCGAACTACTCAAGTCCCAGTTTTCAGCACGAGGCTGGTAACGTTGAAGGAAATGGTGTTTTAAGTGTTTTTTCAAATACTCGCTAAATATTGTGATAGTTCCCCCATCTTTTAGGCACTGAGTGGTTGTGGGACCTTGGGGTAAGCAAGTTGACTGTGGGTTTAATTTTCTAAAAGGTGAGGGCACTTCAATAGTGTTTTGTTGGCTACACAGTGGCACAGTGGTGGTGAAACGTAAATGCAAGTCGTTCAACTCTTTAACTGCATTGGTTTCAGGAAATCCGTCCGGAAAGCATGCGTTGACAGATTTTCAGCGGAGGAAAAAGGAAGGAGAATTTAGGGAGGGGGTGGACAGTACATCTCGTACGAAAGTGGAATAGACGTTTTCCAATTAACCTGTTCAGCGGTTTGTTTTGTGTGGGGCAGGTGGGGTATGCAATTGCAGTTGAAGGTTATTTTTTTCTCTGGGGTCGGATGAAATACACACCCTCGCCCCAGGGCAAGGCGGCAGCTACTTCGGGAGATGATAAACTCCGAACACTTTTTGAAAAAAAAACACATTTACTTACCTAGCATCGCCCTATTCCCTGGCGTGGCGCCCCCAGCAATGCTGCTGGAATGACGGAGCTCGTCGGCACCACTCACGCGCGCGCCGCCTCGAGCCGAAACCGTTAACGGTCAGGGCAGCGCGCGTGCAGCGCAGCCCGCTCCCCGACCATTGCCCCTGACAGCGAAGCGACACGTGCCATCCAAGGCTTGCAGCTGGATATGAAGGTACCGTTTCCCTATGGCTGTCGGGGTGGAAGTAGTAGGGGGGGGGGGGTGGTGGCAAGAATCAGAATAATTGTAGTACTCTTGTGGTGCAGCGATGGTGTATGTGTCTTTCAGCCAGGATAGTCGGCTTCACATCCCACCTGCACCATGGAGGTGGCATTCACACATCTGAAAAGGTTAATTTCGCGGACTCCTTGTGGTGCTGTAGTGGCCTATCTATCCCTGAACCCAGCTGGAGCCTGGATTCAAGTCCGACGTGCTGCAGACGTGTCTCTGAACAGGTTGATTATAAAATTAAAACACAACTACAGATGCTTAAGATCTGAAAAATAAGGCCCCCTGAAATTGCCAGTGAAACTCAACAGGGCTACACCTGTAATCTTGCCCACAGACATTAATTTCAGTGTCACTCCTGGTGTTTGGCCAAGCATTTGAGAAAACTGGTTTCCACAGCCACGTCATATTCCTCAGTGACTGCCTCCCACAACGTGGGTTCCAACTGAAGTTTCATCCCTCACGTTTTGAATTCTCCCAGAATCACAGATATCTCCTGTGATGTTCAACGTTCCAAGGACAGCTGCTCTCGCTACATCCTGAGATCCACACTATGTGCCATGCACAGTCTCAACCTTTCCCTCCAAAAGTACCACAACACACTGGCTCAGGGCTGCACCACGCTGCAGTCCCACTTCATTCTCCGGCTTATTTGTCGTGCTAACAAGAAACTTTTCTTTTAAGGTCTCAAGGCCCACAAGACAGAGATACCCATGGCGCTCTGGAACCTCACTCTCCTCCCCTTCCCTCTGACTTCATCCCCTCCCTCCTACACCGCCCCCCCCCCACCCCACCCCCCACCTCCTGTCGGGTTTTCACCATCTCTCCTAACCTTCTGCTGTCTGATGCTGAATGTTCTGTGCTCAGCAAAGGCCTCAGCTTTATTCCTCTGCATCCCTACCTTAACGAATTCAGGTCATGACATGACACCGAACTCTTCTTACGCCTTCTTCACCTCCATGCCCATTTCTTTGGGCGAGAGTCCTCTCCCCGTTCCGCAGACCATTTCGTCCATTTCCAACACTCTCCCTCCACCTGGATCCCTCCCTCCGACCTTTTAGCTGCACTCGATCTTTTCATTGAGAACTGTTGACATGATATTAAACGCCTCAATTTCTCTGCCCCTCTCACCAAATCCAACCTATCTCCCTCCAAACTGACTGCACTCCGTGCACGCAGATCTAACTGATTTCGTTATTAAGCTTGCGCATAAGTGTGGTGCTGTTGTAGTCTGGTGTACTGGCCTCTACCTTGCAGAGGCTGAGCGCCAACTCTCAGATACCTCCTTCTACCTTCCCCTGGACCATGACCGCACCATGACACAGGCCATTATACCTATTACAGTAACTGATCTAATTTCATGTGGTGATCTCCCCCACTCTGCTTCCAAAACGATAGACCCAAGCACCGCACATCTCGCTTCTACCTCCTCCCAAAAATCCCCAAACAGGACTGTCCGGACAGACCCATTGTTTTAGCCTGCTTCTGCCCCACAGAACTCATCTCTTCCTCCGTTGACTCAGCCTTCTCTCCCCTGGTCCAATCCCTGGCCACATACATCCATGATTCCTTTGATGCCTTACACCAGTTCCAAACTTGTAGTTTTCAGCTTCCAGCTGCGTCCTCTTCACCATGGACATGTAATCCCTTTACACGTCCATTCCCCACCAGGACGTTCTTAGGGCTCTCTGCTTCTTCTTGGAGCAAAGACCTGAACCCACCCACCACTATCCTCCTCTGCTTGGCCGAGTTTGTCCTCACCCTCAACAACTCCTCTTTTAACTCCTCTCATTTTCTTCAGGTAAGGGGGATTGCCATGGGTACCTGCATGGTCCCTCATTATGCCCGTCTCTTCATGAGATATATGGAACATTCCTTGTTCTGGTCCTACTCTGGCACCCATCCACCACTCTTTCTCCAATACATCAGTGATATCATCGGTGCTGTTTCCCTCTCTCATCCAGAATTGGTAAACTTCATCAATTTCAGGTCCAATTTCCACTCTACCCTCACTTTCACCGCACTCCTTCCTTCCCTTCTTCGATATCTGTTTCCATTTCAGGGGATAGACTGGCCAATAATATCCATTACAAACCCACTGACTCCCACAGCTACTTGACTATACATCCTCACACCCTACTTCCTGTAAAGACTCCATCCAAATCTCTCAGTTCCTCTGTCTCCATCATATATGTTCAGATGAGGCCAACTTCAACAACTCCGAAATGTCCACTTTTTCCCTGCACCATGGTCGAAAGGGCCCTCAACCAGATCTGACCTATCTCCTGAACTTCCGCCCTCATCCCTTCTCTTCTGCTTGTCCTTACCTATAATCCCACCAGCATCCAAATTCAAAACATCATCAGGCGCCATTTCCGCCACCTCCAGCAAGATGCTACCACGAGACACATATTCCCCTCCCTTTCCTTGTCTACCTTCCACAGGGACCCATTCCTTCAGGTGCACCGTAGTCCACACTTTCTTCACCCCCAACACCTCCCCACAGCCCTACAGCACCTTCCCCTGTAACCGATGAAGGTGCAACACATGCCCATTTATCTCCTCCCTCCCCAGTATCCAAGGGCCCAAACATACCTTCCAGATGAAGCAACACTTCACCTGCACTTCCCAGAATCTAGTCAACTGCATTCGTTGCTCACAATGTGGTCTCCTCTACATTTGGGAAATGAAGCGTAGACTAGGTGACCACTTCGCAGAACATCTACCTTCTGCTCACAAAAAAGAACCTGAACTGCCCGTTGCCTGCCACTTTAATGCACTACTCTGTTCCCAGACCAACATGTCTATCTCTAGCTTGCTGCAGTGTTCTATTGAAGCTTAATGCAAGCTAGAAGAACAACACGTCATTTTCTGTTTGGGGACCCTACAGCCCTCCGAATTCGGTATTGAGTTCAATAATTTTAGGGCCTAAACTCTCCCATGTCACAGCCCTCTACCCCACACACCAGGCCTTGTTATCACATAGCCTGCCATTTCACACTACCTGTTATTAGTCACTTATAGTCCCCATTAACAATTATTCACTCTCCCAACCTGATTGCTCTCTACTGTTTGTCTGTTCAACTGCTCTTCTCTCTGTTTAGGCTCTATCCTATCGCTCAGTCCCTACCCTATTCCCCCTCTCCTTTTTTCTGTATATATACTGCCGTTTTCCCAGCCACCATCAGTTCTGAGAAAGAGTCACTAAATCCGAAATGCTAACTCTGTTTTTTCCTTCACAGATGCTGCCAGACCTGCTGAGCTTTTCCAGCAGCTCTGTTTTTGTTCATGAGAAAACAGAGTATGATTTTAATCTAGATCTAGACTTGAAAGGTTTATTCTGCTTTATTTCTTTCTACAGGTGCTTCCAGGCATCCTGAGTTTCTCTAGCAATTTCTGTATTTGTCTGAAAACATTGGTTTGTCTTTGAAAACATTGGAGGCCCAGAAGATAAACTGATGGGTGGAGGGAGAATCCCATCTTTCTGAACATTTCAGAAAGATTTTCAGAAAGATTCATTTCAGGATTGGCCATCAAATTCTGAGATGCCACTCTCCCCTGGACATCGCCAGAAGACCTGGATGACTGACCAAGAAAATGTCCAGCTTGTTCAGTGGAGAGTTTTGTTCAAAAGAACATCTGTGCCAGCTTTGTTTAAATAGTTAAGAACCTTCATTGGTGATGGGCTTTTCATCTTTGAGCAAAGTTAACTCTCAGCATTAAGTTTGAAGGAAAACACATTTTTGTGCTATTCCTGGTTCTTTGTCTGCCAAAGCACACTTCTTAAAGAGAGATATTAAAGAGAAAAATAAAACAAATGTTGTCAAATTGCTGGATAATTTTGCACCTTCCATCCCTGTGTCACTGATGAGACTTTATTTTTTAAGTTTTTGATTGACATTTTAGCATTAATTTACTGAATGATAATAATAACTGAAAATGATATGCAAGCATGCACAGTGACAAAGCCGGTTGAGTTCTAAAGGAAATAGATGCAAGACTGGGTCTGTGGAAAGAGGTGAAGGAGCCAAGAGGAAAATAAACGTCCTGAGAGGACACCTATTTGAGAGGGGAATGACCACGGAGAACTCCTGCAATGCCTGCCAATGTTTACTGGTCTTCCTGGTGCCTACCCAAAGTTTTTCTGACTGTTGAGCCCTTATTTGTGGTGTGACCAACACCCTTAATGTGCATTCCACATGTCCTCAGTATCACGGATGCTCCATAGTGACCCCATCCCCAGCTCCAGCAGTCCATGCTGTCAGTCAGGAGCTGTAGCTGAAAACACTTCTTGCATAAGTAGTCTCCAAATCACTGGAACTGTCCCTGATTTCCCACATATTGCAAAAGGAGCATTTCACGGGGCTGAGTTCTCCTGCTATTGTGAATCTTATCAACAACATCCAATAAACAAGGAACCAACTACTCAACATTATCAACCTTACTGCTCAGATTTTTTTTCCGTCTCTCTCTGTCCTAACAAACGACATACAACAAAAATAAGGATTCCACATTCTGTCTTCCTCCTACTCAGTTTTTAAAGTTCGTTCCCAAGCAGCCAATCCTCTTGCCCTATGTCACTTTTTAAATCTTGACCTCAGGAACTCTGCCTCTGAATTCAGTTGAGGTTTGTGCTCCTGCTGTAATTTTTAATGTGGACTGAAGTATTAAACACAAGTTTAAACTGTAAGCAGAATTCCTGCAGACATGACCAGTTTCATGGCCTCTCTAGTTCTATCACCAAAAGAACTACTCCTTCTGAGAAGTTCTTCCCTCAAGGGATGATTTGGGTATATCATGCAAGTCATCACACTGTAATATCAGTAATAACATTAGGCACATCAATGCAAAGGATAAGGCTGAAGCATGTGCAACCATCTTCAGCTGAGTGAATGATCTACCTTGGCCTCATCCTGAAGTCCCCAGCAGATACCAGTCTTTTGCCAATTTGGTTCAGTCTCCATGGTATCAATAAAGGTGCTGGATACTGTAAAACTCATAAGTTGTGGCAATACTACAACAACAGTGCAGAAGGCACAAAAATAAAGTTGCTGGAAAAGCTCCGCAGGTCTGTCAGCATCTATGAAGGAGAAAACAGAATTAACGTTTCGGGTCCGGCGACCCTTCTTTGGAATAGTGCAGAAGACTTGTGCTCTGGAACTCAAGGCGCCCCTTGTCAACTTACAACACTTGGATCTGTCTGACATTGTGGAAAATTGCCCACTTATGTACTAAATATAAAAGGCAGCACAGAGCCACCAGAGTTATTTATCACTCCATTGTTCGACTCTTGATTATCAGTGAAGTGATGGAAGATGCCATCAATTGCTGTCAAGCAGCACTTGCAAAGCATTAACCTGCTCACTGATGCTCGGTTTGGGTTCCACCAGGGTCAACTAAACTTATTTGCTTCATCACTAACCTTTCCTCCATCTACTACTACCTGCTACTTGGTGATAACTGCACAACATCCAGCAATATTTACAATTTATCAGGTACTGAAGCAGGCCCATGTCAAAATGCAGCCAGATGTGGACAATATCTAGGTTTGCTGGTGTCTTCCAGATCATGCTGTTCTGAGAAACTATCACGTATGCAACTTTGCATCTAGGTCACTCCTGGCAATCTGTGATTATTCCAATTTATATGCCGATTAAAGTGACCCATCATTATTGCTGTCTGTTTATCACAAGTATTTGTCTCTATGCAAAACCTCTCCCATGTCCACAAAAAGTCTACCATTGAGTTCAGGAATAATAAAAGAATGTTAGGAAGCTACAACGAGATGTCACACTTAAAGAAGATGAGGAGAAAAACATAGCAAATTGCGGCACATAAAATTCCACTCTGTGTATGAAGAGGGTCATTTGTTTGCAATAGATTGCGTAAGGTGGTTTCTTAAAGTAAGGTGAACACTTTGGAGTTTGGAGAGTCTACGTGTCTTTATTTGTCCTTGTTTCCATGGAATGTGTACTTATGTTAAGGCACATTTGAATAATTTCTTACTCATGCGCTGTTTTTGGTAAGTAGTTTCTAACAAACCCATCATAATTGCTAGATGTAGGTTGTTCAAATAAATCTGTGTACAGAAACCCCCTCCTTCCCATGTCCGTTAAATTGCAATAATTGTAATGCAGATTTATTTTTGGAAAGGCAACTATCCAACTGACTTTCAGATCCCAATGTTTTAAGACAGGTTTCAGACGAAGAGATAACTTTATAGTTCATTAAATGGCTACTGAGTTTTGTTTTGTAAGCAATCACATTGTCAAATAAGATATTATCTTTATGGACAATTCTTAAATTCGTGAGAGCACGTAAGGCAGTTGAAATTAGATTAATTTGTTTGTAGTACGTGCAGGCTTGCTGCATTGCAATCTTCTGGAACACAGTACTCCAGAGACGAGGTCTGTCTTTCAGCCCTTTTGAATGAACATAATATTTAGGTACAGAACACATTTGAAGGATCCTCTGACTGAAACATATATTTTTAGAAAAACCAGACTATTCCTCAAAAGCAAAATTCTGCACATAGAGTCATAGACCTGTACAGCATGGAAACATACCCTTCGGTCTAAGTCATCCATGCCCACCAGATATCTTGAATTCACGTAGTCCTATTTGCCAGCATTTGGCCCATAACCCATCAAACCCTTCCTATTCATATACCCATGCAGATGCCTTTTAAATATTGAAATTGCACCAGCCTCTACCACTTCCTCTGGCAGCTCATTTGATATGTGCACTACACTCTGTGTGAAAATGATGATGGAAATCTGAAATAAAAAACAGAAAATGCTGGAGCAAGTCTGCAGGTCTGGCAGCCTTGGTGAAAAGAGGAATAGAGTTAATGCTTGTGTCTTCTTCAGAACTGACAGGGAGTGGAAAATGCTGTTCTTTATGGAATTGACAAAGAGGGACAAGGGTGCCAAGAACAGAAGGCAAAGGGAGTGCCAGTGGTGATGAAGAAGAGATGGAGATGTAAAATAGATTTAAGCGTTAGGTGTCAAAAGGAGAAAATGGGGAAAGTGGGTGAGAAAAGACTGGGGGAGATGAGGAAATGAAAGGAGAGCTGCAGGAGTGGACTGGGATGTTGCAGAGGAAACATTCCCTGCAGCATGCTGACAGTGGGGGGAGGTTGAAGGTGTGTTTCGTGGTGGTATCCTGTGAAAATGGCAGAGAATGAACCTTTGAATGTAAAAACTGATGGGGTGGTAATTGAAAACAAAGGAAACCCTGTCGTTCTTGGAGGGAGGGGATGGGATAGAGACAGAAGTGCAGAAAATGGGTCAGACACAGTTGAGGCCCTTGTCAACATGATGGAAGGGTGGGTGGGGGGGGGGGGTGGAATCATCAATTGAAGCAAATGGAGAACATGTCACCTCCCTCCTCACTGTTCAAGGCCCAAAACAAACAATCCAGGTGAAGCAGTGTATTAATTGTACGTCTTTTGATCTCATCCATTATATTTGCTGCTCACAATACAGTCTCTTTTAAATTGGTGGGATGAAACACACACTGGGGTTGACCACTCTGAAGAACACATGTGCTTGTCTGTAAGAATGATCTCTAGTTTGCGGTTGCTTGCCATATCAATGATCCATTGTGTACTTAGGCTACCTTTTCCATCCTGGATCTACTACAGTCTTCCAACAAAACCCAATGCAAGCTGGAGGAATAACATTCATTTTCTGCTCAGACTCAATACTGAGTTCAGCAATTTCAAAGCAAACTCTGTCCTTTATTTTGATCAGTACCACCGCCACCTTTACATTTCTTGCTAGCTTTGATCTCAGCAAAGCAGAATTACTTTCTTTTCACATCTATAGTTTACACCTATTTTGCATCCCTATCCCTCCTTTACCACCATTAGCACTCCCTCTGTTTTCATCTGTTTTCCACTTGGGTTCTCCTCCGCCCTCTGTTTACAGCATGAAAACTACAACTACGAGTACTTTCAGTTGTGAAGAAGAGTTATATTATCCTGAAAATACAACACAATTACTGCCAGGCCTACTGAGTTTCTCCAGCACTTTCGTTTTTTTAAATTTTAGGACTGTTCTTTGTTGCTTTGCCTGATGACAGTAGAAAGAATCCCTGTAAAGAAATGGATAGGAGAAACACTGAGAATCATGTCAGCACCACTGTTACTATGGAGAATGACTGCAGAAGGTTGAAGCAACAAGTTCACTGGGGACGACATGGTAGCTCAGTCGTTAACACTGCTGACTCACAGCGCCAGGGACCCGAGTTCAATTCCACCCCCAAGTGACTATCTGTGTGGAGTTCCCCATGTCTGTGTGGGATTTCTCCAGGTGCTCCAGTTTCCTCCCACAGTCTAAAAATATGCAGGTTCGGTGGATTGGCCATGCTAGATTGTCCATAGTGTTCAGGGATGTGTAGGTTAGGTGGGTTTTAGGGGAGTGTGTCTGGGTGGGATGCTCTGAGGGTTAGTGTGGACTTGATGGCCTAAAGGACCTGCTTCCACACTGTAGGGATTCTATGAAAAGCGTTCACTGTTTGGACTACTTAGACAAAGCTTTGGTGTAGTTTATCACTTTGTACTCCATGATTCACAAACTTTCAAACTGAAGGGATTTTGGTGTAACACTAGTAGAAGAGAGTGATGCAGTGGTGGTTTCCCTAGCTTGAGGTCTGGTAGTATGAGTTCAAGTCTTGCCTAACATGGCATTGTGTTGCAATATACCTTCCGTGTTGATGTGGAAAAAATTGTTTGACCCATGGCAGTTGATGCTCATACACTTGATGAAAAGGTAGTGGAACTTGAATATTTGGTCGGTGTTAGGTTTCCACTTTTGTGAGTAATTTCCATGTATGAGTGCCTTGCCTTTTCATTGATGTCAAAACCTTCATTAAAATGCTATGAAGTTAGCTCTGACCAAACATTAACCTTTGAGCTTAGAGTTCTGGCCTGTTTTCACAACAATGCATGTTCGGTGGCTAATGGAGCCAGTTCAGTTCTGATTTTGAAGTCTCACACTTGCCCAAGATAATTTATTTTTGGTGAGTTTGAATGCCAACCACTTCATAAATTTATTTCAGTTCAAAATTAGTGAAACTGTAAAGTTTACACATATTCCTTGGATATACAGTGCCCAAATGAAGTGAAGTGCCAGAACATGTGACAAAGAACAGATATATTTCTGAAAATAATTTTTGAATGAAGTGCCAGAAGGAAAATATTAAAATGCAAACTTTCCAAAACAGCACAAAAATAGAAGTTCATTTTGGCATAATGTTCCAGACTAGAGACAAGATAAACCAAGAAAAATAACTTGTCAACACCTATACCCTCAATCAACTGTGATGTGTGAAAAAGAAATTCAAGCACAAATGTGGGAAGAAAAATGATGACAAAAACTAACAAGTGCTATATTTTCTGAAAGATGCAGTTCAGAGTTACAATTCAAATCAAACTCATTTCAATAAATTTAATGGACAGAGAGAAACTGCTCCCTCTCATAACAGGATTGCCAAGGAGAGGTCACAGGTAAAAGGCAAGATGCAAAAGAAGTGAATGTGATTCAGGAAAATCTTTTTCACAGCAATTAGTTAAGGTCTGAAATGCACTGCTTGGTAGGGTGGTGGAGGCAGGTTCAGGCGAGGCTTACAAGAGGGTATTGGGTGACTATTTAAATGGAAGTAAAATATGGGTTCTGGGAAAGAGATGGGAGGAAGGCACAAAGCCATAATTTCATTCAGTTTCAGTGTGGACGTGATGGGCTGAACAGTCTGCTTCTGCACTGCAGTTATTCTGTGATTCTTTGCGACAGAGGCAGATGAGTCCTCACAGCCTTTATCTGAGGGACTTCCAGGAAGTGGCAGCAGAGATAGTGGATCCATTGATTGTATTATTCCAAAATTTTCTGGATGCAAGAAAGGTTCCGGTAGATTGGAAAAATGCTAAATTGGTAAAAGGGAATGTGAATGACAGTAACACGGCAGTGGAGTATATCTTCTGACCCCAGGGCTCGTCCACTCTGTCTGTTTCTCTTTTTGTTTCTTTTTTTAAAAATCTTTTAATTTACTTACCTCTTATTGAAGAGCTTAGTCATGGCAACAGCATTGGCAGTGAATGGGCCCTGCACAGGCTTGTGGCGACAGCATCAGAGGCGAGTTTGGGTTCCCGGCACCTTCTCCAAAAATGGGGTGGTCCACGTGTGATTCATGGTCGCTGGGTGGATGCAAGTTTGGGTTCCCAGCAGCGCCTGCACGGAGCAGAGATTCATAGAGGCATTTGCAGATGTGAGTTTGAACTCAGTATGAAACCCGTAGCATTGGCAGTGGCAAGATGGGCCTGAAGTGGACTCATGGCAGTGGAGTTGAGTTTGGGCTGGTGTGGTATCCAGTGGCATCGGTGGCATTTGCTTTGGCAAAGTCCAGTGAGGAGTCATAGTGGTGAGAGTATCAATGGACGTGAGATGGTGCCGAAGAGTGGTGACTTTTGTTCTAATGGTGACAGCGCAGCAAAGGAGACTCATACCTGGTAACCAGGCCAATGGTGGAGCACTTAACAAGGTGGAATGTAAAGTTGAACACTTATTCTTCATTTCTTTATTTTTCTGCCTTTATAATCTGCGTTTTGGTTTATTTTTCAGAGTTTTAAGATGACACCAGTGAATGGCGACACTATACAATATTTTTCACCGTATTTGGCAACAAAATGCATATAACAATAAATAAATCAAATCAAATTGTCAGAATCTATTTTTAAGCAGGTAATTACAGGACATTTGGAATGTCAAAATGCAATCCATTAACTTCAGCACGTTTTTATGAGGGTAAATCATGTTTGACAAATGTACTAAAATTCTTTAATGACGTTAGGAACAATATGGATCATGGGGATCTTGTAGTATACCTGGGCTTCCAAAAGGCATTTTGATAAGGTGCTGCACAAAATAGTAGTACACGAGGAAAGATCACAAAGAATTAGGAATAATTCATTCGCTTAGATAGAGGACTGGCTAACAACAGAAACCAGACAGTCAAGATAAATGAGTCTTCTGGTGGCAAGATGTAACTAGCGGATTGCCACAGGGTTTGGTGCTCAAGCCCAAATGATTTACAATCAATATTAATGACTTGAATGCAGGGGTTAGAAAATACTATTTTTAACTTGCAGATAACACTGAAATAGGTGAAAATGTAAATAGCAATGAAGAAATAAGAAATTTACAAATGGATATGGATAGACTAAGTGAATGGAGCAAAATTTGGCAAATGAAGATTAACATGGATAAATGCAATATTATCCATTTTGTTTGGAGGAACAGAAAGACAACTTCTTTTTATCTAAAAGGAGAGAAATCTTAGAGTGCTTTAGTGCAAAGAGATCTGGGTATCCTTCTGCGTGAATTGCAGAATACTAGTATGCAGGTATAGTAGTAATAAGGACAGAAATAGAATTTTGAAATTTATTGCGAAAGGAATCGAGTACAAAAATAGGGACATGTTGCTGCAACTGCTCTTGGAGTAAGCATATAATTTTGGTCCCTCTGAGGGATCTAGCTGCATTGGGGACAGTTCAGAATAGGTTCGCTAGATTGATTCTAGAGATGAGGGGCATGTCTCGAGAAGAGGGATTGAGCAGTTTAGGCCTATCATTTCTGGATTTTAGTAGAATGAAAGGAAATCTAATTGAGGGATATGTGATTCTAAAGGGGATTAACAAAGTAGACATAGAAAGGATGTGGGGCCATCTTGAACAAGAAGTCATCATTTCAGGATAAGGTGTAGCAAATTTAAAACAGAAATGAGGAGAAATGCCTTCTTTGAAAGGGTCATGAATATGTGGAATTCACTACCCCAGAGTGCTGTGGATGCCAGGACAGTGAATATATTTAAGGAGGCAACAGAAAGATTTTTAAATTCAAAATGTATTGAAGGGTTATGGAGAGTGGGCAGGAAGGTGGAGTTGAGGCCAAGATGAGATCAACCACATCATATCCATTGGCAGAACAGCCTCAAAGCATTGAATTGCTAACTCATGTTCCAAGTTCTTATGTTCTTATATTCCTTGAGCTTGCCTTAAACATCACCAAACACTACAATAGGCCAAGCACAGAAATGTCAGTGCGAGGCCTATGTGACAATTTGAAATGGCAAGCAAATAGAAGATCATGAACTGTGCTGGAGTGTTCCACAAAGCGAACACCCAATTTGCATTTGGTCTCCCTAGTACATTTTGAGCAGTGAGCTTTTTTCATTCACTCTTGGGATGTGGAGGTGGCTGGTTTGGCCTGCATTTGTTGTTGGCTTTAATGCCCTTGAGAAGGCAGTGGTGAGTTGACTTCCTGAACTGCTGCAGTCCATGTGCTGCAGGGAGACCCACAATGCCATTAGGGAATGAAATCTAGGATTTTAACTCTGCAATAATGAAGGAAGGATGATATATTTCCATATTAGGATTCTGAGTGGTTTGGATGGGAACTTGAAGGAGAAGGTGTTCCCATGTGTCTGCTTCCCTTGTCCTTCCAGATGGAAGTGGTCATTGGTATGGAGACGTTGTGTCAGGATCTTCAGCAGAATTTTGCAATGCATTTGGTAACTGATACACACTGCTGCCGCTAAGTTTTGGTGGTGGAGTGACTGAATGTTTGTGGATGTTATGCCAGTCAAGTAGGTTGCTTTGGCCTAAGTAGTGCCAAGGTTCTTGAGTGATTTTGGAGTTGCATTGATCCAGGCAAGTAGGGAATATTCAGTCACACTTCTGACTGGTGGCTTGTAGATGGTGAATAGGCTTTGGGGAAACAGGAAGTGCGTTACTCACCGCAGAAGTCCAAGCCTCTGACCTGTTTTTGTAGCCACAGTCTGTTTATGGCGAATCCAGTTCAGTTTCTGGTCAAGGGTAACCCGCGGATACTGAAAGTTGGAGATTTGGTTATTTTAATACCATTGAATGCCATGGGGCAGTGATTAGATTAGATTAGATTCCCTACAGTGTGGAAACAGGCCCTTCGGCCCAACAAGTCCAAACCGCCCCTTGGAGCATCCCTTCCAGACCCTTCCCCCACATACCCCTGAACACTATGGGAAATTTAGCATGGCCGATCCATCTAGCCTGCACATCTTTGGACTGTGGGAGGAAACCGGAACACCCAGACGAAACCCACACAGACACAGGGAGAATGTGCAAACTCCGCACAGACAGTCGCCCAAGGCTGGAATTGAACCCGGGTGCCTGTCGCTGTGAGGCTGCGGTGCTAACCACTGAGCCACCGTGCCACCACGCCACCACAAACTGTATTTTATTGGAGAGGGATTTACTTGAGATTTGTGTAGCACAAGCGTTACTTATCATTTTTTCAGTTCAAGCCTGGATACAATCCAGGTCTTATTGCATTTCAACATGAAATGTTTCAGGATTTGAATGGTGCTAAATATTTTAAAATCATCAGTGAATGTCCCTACTTTCGATCTTATGTTGGAGGCAAGGTCAATGATGAAGCAGTTAAAGATGTTCGGGCCTCAAACACAATCTTGAGGAACTCCTGCAGAGATGTCCTGGAGCTGAGATGGCTGAATGCCAGCAACCACAATCACCTTCCTTTGTGTTGACATGACTCCAACCAGCAGAGTTTTCCTTCCCTGATCTGTATGGACCTCATATTTGCTTGTGCACATTGATGCCACATTTGGTCAAATGTTTGCCTTGATATCAAGAGTAGTCATTCTCAACTCGTCTTGAGGTTTCAGATCTATTGTCCATGTTTGAACCAAAGCTGTCATAAGGTCAAGAGGTAAATGACCCTGGTGGAAGCCAAACTGGGCATCAGTGAGCAGGTTCTTGCGAAGGAAGTGCTGTAAACTGAATGAAGTACAAGCAAATCACTGCTTTTCCTGAAAGGAGCACGAGAAAGCACTGAAAGTGATATGCCATGTCATAGTTGATTTTTACTGAAAGCTTCAAGCTTAAACTGAAAGTGAACTTTCTATTGCTGTTAAAATTAAACATATGTCACTGTAAGTGCAACATAAACTTTGTACTCGAGGTGACGGAACAGATTTGTGTATATTCATCTGAACAAATAGCAACAGGCATTAGCCTAGGCACCAGGAAATAATAGCGGCAAAGTCAGTCCTTTTGACCCTGTGAACTCCTCCTTCCAAGCATTTGAGGCTAGTGTCAACATTGGGGGAGCTGTCCCAAACATAGTCCAACACAAAGAATCATACCTCAGACACAATGTCCCAGACACCACCGTCACCATCCTCAGTATGTTCTGTATGTATTTGTATGTATTGTTTTGCCTGTTTCATACACAAGTGTCTGTTGTGGCTATTTATAAATCTTGAGAGGTTCATGATGAAGTTATCAGATAATGTGCTGGCCACAGATTTAATGTAATCTGACATAATTGCCAAGCATCATGAGATCAACTAAGTGTCTCTGAACTTGTTTTAACATGTTTATCATGTAGGCCTTCTTTGAGGATTGTGCAAATGATAGCTATTTTCCCTGGAGCATCAGAGGCTGAGGGGTGACCTTATAGAAGCTTGTAAAATCATGAGGAGCATGGATAGGGTAAAGAGGCAAAGTCTTTTCCCCAGGATGGGGGAGTCCAAACCGGTCATAGGTCCAAGGTGAGAGAAGAAAGATTTAAAAGGGACCTAATGGGCAACTTTTCATGCAGAGGGTGGTCTGTATATGGAATGAGCTGCGAGAGGAAATGGTGGAGGCTGGTACAATAACAACATTTAAAAGGCACCTGGTTGGGTATATGAATAGGAAGGGTTTAGACAGATATGGGTGAAATGCTGGCAAATAGGACTAGATTAATTTAGGATATCTGGTCAGCATGGATGAGTTGGACTGAAGAATCTGTTTCCGTTAAGGTTTTTCCATCTAATAAAAGTAAGTTTGAAACAAACGCATAAGATGCTCGATGAATTCAGCAGGTCGGGATATATCAGAGGAGAAAAAACAGGACTAATGTTTCAAGTATGACTCTTCTTCAGTACCGCCTTGTTGGATTACCATTTGCCACAGACTCAGTCTTGTGACTCTGATCTTTCGGACTAATCCAGCTCAGCTGTGATACTACCAAACCACTCTTGGTGATGGACATTGAAATGCCTCACCCAGAGCATATTCTTGTGCCATTGCTACTCAGTGGTGTTCAACATGGAGAAGCACTGATTTGTCAACAGAAGGGAAGATGGGTTAGGGCAGTACATAGTCATCAACAGAAAGTATCCTTGCGCATGTCTGACCTGATGCCATGAGACTTCCTGAGCCTTGGAGTCAGCTTTGAAGTCTCTCTGAGCAATGCCTTCCTGACTGTATATTAGTGTGCAGCCATCTCTGGTCAGTCTGTCCTGCCACTGGGACAGAACATACTGAGGATGGTGATGGTGGTGTCTGGGACATTGTGTGCAAGGTATGATTCTGTATGTCAGACTATGTTTGGGACAGCTCTCCCAATTTTGACACTAGCCTCAAATGCTTGGAAGAAGGAATTCACAGGGTCAACAGGACTGACTTTGCCACTATTATTTTTGGTCTCTATGTTAATACCAATGGTTTGTCTGATTTTGTTCCTTCCTTTAGATTTTGTAAGGATTGAAACATAGAAGATCAGAGTAGAAGTAGGCCATTTGACCCTCAACCCTGCTCTGCCATTCAATATAATCATGGCTGATCACTGTGCTCAACACCTAATCTGATCCTCCCCCCCAAAATTCCTTGATTCCTTTATCCACAAGAACTATACTGACTTCTTTCTTGAAAATGCACAATGTTTTGGCCTCAACCACTTTTTGTGATAGTGAATTCCACAGGCTCACTACTCTCTGGTTGAAGATATTTCTCCTCAGCTATAAGATTTCCTCTTTATCCTTAGATTATGACCCCTGGTTCTGGATTCCCCGACCATTGGGAACATCCTTTCTGCATCTAATCTGCCTTGAGCTGAATTAGGTTTATTGTCACATGTACTTCAATGAGTATAGTGAAAAGTTTAATGTGCCACTGATAGTGCTATCACAGGTACAAACGTGCCTAGTTACAATCTTTAGTTATAGAACAGAGAAAAGAAGAAATAAAATTTACGTTACAGCTGCACACAGTATGAGTCAGAAAAACAAGAAGCAAAGTAAAAAATACAAATATCACAGTCTCTCTCCAAAGGACACCATGTGGTCTGACCATTGGCTACCCCCATGCTCTACACTGGGCCTCCGGACACTGGCGATCCTGCTTCAGGCCATTGGCCGCTGGCATCCCTGCTCCGGCCACTCTTTATTGGTGTCCCTGTTCTGGCTGCTGGTCACTGGCATTGTTCATCCAGCGACTGGTGTCTCCAGTGACCCTGCTTCAGAGGCTGAGACTGCGTGTCTGAGGCCAATACAAAGGAGAGAGGGAGAAAAGAAAGAAAAAGAAGAAAATAGTACAGGTGGAGCCATTTTACCATTTAGACCTGTTGGAACTTTAAACATTTCTATGAGATCCCCGTCATTCTTCCAAACTCCAGTGAATACGTCAATCCTGCCATCCTGCAATCAATTTGCTGCAATCCCTCTGCAGCAAAAGTATCTTTCCTCAGATAAGGAGACCAAACTGCACACAATATTCCAGGTCTGACCTCACCAATGCAGCAAAACATCCTTTCTCATGTACTCAAATCGTCTTTCCCCTTCATCAGGGGAAATACACTTTTCCCTTTTTTGTTGCCTCCTGCTGTGCCCGCACACTTAATTTTAGCAACTGGTGCACAAGGACACTGCTATCTCAATGAACATTTTTCTCTCAATTATACCCATTTCAATAATGATCTGCCTCTCTACTTTTGCTACCAAATTGGATAACCTCACATTTATCCACATCAATCTGCATTTAGCATGCATTTGACCCCTAACATGGAGGCGGCAGCGGCAGCAACAAGAACATCCTCCCATGAGTTGGGGCCAGTAGTGATGGCAGCAAAGCTCCTTCAGTGATGGAGGGGAACAGCAGTGGTGCCATTGCTTGTTGTGGAAGACTCTTCAAGATGGTGGCGCTGGCAAGGTGACATCTGCAACCAAAGCAGGACTCTTAATCCGACAGTGGCCTGGCCTGGCCTGGCAGTGGAGCCAGGGACTCTAGTTGCACTGACCGCAGAGTGGGAACTCCTGGCATGGCTGTGTGGCAGTACCGTGTTCTTCCTGAAATGGGGACTCCTGATGTCATTGAGGCAGCAATTGAGCCAGGAACCCCTGGTTGCGATTGCAGCAGAGCCAGAGTGGGGCTTCACTTTGTGAGGTGAGTGTGGGTTCAGCGGAATTGGTGAAGAGATGGTGCCTAAAGTGTAGCAATTCCTACATTGTTGGGCCTGGCACAGGCAGCAGCGAGGTGGTGGAGAGGCGATCGAGGTCTCCCTTTTAGTTCCTGGAGCCAGGTGCCAGCATGGACTGGTTTGGAACGAATGTTGTTCTGAACATTTCATTTCTTTATTTTTTAAATTTATTTCTATAATTTGCAATTCTGGACTTCTTATTAATTCAGTTTTTAAATTTTATTTTGTTCTTAAGACAATTTGTTCTTAAGAGTCTGTATCTGGATACTTTTATGCCTAACATGGCACTGAATTCAATTCAATTCAATTCACTCAACCTGTCCAAATCACCCTGCAATATCCTTGCATTCTCTGTCAGCTCACCATTCTGCCCAGCTTTGTGTCATCTGCAAATTGTGAGATATCACATTCAGTTTCATCATCAAATCTTTCACAGAAACAGTGAATAGTTGGGGTCCTTGTGCTGATCTCCTCTAATTACTGCCTGCCATTCAAAACTGGGCTATACCTATCCTTTGTTTCCTGTCTCGAATCAATTTTCTATCCATCTCAATATACTGCCCTAAATCTCACAAATTTTAATCTTGTATATTAATGTCTTATGTGGGTCTTTGTTGAACGTCCAAAAAAATACAGATCCAAAGGCTCCCTGATCAACTGTACTAGTTACATCCTCAAAGAATTCCAGTAGATTTGTCAAACATGATTTCCCTTTTGTAAATCTCAGCTGACTGTAACTGATTTACCACTGTTTTTTGAGTGCTGTAAAGATAGTGAGATACAGGATTTATTCATATTTGAAAGCAGACGGGGTTGTTACTGATAGGCAGCAAGGGTCCTGTGTCACCGATTTGCTTGAGTTTTTGAGGTGGTGACAAGGATGATTGATGAGAGAAGGGCAGTGGATGTTGTCTACATAGACTTCAGTAGGGCATTTGATAAGATACCTCATAGCAGGCTGATACATAAGGTGGAGTCTCATTGGATCCAGGGTGTGATGGTTAGATGGATAAAGAATTGGCTCGGTCAAAGAAGACCAAGACTAGCAGTGGAAGGATGCTCTTGGGATGGAGTTCAGTAATTAGTGATGTTCTGGAGGGATCAGTGCTGGGACCTTTGTTGTTTGTAACATATATAAGTGATCTGGAGGAAAATGTAGGGGGTCTGATCAGTAAGCTTGCAGATGACACAAAAATTGGCAGAGTTGGAGACAGTTAGGAAGATTGTCAAAGGGTACAGTGGGATTAAGACAAATTGCAGATTTGGGCAGAGAAATGGCAGATGGAGTTTAACCTATGCAAATGCGAGGTGAGGTATGTTGGAAGATCAACTTCAAGTTTGAATTATACAATAAATGGTAGAACCCTTGGGAGTATTGACATACAGAGGTATCTGGATATCATGGTTTACAGATCCCTGAAAGTGGCAACACAAGTGGATAAGGTGGTCAAGAGGCACACAGCACACTTGCCTTCATTAGCCAGGGCATCAAAAATAAAAGTTGGAAAGTTATGTTACAGATGTATAAAACTTTAGTTTGGCGACATTTGGAATTTGTGTGCAGTTCTGGTCGCCACAAGGTTATGGGTATTTTGGAGAGGATGCAGTGTAAGTTTACCAGGATATTGCCTGGTCTGGAGGGCTTTAGGTATGAGGTGCGGTTGGATAAACTTGGATTGTTTTCACTGGAAAGATGGAGGTTGACGGACAAACCAGTAGAGGTCTACAAAATTATGAGTGGCACAGATAGGGTGAATAACAGAGGCATTTTCCCAGGGTGAAAAGGTCAATTATAAGAAGGTACAAGTCCAAGGTGAGAGGGGGAAAGTTAAGCAAAGAAGTGTAGGCAAATCTTTTTACGCAGAAGATGGTAGGTGCCTGGAATGCACCGCCAGCGGAAGTGGTGAAAGCAGGCAGATGAGCAACATTTAAGATGTATTTTGATAGCCACATGAACAGGAGATGAACAGAGGGAAAGAAACTGCAGATGGGTCTAAGTAAGGGTTAGTAATCGGTGCAGCTTTGGTGGTCCAAAGGGCCTGTTCCTGTCCTGTATTTGTTCTTTGTTCCTTATAAAATCCTTGAGAATTGACTCACATTTTCCCCACTACTGATGACAGACTCACTGGTCTACAACTCCCTGTTTTCTCTCTATCTCCCTTTTTAAACAGAGATAGTAGGAACTGCCAATGCTACAGAATCTGACATAACACGGTGTTAAGCTGGATGAACACAACTGGCCAAGCAGCATCAGAGGAGAAGGAAAGTTGACGCTTCGGGTCGAGACCCTTCTTCCCTTTTTAAACAGTTGGGTTACTTTAATCTAATGAATCTTGGAAGATGACCACTTCCTCAAGTGTGCTGGGATTTGATACAACTGGGTGGTTTATTAGGCTATGTCAGAGTACAGCCAACAGTTACAGACAGCAGATTTTCTTCCCTACAGGTTATTAGTGAACCAAATCTTTTAACAACAATTGACATTATACCAGCATTTTTTTTTCAATTCCAGGTATGTGTTGAATTTAAATTTCACATTCTGACATTTGCAATTCAAACTCATACCCCTAGAATATTAGCCTCGATTTTTGGATTACTACTCCAAAGGCTCATAACTCTACTCCGGCCCCCTCTTGTGAAATTGGGAAAAATAGGCCATGGCACTGCACGGCAGCATAATCACACATATGTTGAGCAATCAGAGACATTTGAAAGTGTAACTAACACTTTTGCCTAAGCTAACAAAGTGTGAAGCTGGATGAACACAGCAGGCCAAGCAGCATCTCAGGAGCACAAAAGCTGACATTTTGGGGCTAGATCCTTCATCAGAGAGGGGGATGGAGAGAGGGTTCGGAAATAAATAGGGAGAGAGGGGAAGGTGGACCAAAGATGGAGAGAAAAGAAGATAGGTGGAGAGGAGAGTATAGGTGGGGAGGTAGGGAGGGGATAGGCCAGTTCAGGGAGGACGGACAGGTCAAGGAGGCGGGATGAGGTTAGTAGGTAGGAAATGGAGGTGCGGCTTGAGGTGGGAGGAGGGGCTAGGTGAGAGGAAGAACAAGTTAGGGAGGCCGGGACAAGCTGGGCTGGTTTTGGGATGCAGTGGGGGGAGGGGACGAGCTGGGCTGGTTTTGGAATGCAGTGGGGGAAGGGGAGATTTTGAAGCTTGTGAAGTCCACATTGATACCATTGGGGCTGCAGGGTTCCCAAGCGGAATATGAGTTGCTGTTCCTGCAACCTTCAGGTGGCATCTTTGTGGCACTGCAGGAGGCCCAGGATGGACATGTCGTCTGAGGAATGGGAGGGGGAGCTGAAATGGTTCGCGACTGGGAGGTGCAGTTGTTTGTTGCGAACCGAGCGGAGGTGTTCTGCAAAGCGGTCCCCAAGCCTCCGCTTGCTTTCCCCAGTGTAGAGGTAGCCACACCGGGTACAGTGGACACAGTATACCACATTGGATGATGTGCAGGTGAACATCTGCTTACTATGGAATGTCATCTTGGGGCCTGGGATAGGGGTGAGGGAGGAGGTGTGGGGGCAAGTGTAGCACTTCCTGCGGTTGCAGGAGAAGGTGCCGGGTGTGGTGGGGTTGGAGGGGAGTGTGGAGCGGACAAGGGAGTCACGGAGAGAGTGGTCTCTCCGGAAGGCAGACAAGGGTGGGGATGGAAAAATGTCTTGGGTGGTGGGGTCGGATTGTAGATGGCGGAAGTGTCAGAGGATGATACGTTGTATCCAGAAGTTGGTGGGGTGGTGTGTGGGGATGAGGGGGATCCTTTTAGGGCGGTTAAGGCGGGGGCGGGGTGTGAATGATGTGTTGCGGGAAATGCGATCAAGGGCATTTTCGACCACTGTGGGGGGAAAGTTGTGGTCCTTGAAGAACGTAGACATCTGGGACGTGCTGGAGTGGAATGTCTCATCCTGGGAGCAGATGCGGTGGAGGCGGGGGAATTGGGAATAGGGGATGGAATTTTTGCAGGAGGGTGGGTGGGAGGAGATGTATTCTAGGTAGCTGTGGGAGTCAGTGGGCTTGAAATGGACATCACTTTCTAGCTGGTTGCCTGAGATGGAGACTGAGAGGTCCAGGAAGGTGAGGGATGTGTTGGAGATGGCCCAGGTGAACTTGAGGTTGGGGTGGAACGTGTTGGTGAAATGGATGAACTGTTCGAGCTCCTCTGGGGAGCAAGAGGTGGCGCCGATACAGTCATCAATGTAACGGAGGAAGAGGTGGGGTTTGTGGCCTGTGTAGGTGTGGAAGAGGGACTGTTCCACGTAACCTACAAACAGGCAGGCATAGCTTGGGCCCATGCGGGTACCCATGGCCACCCCCTTTGCCTGTCGGAAGTGGCAGGAAGCGAAAGATAAGTTGTTGTGGGTGAGGACGAGTTCGGCTAGGCGGATGAGGGTGTCGAAGGAGGATGACTGATCAGGCCTGCGGGACAGGAAGAAGCGGAGGGCCCTGAGGCCATTTGCATGAGGAATACAGGTGTATAGGGCGTTTTGCCTAAGCATTGTGTTTTAAGGTAGATGCAAATGGACAAGTGATGATAGCAGATAGTGAGATGGTGAAGGAAGTTTCAGAGTGTGACCTTTAGAGTGGAGGCACGAACACCAGCAATCGGGCTGAGGTAAGCGCAAGAATGCATCAAGTGCCAGAGAAGGCAAATGAACAAAGATCCAAATTAAAGCTTTTAGTACAGCTAAGACTCCTAGAGCTATTAGTTTTGTCAGGTACATATTCATTTGAAGATCCTCATCTGTTTCAGATATAACCTTTTATAAAAATCCCCCACAAAGGCCAGAACACATGAAAGACTTTGGCAGCCCAATAACTTCCTTTTAACTCTGAAGCCATTCCCTTATCTCAACTTCACAAAGCATTTCCTGTCTTGTCTGCAACAAAAGACTCACATAGTTACTGCCCTGTTTGCAGTTTCTGTAACCATAACATGTTCAATTCTCCTGAGTGCTGAATATTGTCGGGATTTATGGAATCCGAAGATTTACTTGCAGAAAGTATCATTTAAAATGACTTTCTGTCAACATTCTGACAAATTATAAATCCCCAGGTCTGTCCACAGTTTCATCTCCTTCTCCAGACTTCATTGAGAATGACATTGGTGCAAAGCAATCTTTTAAAGAAAATTCAGTATGGTCTGTTGGAAGGTCAAAGAACCTTTTAAGCTAATTTTTTAACTAATTTACTGTTAGAAAAAAAGCAAATGAATTTTTACACTGGTTGTATATCTTAGTTTAGTTTTTTCTTTAATCTTGTCCTCAATGACTGATACATTGTCTAAAGAAATGTCATTCATTTTGTGTGGAAAGGAATTGTGAGGACTGAGATGTATGTTTGCATTATGTACCATGAGACCTTGACTCTCAAAAACCTTAGCTTCCAGATTACAGTATACATTGTAGTCGATGATTCCTTGGAGGCGTTGTGTTGAATTTTTGAGAGTTTTAACCTTTTCTCAAGTACTTGATGCTTTTCTGACCCTCTCAACCCCGATAGCAGATTTTAACATGCCATTCTCCAGCAGCTGAAACTGTTGCTGTAGGAGCCGAAGAGGAAATATTTTGATCAGGGAGTGGTGACAGTGAGTAAATTCATCAAGACTGAACTTAACCTCTCCCAGTAATTATAAAGATTCTTCCATTTAATGAACTTAAATGGAATGGGTGGAATCCATATATATGCACGCGATTTATGTGTTGCTGACAAAGCCAGAATTTATTTCCCATTCCTACTTGACCTTGAGATAGTAGAAATGCCTTTTTAAACCACTTAATCCAAGTCCCCGTATTAGTAGATTGTGAGGGTCAGGTTTTTGACCCAGCAACAACAAGGCAATGTCTCCAAACAAGATATGTCTCCAAGTCAAGAATTGTGTGAACATCACAAAATCAAAGAAGTTTTCAGGTGCAGAAGGAAGCCATTTGGTATCTCCTGTCTGCACCAGTCTTCTAAAATGAACATTCTGATTTCATGCCATTCTCCTGCCTTTTCTCTATATCCTTCTGCATTGCTTCTATTCAACTTGAAAGGTTTGGATGTGGATATAGGAGGAAGGTTAGTAAATTTGCAAATGACACCAAAATTGTTGATGTAGTGGACAGTGAAGAAGGTTATCTCAGAGTATAATGGGACTTTGGTTGATGAGCTGATGTGCCAAGGAGAGGCAAATGCAGTTTAATTTTGAAAAATGTGAGGTGCTGTGTTTTGGAAAGGCAAATCAGGACAGGACTTATACACTTAATGGTAGCCTCTTGGGAAAAAAAGAAACCTTGGATTAGAGATTCATAGTTACTTGAAGGTGGAGTCACAGGCAGACATGGTTATGAAGAAGGCATTTGGTGCACTTGCCTTTATTGGTCAGGGCTTTGAGTATAGGAGTTGGGATGTCATGTTGCAGCTGTACAAGACGTTAATTAGTCTACTTTCAGAATACTGTGTTCAAGTCTTCTCTCCCTCCTTGAGGAAAGATGTTGTTAAACTTGAAAGGGCACTGAAAAGATTTACAAGGATGTTGCCAGAGTTGGAGAGTTTGAGCTAAAGGGAGGGGCTGAATGGACTATAGCTATTTGCCTCCGAGCATCAGATGCTGAGGGGTAACATTACAGACGTTTATAAAACCATGAAGGACGTGGACAGGGTGAATAGCCAAGGTCTTTTACCCAGGATTGGGAAGATGGAGTTAAGTCAAATGAGAGAGACACAAATGCAGGTATTTATAAGGCAGGTTTGGTCTGAAGATTGCAGGAACAGCACCTGATATTTCGCTTGGGAATCCTGCAGACCAATGTTATCAATGTGGACTTCACAAGCTTCAAAATCTCCCCACCCCCAACCACATCGTAAAACCTGCCCAGCTTGTCCCTGCCTCCCTAACTTGTCCTTCCTCCCACCTGTCCCCTCATCCTATCTCAAGCCCTACCCCCATCTCATACCTATCAGCCTCATCCTGCCCTCTTGGCCTGTCCGTCTTTCCTGGACTGACCTATCCCTCCCAACTCCACACCTACACTCACCTTTACTGGCTCCACCCCTGCTTCTTTGATCAGTCTGTCTCCTCTCCACCAATCTTCTCCTTGATTCATCTTCTATCTGCCTCCCCCTATCTCCCTATTTATTTCAGAATGTCCTTCCCCTCCCCCATTTCTGAAGAAGGGTCTAGACCTGACACATCAGCTTTCCTGCTCCTCTGATGCTGCTTGGCCTGCTGTGTTCATCCAGCTCTACACCTTATTATCTCAGATTCTCCAACATCTGCAGTTCCTACTAGTTCTGGTGATAAATCTTGCTGGATCTCACAGTGAGAGTCCCTCCAAAAAACTCAATGCCACTCGCACTTCACCAAAAAAACATAAGAATCAACCTTTTGTGAGGAAGGATTAGCTTCTGGTTTCCTCCTTCACCAACCAATTGTCAGGAGGTTAACAGCAGACTTTATTATTCAAGTTAGTCACTAGCCAGCACTTGTTTGGCTCAAAATAAAACAAAGAACTGTGGATACTGGAGACCTGAAACAAAAGCAGAAAGCGCTGGAGAAACTCAGCAGGTGTGGCAGCATTGTGAGAGAGAAACAGACTAAAATTTTAAATCCAGTGACCTTTTGAAAGAACCAAAAACAGCCGGGAAATGGTGGAATTTTCACTGATGATCTGGCTGGGGGTTGGGAGAGTGAGAAGGGATGAGTAGAATACATGGAGCTGGCACTGAGAGAGAGAAAAAAGGAGAGGTGAATGAAGGGGTTGCTGATGAAAAGACACAAGGGAGATAAATGCTGAATGGGTACTGACAAGAAATGTAATTAGTTCAAAATGAGTTGGTTATGCTGGAAACAATCAGAACATACAGAACCTGACCTCGGGTATGGGTAAAGAGCATGGAGGAAGGTATTCAGCTCTGACATTGTTAACCTCAATGTTGAGTCCTGAAGGCTAAGACACCTGGGTGAAAGATGGGGTGGTCTTCCCGCAGCTTGTGTTGCACTTCACTGGAGCAATGCAGCAGGCCTGAGACAGAAACGTTGGCATGGTAACATGGTGGTGTGTTGAATTGGCAGGCAAATGGAAGGTCAGTGTCACTTTTATAGAAAGAGCATGTGATCCACAAAGCGGTCACCTATTCTGCGTTTTGTCTTCCCGATGTAAAGGGGGCCATATTGTGAGCAAAATAGAGGAGGCTTGATTGAATGGAGTCGAGGTTAATTACGACTTCACTTCAAGTGTCTGGGGCTTTGGGTCATAAGCGAGAGGTAAACAGGCAATAGTTGCAACTTCTGTGATTGCATGGTAAAGGGCCGTCGCAGTGTGGGGAAATGTTAGGAGTGGAGGAGAAGTAGACCAAGGTATCCTAGACAGAATGGCCCAGGGAAGGGAGGGGACTGTGTGTCTGGTGGTAGCATCCTGCTAGAGGTGGTGGAGATGACAGCTTATGATCCTTTGGATGTGGATTCTTTTGGGGTAGAAAGTAAGGACTGGGATCCCTATCATTGTTGTGGGAGGGAAGAGAAGGTGTGAGGCTGATGTGCAAGAAATGGACTGGTCACGGCTAAGGGCCTTGTTAGCCAGTGTTGGGCAGTTCTCAGCTGAGGTAAAAGGTGGACATTTCTAAGGCTTCCCTCCAGTAGGTGGCACCATCAGGACAGCTACGACTGAGACAGTCAACTGGGAGAATAGAACGGAGTCCTTTGATGAAGCAGTCAAGGTAACTGCAGGAGTCAGTGGGCTTGTCATGGATACTGGTGGCCAGCTATTCCCAGAAATGGGAACAAAGGTGTCAAGGAAGGGAAGGAAGGAATCAAAGATAGGCCAAGTGAAGATGCGAGCAGGATGGAAATTGGAAGCAAAATTGGCATTTTTTTCTAATTCCCAATGTGAGAGGTCAGTACCATGAGGTCATTGACGTGTGACTCAGTTGGGAGAGTATCACACCAAAATGTCTTCTGAATAAACTTTGAATGGCTATTATACATAGAAATTTGAAGCCTACCTATTATCTACATTAGATCATCGTATATGCACATTATTTTATAGAACTTGCCTGATTCTTACGTATCACTCCACTGCTTTCATTTTTTTGGCAATTTTCCCTTGCCTCCACCAGTCTATAAAGTTGTTCTTCATTGTTTGTGCTGATTTCATAGTGTTAAGAGTACAGTCTCCCTCAGTCCTGCACTGAAGTGTCAGCCTGATTGATTGACTTCAAGTCCTAGGGTCAGGACTTGAACCCACACCCTTCTGTTTCAAGAGGTGACATTGTCATTTACTCAACCGTGGCTGTTAGAGTGAGCTTGTTATAAGTATTAGGAAAATACAGGGAGGGAACTGTGATATTGTGCAAGTGAGTTATATCACATTGAGTCATAGGTAAACATGTTATGCCCTTCAGGCTTTCTCTTTTCATTCTGCCTGGCTACTTTCCTCAGAGCAAATACGTGCTCTTCGTTTCATTATAATGTTTCAGAAAATCATCTGCAATAAAATAATCTCAAAGTTTCTTTTAACAGCTAAAAAGCATTTTTGATCAATCTGAATTGGACAATATTTCTGCAAGAGTATCCAATTAGAAATAATTTGTTTCATAAAAACAGCAATGCTCATAATATCAGTACGAGTGTGATCGTGATAATGCATATACTCATTATGATGACGCTACTGTTGAATGGGCTGTTGCCCTGGATGGAATAAATATCAAAAATGAGATAAAACTTGTACGTGTCCAAGGCAAACCTTCAGAGAGACAGACCTCTTAGCTGGGCGGAATGATCTTCAATGTTCAGCAGCAGGGTAATTTTCTACTGTACCTGGTGTTTCACAATCAAACTTTGGGAAAGAATATCTGCTCTTGAATTTTTAGTTGAATGGAATTAAGCACTAACTTAATAATGCTCTTGTACCAATAACCATAATTTCTTTTTGTCTGGTCAGCAGGATTGATTACCTTCCAGGTTAGTTAATAGTTGGTAATATGATAATAGAGATATCAGAATCGAAAGGTATTTTGTTTTACAAAGACCAGCTTTCTTGGAGCACCATTTATGTAATTCAAGAAAGCGACTCACCACCTTTTCAACACTAACTAGGGATGAACAATAAACATTCACCTTGTCAGGGACATCTGTATCCCCTAAATGGTTCAGAAAAAAAATCCTGCAAAGATACAGTTTGGCTGCAAGAAGTGCCCCACCAGGGTGTATCAGCGTTTGTTCTCTGGATCTGTATAAAATGTCCTGAAGATGAAGTACGTCTGGTCACTGCACCTCTCAGCTGTTTCCTTGTATTGAACTTCGCTGTCCACTATTGTTCTACAATCTTGAAGGAAAACGATACACAGCCGCTTGTGTCATCCAGATTTCCTTTTAAGGCGCCTCTTCACAACATTGGTTCATGGTTCTATAAATAGCTCCTGTAATGATTGTGTAGCAGATTTGTATTAGTGAGGCTAGATTTTTGAACCGTTATTGGGATTAATGATATTGAGAACATGTTCTTATTTCACATTTTGCTATTTAAGGAGATAGTGCAGCTACGCTTGCTCAGTTTCTACACTGGTTTCATTCCAAAGCAGCCTCACTTTGAACATTCAGTTCAAGCGCCTCACTTTGTATATTTAAGGCTAAAACTAACATGCACTTTAAGTCTTAAATAGTTGGAAAAAGTTTGCACTGCAGCAGATAGGGCATACCTCCTATTGTTTTACATTTTTGGTTTTGTTTTCATACATAGATTTTTTAAAATATGGCCTATATTTGACTGATAATGATGTTGCAAATTCACACACATTTCTTTGTTTAAATGTCTTGCTCACATTCATGGGTATTGCATTAAAGAACAGTAGCAACACATTTCAAAATAATTGGCTGTCTTGTCCCTTCAAGCCATTGAATCTCGCCTCCATTTTCAGATAAGAGTGGCAGATAGTTCAGATTGATCTTGTTTGTCAATGAAACAAATAGCTGATCCTTAAAATTAGAAAAAATGTCTTAAATTCAAAGCCTGACCTCTAACTTGCAAACTAATTCCAAATGGGGTAGTACTTGAATCAGAAGTGATATTCAGGAATGAAACAAACAAGCAATCCACAGTTAACACAGTGTGGAGCTGGAGGAACACAGCAGGTCAGACAGCATCAGAGGAGCAGGAAAGTTGAAGTTTTGGGTTGGGACCCTTCTTCAGAACGGTACCGACTCAAAACATCAATTTCCCTGCTCTTCTGATGCTGTCTGACCTGCTGTTTTCCTCCAGCTCCACACTGTGACATCTCTGACTCCAGCATCTGCAGTTCTTACTATCTCCAAGCAATCCACAGTGCCAGCTCTTGATCACATCTAGTAATAGATACTGTCAGTGAGATTGTCAGGGGAAATGAAAGGCAAAAGTAAAATACATAAGTAGTGAGTAAACTCTTTGGTGCGTTGAATTTCCAAATTGTCTTTTTGCCTCTGGGGCCTTGCTTTCTATTGGTGCAGATGGAAAGCATTCTGTTACTGTGCAAGCATCCTGTTTTGAAGTTTGGGTGCTGTCATCCCCCTGTTCTGCATGCAAGTTTATCATATTGCACTGCCCTGACTTTGGCACTGAACTAGCAACCTTACCAATTGACACTATAAGACTTGGCTAATGTTGAAAATGGAAGTTTCTGCAGTATTTTGAAAAATTTTAAGGCAGTATTTTGAAACATTTCAGTTGGACAGCATAGAGGCTTCTGTCTGCAGCAGGCCATATGAGACCTGGAAATTCTCAGAACTGGTAAGCATGCTCAGCCATTCTTAGTGTGTTAACACTGTGTGTTTGAAATGGAAAAGTTATCCATTATCCATAATAATACCTTAGAACATAAAAATTAACTAGCTTTATTGTACAGCTGAATATCACAAGATAACTTCATCCAGTATACTAGAAACTCTTAACACCTGAGAATAAACTTTTGCCACTGACTTTTTTTTTGCAAAAACTATTAGTGTGATTATTTTGCCATCCTATGCTCAGTATTTTCTTTACTGCACTGATTAGCTATTGCTGCCATTTCACTTATGTGCTTGTTGTGTTTTTTTCCATTTGTAGGCCCCAAACGGGAACGTTAAAAACTGTGAACCATTACAATGTTAAAAATGCAAACATTTTTGTATATTCTATTTGTCAACGTTAAAATGAGTAATTTGAACAGAATGTAATATGAACCAGAAATAGAATCAATTCACTTCCAAAACAGTTTCAATTTTCTACAGCATTTAGATTATCCAGGTGGCATCAAATTATGGAGCTGATGAATAAATCCCAATTCTGCCCATTCATGTGGGCTAATTGTGGAAATATTTGCAGTTGGCTTTGTAATGCCATCTGTGATACCCATCTCAATTTCTTAGCTCAACTAAATGGGGAAGCATCCCAAAAATATGTGTCCAATAAACCAATTTTTGTCTAAACATCACAGTGTTTTTAAACAAAAACATAAATGGCTGGGAAAACTCAGCAGTTCTGGCAGCATCTGTGGATAGAAAACAGTGAAAATTTTGAGTTCAGTGACCCCTCTCCAGAACATGTTTAGATCTTCAGCATCTGCAGTTCTTTGTTTTATTACATTTTTTTGTTATGCATCTGAGGTCAAGACTTGTGGTAGAAGTGAGTAACCTCAGTGCCCTAAATATTGACGCTAAGTGATGCGTAATTTTAGCACAGGCCATGGCAATGATTGATATTCTGTTAAAATTATACTTTTATCTGCTAGTCATCAATAAGCAATTTAATGAGTTTTTCCAGAAAGGTAAGGGACAGTATTATCAACTATATTCTCATTCTCTGAATTCATGGAAAGAAATACTATGATTTAAGCTGTTTTTCTAACGTTCTCCTGATGTGTGATGTTATACAGTTGCACAGATGCCAACAGCATGCTAAAAATAAGCAGATGTAAATCATTTTTATGCCAGTCAAAACGCTTAGTATTGGCAAGCATTTTGAAAGTGTATAACAGCTAAGTTACTTTTTATCCAAAGTCCACAGAGGTACGCTACCAGCAGGACCAGTGCAGCACCCAAGCTTGACCTATTGAGGACAAAGCATTCTGCTTGATTGGCACCACATCCATAAAGATCCACTCCCTCCACCATCAATGCACAGTAGCAGCAGTATGTACCATCTACAAACTGCACCTAAGAAATTCAGCAAAGGTGATTCATACCTTCCAAAGCCATGACCACTACTATCAAGAAGGACATAGGCAGCAGATAGGTGGAGATACTGGCATCTGCAAATTCCCATCCCAGCCAATCACCATCCTGACTTGGTGGAGGTGTCCAACATTCTGTCAGTATAACTGGGTCAAAATCCCATAACTCCTTTCCTAACAGCAGAGCAATTAGGGAACAGCAATAAATGTTGTCTTTTCCAGTGATACCCCTATCCCATTGAAGGAATAACAATTAAAATATACTCTTTTTATCATGTTGTAATTATTTTATATTATTATTTTCATTTGGCTTTTATGGATAAAGGGACCTCTTTGTTAAGACTGAGGAGACTGCACGGTCATTATGTTACAAGGCAAATAATCAAGAGATCTGAACTAATGATCCTTTACGTGGTTTTAACCTGTGGCAGTTGGAGAATGCAGAGTCAATTAATTAAATAAACATGAACTTTAAAACAAAACTAGAATTACTTATGGGACCATTAAATTGCCATGTTGTTGTTAAAAACCCGGCTGCTTCACCAATGTCCTTCAGGGAAAGAATCAGCCTACATGTGACTCCAGACTGACAGTAACGTGCTGATTTCCCCTGTCCTCTGAAATGCTCAAAGCAAGCCACACAATAGTTGTATTCAAGAAAGCAGTTCACTGTCACCTTCTCAAGGATGAAACCCATCTCTGGTGTCCTAATTTCCCAATGTTTCTTGTCATTACTTTTGTGAACAAAATTGCACAAACATACATTTTTCAAATGTTTAATTGTTATTGATACAAGGTTGGATTGTGAATTCTGTTTTGACACTGGTTCGACAACATTACGGAAAGTGGGAGACTAGTTTTTGCCAAACAGTTGGACAAAAAACCTGATTTTTTTTGATATCAGAATGGTTGGATTTATGGTGAAGCTGCTGATTCCGTCCATTTTAAGTGGGAGTCCTGAAGTCAAGATTTGCTTCAGGATGCGAGGGAGACTGTCGTTTACCTTGAGGCCAGAGGGGAGTTTTTCTGAACCCCTTTCGTGCTGACCTTGAACACTCCAGCAGTCAGGCAGCGCTCCGCCGGAGGTGCAACCAAGAATTTGTCATTTAAAATTGCAATGGTGTTACTCTGAGAAGAAAATGTCCATTGTGTGAAGAAAGACTATGATTGTGTAAAAAGAGATGAGGTGTGAAGGGAAAGTAAATAGGAGTTCTTATACCTTAAATGAATAATAGAAAGGTGTGACGGCAGCTATTCTGCAATGCAACCAATTTTAAAGAATACTGCTGACGTTAATAAAAACAAAAAAGTAATTTCGGACCACGAAAATCTGAAACACAGACGAGTGCTGGAGAAGCTCAGAAGTTAACTTTTTTTCTCCTCAAATGATTCCAGGCCTGCTGAGTCTCTAGCACGTTCGATATTTGCAGCAATGCCTGTGACAGACATTGTGTGTGTGCGTGTGGTACTCCATGTCAGTAACAGTGCAGATAGATCGTAGATAGTTTCAATAAGTACACCGCAATTTGCTTCAACATCCATCATCTTAGATTTGAGCGACCAGTTTCAGTTCTGAGCAAGGTCAGAAATCACACGACACCAGGTGATGGTCCAACAGGCTTATTTGACAACACAAGCTTTCTGAGCCTCAGTCCTTCTTCAGGTATTCGTCAGACCGTGTCCACTCCAGTCCAACACCGCCCCCTCCACATCCCGTCTGAGCAAGACCGTCTCCTCATTACTTGGTTTCACGGGTTAAAATAAAGTTCGCCTTTCTCTTGAATCTCAAACCGCCCTGAACGAAATTATGCGATAAAGGGCAGAAAATTACGAGCGAGTGAGCTGGTTAACGCTGCCTCATTTTTCTGTACTTGCTGGGGGAATGAACTTGTGTTGACCAGTCCATTCATTGATGAACGTGGTTATTATTTGAGGCTTTTTCGCTCGGTCGCTCACCTCCAATTCTAAGAGCACCGATTAGAGTTTAAAGAGTACGGACTGAATTTTTATTTATTGGAAAAAAATACTGAAAATATCTCCACAGCGAAAATGAACTCCAACTCGATTTTAGCATTGGAGGCGAGCCTTGAAATGGTTTAAATTTAGCTGCCAGACGCGTCTGTCCAAGTAGGGGCGAGGGTGGAGATTGCAAGGGGCGCCAGGGATTCTGTTGAGGTCATTGTTGCAGACTGCCCTGGTATCCTCCCTGTGTCTCGGATCCCCTATAAGTAGCCGGCTCGGGGAGGCTGAGCTATTGCAGCCAGCACACCACGAACCTTAAAGCCAGAAAGACAGAGGGAGAAGTGGGCAATCGAGAGTTCACAGCATGGCCACCTGCCCCGACACCGAGTACTGCTATTCGCACCGCGTCAGCCCTCTGGTCTACGGGCAACGCTTCGACAGTGAGCTTCGCAAGGGAGCAGCGCCCAACATCTTCGAGTCGGTGAACCAGGCGGCTCTGCAACGCCTGTTCGAGCGAGCAGGAGACAGGAAAGCCGAGGAGAGGGCGAGGATCATTTCCACAAACCAAGGCAGCGAGGAGATTACTCGAGCTCTGATCGCACTGAAGCTCAGGAAGAGGATGAAACTCCTGCAACTGTTCCACCTTAGCGGGAAACGTTTGCAGCTTCTCTCAAGTCCTCGATAAAGAGAAATGGACGGGAACGACGGAGACTGTCGCGCATTTTGCTTTCACTGAAAGAGACAAATCGCAGGACGCTCCTAAAGCTGCAGCAAAGGACGTTCTCGAGAAGAAACGACAGACATTTGTTCTCAAATGTGCAAATCGTTTGCCTCTTCGATATTATAGGTGTGTGAATCGCACTGGGCAGCTCGGCCAAGGGCTCCATCACAGCTTCCAAACGTTTCCAATTTCCTTCTAAAATCGGGAGGGCACAGTCTGGAGCTCTCAGTCAGAAGACGCCAATTAGGCGGAAGGGGCTGGCGGGTAGGACTCAAGGACTGTCGAGAAACTTAGACGGGACATGGTGTATTTATTGATGGAACTTTGCATGTGATTACTCCAAAGCCATCTTTATGAACATTGTTCATGATTTTTGTTTACAATTTAAATAAATGTTGAAAACTACATCTATGTGGTTGTTGGTCTTTTTTTTCAGTCGCCTTAGTGCAATCACTGTTTAGCTCCCCTGCACTTTTCAGTGTCGCAAAATGGTCTACAATACGACAGGGATAAATCGACAATAAACTGAATATGCATAACGTCTCAATTTTAGAGAGGATGTTCGAGTACCTCGCTATTTAGACGATTCAAGGGAAACTGAGGCACTGTGCGCAGAGACGACTGTCAGAAGATCTCAGCAAGGTTTCCCTGAAGACTCACTCATCTCTATTCAAGGAGACTGCACAAATATCCATAAAACTTTTATGGGAAAATGTTTCATATTGATAGCGGCAGGCTGGTGGAGAGGAGGAGGTGTACGATTAAAATTGTATTATATCTGTTTTAAATAATAACTAAAGGCGTAGATGACAAAAGTAACATTGAAATCGCATTCCAATTGAACAAAAACGGAAAACAGTTCCAGTGAAACTGACAGTTTGGTGTAAAGCCCTTTTCAGGACAGAATTAATCTGAGTGCCTTCAGGGCATTTGACTTGCTTCTCTCTTCCTCTGAAATGTTTTGCGAGAAAAAAAGGCACATCCGAATTTTACCCAAAACTATAGAAATTAGCAAGAGGTAGAAATGCACCATTCTCAACTTCATGCCAGATTGATATTAAAATAGGAATTAACCAAAGAACGATTAAAAACAAATCATAATCTCTTGTGATATCAAAACCAGTAAAATAGGAGCAAAACTAAGAAGCGAAACCGTGGCTCAGTGGTTCACTGTTGCTTCACAATGCCAGGGACCTGGGTTCAATTCCAACCTTGAGTATGTGCAGTTTACATGTTCTCCCTGAGTCTGCCTTAATTTCCAGCAGATGCTCCAGTATCCTCCCACAGTCCAAAGATGCACAGGTTAGGTGGATTGGCCATGCTAAACCATCTGTAAATGTGCAGGCTAAATGGATTAGCTGGGGTTACAAGGATAAGATGAGGGCACTACGTCTGGTTGGAATTCTCTTTGAAGTGCAGACTTGGTGGGCTGACTTACCTCTTTCCACACTGAAGGGTTTCTATAAGATCTATTGCATGCTGAATCTTGACTGCAAATGATAGTGTGTGTCAATATGAATGGGATGAGCATCTTTACTCTGAAGTGGATTCCCTACATATTTGAGTACTTTGGATTTCAAAGTGGTCCTACTGATTGTTCTGTTTAAGCAATTGGTTTAATGAATTTTAAATGAATACAGAGGTGTGGTGCAGGAACAGCTTAATGTTCCAGGGTATAGATGCTCTCAGAAGGATAGAAAGCGGTGGGGTGGTGGTGTTTGGGGGGGGGGGGCGCGCGGTGGGATAGCAGAGGAGGGGGTGTGGCATTTTTGATTAGGTACAACATTATGGCTGTACTTAGGGAGGATATTCCCGGGAAGATGTGATAATCACCTCATTGGGGTTGTAAAATAGACACCCCAATAGTCAGCCAGAAATTGACAAACAAATTTGTGAGGAGATCTCAGTTATCTGTAAGAGTAACACGGTGGTAACGGTAGGGGATTTTAATTTCCCAAACATAGACTGGGACTTCCATGTTGTTAAAGGCTTGGTTGGAGAGGAATTTGTTATGAGTGTACAAGAAATTTCTCTGATTCAGCCAGTGAATGGACATAATAGAGAAGGTGCAAAACTTGTCCTACTCTTGGGAAATTAGCCAGGACCGCTAACTGTGGTGTAAGTGGGGGATGACTTTGGGGCCAGTGACCACATTTCTATTAGTTTTAATATAGTGGTGGAAAAGGATAGACTGGATCTAAAAGTTAAATTTCTCAAGGAAGGCCAATTTTAACGGTACTAGTCAAGAACTTTCAAAAGTTGATTGGGGCAGATGTTTGCAGGTGAAGGGACTGCCTTCAAAATTGAGGTAACGAGTGGCAAGAGCCAGTATGTTCCTGTGAGGGTGAAGGGCAAGGCTGGTAGATATATGGAATGCTGGATGATTACAGAAATTGAGGTTTTGGTCAAGAAAAAGAAGGAAGCATATGTCAGATTAAGACAGCAGAGATCAAGTGAAGCCCTAGAAGAGTATGAAGGTAGTAGTTGTCTACTTAAGAGGGAAGTCAGGAGGGCAAATAGGGCTCATGAGATAGCTTTGGCATATAGGGTTAAGGAGAATCCAAAAGGATTGTACAAATACATTAAGGTCAAAAGGGTAACTCGGGAGAGAATAGGGGCTCTTAAAGATCAGCAAGGCCACCACTTTGTGGAGCCGCAGGAGATGGGGGAAATACTAAATGAGTATTTTGCATCGGTGTTTACTATGGAAGAGGATATGGAAGATATAGAATGTGGGAAAATAAATGGCAACATCTTGGAAAATGTCTATATTATAGAGGAGGAGGTGCTCAACAGCTCAAAATGCATAAAGGTGGAAAAATCCCCAAGACCTAATCAAGGACCCAAGACCTCTGTGGTGAGCTAGACAAGTGATTGCTGGGTCCCTTGCTGAGATATTTGTATCATCAACAGCCATAGGTGAGGTGCCAGGACACTGGAGGTTGGTTAAAGTTGTGCCACTGTTTTAGGAAGGAGGTAAGGAAAAGCCAAGGAACTATAAACCAGTGACCCTGAAATCGGTGGTAGGCAAGTAGTTGGAGGGAATCTGGAGAGACAGGATTTACATGTATTTGGAAAGGCAAGGACTGATTAGGGATAATCAACAATGCTTTGTGTGTGGGAAGCTGTGTCTCACTAATATAACTGAGTTTTTTGAAGAAGTAATGAAGAGGATTGATGACGGCAGAGTGATGAACATGATCTATATGGGCTTCAGTAAAGCATTTAACAAGATTCCTCATGGTAGATTGTTTACCAAGATTGGATCGCATGGAATACAGGTAGAACTAATCATCTGGATACTGAACAGGCTTGAAGGTAGAAGACAGAATGTGGTGGGAGGGGTTTGGTTTTGAGACTGGAGGCTGTGACCAGCAGTGTGCCACAAGGATTGGTGTTGGATCCAATGCTTTTTGTCACTTACATAATCGATTTCAATGTGAACATAGGAAGTATGGTTAGTAAGTTCACTGATGACACCAAAATTGGAGGTGTATTGGACACTGAAGAAGGTTACCTCAGAGTACAATGGGATCTTGATCAGGTGGACAGATGGGTCGAGGAGTGGCAGATGCAGTTTAATTTTGATAAATGTGAGGTGCTGTGTTTTGGACAGGCAAATCAGGGCAGGTCTTATACTCTTAAAGATAAGGTCCTGGGGAGTGTTGCTGAATGAAGAAAACTTGGAGCACAGGTTCATAATTCCTTGAAAATGGAGTCACAGGCAGATAGGACTGTGAAAAATGTGTTTGGTATGCTTGCCTTCATTAGTCAGTGCATTGAGTATGGGAGGTGGGAGGTCATGTTGAGGCTGCACAGGACATTGGTTAAGTCAGTTTTGGAATACTGTGTGCAATTCTGGTCTCCCTGCTATAGGAAGGATGTTGTGAAATTTGAAAGGGTTCAGAAAAGATGTACAAGCATGTTGCCGAGTTTGGGGGTTTAGAACTATCAGGAGAGGCTGAATAGGCTGGGGCTATTTTCCATGAAGATTGGAGGCTGAGGAGTGACCTTTCAGAGGTTTATAAAATCACAAAGGGCATGGATAGGGTGCTTAGTCAAGGCCTGTTCCCTGAGGTGGGGGAGTCCAAAACTAGAGGCAGAGGTTTAAGGTGAGTGGAGAAAGATTTAAAAAGGACCTAAGGGACAATTTTCTTATGCAGATGCTGGTGAGTATATGGAATGAGCTGCCACAGAAAGTGATGGATTCTGTTACAATTACAATATTTAAAAGGCATCTGGATGGGTATATGAATAGAAAGGGTTCAGAGGAACATGGTCTAAATGCAGCCAAATTGAACTAGATTAAATTGGGATACCTGGTCAGCATGGATAAGTTGGACTGAAGGTTCTGTTTCTGTGTTGTATAGCTTTCTGACTCTGACTCTATGCCTGATTAGTCTGCTGCAATGGGGAAATGATGAAAATCTAGAACATTGGTTTCCAAAACCCTCTATACAGAACTTCTGTGCAGGTTATTAAACAGAATTTGCACCCTGCAGAGAATTCAAAGTAATATATTTTACAGCATATCAGAGAATCTCAAAGTACACTATAAATAGAATAACTGCAAAATACCGTGGGTGCTGAAGATCTGAAATAAACGCAGAAAATATTGAAGAAATTCCACGAGTCTGGCAACATCTTTGGAGAGAGAAACAGAGTATTTCAAGTCCAATATGATTCTTTGGGACTGTTAAATTGGTAGTGTTTAAAAAAATGGAAGTGTGTAATAACATCTCTGAACAGGTTGATTAGGAAACATCTCAAAATATTGTTTTTTTTAAACACAGACTTCAGTGAAGCCTCCTATGTAAAGAGACTATTTAACAGGCATTGAATGTTAATGCAGCAGGCCATTGACAACAGCTGTCAAAATTATGGGCATTATAATTCTCGAGCTGCCGTTCCACTATCAATCTGTGTATCATTTAATTACATTCAGTTGAGTAAGTGCCACTTTATAAAGTGGTCTTGTTGTTAGCAAGTTAACGTGAACTGATGTCATTGTTTTCTTTGGTGCTTCTTCTCAAAACAGCATTATTATCATCCAACTATACTTGGTTAAAGGCTAAATGAAAAAAAACAAAATAACTGTGGATGTTGGAAATATTTTTTTCTTTGCTGACAATAGGCTGTAAGAAGTAGCAGCCATGTGATGGATTGAGCACCTTATCCCACATCCTTACCGCAACGCCTGCACACCAGGTCTTGTCATCACATGGGCTGCTACCACACACAACCCCATGTCAGCTGCTAATAGTTCCGATTAGCAGCTACTCATTCTCCCAGGGTGATCTTTAAAATTTCCTTTGCCTGCCCAACTGTTTTTCTCTGTCTTTTGACTCAATCGTCACCTATTGTTTACTCCACCCCTCCCACCACCCCATCCTCTGCACAAATACTTGCCTTTTCTTGGCTACCATGAAGAATGCTCACTGGACCCGAAATGTTAACCCTGGATTTTCTCCGCAGATGCTGTCAGACCTGTTGCACTGTCCTTGAAATTTCTGTTTCTGATCCTTTGTTAAAGGGATGTCTGGTCGAAGTAAAACAAATTCTTCACTAGAAATAATTTTGAAGAACTGCTTAAAGTCAGATTGGATGCAATAATGTCCCCATGTGCTGAGAAACTGCAGTAACAAAACCTAAGATCAGCATGAAGTGAACATAAAATTCTGAATGTAAGTTACTTGATACCCCTTTCACAAATTGAGGAACAAAAATTGCCGGCTGGTCAAGCCCTGTTTCTGGTGGGGAGAAACTGAGTTCTGCTTTGTTTGATTTTTCACTCTGCACATGTATATAATCAGGGCCTTAATAACATTTGCTTGAGCCTCTCTTAAGACTTGAGCACTCTTGGTGAAATGAAACATGCCATTTCTCAGACCTGTCATATATTTCTTCATATTTTTATGGGTTCTTATTTACATGCCAAATGTGGCAGTCATTTCGATCAATGAGAAAAAATGCAGATGTCCTAAGTTTCATTTGGTTTCACAGGAATTCCCATCAGGGAATGTCTCAAACAGCATGAACAGAAACTCAGCAGTCTTTCAATATTACGAGTACAACATCACATGCTGACCCTAGCTCACGTGGATTGGTTTTCTGTGAGTGAGTCTGAAAACACCCAATGAGTATAGAAAAATGATTTAAGTACACACTGAAATGATTTTAGTCCTATTGAGCATAACAACATTATTCACTGGAAACTTGTCCTGAAATCTTAATGATGAGAGAATCTTGCACAGTGGGGCATCATCTCAGGACAAAGAGTTAGCCATTTAGAATTGAGGTCAGGAGAAAGTACTTAACTCAGTGAGAGGTAATTTTTGGAACTCTTGACCCCAGAAAGCTGTCGTTGCTGAGCTGTCAATTACATTGAAGGCCGAGCTGAATGGATTTTTGGACCCTCAGGAATTGAGGGAATTAGGGATGAGGCAGGGGTAGTGTTGAGGTTGATGAATAGCCACTATCTAGACTTGAGCGGCCTACTCCTGCTCTTATTTATAATGTTCTTAAATGGGTTAAGTTGTGATCTGAGAAATGGGTCAGCATAAATGCTTGTAACATCACTAGACTTAAGTCATGACCTTCTTTGTGCTGGTAAATCTTTGCCATGGGGTCAACTGCAATTTGTGCTGAGTTGCGGGAACACTTCTCTTACTCCAGCTCTTAACAAAAACACATTTACAACTCGTAGATAATGGGAACTGCAGATGCTGGAGAATCCAAGATAACAAAGTGTGGGGCTGGAAGGACACAGCAGGCCAAGCAGCATCTTAGGAGCATAAAAGCTGACGTTTCGGGTCTAGACCCTTCATCAGAACAGGGGGATGGGGAGAGGATTCTGAAATAAATAGGGAGAGAGGGAGAGGCGGACTAAACTTGGATGGAGGAGAAGATAGGTGGAGAGGAGAGTATGGGTGGGGAGGTAGGGAGGGGATAGGTCAGTCCGGGGAGGACAGACAGGTCAAGGGGGCGGGATGAGGTTAGGAGGTAGAAAATGGAGGCGCGGCTTGAGGTGGGAGGAGGGGATAGATGAGGGGATACATTTTGGCATCCCAAAACCAGCCCAGCTCGTCCCCGCCTGCCTAACCTGTTCTTCCTCTCATCTATCCTCTCCTCCCACCTCAAGCCACACCTCCATTTCCTACCTCCTAACCTCATCCCGCCCCCTTGACCTGTCCGTCCTCCCCGGACTGACCTATTCCTTCCCTACCTCCCCACCCATATTGTCCTCTCCACCTATCTTCTCCTCTATCCATCTTCGGTCCGCCTCTCCCTCTCCCCCTATTTATTTCAGAATCCTCTCCCCACCCCCTTTTCTGATGAAAGTTCTAGGCCCGAAACACCAGCTTTTGTGCTCTTAAGATGCTGCTTGGCCTGCTGTGTTCTTCCAGCCCCACACTTGTTATCTCACATTTACAACTCATATTTGTTTGGGTGGGTCAATGAAGAATCATGATGCCTACCCAACACAATGCTAACAAAGATGCATATGACCCTCAATAGATGAATCACCTCCACAAATTTAGCATTAGGATGCAAATTGGGCATAGAATGCCCCCATGTGGAAATACTTTTATGCCTTTTTCCAATTTATGCACTGAAAAACATGCAATCTGCACCAATTTCTCTTCCACATCCGCTTTTCTGATTCCATCAAGTCATGATCACTATGTGGTGAATGTGAATCAGTGAACTTTCTGATGAGATTAGGAAAAAGATGAGAGAAAAGTGTGTTGATCTTTGGAAGGATGTCAAATCAATGTTGCCATATTTTGTTGAATGTTGTCATGTTATGTGATAATATATTTTAACAGCTCTTCATTGCAAGCTTGGTGGAATATTATTTGGAGAACACAGAGCACCACACTTATGTATAATGTGTTGTATATGAATACTCCAATGCAGTGCAATTGTAACAATGAATTTGCTCTGTGAGCCATTATATCAAACGTTGGAGTGTTTCAATCGATATTGCATAGTAGGTCTGAACAAACTGAATTACATGAGCATTGTAAACTGCTAATAAAATCATTTGCCTGCATTTTGATGTCAGAGGATCGTAACATTGTATCAGATGAGAATGTGTTTTGAAATATTAGCTGTAAAATATGATCAGAAGAAGTAGCAGTTGCTACAGATTAGTCAGTAAACACAGGTAGTACATCTTCAAGTCTTAATGAAATTTTGGGAAATTTAGTACAATTTGAAGAGGAGTAAACGTTATAGACAGATCAGTTCTTCAAATCTAGTAATGCAGGAGCAGAAAAATGCTTATTGTCAAAACTTAAAAGCCATTTAGACTTTCTCTGACAGCAATATTTCTAACCTTTTGAGGGAAGTGTGCATTAGATTTTTAAAATTATGCATGTGCATACCAAATATAGACTGCAGCTTTTCACTGGTTGATGGTTCTGAATTACTCAATAAATGAAAAGTATTTTGCTGATACATTTTAACAATAACCTTTTTACTAACGTCGATACAATCAACTGTCAAAGCACAATGCATTTTTGGAATCCTCCTAAAGATGGCGTTCTAAGTTGTTCAAAAGACATTTGGAAGAAGAAACACAAAAATATTCTTGAAATAACTGCAACTTTTATCAGGGACACGGATATTTTGACTAGTTGATGAGAATAATGTCCAGAACCCCCATTTTACCTCTGTTGTGATTTCTATTAAATTGATTTGGATACATAATGTTGCCTTTTGGTCCTTAAGTTATTAAGTTAAACATAATGGTCGCTTTGTTCTTTATACCATACACGACTACTTCAAAGAATAGGAAGATAACGATGTAAGGAAGAGGCCATTTGAGTCTGAAAGACCATTCAAGAAGATCATACATGATCCTCAATATCAACTCCACTTGCTTACCCATGCCTTTTATTACTTTGGAGTCCAAAAATCTATAAGTACTCAACTACTGGAAGTCCTCAATTCAAGTATGACTGTGTTCTATAAAATCCTGACCGTAAATGTAATAGTTTTAAATGAATCATAGCTTCCCAAAGGAATCGATGTTAAAACCCAGTCATGGATGAATTTATGTATTTATTGCCCACAAAAAAAACCAATGTACAAGTCATGATATTTACTAGTAAATGTGCAATACTATGCATTATCAGCTGAAATCACTTGCAATCTGAAAGAAATCACTAAATCTAAGGCAAATCATGGATAAATTCAAGTTAGATAACACTCACCAGTCTCTTTTTCTTCAGGAGCAGTCCTGCGGCTTCCAGGATGACTTGTTTCCACATGGTTTTAAAATGAAAGTGCACTCTACAGTCTCTGTTAATGTATATGTTATGCAGGTGTTCCTCAGCGGAGCGGTTGGATAAGTTATTTGGAGGTTTCTGCACTCTCTCTGTTGCTTTGACTTCACCTCTGCATTTTCCTGAAAACATCTCTCTAGTGTATTCCTGAAAGACCTTGTTGTGTTTTGGTTGGTCAACAGTTAGTAGAGATGTTTGGTTTCTTCAGGGATGGTTTGAGTGCAGCAATCCTGAAACATTTCAGTGCATTGGCTTTGAGCACTTAGCCTTTGATGCTGATCATGTTTGGCTTCAGATCAGAAAGCTATGTTGAGATTGTACAGGACATTGGTGAGGGCTCTTTTGGAATGCTGTGTCTAGTTCTGGTTGCACAGTTATAGGAAGGATGTTATTAAGCTGGGCATGATTCAGGAGAGATTTTCTACGATGTTGCTGGGTGTGGAAGATTTGAGTTAAAAGGAAAGGCTGGGTAGGCTGGAACGATTTTCACTGGAGCTTCGGAGGATGAAAGGCGACATGATAGAAGGTAATAAAATAGCGAGAAATATAGATGTTGTAAATGGTAGTTGTCTTTTCCCAATGATGGGGAATTTCAAGACCAGGGGACACATTTTAAACTGAGAGGAGAAAGATTTAAAAAAGACAAAAGGCAATTTTTTTACATAGAGAGTGGTTTGTGTGTGGAATGAACTTCCTAAGTGGTGGATGTGTGTACAATTACAATGTTTAAAAGACATTTGGATAGTTACATGATTAGAAAAGGGTTGGATAGAGATAGGCAAGGAACAAGCAGGTGAGACTAGTTCAGCTTCAGATTATGGTCAGCATGAACTGGTTGGACCAAAGGGTCTGTTGACTCAATGACTGTAAGAACTTGTTGTTGGATCTCTTTTCTTGACACTGTCAATTTCTTCTAGTCAGTTGATCTGCTTGTCATAGTTAATGCCAAAATTGATTACCTGGTTTGACCACAAGACCATGATGAATTGGCCCATTGAGCTCATTCCACCATTCAATAGGATCATTCCTGCTGCATCCTCTGACCACCTCCTTCAATGGGCTGATCTGACACTTCTTGTTCACTTTTCTGCCCTCCACTTAACTCTTGATTGCCTGACTGATTGATAATCTACCTCAGCTTACTGCTTTTTGTCATTTATATAAATGATTTTCATGTGAACATAGGAGATATGGTTAGTAAATTTGCAGACAACACCAAAATTGAAGGTGCAGTGGACACTGAAGAAGCTTACCTCAGAGTACAATAAGATCTTGATCAGATGGGCCAATGGGCTGAGGAGTGGCAGCTGGAGTTTAGTTTAGATCAATGTGAAGTGCTGTGTTTTGGACAGGGAAATCAGAGCAGGACTTATACACTTAATGTTAAAGTCCTGGGGAGTGTTGCTGAGCAAAGAGACCTTGGAGTGCAAGTTCATAGTTCCTTGAAAGTGATGTCTCCAGTAGATTGGATGTGTGATTCCATGCTTCAAAGAAAGAGAGTTGAGGTTTTTGACTTAAATTTCCTCAACTCCATCTGAAAGTTCCCATCCCTCACAACTTTATCTAGGTAGTCCTTCAGCTGTTTGTCCCCAGGCTAATTTGAAGGAGAGATCCAGGTAAACAACTTCACACACACTAGGTCCCCTCCTTTTGCATGCTTTTACTCAAGTCACTGCTGGAGCCGTGACATGCTGCTGTTATCCCCAGAAACCCTTGTTAAAAAGTCAAAACTGTTGTCAGGATCTCGATGATTGACTGTGAACTTCCATATTTCCCAATGGGCTTTTCTGCACACATGTTCCGTACAAATAGTGCCTGCTCACTCATGTTGAGTCTCCTCAATGACTTAACCAGTGGTCCTCAATCCAATTTTCAAATTCTGGTTCATCAGTTGATTGCTGAATCAAGCAAGCAGAATATCTGACTAAGAGTCAAATGGGTGCAGAAAGGGACCCCCTTGGTCAAAAGGCCAGATTCCCTCCACTGAGGCCTTCATAGACATGTCCAATGTCAACCCCTCCACCATCTCTCCCATCTCAGCCAGATGCCTCGCAACCTTGTTGATCATGAATTGATACCAGTACAATGGAATACCAGAAATTTAATATGTGATTGGAACCCACAATCAGCCCAAAAATCATCAAACAAGGTTCATTTCTTCCACTAGCATGAGATCTTAACTAAAATGAGGGGAAATTCAGATTAAAGTAATAAATCAAGATAATTGCCTTGAATTAAGTTGTTCACATCTGTTTGAAGAAATCTTTTTGTTAATCTCTAACTCCTTCCAAGAAACCCCTTCCTTCCTAAAACACACGTCCTCCTGAGAGGGTCCACTTGACTGCTCAAGCATCCCTGCTCACTGCCCTCCCTCACCATCGCCACCCGCTGCTGGAAGCCCTGTCATAACTCTGTGAGCAGCAGATTCATGACCATTACTTGTTGACTCCTTAGAGTGAATTGAAGGGATCGCAATAAAAAGAAATCATAAGCCTGGAGAAATTGCAAAAGACTTTTAAAAGGTTTCTCTGCCTTTCCTGCAGTAAATGGCTCTCTCATTGGCTCGAGAACAGCATCTCAGCCTCTCCTGCTGCCCAGAGAGTGGACTCCACAATGAGTTGGAAAATTGCAGAGCCAGGCTCTTGAAGCTTGAGTACTATACCCTTTGTTTTTCACCCATAACAAGCCCCAGACAAGGCAAATACTTTTATCTGTGAATAATGGCAAATCTCTGTCTCTCACAGTCTTTAAAATGACCTTCTTGCCTCATCCAATGTAACACTCTGCAGCAGGCATAACTAGCATTCCAAATTAAAACCAGCTTTTTTTCACATAAATGAAAAGCCCAGGCATCAATTTATTCCTGGATTTGGATATTCATTGTTGAGAACTTTGCTTCAGCATTTTCATGACAAAAAGAAATTGCAGTTCCCTTGAGGGTAAATGATTACCTCTGGTCCCAATCGCTATGGAGTGGCAAATATTGTGTCATGGCAGCTGATTGAATCATGTGCAAATCAATGATGCACAATTACAAAGCAAAATGCTACAGTTGACTAAAAGTTGAAGGTGCAAATCCTAAAAGCTGCAGGACTTGAAAGCAGGAAGACTGAAACCAGGATAATTTTAAATGGGGACTTGCTGTATTGAACATAACCAATAACTGAACGTCATTTGAATCATATAAACCAAATCCTCGAAGTAAAGGACCTCCTCCATATTCAGCCCAAAATGGCCAGCCCCTTGTTCTGAGATGACCAGGTAAAAAGGGCTAGGTGCTGAAGGGAAGCAATCAAACACCTTCAAAATCATTATATTTTTCAATGAGACCACTTTCCATTCTTCAAAATTCCACAGAGCATGTGCACATTCTGCCCAATGTCTGCTCCTAAGAGAACTCTCTCATAGCCACGAATCAGGCTGGTGAACCTCGGTTGCAACCCCTGTAAGGTAGTGACATCATTCCTTTGGTGCATAGACCAAACTTGTACACAGGTTTCCTTTTCCCAAAGTCCTGTGCAACTTGTCACTGAAGTATAACTTGTTTTAAGGCATCTGGTATATTGCATATTGCATCACTGCCTTCATTCTATTCTATGAGGTGGGAGCCTTGACGCATGATGAACATCCGCTTATCCCGTATTTTTTAAACATGAAGAAAACTAAACATCAAAAGTGCTATGCCACAAAATTTTCCAGCATGTGCAGTGCACCCTGGAACCAAGATGTCTTCGGCATAACATTCTCAGGAAGTAAACCATTTGGAGCATGAATGTTTTAGATCTTGCAGTCAGCAGGAATGCAATGCTACTCCCTGCTGACCTTGAAGGAATCTGCACACAGAGATATAGTGATTTCTGTCAGATGGATTCCCGTTTTATCCTCAAGATTAATTTTAACCTTGTGATAATTAAGTGTATTTCCATGTGTCCAGGAATGTGGATGTCATCAACCAGGGTAACTACTGCATTATTTCCACACACATTAAACTAAGCAATTAAAAGCACTATGCGACAGTGCTGCCACATTTAAAAAGTTAGGTTTGTTGTTTTTTTTGAAGAGAGGTGGTAAAGACAGAGAATACCAAAGTGTCTAGGAAGTAACAATTTAACACCAGAAGGGGAATGGCCAGTTCTCCCAAAACAGGTTTTCTCAAATTTTTTTTTAGCTGTAGTGGTCACAAGATATTTTGAGTCCAGAAGTGTTGCAAACCTCAGTAAAGACTCATCTGGCTTTCTCGGAAATCTCTCCTGCCTGTAAGAATCTGTGTTTGAATTTTGCCAAGAGGTATTTTATGGGATGCTACTCTACAGGAGCAATTAATTAGTTAAATTGCTATATCAGGACAGTTAGATTTTCCAATAGTTACTTTAAATTCTGCTTTCTTTTGTTTGTGTTTCGACTGTAGTGTTTAAACAATTTTGTTTTACTTAAATCCGAGTGGTTTGACCAATTACATCACACCTGGAGCACCCGCTTCACATCCGCCTTTAAAATAAGAAAAAAATGGGGTCTAGGCTACCTTCCATAACAATTGAAGATTTCTCACTTTGTACCTTTTACAGAGAGTGATAAAAAAAGGACATATGTGCATGTTATGTTAAGCCAGAAGCTGAAAAATCTTATCCTTGCATAAAAAAGTACATGATAATTTTCATCTGAAGTCAAACATTTTTTAAATTAGCTTTTCAGAGGATAGACATTATTCAGCAATGGTTATGAACTTGGTGTACCAATTAAAGTCCAGTTACACCTAATTTAATAAGGCATGTTTATTAACACAAAATCTGACAGAGCAGAAGGGCAAGTTCTCATCACTTCAGTGATTTCTAATTGTTTCCACACAGGAGAAATGTCAAAAGCACACAGCAATATACGTGTCGAATCACTGACATCCATTGCTACATTTAACTGCATATCTGTGGACTCCAGAAGTTGCTGACTTTTAGAGAAATAATGACAGTGAATGCTGATAGTTTGACCACTGTGACTACTGCATTATCCAGACAGAATTCACTAATCATGCCCTTTAGAAGCACACCATAAATGTCTGTAAATGTCAAAAGTAAAGTGTGAACTTTAACAATTGAATGTACTCAAGAGGTGGCAAGATATAGCACTTGGGACAATGCGATCAAATTGGCTGATCAGCTGTGATTGTGATGAATGGTGGAGTAGACCCGAAGGGCTGAATGGCCTCCTCCTGCTCCTATCTTCTATGTTTCGATGAGTATTTTAGCAGCAGACAGACAATGGGAAATGACGAAGTCAAACAATATTAAACTGGCCAGGCACCTTTTCACCTAAGTTTCAGAGTGTTTGTGTCATTTGAGGTTTTGCAGTTCTGAACCCAATTTTTCAAAAGCAATTTATTATCCTTCCACCAACCCCTGTTCACCTTCCAATTTCACATGCAATCACTGGGAAGGCTATTTTCAGTCCCAGCTAATTTTCTTTGTGTGACTACAGTGGATCTTTGTGCAATGCCTGAGTGTTAGTGCTTGGAAACAATTGGGATAAACTGTTCCCACTCTAATTTAATAACTTCAACATCTAAAATTATGACAGATGCAGAAAGAACCTTTCACTCATCCTTATGGCTATCTTTGCGTCAATGCAAAGTGACTTCAACTGATGTTAAAAAAAAGGAAGAAGGAGCTGAAAAATTACTCTGACCTCCAAAGCCAAGTGATTTGAGACTGGGTCAGAAGGTTTTTGCGCCTTGCTTCACTGCGTGTTGAATAATTCCAGTCGAGGCAAAGATGCATCTTTGCGGTTCTTTTGCTTCAGACCATTAGTACGAATATGAAACTTTGTTCATGCTTACAGCAATCAATGATGTGCAAACAAGGTGGAATGCATAGATGGAATGCAAAACAAACAGGACAACTCACAGTTGGGTGGTTTCAAACACAACTGCTGCATCAACTTGTCAGATTTATGCTGACTTCTGCCTTTTGGTTTTCAAGCTGCAAGTAATTTTGTGGTGTCAGCTATGTATGCTTGATTGCACATGCACTCTCTCAGTCAGAAGGATGTGGGTCAAAATTCTATGCTGACACTCCAGTGCAGTAATGATTGATCGGTGGATCATCCAAGTGGTGTCCTTTGAGATGATGAAGCAAGGCCCTGCCTGTTCTCAGGTGGTGGTAAATTATTTCACAGCAGCAGAGTATCTCTCCTGGTGCCCTCAGCAATACATTTTCCTCAATCAACATCATTCAAAATAGATTATCTGGTCATTATCATGTTGCTGTTTGTGGCATCATGCTGTGCACACATTGCCTGTGAAACATCTTATATCACAACTGAAATAACTCTTCTAAAGTAGTTCATTTGCTGTAAAATGCATTGGGTTAAACTCTGGCCTTGGACATTATCATATCAATGGAAATAGTTATTTTTATACATATTTATTCTCCAATCGTTGTCACTCTTTGGGACAATGTTAGGTATATTTTTAATCCCCCTTAATGCAAATAACCAGGTTTCTTTTCAAATGTCATGTCCTCAGCAGACTTGAAAAGCATGTGAAGTTTTGAAAATGTGTCTATGACATTCCGCAAAATTCTGAAGGTAACGCTGATGTTTAAAATGTTCCATAAAATCTTTTGGGATTTTTAATTCAATGTTTTGGTATTGCTTTTATAGTTGCTGCTAATGGTAACCTCAAAACAAAGAGTGCTGTAGGAATTTAGTCAATTAGTCATTTTGAGAAAAGTAAACAGCATTGCCCAAAAACAACTGATATGATTGAGAAATGACTTAAATGAAGCTCTAAAGTCATGTCCTATTAGAAATTATTTCAACTTGTTTATAATTTCATCTGATTGCTTCACCATGAAATGTGTAAAGAGTTTTGGACGTTTTCCAATGAGACGAGTCACTTGGCAATCAACTGTAAAATTAGGGCTGTTGGCAAAAATGGTTGTGTATCTACTATTGTTATTATTTCGGAGGGTCTGAGGCCAAATAAAGTGAGGATCTGGTATTGGTTACATATTAAATAAAGATGATTAGCATAAAACATGATCAGTGTACATAAAGGGGGAAACAAAAAGTCAGTTGAATTGGAGTTGACAGTTTGTGAGTTGAAATAAAACTCTCTCTAGGAAAGGGTATACCAGAGCTCTGACCAACCATCATTTTAACTCTGATATTTATCACTTTCTAAGAAAGTGTTTGCTCCTTGTTTGCTGCCTGATACATCATACTTCTGCTGTTATATTTTTACTACAAAATACTCTGAAAGTAATGCTGGCTCAAATATATCATAGTTTTCACTTTAATAAAGCACAGCCAAAGTTAGAACACACAGGATAGAGAGAAAACTAGCTATGTGGCAGAACTGGCAGAAGGTAGAAGACAGGGTGATGGTGGTGGAGTGTCGCTTTTCAGTCTGGAGGCCTGTGACCAGCAGTGTGCCACAAAGATCGGTGCTGGGTCTACGGCTTTTCATCATTTATATAGATGATATGGATGTGAACGCAGGAGGTATGGTTAGTAAGTTTGCAAATGACACCAAAATTGGAGGTGTTGTGGACACTGAAGAAGGTTACCTCAGAGTACAACAGGATCTCGATCAGATGGGCCAAAGGGCTGAGGAGTGGTAGATGGAGTTTAATTTATATAAGTGGAGGTACTGCATTTTGGAAAGGCAAATCGGGGCAGGACTTATACACTTAATGATAAAGTCCTGGGGAGTGTTGCCGAATAAAACAATCATGGAGTGTAGGTTTTTTTTCTTAATTCATTCATGGGATAAGGGCGTTGCTGGATAGGCAGCATTTATTGCCCATTGCTAATTGCCCAGAGGGCAGTTAAAAGTCAACCACATTGCTGTGGGGCTGGAGTCGCATGTAGGCCAGACCAGGTAAGGATGGCTGTTTCCTTCCCTCAAGGACATTAGTGAACAGATGGGTTTTTTCGACCAGTGACAATAGATTCATAGTTTTCATTAGATTATTAATTCCAGCTATTTATTGAATTCAAATTCCACCATCTGCTATGGCAGGTTTCAAACTAAGTCCCCAGAACATTGTCTGGGTCTCTAGGTTAACAGTCCCGTGATAATACCACTAGGCCATCGCCTCCCCTTGTTTACAGTTTCTTAAAGTGGAGTCACAAGTAGACAGGATAGTGAAGAAGACATTTAGTATGCTTAACTTTATTGGTCAGTGCATTGAATATAGCAGTTGGGAGGTCATGTTGCAGCTGTATGGGACATTGGTTAGGCCATTATTGGAACACTGCATTCAGTTCTGGTCTCCCTGCTCTAGGAAGGGTGTTGTCTTGAAAGGGTTCAGAAAATATTTAGAAGGATGCTGCCAGGGTTGGACGGTTTGAGCCATAGGGAGAGGCTGAATAGGCTGGGGCTATTTTCTCTGGAGCATCGGAGGATGAGTTGTGACCTTGTAGAGGTTTATGAGGGGTGTGGATTGGGTAAATATACTAGGTCTTTTCCCTGAATGGGGGAGTCCAAAACTAGAAGGCATAGGTTTAAGGTGAGAGGGGAAAGGTTTAAAAGGGAATCAAAGGGGCAAATTTTTTCCACAGCGTGGTGAATGTATGAGCTGAGCTGTCGGAGAAAGTGTGGATGCTGGTACAATTCCAACATTGAAAAGTCATCTGGATGGGTATATGAATAGGAAGGGTTTAGATGGGCATGGGCCAAATGCTGGAAAATAGCATTAGATTTATTTAGGATATCTGGTCAGCATGGACGAGTTGGTCTGAAGTGTCTGTTTCAGTGCTGCATATCTTTATGATTGTGTGACTCATCAGATGATATTTTCTCCTGAGTAAAAAGTTGAAGTTGCAAATCCCATTTTAGAACTTGGGAGCACAAGAATTAAGTCTATACTCTAGTTGAGGGACAGCTGTGCTGTTAGAACTGCTTTCTTTTGGATGAGATGTTAAACAGGGACCTCCTAGAATGAGAGATGAAAGAGGGAAATACAGTGTGAAACATAATTCCATGTCTCTAGGGAAGAGCCTGCCTGTACATAACCAAGAGGAGGAATTCCAAAGAAAGCTCAGGAAAAAGGAGAGAAGAATTCATTTCTTGAGATGTTTTGGCATGACCAAGAGGAGGAACTCCAGGAAAGCTCAGAAAAGATGAGAAAAGAATGCCATTTCTTGAGATGTTTTGGCTGTGAATGTATAGAAAAGGGTTCCATTTGGCACAGTGATCAAAGTGCAAAGATATTTCTTGGTCACAGGAATGCCTTTCTGAATTTTTGTTCGAGATGCTTTGGAGTACTGACAGGGTTAAAATCTGAATAGAATGATGAAATAAGAATTGTCAGAAAGATGCGCAGGAATTTGGTAAGTAAAAACACACTCAACAAATACAGAGAGGAAAAAGATGTTAAAGATAGCATGGTAATTTGCCAGGACAGGAGTGAGGGTGCTGTTTCTGAGTAAGTGGGTGCTGAAGTGAAGATGGTGTTTGTGGTCTGTGCAGTAGGGAGAGGAGAGGTTAAATAGACTATAAATGAGAAAGAAGATATAATTGTGATATTCAGGTCCTGTCTGGCATTCTGCTTTAATGGATGCTATGAAATGTCAATTTTTTTAACTAATTGCAATGCTTTGCCAAATGCCAAGCTCAGTTTTGTTTTGCAACTTTTCATAAAATATTTTTGAAGCTTGCCATTTCAGAATATTAATACTTGGAGGATCATAACAATAGCAGGACTGTGCTTATGAGTCACATTTTAGAACAAGTGCCACATGTCAATCTAAGAGTCTCATGACTAAAGACAGGGCAATTTTGCTACATTCACTGTTGTATAGCATGGGCTAGATGTAAATGTAATATTGCAGCCATTAAATTAAATGATATTCTCTGTTTGTCTGCCCATTGTGAGAAGCTGTTTTGATGTAATTATGATATTTCTTTCCATCTGTGACTGGGAGCTGCTGTGATCAATTAGACATTCTCAGTGTTACACAAGAAATTCCTTCTGGGCTGCAGAGTTGAATGTTTGCGCTAATTTACATGACACACTTTGAAGACTGTCATTCCAGCCTTCCTGACTAATTCACTGCAATTGTTGGTCTGTCTTTTTAAAAATTACTCACATTAAAGTATCAAAATGCAAATGATGGAATTAAGTACTTTATAAGAAGAGATTGTCCTTTATGTCAATCTTTGAAGCACACAAGTGAGGAAAAGGATCAGTAAAGACTGTCAAACTTATCCAGACTCATACATTTGTCCATTTCTTTAGGAGGAAAATAGAAAAAACTGAATTCAAGAAACATTTGGGAAATTCCTTGTGAAAGCAGCAAGTTAATTCAGTCATATTTCAGAAGACTGTGATTACTCACAAGTCATGTCATCTTGGCTCATCACTGACTGCTTACCTATGAATATGTCTTCTTCACCCAGGAACATGTCAACTTGCCTTTCAAAGAGTTAGAGTGAATTTTTAACCATGGACATGTTTTTCAGTTCTACTGTAAAGTCTTGGTGAAAAGAAAATTTCCTGGGAACCAACCTCACGGTTTACCTGAGAATGGACATGTCTGATGCTCTGTCATACTAAGCCAACGCTATGTCAACTTTCACTGAATTAAATCATTCATCATTCAAAATAGCTGAACCCTCTAAATATGGTTATCTCAGGCAAATGGTCATGATTTTTGCTCATCTTATCAGTAAGAAACGTGAATATGGGTTATACTTTTCTCCAAAAATTTGCTATAATTCCCCATATACAGAGTGCATAAGTGACAACCATGTTCCCAAGTGCAGCTGCAGCAGAGACAATATGTAGCCTAAGTATAAGTGATTCTTATCTTACACTTAGTGGTCACAGACAGTGCAAAACAGGGCGCTAGGTTTTCATCTTGATTATTTAGTCATTTATGGCTAATGTAAATGGCCTTTAGAGTCAGCTGCTTAGCTCAAAGACTTGGAGATGGTAAAATGTGATGGTGCAAGTTTTCGGGTACCCAGTTGCCTTTTCATTTCTCATTTGGTAATTTTCCAATTGTGGCTGTGCAACTTGTGGAAGATTCAGTAAGAAGATGCAACAGAACTGCTTAATACAGGGAGAAAAATGGAAAGACTGAATAAAATGGTGCCTTTGTCACAGACAAGTATTCCAACATTTGAGGAATTACTTTATAATTATTAAATACTTCATTCTTAAATGATTAATTATTGCTTACATTGATCAGGTGCTAGGACAAATTTGCCAGTATTTTTCAACCCAACTGAGTGTGATGCATTCCTGTTTCACTCAAAATCACCCCACCATTGAGGCTTGCAACAGTACATCAAAGCTAGAAAAAGATGAGTGTTGGACATGCAGTAAAACTTCAAAATCAAACCAATGATCCTGAAATGCTTTCATATAAGCACCACTAAAGAGCTTTACTTCCTTGAGGAAAATGTGAGACTGAAAATCAGGGGCAATTTGTGATTAATGGTTACTCTGATAATTAATTGAGTTCTGGAAAGTTGCTAATTTAGTGAAGTGCACAGAGTGTAAGTCACCCAAATGCGCAGGTCATTTGGAATGAATATTGAAATATTAGCTCAATATTAGCAAAGATTCCGTTTTTGCTATAAAACAACAGTTCTATTGGACTGGATAAATTATTTCCCTAAAAAAATGATCTTCAATCATGGTTAAGAAATTCTTTCAATTTGTATTGCTCAGTATCACAATGGATCAAATTTTCTCATACCATGAAGAAAATCAGCGCACTGACATTCCAAAACTACATGTTCATTGATTAAAATTTATAATTGAGAGAAATACACAGTATTTTTCTGTACAAAAGCCTATCTAATCCCTTTACTACAGATGCAGAAAGTAATGAAAAACATGAATAAATATGTATTCCTATTGTAGATAAAGACAACATCAGGGACCATGTAATGAGATTGCAGTCTGAATATTACTGTAGAGTGTGAAATCATGTGAGATCAGTTCTGTGCGGTTCAAAAGTTCATTTTCTTTTGTTTTTGCTGACTGTAGAAATAGGAGAAGATGCCAATGGTTTGTATGTTCCATGCTGTCAATATTTAACAACTCTTGCGTGATGCATTAAACACAGCAAAATATCTCAAGCGGCTACAAGGGGGTGCTATTGAACAAAATCTGACACTGAACCATATATGTTGATATTAGTGCAGATATCAAAGTATGGTCAAAAGTTTCATTTTTTAAGGTGCATCTTAAAGATGAAAGGCAAAGAAACTGAGGGAGCTCCGGTGTCAATGGCAAAGGAAATCAGGAAAATCTAGACGTTCAAGAACACAGACATCCTCAAGGTTTAAAGGGTTGGAGAAAGTTAAGAGATAGGGAGATGAGGTCATAAAGAGATTTGAAATCAAGGAACAGATTTTGAAATCATGATGCTGCCAAACTGAGACCCAGTGTAGATTTTCAAGGTTTGATGGCTGAATAGGGCTTCATTTGAATTATAAGAACAGCAGAGTTTTGGATGAGTTCAAGCTTATTGAAATAGTTCAGACTAGAGATCATCAAAGCTTGGATGTGAATTTCAAGAGTAGATGCACAAAGATAAAGGTGGAGATGGCAATGAGGGTTGATGGGCTGCATGATATTGAGGGTATGGAGTTTGAAGCTCTGATCAGGATTGCATATCATGCCAAACTTTTGAATGGTTCAGACTTCAATAGTGAGCAGGGGGATGAATGGTGTTGCTGCTGAGGAACATTGTTAAGGAATAAGACAATGGTTCCTGGCTACCCATATTTAAGTGGAGGGTATTTTTGCTCATCAATACAGAAGGTCAGACAATGAAAACGACAAATCAGAAATAACTGGATGAGTTGAGAAAGCTGATGGTTATAATACTTTGTGTTTGGTTGGTCTTGCAAAGAATATTTTAAAATCTGCACAGCTGTAAGGAAAATAAGGTCTTTAGTTAAGAAATGTCTGACTGTGGCTTTATCTTGTCTTGAGGCTGCACAATAGTGTACAATCACAACAAGTTAGATAGGAAGAGAACTTAAAAGAGGGTGCTCCTACCCCCACCTACCATCATGAGCTACACAGTGTTCATTAGGATATCAGTCAGCCGTAACCCATTATACTACATCTGCTCCTAACTCTCTGATTCTAGCCATTACACATTATGGTGAAGTTAATCCAATTGAGCATGTGTATGTGGTACCTTACCTTATATGGCAAGATCTTGTTGCTGAGGAGCAGCATTTAATTGAGAAATGGGAAGGATCAAGAACAGAGGGACTCTGGAAATAACAGGATTGAAGCTGACTGTGAAACTATTGCAAATTAGTTTAAAGAAAATCCCATGGGATGAAGGCCCAGTGGTTTTGTGGGGACAGAAAGCAGAGTGTAGTGTTGAACAGTTGTTTTTCAGACTGAAGGAAAATGTTCAATTGTCTCCAAGGTGTGAGTGATAGGATCACTGCTCTTTTACTGCTGTGAATTACCTGTAGTCAGGTACGCAGGCAACAATTTCAATGCTAACAAATGATGTGAAAATCATAAACACAGTCAACTAGGAGGAGAATAGGAACTGACATTGTGAGGATGTGGTCAGATAAATGAAACAGGAGCGTGGATGGGAAGATAGAAGTGTAAAGACTTGATCCATTTGGGTTGGAAGAATGAGGAGGGCTGCATGGTAAATTTTACCGTGCAGGGGCTGCTGAAATGGAGATATTTTGCAATGCATGCACAGTGGTCTTTAAAAGTTGCAGGAACAGTTGCTAAGGCTGTCAGAAAAGCAATAAGATCCTCGACACTGTAAAGCTCAGCATTGTTAAAAAAGCAATAAAGTTAGGCTTCACATTTATAAAACAATGATTGGAATGAGGTCTACCAGGTGGACCTCACAGAATATGAGTTCCCTGATTGGGGTAGTAAACCTGACCCAATTAAGAAGCCTTTCCTGACAAATAAAAACAGGAATGTCTTGGAGCCAGCTCTGAGCTAGCTGGATCAGTGTCATTTACTGTGCCTGTATAATAAAGACTGACTTGGTGACGAGATACCAGCCTTTGTGGATATATTTCACTTACTTCAGTCACAATCACACAAGCTGTCATTTATGACTGTAGTGAAAGCTGCAGGACAGGAAATCTGACCAGACAGATTGAAACACACAGTTGAAGGCACACAGATTTAGCAGAGACCTTTGGTTAGGAAAGGGAAGGCTGAAGCAAGGATGGTGGTTAGCGAAGACAGACAGCTCAATCATCAGCTCAGCAGACACTAAAGGAGAATTAATTGAGGCACTATCATCACAAATCATCACAGTTGAATATCAGGAAAGCAGTTTATTGACATGATTCAGACTTCATTCATTCAAATAAAGATTTTTAATAGAACATAGAACATAGAACAGTACAGCACAGAACAGGCCCTTCAGCCCACGATGTTGTGCCGACCATTGAACCTCATGTATGCACCCTCAAATTTCTGTGACCATATACATGTCCAGCAGTCTCTTAAATGACCCCAATGACCTTGCTTCCACAACTGCTGCTGGCAACGCATTCCATGCTCTCACAACTCTCTGTGTAAAGAACCTGCCTCCGACATCCCCTCTATACTTTCCACCAACCAGCTTAAAACTATGACCCCTTGTGCTAGCCACTTCTGACCTGGGAAATAGTCTCTGGCTATCAACTCTATCTATGCCTCTCATTATCTTGTATACCTCAATTAGGTACCCTCTCCTCCTCCTTTTCTCCAATGAAAAGAGACCGAGCTCAGTCAACCTCTCTTCATAAGATAAGCCCTCCAGTCCAGGCAGCATCCTGGTAAACCTCCTCTGAACCCTCTCCAAAGCATCCACATCGTTCCTATAATAGGGTGACCAGAACTGGACGCAGTATTCCAAGTGCGGTCTAACCAAAGTTTTATAGAGCTGCAACAAGATCTCACGACTCTTAAACTCAATCCCCCTGTTAATGAAAGCCAAAACACCATATGCTTTCTTAACAACCCTGTCCACTTGGGTGGCCATTTTAAGGGATCTATGTATCTGCACACCAAGATCCCTCTGTTCCTCCACGCTGCCAAGAATCCTATCCTTAATCCTGTACTCAGCTTTCAAATTCGACCTTCCAAAATGCATCACCTCGCATTTATCCAGGTTGAACTCCATCTGCCACCTCTCAGCCCATCTCTGCATCCTGTCAATGTCCCGCTGCAGCCTACAACAGCCCTCTACACTGTCAACGACACCTCCGACCTTTGTGTCATCTGCAAACTTGCTGACCCATCCTTCAATTCCCTCGTCCAAGTCATTAATAAAAATTACGAACAGTAGAGGCCCAAGGACAGAGCCCTGTGGAACTCCACTCACCACTGACTTCCAGGCAGAATATTTTCCTTCTACTACCACTCGCTGCCTTCTGTTGGCCAGCCAATTCTGTATCCAAGCAGCTAAGTTCCCCTGTATCCCATTCCTCCTGACCTTCTGAATGAGCCTACCATGGGGAACCTTATCAAATGCCTTACTGAAGTCCATATACACCACATCCACAGCTCAACCCTCATCAACTTTTCTAGTCACATCCTCAAAAAACTCGATAAGGTTTGTAAGGCATGACCTACCCCTCACAAAGCCGTGTTGACTGTATTTGATCAAGCCATGCTCTTCCAGATGGTCATAAATCTTATCCCTCAGAATCCTTTCTAACACCTTGCAGACGACAGACGTGAGACTTACCGGTCTATAATTGCCGGGGATTTCCCTATTTCCTTTCTTGAAGAGAGGAATTACATTTGCCTCTCTCCAGTCCTCAGGTACGACTCCAGTGGAGAGAGAGGATGCAAAGATCTTCGCAAGTGGCGAAGCAATTGCATTTCTCGCTTCCCAAAGCAGCCGAGGACAAATCTGATCCGGGCCTGGCGACTTGTCAATCTTAATGTTTGACAAAATTTTCAGCACATCAGCTTCGTCTATCTCTATCCATTCCAGCATGCACACCTGCTCTTCAAAGGTTTCATTCACTACAAAGTTGGTTTCTTTCGTAAAGACAGAAGCAAAAAACTCATTTAGGGCTTCCCCTACCTCCTCAGGCTCCACACACAAGTTCCCTATGCTATCCCTGATCGGCCCTACTCTTTCTTTGACCATTCTCTTATTCCTCACGTAAGTGTAAAATGCCTTTGTGTTTTCCCGGATTCCTTCTGCCAAGCCTTTCTCGTGCCTCCTCCTGGCTCTCCTCAGACCATTTTTGAGCTCCTTCCTTGCCTGCATGTAATCCTCTCTAGCTGAACTTGACCCTAGCTTCCTCCACCTTATGTAAGCTACCTTCTTCCTTTTCACTAGAAGCTCCACCGCTCTCGTCATCCAAGGTTCCTTAATCTTACCCCTTCTTGCCTGTCTCAGAGGGACATATTTACTCATCACTCCCAACAACTGTTCCTTAAACCGTCTCCACATGTCTATAGTTCCCTTACCATGGAACAACTGCTCCCAGTCCATGCTTCCTAACTCATGTCTAATCGCATCATAGTTTCCTCTTCCCCAATTAAATATCCTCCCATTCTGCCTAATCCTCTCCTTCTCCATAGCTATGTAGAATGTGAGGCAGTTATGGTCACTATCACCAAAATGCTCTCCCACCACAAGATCTGATACCTGCCCCGGCTCGTTTCCGAGCACCAAGTCTAGAATGGCCTCTCCCCTCGTCGGCCTGTCAACGTACTGCGTTAGGAAACCCTCCTGAACACACCTTACAAAAACAGCTCCATTCAAATCTTCTGCTCGAAGGAGGTTCCAATCAATATTAGGAAAGTTAAAGTCACCCATTACAACAACCCTACTGCGTGCACACTTTTCCAAAATCTGTCGACCTATGCTTTCTTCAATCTCCCTGCTGCTATTGGGGGGCCTGTAGTAAACCCCTAACGAGGTGACTACTCCCTTGCTGTTCCTAATTTCCACCCATACTGACTCAGCAGGCAGATCTTCCTCGACAAAGGAAGCTTCTGTAGCTGTGATACCCTCTCTGATTAGTAGTGCTACACCCCCTCCTCTTTTTCCCCCCCTCCCTATTCTTTTTAAATGTTCTAAACCCTGGAACATCCAGCAACCATTCCTGCCCATGAGACACCCATGTCTCTGTTATGGCCACAACATCATAGCACCAGTTAATCATCTGTGCTTACAGTTCAAATTGAAGAAATACAGCTATATTGAATACAATAGTCACTGAAATTGAGCTGTTTCTAATGAATATTTTTGAAGCTCAGTCAGTGACAGGCAATGAACTCTGCCCCAGAGCATAACATATTGTCCATTAAAGATAATAATTTTAAATGGAATTTGTGTTACAGACGCAATGGGCAACATTTAATCGACTGCTGCAAACAATACAGGAACACTCCAATTGAACAAGTTCATGTCTGAAATGTGCAAAAAATAATTTAAAATAATAAGGGAATATTCAATTGGCCATTAAACAAACTCAACACGCTGAAGAAAACCATGCATCACCAAATGCAATGAGACAGTCAAAATGATTTGCAATACCTTAAGCAAAATGGATCTTTTCCGTATCTGTCATGAAAGGATCATTATTCCAGTGAAATGGAGGGTGGGGTGGTCTTTCAGCCTGAGAATTTCCTGAAAAATTCTGAGTTCACCAAGTTGAGATATTTCTCTGTTGGGTATGGAATTTTTTTCTCCCAGTTTTGTTAGCTAGCACTCTTACCATGAACATCTCCATCATGATCACTTGAAATTATATCTTGATCTGTTACTTGCTTTAATTCCAGTTCTCTGTCCTCCTTGTAGTGCGGTACATGTGGCAGATAGAAAAAAAGTGATGACTACAAAACATTTAACCATTCATGGAATAATGTTCTTTGGGACAGTATTTTTGCTATATAATGTAGATAACATTGTAGTTACAGAGCTATGGATAAACATTGTAATGTGTGCCATTGTCTTTTGAAAGTGCCAAATTCCTGTTAGGAATACAATTTTTACAAATGATATAAAATTCCGCTTGACTAAGGCAAGGTGATATTTCTTTTCGATTGCTACAAGGACAAAAATCAATTCTACCTCCTCCCCAAGCTTAGAGAGATAAATGACATGAAAATGGATCAGGGAAGAGAAATGTTTTATAGTGATTGGAACCAGGTGAACCTTGTTAGGTTTTTGATTGGGGTTATTAATCAGGAAAGCCTTGGCTGACCAGTATAACCAGGAGATTAGATGGCTGGCCAGAGCCAGCATATTGTGCACAAGTAAACAAAGGGTGACTTGGTGATGGGACTCTGGCCTGTGCAGTTATTTCGGTTTCAGAGGAATGTATTTGGTGGAATGTGTTCCCTGTTTCTGATTTGCTCGTTTCCTTGTCACATTGAACAGCACAACTGATACAGCTGAGTAAATCTCATGGAATTATCCAATGAACTTGAATCACGGGGCAGCATCTTATTTTTTTGGAGCCTTGGGGGCTGAATCTGAACATAAATTGGCTTAGTATCATATATGGCGAGTTTTATGGAGCATTTCTCTCCATTAGGCTTAGCTGATTTTTTTGTTCTACAATCTCAAACTCACCTTATTAGGTATGCACTATGATTCCATGACCTCCCATTTGTCCGATTCTCCCACTAGCCATACACCGGAGTATTGGCCACTGCCAGGACCTCCTGGGATTTCTGACATTGGTGCCATCTTTAAAGCCCAGCCATGGACACAGTTAAGGGCAGGCAGACTGGAGCTGTCCTGCTTGAATCCTGTCAATTGCCACAAGCATGTTGGACCCAAAGGGAATCGACAGCCTGCTTTGCTGATGGGAATTTGGAGGTCCTTGTGGATGGGGTGTGAGTGCAGTCATTGCTCATTGAGTGTGTCCTGGATGTTGATAGATGACAGGGGATGTGAGGAGCAAGTTGCGAGTTGGAGTTGCCAGATTACTGCTCTGACTTTCACGTGTGCAATTGTCACTGACTAGTTTCTATCTGGCAGGTGGGAGAATGGGAAAATGTGTCTTAATGAGAGGACATGATGTAATAATAAGGATGCTAATGCATGCAAATAGGCCTTTCACCTATCATGAACAAGAATCTCATCTCTCCTCTGAACACTTGTTTGGATAATGGGACTTTTTGCTCTTGACTGAGTGTCCAAAGCTCTTGTATGCTGAACTCATGTGATTCTCTCAACTTTCTCACCAATGCCCACACCACTTGTGGGCTGGTGAGATTCTGCCCTTCGTGCAGCATTGGGTCTAAAAGCAGGAGGTCATTGTAGAAAAGTTGACAAGCTAAGTAATAATGATAATAAGATACATAAAGGGCAAGAAACAGGCAAAAGTGGACATTGACCATGGAAAATGATGCTGCACAAGTAGTAATGGGGTACAAAGAAGTGGCTGAAGAACTGAATAAGTACTTTGCATCAGTCTTCAAAGTGGAAGACACGAGTAATATCCAAAAAAATGTAGAGAGAGTTGGGGGGCAAAGTATGGTGGCCATCACCAAGGAGAAATTGCTAGAAAAACTGAATTGACTGAAGGTGGATAAATCACTTGGACAAGACGGACTACACCCACATGTAGGAGGAGATAACTGAAGAGATAGTGGAGGCATTAATGGCGATCTTTGAGGAATCACTGGAGTCAGGGACAGTCTGAGAGGACTGGAAAATCACTACTGTAACCCCATTGTTTCAGAAGGGAGTAAGGCAAAAATGGGAAATTATAGGCCGATTAGCCTGATCTTGGTCATTGGTAAGATTTTGGAATCCATTGTGAAAGATGAGATTTCTGAATACTTGAAAATGTATGGTAAAATAGTACAAAGTCAGCGTCGTTTCATCAAGAGGAGTTCACGAGCAGGATAGACCACGGAGAGCCAATGGATGTTATCTATCTGGACTTCAGGAGGCCTTTGACAAGGTGCCAATCAGGAGGCTGCTGAGTAAGATAAGGAGCCATGGTGAAAGGTACTAGCATGGATAGAAGATTGGCTGTCTTCCGACTAATATAACCAGGAGATTAGAGCTTCCTCAGCTGAGGACTGAATCTGCACTGGCTGGCCACAGCCAGTGTACTGTGCACAAGTAAATAGAGAGTGATTTGGTGTTGGGACACTGGCCTCTGTGCAGTTATTCAGTAGAGAGTGGGGATAAAAGGGTCCTTCTCAGGATGGCAGCCAGTGGCTTTAGTGGTGTTCCACAAGGGTCAGAGTTGGAACCACAACTTTTCAGTTTATACATTAATGATCTAGATGAAAGAACTGAGGACATTCTGGCTAAGTTTGCAGATGATACAAAGAGGGGTGGGGGACAGGTAGTATTCAGGAGGCAGGGAGACTGTAGAAAGATTTAGACAGATTAGGAGAGTGTGCAAAGAAGCGGTAGATGAAGTACTATGTAGGCAAATGTGAGGTCATGCACTTTGGAAGGAAGAATAGAGGCATGGACTATTTTTGAAGTGGGGAGGAAATTCAGAAATCTGAAGTGCAATGGGACTTGGGAGTTCTAGTCCAGGATTCACTGAAGGTAAACTTGCAGGTTGAGTTGGTAACTAGGAAGGCAAATGCAACGTTGGCATTTATTTCTAGAGGACTAGAATATAAAAGCTGGGATGTGCTTCTGAGGCTTTATAAAGCTCTGGGCAGACCACATTTAGAGTACTATGAGCAATTTTGGGCCCAATACCTCAGAAAGGATGTACTGGCCCTGGAGTAGGTCCAGAGAAGGTTCATGAGAATGATTCCAGGAATGAAAGTCTTAACATATGAAGAACTTTTGAGGACTCTGGGTCTATATTCAATGGAATTTAGAAGGATAGGGGGGATCTGATTGAAATTTACACAATACTGAATGGCTTGAACTGAGTGGATTTAAGGAAGGTGTTTCCATTGACAGGAGAGACTAAGACCCAAGAGCACGATGGTAGAGTAAAAGGAAGGCACATTAAAACAGAGCTAAGGAGAAATGTTTTCAGCCAAAGTGGTGAATCTATGGATCATTGCCACAGAAGGCAGTGCAGGCCAGGTCATTGAATATATTTAAGACAGAATAGATAGGTTCTTGATTGTAAAGGAAATTAAGGGTTACAGGGAGAAAGCAGGAGGATGGGGTTGAGGAACTTACCAGCTATGATTGAATGGCAGAGCACACTCAATAGACCAAATGACCTAATTCCTGCTCCTATGTCTTATGGTCTAAGTTGCAGTGAATGCCATACAACAAAGCATAAAGTCTAAATGGTAGAAAGCAACGGTCCCTTCAAGATGTTTCTCAGTCACAATTGATTCCCATGAACACGTATTAGTCCAAGGTCATTCAATCTTAAATCAAAGCCACAGTAAGATACACCTGAGTCAGACAACCACGTCTCAGTGCTGCACAGAATTCTTCAGCACCAGCATCATCTTTGCCTCCCTCTGCATATCCATCAGATTCCACTCCATCCTGTCTGAGGAGACAGGTGGCTGTATGAACTCTACCTCTGCCATGTTCTTACCCTGTTGTGCAGGCATGGTATGCAGGGTGCAGCAGACACATAATTTCCTGGAGACCCTGCCCCCAGGGCTAAGGAGTGCTCCTTCAATAGAAGTGAATCTTCAGTTGATCAGTTGTCTATTTGAGGAAGGCCCTAGTGGATGAATGTACTGAACTGTAACACTGTTTGATATTCCGAGTGTTCTGCACTGGAGACATTGGCTATGCCTTCTGGGGGTATCCCTTGTCACACACAAGGCAGTGATGAAGCAGTAGAGCGAGCATTGGAGGACCCCGACAGTTGTATAGAATTTAAGCAATGTGACAGCTCCCTGGATAGCAGGCGAATACCTGCAGGAATTGTTGCCCATGTCCACAAACAAGTTGGTTATTGAGGGAGTGAAATCCTTTCCTGCTCAGGACTGTGGCTGCATATTACCATTCAGCTCTGAGCACCAAACATGCAATCAATAGTATCAGAGATAATGGGAACTGCAGATGCTGGAGAATTCCAAGATAATAAAATGTGAGGCTGGATGAACACAGCAGGCCAAGCAGCATCTCAGGACCACAAAAGCTGACGTTTCGGGCCTGGACCCTTCATCAGAGCCCTGATGAAGGGTCCAGGCCCGAAACGTCAGCTTTTGTGGTCCTGAGATGCTGCTTGGCCTGCTGTGTTCATCCAGCCTCACATTTTATTATCTTGGAATCAATAGTGTCAGGTTTGTGAACTCACGATCCTCATTTTTGCTGAACAAGACGGCACCCATGAAGAAAATTCCAGTGTGCTGGGCTGTTTATGAGTATTCATTGCATTCTCTTGCTAATTCCCTCCTGAACTGCATTGTGCATTAACTGACAGCACGTGCACATGCACTAAGGTAGTTCAAGGCAGCTCACCACCACCTTCTAAAGGGAGACGGATGGGCAACCAGAGATCTTTACATCTAATGAATGAATAAAAGGAATTTTAACAAATGCAAACGTGGTTCCTGATATCCAGGATGAGAAAGGCTGACATGTCTGAAATATCCTGACAATTCCTCACCAAATCTTTAACTCGAAATTGAGAATCTGAATTTTGGCCTCCTATTCAATAGAGCTCCCCCTCTAATTCTACTGAACACTCCCAGCTGATCCAGAAGATTCTACCCTCTGTATCTTATGTATATAATTGTACTATTAGGATTTCTGCATAGGTAATGTAGATTTATTTTAGATCTTTTTTCTCTTATTGTGAGCTGTGCAAAACAATGGTGATCTCTTTCAAACTAAGACTTGAACAACTATTTAGTATAATGCCCAGTAGTTTGTGCAAATTTGCAAAGGAGAATTGGGAAGGTTGATAACTAGAGATCACTTATAATGATGCTGAAACATGTCCTGTCATGATTAACATGACAGGTTAACTGGAAACATGGCAAATAATGCAAACAGGGAATTACAAGTGTTTGTGAATAGATACCTGAAGGGAAAATAATGAGCAAAATTTAAACTGAAAATTGGATACTAGGCATTTATCGGCTGTAGATACAAGTTTATTTTACCTGGATTACAGAATTGAACCACAGTTTTAATGAATCACAAGAAGAATAGACTTTTAATGGATCTTTTGCTGCAGATAAGTTAACATGAGGAATAAAATCCCAATTAAAGCACTTAAGCCCACACTGAGTAACATCTTTTTAAAAAGATCCTAACAGTTACTTCGTTTGCAAGGAGCTTGTGAATTCGCAGCAGAAGCAAGAGACAATCTTTTTGCTCAATCATGGGATGTGTGACTGTTGCTGACTGGGCCAGACTCACTTTTCATTGCCAATTGCCCTTGACAGGATGGTGGTGAGCTGGCTTCTTCAGTCACTTCAGTATATGTGATACACGTATACGCATGGTTTGAGATCCATGATTTCAACCCAGTAACAATGCAGGAACCATGATATATTTCCAAATCAGGATGATATGTGACTTGGTGTGAAACATACAGGTGGTGGTAATCCTATAGGTTCTAAAATGCATCAGTCACTTTCTTCATTGCTAAGCTGTCTTCACAAAGCTGTTGCCTTTTTCAAGCAGCAAGTACTTCTTTTGCCTTCAATGATTACGGATAAAACTTGACTGTTAAACATCTAAGTATGGTCTCTATCCCAAGGAGATTATCATCATAATGCTGTAATATTCATGGGCAGAATACAAGGAAAAACTTGCTGTTTGTATGTTTATTGCCAGTTCAACTCCAGACACAGGAAGATTTTCTGAGGTTACTCTGTCGTATCTGGATAATGGTTTTAAAATAAAAACACAAAAGTACCTGATAACCTTAGCAAATCAAGTGATATCATTCAACAGAGACACAGTTATCCTTTCAGTTCTGTGACGTTTTATCAAAATTTATCAATATATTCTTTCAAAATTCACATGAATTTCTCCACTTTCTGTTGAGCGCTAAGCTCACCCTCAGAGAAATGCTTTTTCTTTGCTACACGTTCTGCATGCCAGATTGATTATGTAGATCTTTGCACTCAAAACTAGGCAACCCAATCATGTGTCTCTGTTTTACACAACGTCTGCCATTTCCCAAACATTTTTTTTACAGCATCTGCCAAATCCCCATCTTGTAATGCCGAGAAGCCCAAGGAAATAGGTGAATGGAAACACCATCGTATGCAAGATTGCAACGCCCCTCACCCACCCCATCTCCAAAAGGTCACACACCATATGACCTGGAAATATATCCTCATCCCTTCTTAACCATGGACATGCCCACATAACATGGGCAGCAACAGTTCAAAAAGGCAGCTCACCACCACTTTATTTAGAGCAATTAAAAATGGGAAATTAATGACCTTGCCAGTGATACATGCATTTCACAAACAAATGCATTTTAGAAAGCTTCTGAATTTTATCGAAAGCACTACAGATACTTACTTTCGACCCTTGTGGTTTCCTGCATTACAAGTTGCGACCTTCACATTGTTTTTCAAGGGGAATAAAACTTTCAGTGATGGCGAGGTTTCTTTATATGGATCAGATCCTCCAATCCTCAATGGTATTTATCTAAATCCGCCTCTCTATTCTGCAAAATAAATCATCAATTCCAGTACCTTGCATTTTTAAAGATGCGGCTATTTTTTAATACAGTAAAGACACACAGTGTACTTGGTCAACATCATGGTTTATTGCAACCAGGAAATGCACGGATTGTCATGGAAACTAAATGCATTTTATTTACAGTACATTGTCAAATTCTGTCATACAGCCAAAGCCAGGAGCATAAGTTTCTCCCTGGGAGAACACTGGGAATTAACCAATAAGTTGTCAAACAAAAGCCGCAGCATGGATTACACAGAGATCTGTACACCTCAGAGGGTTGCAGCAGTTCACTGATGAGGGCGTCATGCCACTACCACCTAAACACTGTCCAACAGATTTCCTATTGTGAATTACTGGCCTAAAGTTGAAAAATATTCACTAGATAATTCACAGCTTCATCTGGACCCCGAAAACTAACTACATTAGTCATTCTGCAAAACTTTCTCCAGCTCTAATTTTGTAGGTTTGAATATTTTGAAAATTTCTGATTGGATTACTTGGAATGCTGGCCTTGGATAAGAAGCAGTGACTCTTCTGTCTACTATGCAGAGTGTCTGTGGGCAGTTCCAGATCTGTTGTGCTTTTCCAGCATGTTCTTTTAATCATCAAAATTTATTTAATTTCTCAACATTTCCATGTCTTGATTATTTTGGAACTGTCGAGAGCTTTGTTCTGGAGTCTGACTGGTTCTGCTCAATTATTTGATAGAATGCAAGCTTTGAATGACAAGACTGATCTACCCCTATCATTGACAGTACACTCTCTTTGTAACTTTGCCAAATGTTCCAACAGTCCAGGCAATCAGTGAACATGTGCAGTCATCATTTTAGCATTTTCTAAAAAACGTTTAGGTTCATGAGATGTTCAATTCAACTTGATTGAGAAATCTTATGCAGACACGGTTCCTCAGAGTGATGTAAACTTTTTAGTTGTCAAAGAGTTAATCAGGACTTAAAACTCTCCCTTGATAACTGAAATATGTATTGTTGAAGAAAATTTTTTTTTTTGCATATGGCACTTTTTGCATCACGATGATTAAAGGGTTTCCTCATGGTGTTTGTATCTATATGTTATCAAAAGAATTAGCAATAAAAATTAGCATTCTTGGTACTGGGGTCTTAAGAGTATTTACACTTTTTTTTCCTTGTTAACTGAGATTATGTATCTATCTTAAATTGTGAAACTTTAACAGCATACTTCAAATAACTTCCACAGCTCTCATTGCATTCCAAGTTGACAAAGCCACTTCTCAGTTCTCTGAAATCAAAGGGGTTCATTCTGAGAAGGCTTAGTGCATTTGACTGAGACAAGAAGTATTGAAGCTAGCAAATCAGAAATTATCCATGAAGGCCCTTTGACCTCTCAAAAGACATTAATCCTTTAAATAGCAGGTATGAAACTATCTGCAGATAGAAATATGAAAACTTTTGAAGTTCTCATCATGCTAGCTAATACAACATGAGATCATATTTGTGAGACAGTGCTCATAGGTCCAGGCTTCAGTTTCTATCTTAGTTGCATTGTATTCAAGCAAGCTGATTGAATACTGCCAAGGTTGTTAGGTGAGACCTTTGTTGATTGGAAAGGTTCCGTGTGAAATGTCTTTCAATAGTCTCAACTCAGCTAAGAGTGGATGCGGCCTTCAGCACAAAACCCATTTACATCAGAGATAATGGAAACAATCTGGCACAAAACTGTTAATGTAGGTCAGAGAGGTAAATTGAGAAAAATGTATCTGGCCTCAGTTCAGGGCAATCATATAAGCTTACTAAGTTTAGAACCAAGATGAATGTAGACCATGTCTGGTCTGACATGTTATAGGTGCTGCCAGTGGGTTGCAAAACTGAACAATACACCCCGGTCCTCACAAGAAATGTACTTGGTAAGTATGAGAACAAATGTGGTCAACACTTCAATGTAAAACTTTAAACATGACAGATGCCCACTTTCACCCTTCCAATGACCTGTTGCTAAAAAGCTAGTCAGTAAGTTTAATTAACTTTGTAACAGTGACAATCTGTTTTAAATAGATCATGGAAAGCATCTAGGCATAAAGTGCACTGCTTCCTCTCTCTGATCTTCAAACAACTGGGAAGTTTTAATTCTTGGGTTTGAAAAAACTGAAAAATATTGACAATCCCGACTTAGGTCCCATCAATCAAAGAGGAAGGGATTTTCATCCTGTTATATTCAGCCAGACTGCAATCCAGAAAAGACTGTTTGCCCATCCATTAAACCCAATTTCTTTGTTGTACTCTCAACCCTCAGCCAGTAGATCCTGGGCTCAAAATACTGTCCACAGATTTGATCACAGAGTCTAGCTTGCCATTTTGGTGCAATACTGAGATAGAGGTGCACTGTCAGAGGTGCAAGTTACAGATGAAACATTAAACAAAATTCCATCTACTCTCTCAGGTGGATGTAAGTGTTCTCCCAACAACACTAAGCAGCAGACTAATTCTGCTGGTATAGTTCGCAAGTATGTTCTCACCGCTGCCTGTGGGATTTTGCTGTACCCACTTTGCATGTTGCTACATTACAAAAATCACACACTTGAAAAATACTGAATGGATACTCAAGTACTTCAGAACATTCTGTCATGGAATTTGCTGTACAAATGCAAATCCTTCAATGCAGCCCTTCGAAAATGTTGAAACTTTCAAAAGAATCCTTCGGGTATTTTTGGCTGGAATGCAGTCTTGTTCATCCATCAGCCTGGAATGATCTGGGCAACAAACAACTGTAGTGCTTGAAAATATGTGCTTGAAGAGACACGAGTTTCCTTCAAAACATGTTGTTTACTCTTGTGCGGAGTTCACAACCAATGGAATTTGCTTCCAACACAGTGTGACAGATATCCCTTGAGATACTTCTACTTTGGGAAGAAAGGAAACACCAGTTTATGAAGGTGTCCAATGCTTCTTGAAAAAGATGATCACCCCTGCATTGAATAAAATTTGGATGCCCTGAAGGAGAACAGAATATCTTGAAGTTGAATTCAGTAAATAATTTTGCTCTCGAAGGATCTCACGATTGGTTTTTCAAGCTGAAACACAAAAAACCCTGTTAAAATAGCAAGAACATACTGCAAACTATATGTAAAGACAGTTTGCAGACAAAATATAACAAACCATATTTTTGTTTTGCTTTGCACACACTAATTGCTCGCCTACTATTGACAATCATTTATGTACCAAATGTAAATATGACTGAGGACCCAAAGATTAAATAGACCGGAATTGATCTGTTTCAATTACCATTTTCCATTCACAGCAATGATTCTGCACATTTTCTTGTAATTCTAAAGATACTGGTTGGACCCTTTTCCAATTTTAATTCTACCTTCAATAACCAATTGATAAAAATGCAAGTTATGAACTTCAAATTGAAGGAAGTCTTTCTTCCACACAGGGTGTGTCATTCCAGTGTGAGAGGTTGTTTGCAACTATTGGAAACCTATTCCATTTCTGAAGGAATATTTGGCATTCTGAAAGAATCCAAATGCTGGGATGGGTTGGTAGGGATTGCAATATTCCATGGGAAATCTAGAAGACAGGGTTCAGCATATTTGCCACTGGCTTTCTAACTTTGTCAGCCTATAAGCAATTTATTTCTGGTTGGACATCCAATGTGCATTTGCAGGAGTAATGAGCACTGACATTTCACAATCTCAATATCATATTTAAAGAACCACTCTGGTGAGTGTGTAAAAAGATATGTTACACACTGGAAAAGGCTGCATTGCGGTTTACTGATGGCCCTCTTCTCGTCTTGCTGGGTTTAATGAAGAACTGGAGATAGATTCATTCCTTAGTAATGAGAGGATGATGTCCACTGCTGACTCTAAGCAGGCTAGGCTGGAGATGGCTAAACAGTTCAGCAGCAGAAAGACTGTATTATGCTCTTGGACTTTCAGCAGGATACAGTTTAATTGTCTTATCAAATCAGCAGAGCTAAGTACAATTGCCCATCATCCTATTTTCTCACGATATGCAATCTCAAGCTGATTTATAATTTCTTGCATCTGTGCAATCTGTAGGTGCCCCACTCACATCTAAATCCACCCATTCACCAGGTTAATATTCTATCTCAGTAGTTTCATTCTCATATCTATCTTTGAACTTGATCTAGACAAAGCAAACCTAATTTCCTGACACTGCTTATTCAAGCATCCTTTCACATTTTGAATTAGCACTTTCCTTTGCAAAGACACTCCACAGTTATTTAGATCCAGAATAAATTAATACTGTCTTAACAGGATGGACAAGGTGTTGTACAATGTACATTGTTGATACATTTTTATCAGCAATACCACTTTAACATTTCACTTTCTTTCAGAGAATGACACAACATAGCAAAGTCTTCCTCATTTACCTGAGTTACCCATAGCCTGACTGATATTTTTCTTTATTCATTCACGGGATGAGGGTGTTGCTGGCTAGGCAGCATTTATTACCCATTTCTAATTGCCCACAGGACAGTTAAGAGTCAGGCACATTGCTTGAAGCCAGACTAGGTAAGTATGACAGTTTCCTTCCCTAAAGGGAATTAGAGAACCAGGTGGGTTTTACCCGACAACTGGCAATGGATTCATGGTCATTGTTAGATTCTTAATTCCACATACTTATTGAATTCAAATTCCACCATGTGCCGCGTTATCTGTTATCTGAATGTTATCTGGGTCTCTGGAATAATAGTCCAGCAATAATACCACTAGGCCTTCGCCTCTCGATTTGTGATTGGACAATTAATGCATTCTTGCATTCATTTTAATTATAAATTATGGTATCCCTGTTTTTGAAGCTAATTAACTCAACCATTTAATGAAGAGTTGAAGTCGAAATGCTGTGATTGTTGTGATTGCTGCATGAAATGACAAACAGGTCTTTTCCAGTCAGCAATACAATTTTGTTAACAGGGCAGCTTTTAACAAAAGCCTTCATGTCGTTACAAGAATTGCAAAACATCTTGAGGCCCTGATGCTGCTAATTTGTGCAACAGTCTGCATGTAAACGGTGTATGAAGAGTCAAGAAAATCTAGCTAGGAGTAAGATTATTATGCACACTTGAAATTACTGGCTCATGGATTCTAAAATGACAAACAGTCAGCGATTTATAATGATTTTCCTCATGAGGTAGCTCAGTGAGCTAAATCAGAATGCTACTGCTTTGAGTTATGGTGTTGCTTTCAAATGTGGAATGGAGATCATGTTGAATGATTCAAATTCCCATTTTTTGCTTTCACAGTAGTTAATTTTGCTTTCTGGGCAGGAGCCTATTTTTCTCCAGTAATGTTTATACGAAGGATTTTCCATTAGTCACTGCCAAGAATAATCTGGTCAGGTTATAGAAATCATGGTTGTTTGTGCAGAATAGTTCTTGGGATTTAAAGTGGTCCCTCAATAGTATCATAACAAAGAATGATACAATCCTTGACCATGAGAAGAATAGGAATGAAGGTAAACCAAAAGTTCAAAAGCATGTATTGCAAAAATAAATATATAACTAATTAAAAGGTAAGTAAATTTAATTCAGTTGGCAGCATTCTCACCTCAAAGTTACATAGTGGCGTGGTGATAATTACTGGATAAGAAGTCCAGAATCAATACTAATGCTCTGGAGACATGGGTTCAAATCCCACCATGTCAGCTTGTGGAATTTAAATTTCATGAATAAATATGGAATATAAATCAAGTTCTGGAATATAAATCTAGTAAAAGCAAGGCTGTTCACTGACACCCTGTAGGGAAGAAAATCTGAACCTTTACTTGGTCAGGCTTTCCCGTGACTCCAGACTCACAGCAATGTGATTGACTCTTAATTGCCCTCTGCATAGGCAGCCCAAGAATAAATAGGGATGGACAAAAAATTGTGGAATTGCCAGTGATGCTGATATCCCAGGAAAGATAAGTGGATTTGGATAAGACTTGTGCATGGAAATACCTCAATCATTAAAGGTGGCAGGTGAGGTTGACATAACAGTTAATAAAATATGTGAGACTTTATTAACAAGACATTACTTTGGGCTCAGCTTGAGTAATGCATCCAGTTCAGGGTGATCGCTGTCAGGAGAAACAATGCAGAAGAGAACAACAGGAATGGTGTCAGGAATGAGGATTTTCAATTCTGAAGACGGACTGGAGAAGCTGGGACTGTTGACCTTTGAGAAAAGAAGGCTGAGAAGAGATCTGATTGAAATATTCAAATCCCCGAGGGCCTGGGCTGAGTAAATGGGGAAAAAATGTTCTGATTCATAGAAGGATCAAGAGATCTCAAGTCATCAGTGGAAGAAGGAAAAGTGGGATGTATAAAATCTTCTTTACCTCGTGAGTAGCTACGGTCTGGAATAAACTGCCTGACAGTGCAAGGAAGCAGCTTCAATTCAGATAATGACTAGGAAATTAGACTATTTGCTGCAAAGGAAGAATACAGGGTTATGTGGTGAAGGCAGGAGAATAGCACTGAATGCTTACTGGGAGAGCCAGCATAGTCATGATGAGCCAAATGTCCCCCTCTTGTGATTCTGAGGTCCTGTCTGTAAGGTGAACTTAAACATTCCATAGCGTCGTTTCTAAGAAAAGCAGGGGAGGTTTCCTGGCCAATATTTATTCCTCAATCCATATTACAGAAACAGACGACCTCCGTTTTAAAATTCTTCCAACATTCCAAAATCAATTACAGTTCAACAAAAGGCCTGTGGCTGCAAACTGCATGGAGACGTGGAATGCAATATAGTGAGGGAAGTTTATTTTCCATTTCTTAAATTCTGAGATTTGGCTGTTAAAAACATCGGGACAGTGGAACAGACAAAAAGAAACTGAACATTTCATCTTTTATGCTTGCTTTACCATTGAACTAGGTTGCCTGCTGATCTCTTGTACAGTACCAAATGAACTGATCAAATTAATGCACAAATGATAAATTTCATTCTGTATTTATTTCATGTGATGTTGAAACTTTAGCATTTTTATTATTCTATTCTTTGTCATTTAGAACTTGCGATTCTTATTTCCATTTGCCACATAATGCTGCTCTTGACTCAGCTCATTTGTTGCTGTCACTTTCATGTTACTGTGAGACCTTTTGCTCACATTGCACTCCTGGCTGGCCTCCCACATTCTAACCTCTGTGAACAAAAACAGGTATTTCTGGAGAGAATCAGCAGGTCTGGCAACATCTATGGAGAGAAAGCAGAATTAATGCTTTGAGTCCAGTCACCCTTCTTCCGAAAACCTCTGTAATTTCTGTAAATTTGTGTTCACCCACAAGTCTGCATTCCTTGCTTTAACTTGTGTAAAGTCTTGTTCAGCCATCATTTTGGCCCTTGCTGACTTACATTTCTTCCTGTCTAAATAACATCCATAATTTAGACTTCTCTTCCTTTGTTTCAAATCAATCCCTGGATTCAGTCTTCTCTCTGTTTCCAATCTCTTCGAGCCCCTCTGAGATATTTACATGCATCCAATTCAGACCTTTTGAACATCACAACTTTAATCTCTCCATTATTGGGCAGCTTGCCTGTAGCTACCTTGGCTCTAAATTTTACGATCTCCTCCTTAAACCTTTCCCTTTATTTTCCTCTCTTACCTCGTTTAAAACAGGCAAGTGGTGGTTTAGTGGTAAGGTTACTGGACTCATAACCCAGAGTACCAGTTTAATGCTCTGGGTGCATGGGCTTGAATGCCAGCCTCTTAGATTCTGAAATTTGAATTAATTTTAAAATCTGGAATTAAAACAGATTAGCACAGTAACAACCATGCTGGTTGTCAGATAACCCACCTGGTTTTCTGATGGCCTTTGGGGAATGAAACTGCTGTCCTGACCTGATCTGGCCCACAAATGACTCCAGGCCCTAGGCAATGTGATTGATTCTGGCTCTTAGGGATGGGCAATAAACACTGACCGAGCAGGCAATGTCCACAACCCTTGGATGCTTTAAAAAAATGATACTCCGTAGTATCTGACACTTTGACAAAGCCTTTGGTCATTTGCAGTAATGTCACCTTATGTTATTTACTGTCAAATGTTGTTTCCTTATACACTTCTGAAGTGACTTGGGACTGTTCATTATGTTAAAGGGGCTACGGAAATGCAATTTGTTGGTTTTGAGGCAAGAATCTTTATACCAACTGGCAGCTTATGTGTGATTTTATTTCAAAGAGAACGTAAGACAACAGAAAGAAAATTAAAACAGGAGTGAAAAGGTTGTCAAACAGGGCTTGCAGCGCCAGATGGCATACAAGTTGTCAGCTCTGAATGCAAGCCAGCAGTCAATGGGGAATGAAAGTTTACAGAAGAATATCATACCATCTGATCCAACTCAGATGATCTGTCTTTTTCTGGTTCAGTGACAGCACATTGAGAGTGAGTTTTGGCAACCACAGAACAGTTTCGATACCACCTCTGTGTCTAGTCCTGGAACTCATCAGTGTAAGGCCAGTTTGCAGATGTGAAAACTGCTGTTTGAATGGACAGCCAGAGAAATTGCAGGCATATGGTGCAAGACCAATACATTACTGAAAGGCATTTTTAAAACACACAGTTCAATCTCCCTTCTCTTAAGCGGATTGAGACTTCCACTCAGAACTCATTGTGGAAATTTTCCTATTGGCATTTTATTTACAAGTTCGATGGAACTATCAGCATCTCTCTGATGCCACTGTCACAGACACAGGCTTATTTCAGATGGGAGACTTTTACAGGTTTCCAATTCACACTGATTTGGGAAAGCTGCTCTTGATTAGTGCATTGCACAATATCCACGCGAATGCACTGGCTTCTGTTCTCCTCTTTCACAAGAAACCATCAGCAAGAAAACATGAAATTTGCAGACCATTACATTGTGCTAACAAAACTGGAATAACCTTTTTGGTGTGTTACACTGTAAGGTGCAGACAACAAAGGAAAAAGGAGGTCCACCATCAGTTATATGTCTATACTTGATGTTCAAATTCAGCCTGATTCTTTCCCACTCTTCCTCAGATCCAAATCCAGGGTGGAGAACAGTTTTTTAGTAAAGGAAACCTATTTTATTGAAACATAGTTAGATGTTGGGTACGTATATGCCATATAATTCTTCAAGTAATTCTCTATAATCAGGCAAAATACAGCTTTGCAATTATCTACATTTTCGGGCAAATTTAGCAGTGTGGTGTCACAGAGAGGGACAGACAGAGATAATGCTTTTCTTGAAGATCACATGCCATTCTGTCAACATTCAGTATCAGAGAAATCATAGCAAAAGTGATCCCTGCAGTACAAATGCTAGATCCACACATCAAATTCCAATCACAGTTTTCATTATGATCCTTCAATCATTTCCTTCAACTATGTATCTAATTTGTTTTTAATTTTGAGGCTCGCTCATTGCTTGATGCAAAGAAAACTGCATGCCCACAACATGTCTTGAGCCATTTTCATCCTAAGATGCTGCTTGGCCTGCTGTGTTCATCCAGCCCCACACTTTGTTATCTTGGATTCTCCAGCATCTGCAGTTCCCATTATCTCTTGAGCCATCTTCAGGCAGGGCTGAAATGGGCATCCAGCACTTCAACTTTTGAGGACATATGTAAAGTTCTGTGGATATTAGAAGAGGCCTGTGCCATTTTTGCGTGGTTGGGACACAGTGATTTTTTTTGGGTAGCTAGGTTTGTATGAATGCTTATTCTCGCCTCTTAAAAATAGTAGGGTCCCTACTAGTCAGAAAGTATCCTTTCAGTCAGTCAGTGATCTTTTCACGTCCTGAATTGCAATTTGGCGACTCAACATGAAAAGCTGCAGGATTAGTTGTTCCCTTGTCTAATATTTCAAGGCAAATATCTTCAGCTCAATGTTTAATCCCTTCTGCCCCATGTCTTCAGAGTTTTCAAAGCCTTTTAATTCAGACTGTCTGCCCACATGCCTCTCCAACATTATAAAACCTACGTTTAATGGAGGCTCATGATCAGTTCCTCATTGGCTTTCTAGACTTTCACAGTCCTGTCCACCTTGCTGGTGTCCTGCACTCTTGACCTTTGGCATGGCTTTGGCTGATTTCACTTACAAGATGCAATATTTTTCTGTTTCACATTTTGAAACGAGCTACAAAATTCTTTCTGCCCCTATAGCACAATACCTAACATGGTCTGGCTGGATACATTTTTAAAAGTTGAAACAGAGGAAAGAAGAGTGGAACAGCTAGTATTGTTTGAATCTGACCCTGCTATTGTTTTGAATATTCATGAAGGAGAACAGTTATATTGGAGTGCCTTTCTGGCTGAGCAGAGTAGCCTGAGTCTAGGTGCTTTACACTTAGGTACCTCCAGGTGGTGCTTGATAGAATTATCCCCAGCAGCCAGCTTTCTCTGAAAACTTACAGAGATCTATGCTGATACATAGTGGTCTGAGGTCCAGGACTAATTTATACCCAATGGTCTAGGATTTGCTAAACTTTCTGGCTTGGTGTAATGTACAGCTGAGCTTCATGTGCATTGCTCCATAACAAGCCTGGCACGCTTCGCTAGAACCGCATGAAATCTATGAAAGGATAATGCACGTACATCATTCAAAGAAATCTAGCAACATTTTTTCTTAACTTGGCATGAAGGTGGCTGTTATTTTCATTGGTAGGCCTTACAACGTTCTCAAAAAGCCCACTGCACACACTTGACAATATTGACACATAGGTTGCTACAGGGAATGCGTAAATAATTTATATTTGTGAACTGCAAGCTCCCACAGAGTAAGATGGTGACAAAATGGAAGAACATATTGTACAAATGGAAGATTGCTTTTCACATAATCGAGTCTGAAATGGTGCATTTTGGTCAGAACAATACTCCTTGGAAAATAAAGGCAAAGGCACAAATACATTTCTGCGTTTAAGTAAACAAATTATTGAAAGCAATCAAATTTAGTATGTACACAAAAAGCACTGAGTTCATTTTAAAGAGAACAAAGTTCAAGAGCAGATGAGCTACCTTAATGTTGGCACAGACTGTAGACTGACACTGTCAATACTACGGACACTTTAATTCTAATCTTCAAATTACAAATAAGAGTATGGAAGAAAGGATAAGCAGCACAAAAATCCAAATGAAGATCCATCTCACCTCATCCACTGAGAAGGTATGATCAGCAAAGTCTGAAGAGGCTGGGGTACTTTTTCTTTAAAATAATACACTGTTTGGCGTACTTTATTAAAGTCTTTAAAATTATTGAGGGACTTGCTACACCAGAGGTAAAGATGCCTTCGCATACATGGAATTCAAAACTATGAACTGTAAATATCTGGAATTAAGTGTCTAAAGATGACCATGAGTGCATTGCCAATTGTTGGAAAAACCCATCTGGTTCAGTAATGTCCTTTAGGGAAGGAAAGTGCCATCCTTACTTGCCTACATGTGACTCCAGGCCGACAGCAATGTGGCTAACTCTTAACAATTAGGGCTAGGCAATAAATGTTGGCCTAGCCAGTGTTACCCACTTCTCATGAATGAATTAAAAAAAACAGTCAATAGTAAATTCCAAAAAGGAATTCAGCAGAAACGTCTTCCTTCAGAGAGCGGGAAGAATGAGGCACACCACAGAATGAAACAAACAACATAAACTCTTATAAAACTGAAAGAACTGCAGATGCTGTAAATCAAGAACAAAAACAGATGTTGCTGGAGAAGCTCAGCAGGTCTGACAGCTTGTGAAGAAAAAAAATCAGAGTTAATGTTTCAGGTCCGGTGATTCTTCCTCAGAACTGATGGTAGCTGGGAAAACGTTGGTTTATATGCAGAAAATAGGGAGAGCGATGGGATAGGGAGTAAACATTAGGATAAAGCCTGAAGAGAGAGAACAGCAGTTGGATGGACAAAGGAGTTGATAACTATCAGGCTAGAAGGTTGAAGATTTGTTAATGGGGACTGTTAGGGACAAACAATAGCTAGTGTATGACGGCAGGCTATGTGATAACAAGGCGTGATGTCTAAGGTAGGGGACTAGGACATAGGAGAGTTTAGGCCCAAAATTATTGAACTTGATATTGGGTCTGGACAGCTGCAGGGTCCCCAAGCGGGAAATAAAGGGTTGTTCTTTCAGTTTGCATTCAGCTTTGCTGGAACACTGCAGCAAGCCAGAGA